>NC_068374.1:18334980-19073176 GCF_023724105.1 Carassius gibelio
AAACCAATGTTAATGATAAATCCCCTGTTATGTTTGTACTGGCTACTGTATACAGGCCACCAGGGCACCATACAGACTTTATTAAAGAGTTTGGTGATTTTACATCCGAGTTAGTTCTGGCTGCAGATAAAGTCTTAATAGTTGGTGATTTTAATATCCATGTCGATAATGAAAAAGATGCATTGGGATCAGCATTTATAGACATTCTGAACTCTATTGGTGTTAGACAACACGTTTCAGGACCTACTCATTGTCGAAATCATACTCTAGATTTAATACTGTCACATGGAATTGATGTTGATAGTGTTGAAATTATTCAGCCAAGTGATGATATCTCAGATCATTATTTAGTTCTGTGTAAACTTCATATAGCCAAAATTGTAAATTCTACTTCTTGTTACAAGTATCGAAGAACCATCACTTCTACCACAAAAGACTGCTTTTTAAGTTATCTTCCTGATGTATCCGAATTCCTTAGCATATCCAAAACCTCAGAACAACTTGATGATGTAACAGAAACTATGGACTCTCTCTTTTCTAGCACTTTAAATACAGTTGCTCCTTTACACTTAAGAAAGGTTAAGGAAAACAGTTTGACACCATGGTATAATGAGCATACTCGCACCCTAAAGAGAGCAGCCCGAAAAATGGAGCGCAGCTGGAGGAAAACAAAACTAGAGGTATTTCGTATTGCTTGGCGGGAAAGTAGCATATCCTACAGAAAAGCATTAAAAACTGCTAGATCTGATTACTTTTCTTCTCTTTTAGAAGAAAACAAACATAACCCCAGGTATTTATTCAATACAGTGGCTAAATTAACGAAAAATAAAGCCTCAACAAGTGTTGACATTTCCCAACACCACAGCAGTAATGACTTTATGAACTACTTTACTTCTAAAATCGATACTATTAGAGATAAAATTGCAACCATTCAGCCGTCAGCTACAGTATCACATCAGACAGTGCACTATAGACCCCCTGAGGAACAGTTCCACTCATTCTCTACTATAGGAGAGGAAGAATTGTATAAACTTGTTAAATCATCTAAACTTACAACATGTATGTTAGACCCTATACCATCTAAGCTCTTAAAATAGGTGCTTCCAGAAGTCATAGGTCCTCTTCTGACTATTATTAATTCCTCATTGTCATTAGGATATGTCCCCAAAACCTTCAAACTGGCTGTTATTAAGCCTCTCATAAAAAAGCCACAACTTGACCCCAGAGAACTAGTTAATTATAGACCAATCTCGAATCTCCCTTTTCTGTCCAAGATACTAGAAAAGGTGGTATCCTCACAATTATATTCCTTCTTAGAGAAAAATGGTATATGTGAGGATTTCCAGTCAGGATTTAGACCGTATCATAGTACTGAAACTGCTCTCCTTAGAGTTACAAATGATCTGCTCTTATCATCTGATCGTGGGTTTATCTCTCTATTAGTTTTATTGGATCTTAGTGCTGCGTTTGACACAATTGACCACAACATTCTTTTGCATAGACTTGAACACTTTGTTGGCATCAGTGGAAGTGCATCAGCATGGTTTAAATCGTACTTATATGACCGCCATCAGTTCGTAGTGAATGAAGATGTATCATATCGATCACAAGTGCAGTATGGAGTACCTCAAGGCTCACTTCTAGGGCCGCTACTCTTCACGCTTTATATGTTACCCTTGGGAGATATCATCAGGAAACATGGTGTTAGCTTTCACTGTTATGCTGATGATACGCAGCTCTATATTTCCTCGCAGCCCGGTGAAACACACCAATTTGAAAAACTACTGGAATGCATAGTCGATATAAAAAATTGGATGACGAGTAATTTCTTACTGCTAAATTCAGAAAAAACAGAGGTGTTAATCATAGGGCCTAAAAACTCTACTTGTAATAACCTAGAACACTGTCTAAGACTTGATGGTTGCTCTGTCAATTCTTCGTCATCAGTTAGGAACCTAGGTGTGCTACTTGATCGCAATCTTTCCTTAGAAAGCCACGTTTCTAGCATTTGTAAAACTGCATTTTTCCATCTCAAAAATATATCTAAATTACGGCCTATGCTCTCAATGTCAAATGCAGAAATGTTAATCCATGCATTTATGACTTCAAGGTTAGACTATTGCAATGCTTTATTGGGTGGTTGTTCTGCACGCTTGGTAAACAAACTACAGCTAGTCCAAAATGCAGCAGCAAGAGTTCTTACTAGAACCAGGAAGTATGACCATATTAGCCCGGTCCTGTCCACACTGCACTGGCTCCCTATCAAACATCGTATAGATTTTAAAATATTGCTTATTACTTATAAAGCCCTGAATGGTTTAGCACCTCAGTATTTGAATGAGCTCCTTTTACATTATACTCCTCTACGTTCTCAAAACTCAGGCAATTTGATAATACCTAGAATATCAAAATCAACTGCGGGCGGCAGATCCTTTTCCTATTTGGCGCCTAAACTCTGGAATAACCTACCTAACATTGTTCGGGAGGCAGACACACTCTTGCAGTTTAAATCTAGATTAAAGACCCATCTCTTTAACCTGGCATACACATAACATACTAATATGCTTTTAATATCCAAATCCGTTAAAGGATTTTTAGGCTGCATTAATTAGGTAAACTGGAACCGGAACACTTCACATAACACCGTACTTTCTACATCATTAGAAGAATGGCATCTACGCTAATATTTGTCTGTTTCTCTCTTGTTCCGAGGTCACCGTGGCCACCAGATCCAGTCTGTGTCCAGATCAGAGGGTCACTGCAGTCACCCGGATCCAGTACATATCCAGACCAGATGGTGGATCAGCACCTAGAAAGGACCTCTACTGCCCTGAAAGACAGCGGAGAACAGGACAACTAGAGCCCCAGATACAGATCCCCTGTAAAGACCTTGTCTCAGAGGAGCACCAGGACAAGACCACAGGAAACAGATGATTCTTCTGCACAATCTGACTTTGCTGCAGCCTGGAATTGAACTACTGGTTTCGTCTGGTCAGAGGAGAACTGGCCCCCCAACTGAGCCTGGTTTCTCCCAAGGTTTTTTTCTCCATTCTGTCACCGATGGAGTTTCGGTTCCTTGCCGCTGTCGCCTCTGGCTTGCTTAGTTGGGGTCACTTCATCTACAGCGATATCATTGACTTGATTGCAAATTAAAACAGACACTATTTCAACTGAACAGAGATGACATAACTGAATTCAATGATGAACTGCCTTTAACTATCATTTTGCATTATTGAGACACTGTTTTCCAAATGAATGTTGTTCAGTGCTTTGGCGCAATGTATTTTGTTTAAAGCACTATATAAATAAAGGTGATTGATTGATTGATTGATAATGAAGTAATTGGCACCACTGGTTACACACAGTTTGAATACACTGAAAAGCTTCACTTGCCCATCAGTAATATAACTGCTGGCTAAACAGACCGACTGATGTAAACATTAACTAAACTATGTGATGTCATCTCTGTTCAGTTAAATAGTGTCTGTGCATTTATTTGCAATCAAGTCAGTAGTTCAATTCCAGACTGCAGCAAAGACAGATTGTGCAAAAGAATCATCTGTTTCTTGTGGTCTTGTCCTGGTGGTCCTCTGAGACAAGGTCTTTACAGGTGATCTGTATCTGGGGTTCATCTAGTTGTCCTGGTCTCCGCTATCTTTCAGGGCAGTAGAGGTCCTTTCTAGGTGCTGATCCACCATCTGGTCTGGATACGTACTGGATCTGGTGGCTAGGAACAGACGATTATGCTTAGCTTTAAATTATTATTATTATTTTTTTTATTACTAAGCCTATATTATTATTAACTGCAATTATATTTATCCATTAGAATTCTATATTTTTAATTATTGTTTTGTTCTGATAAATTTGTTAAATTTAAAGGATTTGTTGTAAAGTGAAGGGAACTAAAAATATCCTGTTGGTACATTATAGCATTATTAGGACAGCCATTATTATTTCTAAATGAATTTAGGAGGTATTGGGCTACTCAGCAGAACAATGAACTCAAGAACATTGTTGCGGTTTTATTCATAATAGTTCAGAACTTAAATTTTATAATTTGTCTCTGTGACATGCAACAGTCAGTTCAAACTACAGTTTGACCACTAACAGAACAGAACAAAGTGCAATTTAAGCGCCATTGCAAATACTGCAGCATGTTTCTCACAAGTCATACAGTATACTCCATGACCCATGGCCCAGTCATGGTTATTAAAGTGTCCATGAATTAGCTTGACAAACATTGTTTTCCATGATGTGATAACATATGCATTCATTGGGTTGAAATTGTTTAATTGGTTTTGACCTAAATATGTAGTAATCACAGTATAGGTGCTATTAATAAATTATATAATATTTACTTGTATTTAATTGTGCACAATCTTTCCAGGGCATTGAGTCATGTCATTCAATGATAGCATATAGCAATAGCCAACAATACTCATCCAGAGCTGACATGTTAGCCTGTTGTAATTTAACCACGTTGTGTATACAAAAGACGCTGACAGTCAAAATATGCCATTGGAGAAATGAAAATCATATTGAGATAATTATTGTTTATCACCCAGCCATCATTTCTCACAATAAATAGACATATAAAATAATAGAAAATATGTGTGTTTCGGTGCTTTAGATGATAATACTCTACTCTTCATTTATAGAGCTTACACTAATTAATTTTATTATTCATGATTGCTTAGTGATTTTGGAGATTTATGTATAATAAAACAAAATAAGTAATGGGATGGGCTTTTGATTGACAGATGTGATGACACTGAACATGCTTAAAGGGTTAAGGTAGTAAGGGTTTAACTCCAATTATGCCAACATCTGATGTTGCAGTTCAACAACCTACATTAGTTGTGCAAACAGTTATGGCATTTCAAAATCAGTGGCTGCTGAACTATGAGAATTAGGTCTTTAGTGGCTGAATTACATAGTAATTACGCCTTAAAAGAGAATTTAAAATAGCTTCCTTCTCACTGGTTTGAAAAAGTATTGGAAGGACATTTTTTTTTTGTCTGAGCTCTGAATAAGCAGACAGCACATATGGGAAGAGTTTGCAGATATTGCTGAAGTGGTACTGTAGGAACAATCAGACAGTATGAGATGACTTGTGTCTTCAGTTCATTGTGCAGCTCATTGTTATTTCAGTCAGTATCATTGATGAGGGCTGCTTTAAAAAACTGAGTGTAGTTGCAAAGATGGACTGGGGTCAGTTAAGGAAATATAAAGTGACTGTTATAAAGTAGAAAACTTACTTTTTATTAAAGTAGTACTTCACAGCCAAAATGAAATTTCTGTCATCATTTCCTCACCCTCATGTCATCCCAGAGACGACAACGGTAAGGAACCAAAACTCCATCGGTGACAGAATGGAGAAAAAGCCTTGGGAGAAACCAGGCTCAGTTTGGGGGGGGGGCAGTTCTCCTCTGACCAGACGAAACCAGTAGTTCAATTCCAGGCTGCAGCAAAGTTAGATTGTGCTGAAGGATCATCTGTTTCCTGTGGTCTTGTCCCGGTGGCCATCTAGGAGACAAGGTCTTGACTGTGGATCTGTCTCTGTGGCTCATCTAGTTGTCCTGTTCTCCGTTAACATTGAATGATTCTGATTAACCACTGTTGTTTGATGAACTCGTGAAAAATGGCGCCAAAGAAAAAAGAAACGAGGCGAAAGAAAAAAAAGAAAACAATAAAAAACACAAATAGAAATGCGGATGGAAACGTCAATGTCAAGCTAAATGGCTAATAAATGCTAAAGCACTGTTGGCGCGCTGCATTCACGATTTAAAATTTTAAATTGAACGGTCAGATTAATCAAATTAGATAATATCAGATATATGGTGGGAATTAAGTTTATATTTCATCATTTTAGACAAGAGAGAGTGATGGTGAGATAGAGATTATTACATAACAATATTTAAGTTTTAATGTACTGTAAATTTTGTCCTATAGTGTAATTGTCAACTCCCATTCTGAATGGATTATAAAACAAACAAAAACAGCAATCCTAATGCAATGGCTGTATTTGCCACATTTGAAATTTAGCAAATAAACTCATATTTATTTCCTTTAATTAACTGTTTTTTTAATCATTCTATATTTATCCCCTTAAGGAAAGTGTGGTAGGATCCACTTTGTTAGCATCTTAGTTATCATCTCTTAGTAACTTTCTCTGCCAAATCCATAAATGGTAATGTCAGTCTGTATGGTTCTCAAGCTGCATCAAATTGGACAGGAACCATTTGTGGATGGTGAAAATTTTAAGTCATTCTGCAGATGCTCAATTGTATTAAGGTCGCGGCTGTAAATCGGCCACTCTAGGAAATGTACTTTGTTGGTTTTAAGCCACCGTATTTAGGGTTTTGCAGGTCACTATTGAAAATAAATCGTCATTCAACTGACTTCCAAGTCCCAGTGCTCTTGTGAATTCCAGCACGTTACAGGATCTTTCTGTTTTCACATCTGTTTGTTTGTTTCTATGTTAGATTTGTGCCAAAATCAGAGCTTTCAAATGAAACCTATTTTTTAATTGCACTTCCATGCTTTCTTCTATGTAAGCCAGATAAATTTAGCCCATATATGTGTCTCTGTGTGTGTGTGTGTGTGTGTGTTTTAATTTTTTTGTGTGTGTGTCCATGTGTGTAAAGTGTTTTCTACATACAGTACATATTGCCCTTGGGACTAAACTTGCAGTTGTTCAAGTGCAAATGACTTATTTGCATGAGGGTTAAATGATCAGTTCAAGTTTTGTTTGCATTCAGTGCTTGTTATCAATCAATTTTCTGAAAGTTAAGTGTTCTTCAGGCTCCAAGAAGCACCTTTTTTCTCTCTTTTTTTCACTTCGACTTTGGGTGTAAATAGCAAAAAATTATCTTTTAAATCATAATTTTCTTGGTGCTGGATTGCACTGTAAGTAACAAACAAATATTTAACCACTGTCATATGAACTTTAGATTCTGTAAGCTGTTTGTGAGCTACATGCCGATTTAGATATTTCCAAGGTGAGATTTGTTCTGTTGGACAAATCATGTATTTAAGGATAATGGAATTTCAGGATTTAAGAGTCAGTTACATGATGTAACAAATTACAAATGCACAGACTGGTGAGGTATTTATAGTGATCTATATGACACTTGGTTGAAATTGTGTTCCAGGGATGTTGCCCCTCAGTTGAAATCAGGTTCTTTTGGATGGTTCCCCCTTGGTTACATTTGAGATCCAGGCAGTGTTGGGAAAGTTCACTTTCTACATGAACTAGTTCAAAGTTCAATTCACAAATTTTAAAATGAACTAGTTCAGTTCATAGTTCAAACTACAAAATTTTTAACTAAGTTCACTAAGTTCCAAAAATGAACTAGTTCATGTTATTTTTTTCCATATGTTGCTGCGTGCTATTATTTTTCAAAATTATTGCCACAGCCCATATGGAATAACAGACAGCAATTATTTTATCAGTTTTAACAATGAAGCTATGCGCCAGATTTCATTTTCGTATCCAATTTTGAATCCTTATCCAACCAGGGTTTACATTAGCATTGAGGGGACAGCATTTCTCCATTGTTGCTTTAATGCTTTGTCTCCCATTCTCACCGACCTTGTCATAAACATCATAAAATTCTTTTAAATGATGATAAGCCTGCTTGCTACATGCTGCTGTCGCCTCCCTGTTTTTTTTTTTTTTTTTGCAGCAGAATGCAGCAGACGACAGTGCGACACTGGTGGCTGGTGTTGCCAGATTGGGTGTTTTTCCGCTACATATTAAGACCCGTTTACGGTGTGTTTTAGCCGGGTTTTCACCTGGAAGGCTCTATAGAAATCTGGCACCCTATTGAACGAAGTTAACCTGAGAGAGCGTGCCGTTCACAGACACCAGAATGAACGAGTTCACAGTAACGTTCATCAGGCAGTAATACAGCACGTTCAGTTCACGTTCGCCCAAAATATGAACGAGTTCATAAACTATCGTTCAATGAACGCGTTCAGGCACAACACTGGATCCAAGGCCACTGAGGGGACACAAATCTAATCCCCTAAATTTTTTTTTTTAATCCATTCATTGTATTTTGTTTTGCTAGGTTTCACAAAATCTATTATACAACATTTTAACACAATTATCTCACCCAAAAAACAACAACAAATTCTCACACTCTCCTTAGTCAAACATACCAGTCACATTATGATCATGAGGGATTTAAACATAGCAAGAGTTGGTGCAATGAGAATGAAGAGGTAGTGAGGATGTGTGGTGTCTTTATCCTGCATCAGACCCCACCAGCTGAGATTAAAGACAGACCATCTCAAGGCGGCATTCACGCTCTGAAGGCAAAATGTCCTCTTCATGGAATGCTGATGAAGCACAATGAATGGCCTCATGGACCCTGAACTGCTCACAGATTATAGACCTTGTGATCCCACACAAACTCATGCAAACCCCCCCAAATGACCCCGAGGGTTAAGACTGGGTTCCACATTAGAAATGGTTGTGTAATTGTTCTAAACACACCATGAAAATCATCATAATTTTTTATTATTATTATTATTATTATTATTATTAATAATAATAATATTAATAACTTCACGATTAATTGTTCTATTGTTCTCACCAAATGAGTCTTTCACACCTCCGCCAGGTATGACACATTATCCACATTATTCTTTTATCATTATTCTTTTGTTTATTATTCCACCTTTATTAGCCTTTTTTGTGGTTTTTCAGGCTTTACAAAGACACAAAGCAGCGATCTCACTTCAGTCTCTGTTTGTATTTAGCCCTTATTTATCAAAAGTCTTACTATAAAAATACAACAAAACATTTTCTTACGACCTTACGTGAATTATTGAGACAAAAATGCATTATGAAGAAGAAATGCACCTGCTATTAGTAGCATTGGAGCTAACGTTAACATCAAGCTAAATCAGACAATTTATGAAATTGTGTTAGTACACTTTTACTCAAAACTCACTTTAAACCTCGATCGAGTGTTTATAATAACTTCCTTTAGCAATCAGGAGTGGAATTTGGTCGTTTACTGTTGTAAAAATATGTTATTTGTAGCCTTTTTCATCGCTGCACAAGTTAGCATTTCCGATGTACATTTTTTTCTTTTTTTTATAAAAACGCCCCAGATCTCAAGAAAAAATCTCATACCAAGCTTTACTATCGTAACCGCGGGTTTATTATTCGGATATTTCGTGTGTACAGAGGTGTTTCAGTGTTGTTTTGGCCAGATAACTACCAGGAAGTGTGCAGGAAGCATGTGACATGATGTGGCGGTGTCCGGTTATGACACTCTAAGATTGACATTGGGAAGGCCCAATCGGAGTCTGAGTGACACACAGCACGAGCTGACAGCACTGCAAACACACACGCAGATCGCTGGGAGTGGCTGGTTATCATCAGATCGCGTAAATCCGTGGAACATGAATAGAAATGACGATTCTGTCTGAAGAAATATGAAGTAAACATCAGTAAATATATCCATATATCTCCGCAGATATGCATCTTTGGTCTATGAATCCTTATTGACGCTGTTCAGTGAGTCTATGTGAACACAAATAAACCCCTGCTGACGTGACTGAATGTGAATGAGTGGTGAATTTCTATTCAAAATGTGGGCATAATACGGATTTATTATTTTGCACTCCTGACATAAATCACTAAATATCTGTCACTGCAACAATTTTTTATCAAAATATTGGTCAAATATCGAAGCTAGAGTCTTTAAACTTTCAATTGATGCACAGTTTGTCCAGATCAAGTAAGACAGTGATGTTTAATGTGCTGTGAAAGTGAAACAATAATAAACTGGGGTCGTCGGCGATGTTTGCACGTAAAGGGGTTAAAACATTTTTACTTGCTCCCTTGTCCTCCTCCTCCCCCTCCTGCTTCATCTCTAATAGCTGACGACTTTGTCACGTTTTTCATTAACCCTCTATGGTACGCAATATGATATCAGTGAGGAAAAAAATATTTGTTATGTTTTTCCTGCTTAAAATTGGACACTATAACAGTATCAATAAACATAATAATTATTTTTAAATTAATTTATTAATTAAAAGTTTGTTGCCTCAAGGCAACATTGTACCACAATGGACAAATTGAAACATTTGACATTTACATGAAGAAAAAATGTATATATTTACTGAAATCATAATTTTCTTTAACTAAACACTTGAACAAACAGATTTATCAAGTTTTTAATGAATTACACATTTCATATTTAATAAAAAGTAACATTTATAATCCAGCTGTTGCCCTCAGGCAACATTGTACCATCGTGGACACAAAACCATCATATCATCAAATTATGATATCAAAACATTACAATGGGTGTTGTTTCAAGTTAAAACATTAACAATCACCATAACATTATCCTAATATGAACCTTATCCTAACAAGCATGCACATATACACACATAAGGACCTACATGTACACAAGCACATACACACAAAATCTCCTTCCTCACTAATGGCACCTCACTGCTTGTGAAAGCTGAGGAAACAATTCCTCTCAACACATTTTGAGCACTGCACTTTTACAATGCCTGAACAACCTGGGTATTTGCATCTCCCCTTTCTTTCAACCCAAACAGGCCAATGACCAGTCTGAACAATGCGAACCAGCGTTGATGGTCGTGGTTCTACAGGGGTTTTTGGACGCTTTTCAGGCTGTTCTTCCTCAGTGTGCGGTGATGGTCTCCCTCTTCTCTTCAAGGTCTTCTTCTGCATACAGAGACATTCTGCAACTTCAGCTTTGAATTTTGCAAGGCTGCTCACATCCTTTGGGGGGATGCCACGGTCTCTGCTGTCTCTCCGGTAGAGGAGCCACTAAGAGTACTCCCTAAGAGTAACCCCATTATAAATGGTCTCCTTTTCCTAAAAAGCCCCCCTTCCTTTCCTTTTCATGTCCTATGTTACCACTAGCACCTATGTCAGGCTGCATATTGCAAGGAGAGATACACCCAGTGTACACCTCAAAGTTGTAGACCATGCCACTGCTATCAGCAAGAACAAAGACTTTATATCCCCAGCGTTTTGGTTACTGTTTCATGGCGTGTTTCCCCATGAATGGGACAATTTGTTCGTCCACACAAAGATTTTCATCAATTGGGATCCCTTGGAACTTCTCCAAGAGGGATGTCAGCAGTGGGTGCACCTTATACAGCTTGTCATAAGCTGGTTCTCCAATATACTTGTATTCAAACCAAGTATGCCTGGTATGGCCTTATGTGATTCCATTATGGTACAATGTTGCCTCAAGGCAACATGCAGTTTTATGTAATTTCCTTTGATATATTTGATGATATATAATGTAAAGTTTTTGAAAATACTTCTTTACTTACAAATGAAGGTGATTCAGATTTTTTGTAGCTGATTATCTGGACAGAATTTAGTGAAAAATGCCTTTTTCTGTGGAGAAAATATGGAGCCATGTGACATGTGCACGTGTGCTGAAAGAGGGAACAAAATGGACCCATGTGGGTCATGTGACTACTTTTTTGCATTTTCAGTGGTTAAATATGAGTTCCCCTCCCCTTAGAGAGCACTGACCATTAACATTTTATTAAGTTTTTATATGAAAAAAGCTAAAATAGACTTTGTTGCCTGGAGGCAACACCGTACCATAGAGGGTTAATAAAATTAAACACATCAGTGCAGAGTTTTCAACACCACAATCCGTCAAGACAGCAAAAAAACACTCATTTACATCCTTCTCTTCACTCTCTAAGGCAGATGTCTCCAAACTCATCCTTTCTAATCATCCTACTACTTGTCCGCTTGATCCTATTCCATCTCATCTCCTTCAAGCCATTTGTCCTGCAGTTGTACCTGCACTCACTCACATCATTAACACATCCCTCTACACTGGTGTTTTTCCTTCATCATTTAGACAGGCTCGTATAACTCCACTAGAGAACTACAGACCAGTTTCCCTTTTTGCTTTCATTGCAAAAACACTTGAACGAGCTGTGTTCAACCAAGTCTCTGCATTTCTCACACAGAACAACCTCCTTGACAGCAACCAATCTGGCTTCAGAAGTGGACATTCAACTGAGACTGCCTTGCTCTCAGTTGTTGAAGCCTTAAGACTGGCAAGAGCGGAATCCAAATTTTCAGTACTTATCCTGCTTATCTGTCCGCTGCTTTTGACATGGTTAACCACCAGATCATATGAGATGGGCAGATGAGTTTGTCACGCTTCGCCTTCTCATTCCCTCTTTGCTACTTGGAGTCAGACGAGTGTCCTGCTGGCAAAGGGCGCGATAGAGCCGGTCCCTCCAGCAGACATGAAGTCCAGCTTTTACAGCCCTAACTTCATAGTACCCAAGAAGACCACGGTTACGGCGAATCCTTGACTTGCGTGCCCTGAGCTTTGCACAGACTCCCGTTCAAGATATTACCCCCAAGCGCATTTTTGAATGCATTCGTCTGATGGATTGGTTTGCAACGATCGACCTGAAGGACTCGGACTTCCATGTCTCCATTCTTCCTCGACACAGACCGTTTGTTCTGTTTGCTTTCGAGGGGCAGGCATTTCTGTACAAGGTTCTCCTATTCTGGTCGGCCCTGTCTCCCCGCGTCTTTGTGGAGGGAGTCCTGGCTCCTCTCAGGGAACAAGGTATCTGTATCCTCAACTACCTCGAGGACTGGCTGATCTTAGCTCACTCTTGAGAGTGGTTGTGTGAGCACAGGGATCTGGTGCTCAGACACCTCACCCAACTGTGTCTTCAGGTCAACTGGGAAAAGAGCAAGCTCTCCCCTGTGCAGAGGATCTCTTTTCTCGGTATTGAAATAGACTTGGTCGCCATGTTCGCACGGCTTACGAACGAGCGCGCGCAGTCACTCCTGAATTGTCTGAGACAATTCGAAGGCAAGAGAGCGGTTCTACTGAAAATGTTTCAGAGGCTCCTGGAGCATATGGCGTCCGCGGCGGCAGTCATACCGCTCGAGTTACTCCATATGAGACCGCTTCAGCACTGGCTTCATAACCGATTCCCGAGATGGGCACGGCAACAGGGCACGCTCCAGGTGACCATCACTGCGGCCTGACGCCGAAACTTCACCCCGTCTTTGGACCCCTCATTTCAACGGGCTGGCGTGTCCCTAGAACCGGTGTCCAGACATGTTGTTGTGTCAACAGATGCCTTTGCCACAGGCTGGGGTGCCATGTGCAATGAGCATGCTGTGTCAGGCTCCTGGATGGGAACCTCAGTGGCATGTCAATTACCTCGAGTTGCTAGCAGTAGGGCTTGCTCTGCACCGCTTCAGGGCCCTGCTGAAGGACAAGCACGTTCTGGTTCCTACGGACAACACTGCAACCATAGCATACATCAACCGTCAGGGTGATCTACGCTCCAGCCGCATGTCACAACTCGCTTGCCATCTCCTCTTGTGGAGTCAGAAGCATCTGAGGATGCTTCGTGTCATTCACATCCCAGGCAGGCTCAATTGTGCAGCCGACGAGCTCTCACTGCTGGGCCTGCGCAAGTATGCGTTTCCCCCAGTGAGCCTTCTTGCACGGACATTGTGCAAGATCAGGGAGGATGAGGAGCAGGTCCTCATGGTTGCACCTTTTTGGCCCGGCCGAACCTGGTTCCCCGAACTTGTACTCCTCGCGAAAGCCCATCCCTGGCCAATTCCTCTGAGGAAGGACCTTCTTTCAATAAAGAACGCTGTCTTTGTATCAGAAATTAACTGGTGAGTAATGCTTAGGGGTGTAACGGTACACAAAATTCATGGTTCGTTTTGTACCTCTGTTTTTAAGTCACAGTTCAGTGCAATTTCAGTACAGTTAGGGGAATTTTTTAAATGCAATAATTGATTTTTTTTTTTATTAGTAAAAATCAAGAGTTTACATATATTCAATATGAAACAGTATAAACCATCATTTTATTTATCAAAACAAAGTTAAACAGGATTGTAAGTCTTACCTGTGGCTTTATCTTGCTCTGATTTGAGAAAAAAACTGTGTGCTTCTAGCGGTGTTTCAAATGTCCAACAACATAATGATTGAAATGTAAAATAGCAGACACAGCGTTGATCTTCGCACCACAGTTTCTAAACAAATTGAAATGATTTGATTAAAAAGACCATATACGAAATCGTCCGTTTTCACTAACAATTACTAAATGTACAAAATAAGTTACAAAAATGCAGAACGTTTTAAACCAATTTAACATTCAATTTAACATCTATAATAACTTTTTAATAACTTTTACACACTTAACGTTACCACATATACTAAAACAAACGAATATTCGACGTTATTTTTCAAGAGAATTTGCAACACGTTAGAAATATTTACGTTAACGTTTTAAAATGACGGCGACAACAATGATATAACTACTTTCTAAAATCGATTGGCCGTCATTTCATAGATTAAACCAGACATAAATCAGGGTTGTAAGTCTTACCTGTGGCTGTATCTTTTATTGAACAGAGAAAAGACCATGTGCTTACCTGTAGTAAGGACTGTGAAGAGATGGACCAGCGAAACAGAGCAGGATTTACAATCTTGTTTTGACCTCACTGATTGGAGTGTTTTTGAAGCTGCTACCACTGATCTGGGCGAACTCACAGAGACCGTAACATCCTATATTAGTTTCTGTGAGGATATATGCATTCCTACCAGGACTTATTTAACATTCAACAATGATAAGCCATGGTTTACAGTAAAACTCAGACATCTTCGTCAGGCCAAAGAGGATGCCTACAGGAATGGGGACAGGGTCTTGTACAATCAGGCCAGGAACACACTGAACAAAGAGATCAAAGCGGCTAAAAAGACCTACGCTAAAAAGTTGGAAGACCAGTTTACTTCCAACGACTTAACTTCAGTGTGGAGAGGTCTAAGAGCCATCACGAACTACAAGACACCATCCCCTTGCACTGATGCTAATCAATGACTTGCTAAAGACCTGAATGAGTTTTATTGCAGATTTGAAACCCCCATCACCCATTCTGACCATCTCCCTACACAACCATTAACACATCCTGCAATCCCACCCTCCACACCTCCTGCTCTTCAAATCTGTGAAGATGATGTGCATCAGGCCTTCAAGAAGAACAAAAGAAGAAAAGCATCAGGCCCAGATGGTGTTACAGCAGCCTGTCTGAAAATCTGTGCTGACCAGCTGGCCCCCATCTTTTCACAGATCTTCAACAGATCCCTGGAGTTGTGTGAAGTGCCTTCCTGCTTCAAACGCTCCACCATCATCCCCATCCCAAAGAAACCCAAGATAGCAGAACTTAACGACTACAGACCTGTGGCTCTAACGTCTGTCGTCATGAAGTCGTTTGAAAAACTGGTTCTGGCTTATCTGAAGGACATCACTGGACCCTTACTGGACCCCCTCCAGTTTGCTTATCGAGCAAACAGGTCCGTGGATGATGCAATCAACATGGGATTGCACTTCATCCTGCAACATCTGGACAAAACAGGGACTTATGTGAGGATCCTATTTGTGGACTTTAGTTCGGCATTCAACACCATCATCCCAACAGCCATTCAGACCAAACTGACCCAGCTCTCTGTTCCTAGCTCTATCTGTCAGTGGATCACCATCTTTCTGACAGATAGGCAACAGTTAGTGAGACTGGAGAAATACACATCAAACAGCTGCTCTACCAACACTGGTGCCCCTCAGGGATGTGTTCTCTCCCCTCTGCTCTTCTCCCTGTACACCAACGACTGCACCTCTAAAGACCCCTCTGTCAAGCTCCTAAAGTTTGCAGACGACACTACAGTCATCGGCCTCATCCAGGATGGTGATGAGTCTGCTTACAGACAAGAGGTTGAGCAGCTGGCTGTCTGGTGCAGTCTTAACAACCTGGAGCTGAACACGCTCAAAACAGTGGAGATGATCGTGGACTTTAGGAGAAACCCACCTGCACTTTCCCCACTCACCATCATGAACAGCACTGTGACTGCAGTGGAGTCATTCAGATTCCTGGGAACCACCATCTCTCAGGACCTGAAGTGGGACAATCACATTGACTCCATTGTTAAAACGGCCCAGCAAAGGTTGTATTTCCTTCGCCAGCTGAGGAAGTTTAACCTGCCACAGGAGCTGCTAAAACAGTTCTACTCGGCCGTCATTGAGTCTGTCCTCTGTACTTCAATAACTGTCTGGTTTGGTTCAGCAACAAAATCAGACATCAGAAGACTACAGAGAACTGTTCGGACAGCTGAAAGGATTATTGGTGCTCCCCTGCCCACCCTTCAAGAACTGTATACATCCAGAGTGAGGAAAAGGGCTCAGAAAATCACTCTGGATCCCTCACATCCAAGTCACCCCATCTTTGAACTTTTGCCATCTGGCCAGCGCCTCAGAGCCGCAAACACCAGAACAGCAAGGCACAAGAACAGTTTCTTCCCCCAGGCAATCTACCTCATGAACAGTTAAATGTTCTCTACTTATGCTTATAAATGTGCAATATCCTTATATTTATTTGTTAACCCTCCATCCTAGAACATTCCTGCATCTCACTCAATCCTATTCCATTATCATTTATAGCACAATTGTTTATACACTTATTTATTTGCCAATTTGTAAATCTCCTTTTTTTTTTTTTTCTGTGTGTTGTTGTCTCTGTGTACTGGAAGCTTATGTCACTAAAACAAATTCCTTGTATGCGTAAGCATACTTGGCAATAAAGCTCTTTCTGTTCTGTTCTGTTCTGTTCTTCAAGCGCGGTTCTCGTTTCTTTCAAATGACCAACACGACAACTGAAATCTTCACGTCCAAATTTTTTATCAAATTGAATTAATCCAGTAAAAAAATAAAGCCATATATGTTTTGGAATTTCTGATTTCACTAAAACTATAATGTTACAAGATAACGTACAGCCTGCCAGTCTATTAATGTGACTCACTAAAGCTAGTTTATGTTCCGTCTCACGGAAACAGAATGTATTAAAATTAACTCTGTATATCAATTAAATGTATGTAGTTGTATTAAAACAAAAGGTTAAAAGTGAAGATTCTAAATCTTACCTTTGTGTTTAGTTTTGAATCGCACGATTCCACCCAAAGAACCGCCATTTTTCCAAACAGGGTAGATTGTCAAATGCAGACTGCATTGTCTCAATTACTTCAAGTCCCTGTATGTAATATTAAGACTGGACAGGTGTTTGGAAGCGCAACACCAAAATGTTGCACCACATGGGGGCACAATGTCACACAAGCTGGTGTTTATTACAGTAAATGTACACTTTTATTTGAACACTGTAACACCATAAGGCCTTACACAGAAATTTTAACACCACCGAATTTGCTGTATATATATATATACAGTACAGACCAAAAGTTTGGACACACCTTCTCGTTCAAAGAGATTTCTTTATTTTCAGATTCTTGTAGATTCTTTGTAGATTCACACTGAAGGCATCAAAACTATGAATTAACACATGTGGTATTATATACATAACAAAAAAGTGTGAAACAACTGAAAATAACTGAAAAATGTTATATTCTAGGTTCTTAAAAGTAACCACCTTTTGCTTTGATTATTGCTTTGCACACTCTTGGCATTCTCTTGGTGAGCTTCAAGAGGTAGTCACCTGAAATGGTCTTCCAACAGTCTTGAAGGAGTTCCCCGAGAGATGCTTAGCACTTGTTGGCCCTTTTGCCTTCTGTCTGCGGTCCAGCTCACCCCTAAACCATCTCGATTGGTTTCAGGTCCGGTGACTGTGGAGGCCAGGTCATCTGGCGCAGCACCCCATCCATCACTCTCCTTCTTGGTCAAATAGCCCTTGATGCCTTGAGTGTGACTCTACAATTTTCATAATCATGAAAATAAAGAAAACTCTTTGAATGAGAAGATGTGTCCAAATATATATATATATATATGTCAGACACAGACGAGGACACAGAGGATTCAGTGAAACAGTATTTAATTGAAATCAGAGGTTTCAGACACAGGTGAATCTTGACACGTGGAAGACACTGAGACAACACAACTTTCCTTTAGGTGAATGGTGGTACAGATGGTGACTCAGACGAAGACGATGGTAGCGGGAATTCCGATGAGAAAGAAGAGGGTAAGGAAGATCAGGTAGGTAGACGAAAGGCGTATCAGGGTAGTGAGGAGATCGGTGCAAGACCAGACACTGAGTGCTGGTGACTGGTGGCTTTATATGTGGTGCTGGTGATGATGCACAGGTGTTTAGAATTCTGGTGATTGGGGACGAGTGGGTGTGGCGTGAGTGTCCGATCCTGGGAGTGTAGCAGGTGTGGTTGTGACAGTACCCCCTCCTCCACGGGCGGCTCCTGACGGCTGGGATCTTGTACGACGACGGGGTCTACCTCGGCCACGGGGAGCGGGGCGGTTTGGATGGTCTCGGTGAAAGTCAGTGAGAAGGCTGGGGTCCAGGATGTCGTTACGATTAACCCAGCAACGCTCCTCCGGGCCGTAATTCTCCCAGTCTACAAGGTACTCCAATTGAGGACCCCGTCGTCGAGAGTCGAGGATAGCTCTAACCCGGAAGATGTCGTTGTCTTCTTCGATGGCTGGAGGAGGAGGTACGGCATCATCACCAGGCTCTGTGGATGGAGGAGACAAAGGTTCAGTGAAGGGTTTGAGGAGTGAAACATGGAATGAGGGTGAGATGCGGTACTGTGCAGGTAGCTGGAGTCTATAGGTCACTTCATTCAGTTGCCGTTCAATTGTGAATGGTCCGATGTATCGGGGATTCAGCTTACGGCAGGGCAGCCGGAGGCGGATATCCCTCGTCGAGAGCCAGACTCGCTGTCCAGGTTGGTATTGCGGTGTAGGTCTTCGACGAGCGTCCGCTTGTTCCTTATGCCTCCGCACTGCCCGCTGGAGATGCACGTGAGCCGAGTCCCAGACCCTCTCGCTCTGTCGGAACCAGTGATCTACCGCTGGGACCTCCGAGGGCTCACCTGACCATGGGAAGAGTGGAGGCTGGTATCCGAGGACACATTGGAAGGGGGTGAGCCCGGTGGTGGATTGCTGGAGGGAGTTCTGAGCGTATTCGGCCCAGGGTAGGTACTGGCTCCAACAGTCCTGGTTACGGTGGCAGTATATCCTCAGGAACCTCCCAAGCTCCTGTATCTTACGCTCCGTCTGGCCGTTGGTCTGTGGATGGTATCCAGAAGAGAGGCTGACTGACACCCCTAGAAGACGGAAGAAAGCAGACCAGACTCTGGAGATGAACTGGGGACCCCGGTCGGAGACGATGTCCTCAGGAATGCCAAAGTGGCGGAATACATTGTGGAACAGTGCCTCTGCCGCTTCAAATGCAGTGGGAAGCCCTTTGAGAGGGATGAGTTTACATGACTTTGAAAACCTGTCAACCACTACCAGCACACAGGTGTAGCCTTGAGAAAGAGGGAGGTCAGTCATGAAATCTATACCTATATGGGTCCATGGCCGTTCAGGAATGGGCAGAGGCACCAGTTTACCCTCCGGGAGTCTTCTAGGGGTGTCTGCTATGGCGCAGACGGAGCATCCCTTGAGGTAGCGGACAGTATCCAGAGCCATCGATGGCCACCAGTAACGTTGTTGAAGGAGCGAGAGGGTCCGCCTCCTGCCTGGATGTCCAGATCCCGGAGAGGTATGAGCTAAGTCCAGGAGGGTAATCCGGTGTTGAGGAGGGACGAAGAGTTTCCCTCCTGGACCTCCCGGCGGAGCAGGGTGTTGAAGGTTTTCTTGTTCAATCAGATGATCAATATTCCATTGGATAGGACTTACAATCATGGCTGGAGGGAGGATTGGTTCCGGAGATTCGGGTTCAGGATCTGCTTGATGAAGACGGGAGAGGGCATCGGCTCTATTGTTCTGGGAGCCAGGACGATAAGTGACCTTAAAGTTGAATCTCGTGAAGAACAAGGCCCATCTGGCTTGGCGATGATTCAGTCTCTTAGCTTCACGGAGGTATTCCAGGTTCCGGTGGTCTGTTATTACCTCGAAAGGGAACTGGGCTCCCTCCAGCCAATGACGCCATTCTTCCAGAGCCAGCTTGATGGCCAGTAGTTCACGGTTACCGATGTCATAATTCTGCTCCGCCGGGGATAGCTTCTTCGAGAAGAAGGCGCATGGATGGAGTTTTGGAGAATCCCCCTGCCGCTGGGATAGGACTGCTCCGACCCCGGTTGATGAGGCGTCTACTTCCACAATGAACTGTTGCTTGGGATCAGGGTGGACTAGGATCGGAGCAGTCTTGAAGGCCTGCTTGAGTAGGTGGAAAGCTTCAGTGGCTTCGGGATTCCAGGACAGAGACTTGGGCCGGTTCCGGAGGAGAGAAGTTAGAGGGGAGCTGAGTAAACTGTAGTCTTTGATGAATCTTCTGTAGAAGTTGGCAAAGCCCAGGAAGCGTTGGAGTTCTTTAATGGAACCAGGTTGAGGCCAGTGTGTAATGGCGTCCACCTTCCCCTGGTCCATCTTCACGCCTTGTGGGTCGATGATGTATCCCAGGAACTGGACTGAGGGCGTGTGGAACTCGCACTTTTCAGATTTAAGGTAGAGATGGTGTTCCCGGAGTTTTCGGAGTACGAGTGTGACATGTTGGATGTGTTCCTCCTTGGAAGTGGAGTAGATGAGGATGTCGTCGATGTAGACAATTACGAACTGGTTAAGGTATTCTCTGAAGAGTTCATTCATGTAATTTTGGAAGACGGATGGACTGTTGGATAACCCATACGGCATGACCCTGTATTCATAGTGCCCGGAAGGAGTAATGAAAGCAGTCTTCCACTCGTCTCCCTTCCGGATGCGGATTAAGTTGTAGGCGCTCCTCAAGTCCAGTTTTGTGAAGATCTTGGCTCCGCGTAGTTGTTCTAATGCCGCTGGGACCAGGGGAAGAGGATAGCTGAATTTGATGGTTTGAGAGTTTAGGTGGCGATAGTCGATACACGGCCTCAAGCCTCCGTCCTTCTTGGCCATGAAGAAAAAGCTGGAAGCGGCAGGGGAAGTAGATGGTCGGATGAACTCCTGAGCGAGGGTTTCCTGTATGTACTCCTCCATGGCCTTCTGCTCCGGGATGGACAGTGGATAGACTCGTCCTTTAGGAAGGGTTGCTCCAGGCAGGAGGTCGATGGCGCAGTCCCATGGCCTATGTGGTGGAAGTTTCGTTGCCAACCGCTTACTGAACACATCCTGGAACGCCCGATATTCAGGAGGGATGATATGATCAGCCTTGGTGTCGGGGCTTTCCACTGATGTGGACTGGACCGGTAGGGATGACTTCTTAATGGGAGGAATGACCTTGGGAATTTTATCTGGGGGAGTGATACAGGTAAGATGACAGGATTGTCCCCATTTCAGGATCTCACCAGTGGGCCAATGGATGTGAGGTTGGTGTTGATTGAGCCAGGGGCATCCCAGGATGATGTCTGCGGTGGATTCCTCCAGCACCATAAACGTGATGTCTTCCTCGTGCAGGAGTCCCACACGGAGGATGATTGTGGGGGAGAAATAGTGGACTCGACCCTTGCCCAGCGGTTTTCCCTGTATCGTCGTTATTTTGAGTTCGACGGGGCTTCGATGATGTTTGGCATTTAGACGAGTTAATGTTTGCCGGTTGATGAAGTTCCCCGCCGAACCGGAGTCGATGAGGGCTTGTACTGAAACAGAAGAATGGAGATGTCTTAGGGTAACCCAGGTTTTAGTCAAAGGAGCAGTTAGAGGTGGAATATGGATGGTACTCACCGCTGGGCGTGGAGGTCGTACTGGACAGGATGGTAAGAGGTGTCCATCTCCCCCACAGTAGAGGCACAGCCCGGTGTTAATCCTCCGCTGACGTTCCGATGTGGATAGGTGGTTAGAATCCACTTGCATGGGCTCAGGTGCTGGAGGAGCGACAGATGGTATAGCGGGCGGAGGAAGTACAGCGGGAGTGAGCTGATGACAGGCAGGAGTCTCTGGGCAACTCTAATGGATTTTTGGATTAGACACTCAAGTCCCAGTGAGTCTTCATATACCACAATCAACCCTTGTACTTTGTCACACAAACCGTGGCGATATGCTGTAATTAAGGCAGTTTCATTCCAGCCGCTTATGTAAGCGAGTGTACGGAAGCGTACGGCATAATCACTCACGGATTCATCTCTCTGTTGGCGTATTGTAAATAGTTGATCATGGACAGATAATGCCGAAGTTTGTTGACCAAAGACGGATTTTAACTGAGAACAGAAATTTGTGACTGATCCGATGGCTGAGGAGTTAGAGTCCCAGAGAGATTGAGCCCATTGAAGAGCTTTACCTGAGAGCAGATTGATGATGAATGCGACTCGACTGCGTTCAGTGGTGAATAAATGAGCGTTGGATTCCATGTAGAGGGAACACTGTAGTAGGAACCCGCTGCAATCCTCCGCCGTGCCGCTGTATGTCGCAGGTTTGGCCATGGGACTCGCAGGGGCAACTGAAGAAGTGACCGGCGGTGTAGCGGTAATGGAACTGTTGACAGTAGGTGCAGAAAGTTGAGTTTGTTGTATTAGTGAGGACCGTACAGCGTGAACCAGTTCAGTGAAGGGATCCGCGGTGCGGTCCTCGCCTGTATCTGGAGAGCTCTGCATTTGGTCTGGTCTTCTGTCAGACACAGACGAGGACACAGAGGATTCAGTGAAACAGTATTTAATTTAAATCAGAGGTTTCAGACACAGGTGAATCTTGACACGTGGAAGACACTGAGACAACACAACTTTCCTTTAGGTGAATGGTGGTACAAATGGTGACTCAGACGAAGACGATGGTAGCGGGAATTCCCGTGTAAAGGTTTTCTTTAAATTTTTGATGAATAGACTGTAGTCTAAGACTATCCTACATTTTGAAATGAACTCACTGTTAATGTTTTAATATATATTTTTTAAGATGTTACAATGTTATATCATAATGTTATTGTTGTTTTATTTCCTCCTTTTATCTAATTTTACAATTACATTCATTTCACAATCCGTCTGTGGCGAGTGGGGCGGGGCCGAGAGATGTGGGAACAAGGAGGGAGGCCGGTGGAATGATTGGGAAATCAGTGACACCTGTGCCCCACCGCCGGTCTCGAGCCCCACGTTGGAGATGGAAGGATATAAAACTGGAGCGACAATAGTGAAGGACGAGAGAGGACCAGGCCTGGGCCATATTTTATGTTTGCTTTTTATTTTGTGCTCACCAGTCGTCCGTAAGGGGCTGGTGCGCTGTTTTGTGTTTATTTTTGTCATTAAAGTTTCATTTTGATTGTGCGCCAGTTCCCGCCTCCTTCTTCCGGATGAATAGGAAGTTTTTATCATTATACCGTCCCTTTGCGCCACCTGGTGGTAGTTTCGAGAATGATTTTAACACGCGACTGAATTACAGATACTGCCACGGTGGTAATGCCCATTTAGGCTGTCCACCTACTGTACCCGCTCTGCGGGGCGGAGCTCACGATGCAAATTCCGCAGACCAAGGTACTTTGTGTACCATTGGCTCATTTTGTACCACTCGAAGGTGATTGGGGTCTCGGGCGATATCCCATTCGTAACGTCTCCGTTCCCTTCTTCAAGGAACGAGGGTTACATACGTAACCAAGACGTTTTGGTTACTACACAGAATCTGAAGAACGCTTGACCATGGTGTTTTCAGCCTCTTCCCCCTCAATATATGAGTATATAAACATAATCTCTAGAACTTTTTTTTTATTTCATGAGCATTTTAGCCTTTTTTATTTATTTATTTTTTTAATAAAAACTTTAGTCATATCATATTCAAATAGAAACGTAAAGGTCTTCACAGCAACCCATCAAAATATTTTTTTGAAGAAGAAACTGTGAGAGACAGAGAGAGAGAGAGAGAGAGAGAGAGAGAGAGAGAGAGAGAAAGAGAGATAAAACCAGGTAAGTTGGTCATCCAGCCTTGTTGGTCTTAGCTGGTCACCAGGCTGGCTTAAGAAGGGTTTTGCACACCTATTTAGCTGGACAGGCTGGGAGATCAACTGGCCAACCAAGCTGGGAGACCAGGAGCAAGGTCAAGCGATTTGCTATGGTTTGTGATTTTAATGACATGTTTCCTTGAAATGGTGTGCAACGGTGTGCAACAGAGTTTGAGATGTGTCTTCTCTTGTTTGGTGGGTGTGTAAGACATGTAAACCACAATCAGTAGTTAGATGTATAAACCACTCACACAATGTAATTAACATCAAAATAAATTCACAAGAGCAAGTATATTGTTTGCACACATTTATTTACATTAAAAGCTAAATAATTAAAATAATATGAGCACAAGTTAGATCTGGAACTTCTTTAGGTCTGTCTAAATATCATTTAGTAATTGCAATGTCTTCTGGTCCATATCCTTTCCTTAGGAATGTGTGCTAAATACTGATTAATGTAGCATACAAGTACTATACATACTTTTGTATTATGGAGTGACACTTTCATAAACTTTTCTATTCCCCTCTGATTATATAATGGTAAATATTACATTATCATTGCACAACAACAGTGATCAGCAATAATGATAAGCCTTATACTCACAATAAAAAATAATAAGGTCATAAGGTCATATAGAAGTGGAGGTAAGAAGTGGATTATGCTTCACCTTTTCACTGTTTATCTTTTCATCCTGAAATGCGAGGCTAATGTTGGATCACATAATTACGAACCACAGTTTTCACAAATCCCGTCTCTTGACTGGGATGTTATCTTTTATTTTGCAGGGCAAGGGCAATGACCGTAACATAGAATGTATTTTGCAGTATTACACACATATTTATACCGATTTCATCAGGTTCCGAAAATTCTTTAAAAAGAACACAAAGAATGGCTTTCTCAGTTGCCATAGTTGCAACTCTTGCGTCATCAGAACAGGGTGTTCAACGCACTACTGTTTCCGTTTTTTTTTTTTGTTGGGACTGGACACAGCCAAGCTAAAACCAGCTACTTCCAGCTTAAGCTAGCTAAGCCCAGCCAACCAGTTTAGGCTGGGTTTAGTTTATACTCTACTATGCCCTGTATGAATCATCACTGAGTTTTCATGCACTTTAAAAAACGTATATTTGTATTGCAAATTTGCTCTATGCAAATCCAACAGTGATTACTTACTTTGTCAATCACTCCCGACATGAACCGCCCACTAAGGCTAATACTTCTGAATGAGATGAAAACAGGCCAACCAGTGGTCAGAAGCTATAGCAGCTGCTTCAGCTATCTTTATAGTTTATCGCTGTAATACCAATTTTGAAATTAGGTTATTTGATACTAAGCATTGTCACTGTGAAGCAACAAATATAGATATTTAATTAGAATTATATGCAGTCTTCCTAGAGCACACACTCATTTGATTATGTGATTATGAATGGTAGGGTCAGCATGGTCTGTGGCAAACATTTCTTTGTGTCAGGGCAACAATTCAAAGAACAATAAATAAATATTAAGTTATTTAAAATGCAGAGACAATATTGTCTTTTTGATCAATTTCACAAAAGAAAATGTTTCCAAACAAAACCATGTTGTGTGTCTCTGCAGCAACACACAGATGTGCTTCCTTTCTGAATGAATTTGCATTTTGGATAAAACTGGGTGAGTCAATGATTCCCAGATCCATTCATAAAAAAGTATCTTATTTCCTTCCTAAAAGAATTTGTCATTTTGAAAGAATCGATGGAATAAATGATTCAGCAACTTACAGTGGCTTGCTTCCACCTACTGGTAATATTAGTTTCACATTTAAAAGTAAATTGTTGTTACATTGGTGAGGTGACCCAAATGGGAGTGAGTTTTAGGGGGGTGAGTGTAACGGAGCCTTGTAGGTGCTGTGCAGATTGGGCGGACTTACCCATTAAGCAAAGGTAATTCACTGCTTGGGCCCCCAAAAGTCAAGGGCCCCGTTAAATGATTTTCACATACAAAATGCTTATTAGATCTTACATGTGCTCATCCCACCCCTGCCCAAGAATTAAAAAAAATGCTTACCAACGATGAGATTTTAAAATGTCACATACTTCTGGTTCTTCCATTTTTCTCTGCTCCCTTTTTTCTCTCTAAATGTCTGAGCAATTATTAAAGTATTGTCTGCAATTAACACAAGCTATTTAGATGTTTCAGTATAACAAAAACTGAAGGGATGTATATGTAGATGCACTGACACTTGTCTATAAGAGCATTCAGGCTTTGCAAAAACACCAAATGAATTACAGTTTTACTTGAGCTGTTTTATGCTGCACCAAACATTTGTCTAATGACCTTAATACATAAGAAAGTGAAACAGTAAGCTTGGCAAAATTGTTGGAGCTTAGACAAATGTTTCCTTGTGTCTGGTTTGTTCTTTGTTGCAGAGGGCATGGCTATTGTTTGTCAGTGTTGTATCAGTGTTTTGTTTAGTTAATAAATTTCATTTTGTGGTTTAAAACTGCATCCTTCTATTTTTGTCATGGCTATAGAGCCAGGTCATGACCAAGTGGGGGCTTGTCCGTTGGTTTTGATCCGTTAAATCGCTTAATTGTTGTTTCATTAAGTTTTGGAGGTTGTGTCGTATTGTTTCTGCATTTGTTTTGAGATGTCGGGTCAGAATATTGTGAATGGTGTGTTGTCATACGTGACGTCAGCTGATGGTGAAGGTTCATTGTTGCTTCGATCAGGTGTTTGGAATCCTGAGGCATGTATCATGTACCTGGTCAGAGGAGAACTGGCCCCCCAACTGAGCCTGGTTTCTCCCAAGGTTTTTTTCTCCATTCTGTCACCGATGGAGTTTCGGTTCCTTGCCGCTGTCGCCTCTGGCTTGCTTAGTTGGGGTCACTTCATCTACAGCGATATCATTGACTTGATTGCAAATTAAAACAGACACTATTTCAACTGAACAGAGATGGCATCACTGAATTCAATGATGAACTGCCTTTAACTATCATTTTGCATTATTGAGACACTGTTTTCCAAATGAATGTTGTTCAGTGCTTTGGCGCAATGTATTTTGTTTAAAGCACTATATAAATAAAGGTGATTGATTGATTGATGCTAATTTCCTGCTTGCAAAACTTGTTGAAGTCAAATTCCAAAGAATAATTGTAATTTTATGCATTTATACACTAATTATAGTAGTATGTGTAAGCAATCTTAATAGTATATTTAATAATCATAATAATCGTCCCCAAAAACAGATTCTTCATTATTTTGTTTGTAAACAAGGATCAAGGAAGATATATATGAGATATATTTCTTTCACAATGGCCTTCAGCTTATCTGCATTTTTTTGGTCTCTTGTTTCTCTATTTCCTCTTGTCAGTACCCCATAGATTCTCTATGGAGTTAGGTCTGGTGAGTTTGTTGGCCAGTTAAGCACACCAACATCATGGTCAGTGTGTGTGTGGGCAGGTGCCAAATCCTGCTTCAAAATTAAATCAGCATCTTCAAAAAGCTTTGTTCAAGGACACACAGCATTAAAAGTCACAGTTTAATAAATCATTATCATCGTGTCCTTACCTTATAAACCTGATATTCACTCCAGTAAAAGGTCTCTTACAATAATAACTGCATTTTTCCACATTGTTTACTTGATCCTTGCATAAGATAACTCAAGAAATTATGTCTAACAAACATTACAAACACGTTTTAATAGGTTGCATCTAATGAAAGCTCTAGTATGTTTTCATAGTAAATCAAACTCTTTTCTCAAAAGATCAAGGAAATGTTTAAGTTTTTAATGATGCATAAAATAGCAGATATAATATAATATTACTCTAATATAATATTTTAATACCAGTGGTGCAAAGTGGTGCTAACACAATGTAGTCTACCCTGGGACAAAAATAATGTTAAGAATGTTATTCTGTGCATGAATGCTGATAAAGGAGATTTCAAAGTGCTTCATCTCATCTCTTAATTTCTTACTATAGCAACATAAGTGAAAGGTTTTTTTTTTTTTTTACAAGTTTCTGTTTGGGATTTTCAGATATGGCAGACAAATGCAATCTCTGAAGAAATAAGTGTTAAAGAGAAAGATGGATTTCCCACTGCTACACACATATGACATATCATTGTCCAACATCATTCAGAAGCATGTAGGAGGTTTGAAATATAAATGAAAAGAAAGTTGATGAAATCTAGAAGGAGATGAAGAACATTTCCCTGGTCTTTCTAACATAGGTCACGTTTAGTCTAGAGCTTCATGCTTTTTTAATGGTTTGAGGGAACTGAAAAACAAGAGAAGGAAACTAACACAACCACAAATTTACATTTCACATAGCTCACTTGTGCACAGAAAGTGTCCATTTAAAACAGGAAATAGATAAATAACATCTATGGCAGATTCCCTGTAGACCAGTTTCACAATAGACAGGTTAATCTGAGAGTGGGACAGAGGGACAGAAGGTAACAAACAGCCTTAACTTAAGCTATGAAGTTGTGTTGTGGATTTATAAATTATTGATGCAAGTAAAAACAATTTTATATGTTTAGGGGAATGATTAACAGTATATATTCAAGATCACAGTTAACACAACCATGAATATAACATGATTAAATATTAGAAACTTGATATTTTTGAAACAGTCCTTACAGTCTAACTCAAAACTGAAGTGCATAGATGAGGTTGAATAATCTTTGAACTATGCAGTTATTCTCATGTCTCATCCATACAGAAGTCAATTAGAAGTTGATAGAAGCAATTTTTATAAAATCTTGTTGCTAACTAGCAGTGTCACGGTAACATTCCAGGTGAAAATAATGAGGAAATTTTGTTTCTTTCAATTGAAATTTGCCCATAAAGTCGAAACTTTATGAGCATGATTGTCAGGCATTTACAGTATGCCCATTTTCAAGACACACTCATAAGTAACAATAATACAGAATGTCAACTGGGTCATTTCCTGGTATTTAGTGCCTTTTGGACATCACATGATTCTGAAAATCAAACCCAAATTTTAAAATAACATTTTGTGTAATAATGATAGGTGATGATATGATGAAAAATTAGTCAAGCTGAAGCATTTATGAAACAAAATCTCCACCATCTACATACTTTAATGTATGGGGATTGTAAACATTATCTTAGAAAACTCATGTCCCTTTATCCATTTAAAAGCTCATCAGGAAATGTATATATTTATATATATGAATGAATGAATTATGGATGAGTTCCTTTCTTGTCAATGCATAATTTGGGGGAAACTGTCAAACAAAAGTACTACATACTTCTTTTGTCATACCTCTAATGGTTGTTGCGTATGGTTGGCCATAATTGCTACCAGATATTATCATATCTATTACAATAGTATACAATGTACAATATTTAAAAGCTAATCAGGAAATACAGTATTGTTCAAAATAATAGCAGTACAATGTGACTAACCAGAATAATCAAGGTTTTTCGTATATTTTTTTTATTGCTACGTGGCAAACAAGTTATCAGTAGGTTCAGTAGATTCTCAGAAAACAAATGAGACCCAGCATTCATGATATGCACGCTCTTAAGGCTGTGCAATTGGGCAATTAGTTGAATTAGTTGAAAGGGGTGTGTTCAAAAAAATAGCAGTGTGGCATTCAATCACTGAGGTCATCAATTTTGTGAAGAAACAGGTGTGAATCAGGTGGCCCCTATTTAAGGATGAAGCCAACACTTGTTGAACATGCATTTGAAAGCTGAGGAAAATGGGTCGTTCAAGACATTGTTCAGAGGAACAGCGTACTTTGATTAAAAAGTTGATTAGAGAGGGGAAAACCTATAAAGAGGTGCAAAAAATGATAGGCTGTTCAGCTAAAATGATCTCCAATGCCTTAAAATGGAGAGCAAAACCAGAGAGACGTGGAAGAAAACGGAAGACAACCATCCAAATGGATAGAAGAATAACCAGAATGGCAAAGGCTCAGCCAATGATCACCTCCAGGATGATCAAAGACAGTCTGGAGTTACCTGTAAGTACTGTGACAGTTAGAAGACGTCTGTGTGAAGCTAATCTATTTTCAAGAATCCCCCGCAAAGTCCCTCTGTTAAAAAAAAGGCATGTGCAGAAGAGGTTACAATTTGCCAAAGAACACATCAACTGGCCTAAAGAGAAATGGAGGAACATTTTTGTGGACTGATGAGAGTAAAATTGTTCTTTTTGGGTCCAAGGGCCACAGGCAGTTTGTGAGACGACCCCCAAACTCTGAATTCAAGCCACAGTACACAGTGAAGACAGTGAAGCATGGAGGTGCAAGCATCATGATATGGGCATGTTTCTCCTACTATGGTGTTGGGCCTATTTATCGCATACCAGGGATCATGGATCAGTTTGCATATGTTAAAATACTTGAAGAGGTCATGTTGCCCTATGCTGAAGAGGACATGCCCTTGAAATGGTTGTTTCAACAAGACAATGACCCAAAACACACTAGTAAATGGGCAAAGTCTTGGTTCCAAACCAACAAAATTAATGTTATGGAGTGGCCAGCCCAATCTCCAGACCTTAATCCAATTGAGAACTTGTGGGGTGATATCAAAAATGCTGTTTCTGAAGCAAAACCAAGAAATGTGAATGAATTGTGGAATGTTGTTAAAGAATCATGGAGTGGAATAACAGCTGAGAGGTGCCACAAGTTGGTTGACTCCATGCCACACAGATGTCAAGCAGTTTTAAAAAACTGTGGTCATACAACTAAATATTAGTTTAGTGATTCACAGGATTGCTAAATCCCAGAAAAAAAAAATGTTTGTACAAAATAGTTTTGAGTTTGTACAGTCAAAGGTAGACACTGCTATTTTTTTGAACACACCCCTTTCAACTAATTGCCCAATTGCACAGCCTTAAGAGCGTGCATATCATGAATGCTGGGTCTTGTTTGTTTTCTGACAATCTACTGAACCTACTGGTAACTTGTTTGCCACGTAGCAATAAAAAATATACTAAAAACCTTGATTATTCTGGTTAGTCACATTGTACTGCTATTATTTTGAACAAAACTGTACATAGGGTCTCGTGGCAACGACATTTTTTGATGTTTTTACTTTATCAAAATCATCTTGTGGTCAAAATATGCTATGACGTTACTACAAATTAATATACTGTGGCCACAACAAAACAAAGTGAACCGAACATGTCCCCTAAAAGTAAGACTAAAAGAACAGTCTTTAGAATCAGGATTTAAGAATCAGTATTGATTCACAAAGCTGAAATGAAGATATACAGTACAGACCAAAAGTTTGGACACACTTTCTCATTCAAAGAGTTTTCTTTATTTTCATGATTATGAAAATTGTAGAGTCACACTGAAGGCATCAAGTGCTATTTGACCAAGAAGGAGAGTGATGGGGTGCTGCCTCCAAACCCAATCCAGATGGTTTAGGGGTGAGCTGGACCGCAGACAGAAGGCAAAAGGGCCAACAAGTGCTAAGCATCTCTCGGGAAACTCCTTCAAGACTGTTGGAAGACCATTTCAGGTGACTACCTCTTGAAGCTCATCAAGAGAATTCCAAGAGTGTGCAAAGCAGTAATCAAAGCAAAAGGTGCTACTTTTAAGAACCTACAATATGACATATGTTCAGTTGTTTCACACTTTTTTGTTATGTATATAATTCCATATATAATTCCACATGTGTTAATTCATAGTTATGATGCCTTCAGTGTGAATCTAATTTTCATAGTCATGAAAATAAAGAAAACTCTTTGAATGAGAAGGTGTGTCCAAACTTTTGGTCTGTACTGTGTGTTATATATATATATATATATATATATATATATATATATATCTCTACCTTGATGTGACCACTTTTCTAAATGTTTCCCTCTGACCTCCTGTTTTTGGTTATGTCCTGCAGGACAACTGGCAGCAGGCACATGTGAGATTGTCACTCTGGACAGAGACAGCAGTCAGCCACGCAGGACGATTGCCAGACAGACGGCCCGTTGTGCATGTAAGAAAGGACAGATTGCTGGGACAACGAGAGCCAGGCCAGCCTGCGTGGATGGTAAGATCAAATTTGGGGAAACTGTCCCCAATTCTTGGTTTGCACAAAATAAAGTGCTAAAAATGTTTTTTTTTTTTTTTTTGAATTAAAAGTGTTTTGGACTGGCACATAAAGCAGTGTATGTGTGTAATGGACCCATGTGCCTGCGTATAAATGTATTACGTGACATTGCAGCTACATACTTTGTAAAAAAATAGATAATATTATGAACAGAAATAATGTCAAGATTTACTGCTTCAAGTGTTATTTAAAGTATGGCTATCTCAGACATATCACAGATCTCAGAGATAATGGCATAGATGAGTGCTGTTATATCACAGAGGCAGAAAAAATAAAAAGGTAACCTTTTATTATTTATTTATTTTTTTACTTTTTTTGTCACCCTAAGAACATACTGCAAAGTTTGTAATGGAGTACAGCAGAGCACCATCAAGAATATTACATATTTATAACCGTTAATATCCATTGTGGTCATGACACTGGATAAGAACCTTTTACTTGTAAACTGTTTAAAATCATCATTTAAAATTAAACTTTATATGAATTACATTTCTGAGGTTTCATCTGATGCCATTTTTTGGCCATAATTGCTCCCAGATATTAAAATATTTAATAAAATAATATACAATATATAATCAGATGATTGCCTAATAAATATCTGTAAGAAGACTGTTTCTAGTAAGTGTCTTGGAAAACACTATTTTTTGTCAAGTGCATAAAAGCCACCCAAGTGCAGACGAAACATAAAGTCATTGGGCAAAACTGCCCCAGACATGAATGATCCAGATGATATGGAACAAGACAAAATTTTCAGAAATATGTAATTTATAAAGATCTGCATTGGTCATCCGTCCAGGGTGCTTCCCTGTCTGCAGCCAGAGAAGCTGGGATAGGCTACAGTATCAGGAGTGACCCTACATTGGAAAAATGGCTGGAAAATTGATGGATAGAAGTTTGAACTTGGATAGAAGTTTGAAAATTAGTCTTTTATAGAGTATACAAGAAAACGGTTTACACAAAATAAAATATGCTGCTATAATCAACAGATGTGCTAAAAATGTTTATAAAAAAAAAAAAAGTGTATTTGTGTAATGGACTTGAACCCATGTTGCGTATAAATGTATTACGTGACATTGCAGCTGTATAATTTGTAAAATATGGATAATATTATAAATAGAAATAATGTCAAGATTCACTGCTTGTAAACTGTTTAAAATCATCATTTAAAATTAAACTTTAAATGAATTACATTTCTGAGGTTTCATCTGATGCCATTTCATGCAATACCTTTATATCTGAGGTTGTTTCACCTAATTATATGAGACCTGATTTTTCCTGTGGCCTGAAGGTCTGAGGATGTCCTAATATGTACACCACACATTTGGCTTGTTGAGGCAACATGCAATCACTTTTCAAAGTAATCAGAAATATGCTTTTTGATAAAACAAATAAAAAGTTATTTTATTTAGTTTGTTGATTTGGGCCAGCTGGTAACCACCTTGAAGTTCTAAGTCAAGTCATGTTAGTTTAAATTCTACAGTGCTTTTCAAAAAATATATATTGTTTTAAAACATTTGTACAGAATATTGTGGATTACAAAAGCAGGACACAGTACACGGAGTGGATAAGAAAGGAGAGAAAAAATGGATTTTCAATCAGTTAAATTGGCTGGAGTCCTCAGGGTCTCAGCACAATTGTCATATGTGATGAGGCATGCTGTGTCCTTCAGTCTGTGGGGGTCAGTCCATCCACAGACCAGATTGGAAATTACCATTGATGACAATTTATTAAGGTTTATTCATAATGAATGTGTCTGGCATGAAATGTCACTGGGTGAAAATATTCACATACTGAAAATTTTCTGGTTGAAGGAGAGTTTGTAGAATAGCATCTATAGTATAGGGTGAATTCAGTCTGACAAGCTATGCAATATCGTGTTCGTAATCACATGCGTTTCTTCTGCAATTATGAACGCGATATTGCGTAGCTTGTCAGCGAACTACGGATCTGTCTATTAAGTGCTGCTCCATTTGAAAGCAGGTCATGGACATTTACCGCTAATCACAGAACCGGCTTTACTAACGAGACACGCATTACAATCGCATGCGATTAATCATGCAGCACTAATATATATATGTAATAATTGTAATAATATATAACAATATTACTTTTTTTCTGTATTTTTGATCAAATAAATGCAGGCTTGATGATCAGAAGAAACTTCTTTCAAAAAAATTAAAAATAGTGATGTTTCCAAACTTTTGGTCTGTATTGTGTATATATATATATATATATATGCTATCAATTTTTACCTATCATGTGTTCATGTATATATATATGGAAGTTGCAGTATGTTGCAGAATTGAGAGTGAAAATCAGTGGAACAATTATGTATATCATTACATGTATCTCATATACAATCATCTCATATCTAATTATGTGTCTCATTTTCTTGATTTCAGTAGTGTTTGGGGTTTCCTATTTAAAAATGTGAACATATTGCTCACAAAGCTTTTTATTGCATTCCTTGTTTTGTGCTCCATTGTGAAAAGTCCAAAAAAAATTTACATGTCAAACCTTTGTAATTAACTCAAAAGGTGCAACATTTATGGGAGGAGAGTATTTAAATGAATCACGCAACATGATTTACAATGATTTACTTTATTTTGCACTAGTCAATTCCCTGGTATTTGTCCCATTATTTAGCTTGTATAAAAATAATAATAATAATAATAATAATAATAATAATAACAATAATAAACTGTTGGTGAGCATGCTGCTCCATCTTCTGTCTTCCTGGTCTCCTTTCAGATGTCCAGAGATCAGGTGATTTGATGAGGTAACATGGATTTCCCTGGCAGATTTCCTAAACCATTCTCACGATAGTAAACAGCTAACCAAAACAAATATTCATGGGACAAAAAAAAAACTAGAAAATATTTATACTAATATCTTGCTGCTTAAAACATACACACATCATGTTGATATGCGACATAAGCAGCAATCATTGTTTTGAGAGTTCAACTGATTTGTTCGGTGAGGTTGGCTTGCGGGTGGAAACTGGGTGGTTTTAAATACAGCCACAACTCTGCCAAAAGGGAAGGTGTAAATTGTGGACCAGTTGTTATTTCATTCTTGTATTCTTTAATGGAACTTGATGGTATAATAGTCCCTGCTGGACTTCAACATTGATGGTATGTTTTATTGATGTATTGAAGCTGTTTTATCTCAGTATCCAACATTTCTGCTTTTGCTATTTCTTCTAGGCTGTGAGGTAAGGTAGTCGGAAGCGATGAGGAGACGGAGAGACAAGGGGATGTATTCACATCTGCTTTACAGGTCTGGGATAGAGTGTTAGGTCCCAGATTTAGACATTCTTTGCGGTGGTCTACCTGAAAGTGTTGCAGACATAGGATCCAACATGTGAGTCATGAAGTTGTCTTGGGCCATTGAAGGCCCAGGAGAGAGCTGCATGATCCGTGAAGATGTCAAAAGTGTTTCCCTTCCAACATTGCTTGCATTAGAATGGATCTGGAAGGCTTTATTGTAGTCTGATTGGATCAGAATAGATGAGTTTTGTAAAGTTTGTTTGAGACTGTCCATGCTTTCCTGGCAATCTGCTGTCCAGTACCATATGATTCTCTTTTTGTTAAGGTTATTAAGTCAAGTCAAGTCACATTTACTTATATAGCGATTTAAACAAAATACATTGCGTCAAAGCAACTGAACAAAATTCATTAGGAAAACAGTGTGTCAATAATGCAAAATGATATTTACATGATTATTTGCAATCATGTCAATGATATTGCTGTAGATGAAGTGACCCCAACTAAGCAAACCAGAGGTGACGGCGGCAAGGAACCGAAACTCCATCGGTGACAGAATGGAGAAAAAAAACCTTGGGAGAAACCAGGCTCAGTTGGGAGGCCAGTTCTCCAGCTCTAGTTGTCCTGGTCTCCGCTGTCTTTCAGGGCAGTAGAGGTCCTTTTCAGGTGCTGATCCACCATCTGGTCTGGATATGTACTGGATCCGAGTGACTGCAGTGACCCTCTGATCTGGACACAGACTGGATCTGGTGGCCACGGTGACTTCAGAACAAGAGAGAAACAGACAAATATTAGCATAGATGCCATTCTTTTTAATGATGTAGCAAGTACATAGGGTGTTATGGGAAGTGTTTCCTGTTCCGGTTTACCTAATTAATGCAGCCTAAAAATCCTTTAACGGATTTGGATATTAAAAGCATATTAGTATGTTATGTGTATGCCAGGTTAAAGAGATGGGTCTTTAATCTAGATTTAAACTGTAAGAGTGTGTCTGCCTCCCGAACAATGTTAGGTAGGTTATTCCAGAGTTTAGGCGCCAAATAGGAAAAGGATCTGCCGCCCGCAGTTGATTTTGATATTCTAGGTATTATCAAATTGCCTGAGTTTTGAGAACGTAACGGACGTAGAGGAGTATAATGTAAAAGGAGCTCATTCAAATACTGAGGTGCTAAACCATTCAGGGCTTTATAAGTAATAAGCAATATTTTAAAATCTATACGATGTTTGATAGGGAGCCAGTGCAGCAATGACAGGACCGGGCTAATATGGTCATACTTCCTGGTTCTAGTAAGAACTCTTGCTGCTGCATTTTGGACTAGCTGTTGTTTGTTTACTAATCGTGCAGAACAACCACCCAATAAAGCATTACAATAGTCTAACCTTGAAGTCATAAATGCATGGATTAACATTTCTGCATTTGACATTGAGAGCATAGGCCGTAATTTAGATATATTTTTGAGATGAAAAAAATGCAGTTTTACAAATGCTAGAAACGCGGCTTTCTAAGGAAAGATTGTGATCAAATAGCACACCTAGGTTCCTAACTGATGACGAAGAATTGACAGAGCAACCATCAAGTCTTAGACAGTGTTCTAGGTTATTACAAGCAGAGTTTTTAGGTCATGACAATCTGAGGGAATTTGTATTTGTATATGTATCTGAATTATAATCTGGGCACAACTAGTCAAATCAGAAATAAATAAGAAATTGGAAAATTTTAAACACTACACTTAAAGAAACTGGACTTGTAGATGTATGGAGGCTATAGCTAACATCCCACACAAAGAGACTATACCCATTACTCTGTCCCACACTCTGTACATACGTGGATTGTATTGGATTATTTTCTAATGTAAAAGGAAATATTTTACAGAGTGTTGGACTGTAAAATTGGAGTCGCTGATATTTCTGATCATAATGCAGTTTTCTTCCAAACTATCCAAATAGACTTCACACCCAAAAACTCTGTGTGGCGGCTCAATGTGGGTATTCTCAACAATGAGAAAATTGTGAATGATATTAAGCAAGAAATTAATACATTTCTTAGAGAAAATTATAATGGGGAAGTTGATCCTTTAATTCTCTGGGATGTGTTGAAGGCTGTGCTGCAGGGAAAACTAATAGCTATAACTGCACATCTCAAGAGAGTTAGAAAAAAGAAGTATGAAAAATTGATGAATACTTCGAACGAGTTAGAAAATAAATGTAAGCATAAAAGAGAATTAAATACACAAAAACAGATAACGGAAGTAAAAATAAAAATAAAAGAATTACTTAGTCAGGAAGTAGAGAAAAAGACAAGATACGTCAAGCAAAGATATTATCAACTTGGTCCCAAGTCAGCAAAGTTACTTGCTCATAGACTGCGGAAACAAAATACGGATACTGCAATTCACAAAATTAAAAACCCAATATCAAAATTAAAGATTAAACCAAAATTAGAGACTGCATAACTGTTCGTCCCAATATAACTGTACATTGTGTGTTAAGTTTGTGAGATTCTACAGATTGGGTTCTGGTAATCTTGCACAAAAGATGGTAGAAGTACTGTAAATGTATAGTTTATTATTCAGTGTTTCCGAAGATCACAATTTGACTTATTTTTGTTTCAGTTGTACTAGATACCTCCTCCTTGGCCTCATTTGATTTGGTTCAATCTAGGTTTATATATATATATATATATATATATATATATATTTTTTTTTTTTTTTTTTTATCATAAAAATCCAATAAAGATGCAAGTTTAAAAAAAGGAGAAAAAAAAGGCATATTTAATATTGACGTCAAGACTGTTGAATGATGAGGCTGAAAAATTGACTGTTTTCAAAATGGGAATGTGTCATAAATCTAGAAGAGTATCAAAGATGGATGGTATTTTTTTTCTGACATTCTCTGAAAAATAAATAAATGAATAATAATAATAATAATAATAATAGTAGTAGTAATAATAATAATAATAATATCTGCTGTTCAGTCTGGATCCACTTTATTTATATAAATACATGAAACAATAGTGTTATATGATTTATTTTTTATGATTTATGTGTTAATTATTGTTTGTTTTTGTTTTTTTGTTTTTTCATTATTTACCTTACATTAATTTACCTTACAACAAAGCTGCTCATTCACGTAGGAAAGAAAAGCATGCAATGGCTAGAAGCTTACAGACGTATTCTTTTACTGAATAATGTTGCAATATTGGAATTGGAATTTTATGATCGAATAAATGAATTTGTCTTTAAGCCATGATCAGATCCACTTAAGAAGTAGACTTAAAAAGGTCTTCTTCTCATGGAGTTCTACAGTACTTACACGGCCCTTTCTTCCTTTCTGAAATGTACTTAAATTATGATGGCTCCCAAAACCTGTGTTCTATCTGCAGTCTGTACCTAAACACTTGGCTAATGGTCCTCCTGATGTCCCTATGTTGCTATTTAATCATTATTGGACTGGAGAGTTCCTGTCTCTTTTTTAATTACTCTACTACAGTCCTATAGAGAGCAGGAGGCAGTGCAGAGCTTTGGCAAAAGTGGACATCTCAGTGAACTTGGTGCTCTGAAATCAGCAACAGTGCCTTTCTTCTCTGGCTTACAGCCTCTGATTGTTTTTTCCCTACACACTACCTTTTGATGTAATCTGCAATTTTCTGTGCCTTCAGCTTCTTATGTGTTATTTACTTACTGAGTATAGATTTAAAAGCAATACTTGCGCAAGATGCAATCATCTGAAAGCACATTCAGATGAAAGAAACTTTAGAATATACTGAAGTATGCATTCCTATTCACATTTCAGCATTTGACCTACCATTAAAGGGTAATTCAAAGTTTATATTACATTTTATGGAAATTAATGGTAACACTTTAGTTTAGGGACTGATTCAATATTATAACTATCACTAATAATAACTATTTGCTTGTTAGAACGTATACAACTAGCACATTGGCTGTTTGTTAGTATTTTCAAAGTACATATCAATTACTTATTCTGCATGACCATATTTCAGATTTATTAATTCTACCCTTATACCTAAACTTAATTACTACCTTACTATTAATAAAGAGTGAATTAGGAGTTTATTCATGCAAAAGTTGTAGTTCATATTTAGTTAATAGTGCATTATTTAATAAATACATATTGGTTCAAAGAAATAACTGAAAACTGAAAATCAGTGTTTACTGACAGTTCTGTAAAAGCATGTTCTGCCGTGGAGGATTGCTGGGTAATATTAACAACAAGGTGACAAGCATATGAGAGGAGCAAAATAAACAAATCTATGCACCAAAGGAGGCGAATAAATACAAATCAAGGCATAAATCAGGGTTGGATTAATACTGAAGCCAGACTCCCATTTTTTTTTTTTTTTTTTGTACTTTAAGCTAGATGCTGAAAGTGGGGACAATTATAATAACAAACTCAGTGCTTCATGTGCTAACTTAATAGTGTGCTCTGTCAGTGTCAGGTACGAGGTGAACTTGAGGAAGAGGACAGGGTTGAGGAAGAGAAGATGAATGCCCTTGTAATCCACCTCTAAAGTCCACATATATATGAAGCAGTTAGCCTGAATACATCCACTCAAGAATTTTATCTCTAAATAAATGAAGCGCAGCATACAGTAGCTTAAGTTTATTTGAAGGCATATCGTTCCAGAACATGTTACCGTACATGTATAGCCAAAGCTATACATTTAGTTTTTTTTTTTTACTGAGGTAATCTTTATGAATAAGAAAGTGACAGCTTTTTCTGCCTCAGTGATTGAGACTCACACACTGTCATTACACAATGTCACAGCTCGGTAAACAACACACACTGACCAAGCATAAGTAATTAGCACTATTTTAATATCTCTCCCAGAAAAGATAGTCCCTTTACCTAAAAATAAATGCAGAGCTGTCCTTCAGTCAGAGATCAAGAAACCCTGGTGCCATGGTGTGGCGTGTTGCAAAGTCTTCAGCTTTCAGGAACCAGTATACATCCCCAGTCATCTGTAAAACACTACTACTATCATTAATATTAATGAGTGTGATTTCATGGTCACAAGATAATAACAATCTTTAATGTGTGTCACGGTCTGGTGAGAGAGCAATGTAAAAATCAGGGTCTGGGTCCAAATTCAGGTGAAAACTTCTCTTTAATAAACAAAAAGGGCCAACCAGGCAAAACAAAACATATTCAGGCATGATTACAAATACATTTAGAAATAGAAATACAATTACAAATAAACGATACACTACAAATAATTTAGCCAGGCAGAGTGGTGAGTGAGAGGAGAATATTAATACAGAGTCTTTTACAATAGGGAACAGCTGAGAGTGAGTGCAATGAGTCCTCGAGTGAACAGGTGTATGGAGTTTGGGGAATTAGTATGAGTGTAATGAGAGAACAGGTGTATGGAGTTTGTGGAATGAGATGGCTACCTCTGGTGGAGAGAGGGAGAAATGCAGGGCCTGGACTCATGACAATGTGGTCACAGCCATGAAAGTCACTTTTTTTTCACACACTTTTTTATTTTGTTATTATAATTGTTTTAAGGAGATCCAATTTACTCATTTTTTCTACCTATTTAATGCACCATGGGGAAAAGACAGTGGTTACAGTGGTTAAATATTTATAAAGCATTTAATGCTGAAATTCAGACATATTTGCATATAAATATTACAGTGATATACAGACAATGAAAAATGTCTGTTCTGATTAAACCAATGCAAATAATAAAGTGCAATTAACCATTATAAAGCATAATTTCAATAACAAAATAAAGCTCTTTATAAGGAATATCTTTTTGTTGTTGACAGCTGTATCTCCAGTCAAAGTCTCCAAATGTTGGCATAAATGCATTTGTGACTTGCATTACATATCCTCATCCTAGAATACCATGCACAAAACTATGAAAAGTATTAAACAAAAATGACCATTACATGCAGATTTTTGCTATATGTTGGGATGGGACTAAATGTAATATATATATATATATATATATATATATATATATATATATATATATATATATATAAAACAATATTATAATTTGATGGATGGACTGACTGACTAATTATTTCTTTCTTTCTTTTTCTTTTTTTAAGGAAATAAATTGGTAATGCATAGCTTCGTAATAAAATTGCAAACTAACCTGCTGAGCAAACTTAAAATAAGTAACATTATACAGAATAATAGAAAAATAGCATTTTAATTTGATAGAGGCATAAAGGCAGGACTCAACTTTATGGACATATTGTGAACACAGTTTTCTAATCCTCTGTAATGTATGGGCAGCCTGACACTCCACTATTGTAGTGACTGTTGTACGTGTTTGGTTTGCAGTCCTCTGAGTGGAAGAGATCATGTCAGCTCTGCGGAAAGTACTGTTCTGTTGCTGAGGCAAACTTAAGCTAAGTCTGGTGATTGTAGAATCTCAAGTTGGTTGGAGCTGTCACAGGTGAGGCTTTCGTAACAACCTCTTCCACACCATCGGAGAGAACACTCACCAGAGTATTGACTGGGTTCTAAACTGATGACTGATCAACATCATATATATTATAATATATAGAAATAACTGAAGGATAAACTACTTAAATTGAATTCGCTAACAAGGTTTGTGCACCAATTTCAAAGATTGCATCTATGTGAGTGGTTTATTGTTTGAAGAGTATTAAATCATGCAGATTATTATGGAGGTGTGCATGGTGGTTGATGATACTGTGGAGTGTGGCTGTTCATTATTTGTAAAGTTCTGCTGCTGTGGGAGCATTGTCATTTTAGAGTGACGTGAATGTTCATAGTGAATTGTGTATTGGCGCATAGGCTTAATTTCTTTTGCCAGGGTCTATTTTTTCCTACCACTTTTTTTTAAATAATAAAAAAAAATATCTTATTTCAAATTAAATAATGGCATTTTTTAAGAATTAAAAATAATCCGATTTTTGAGTTTGACAAGGACAATGCTTGGGACGACCCACATAAACAAGCAAAAATGCTTTATATGTATTGAAATTCTAAACATTAAATATTGACTGTCAGCCTTAATTCACCTGTTCCTTGTTGTTTAAAGTTAAAGTAAATTTTGTAAATTAAACCACTAACACTAATGTCATAGAATAGCACAGTGTAACGTCTCGGTTACGTATGGTAACTCTCGTTCCCTGAACAAGAGAACGGAGTTGTCATGTCAGTGAACCAACGAAATTGGGATATCACTTCGATAGACCAATCTACTTCAAGTGTAAACTAAACGAGCCAATGCACAGCTGCCTAGGAGGGTGGAGAATCTCAACAGGGTCTACAGTACGGACACTCTGGAGCAGTTTTAGCAAGCCGACACTAACCGGGGCCTCTCAGTGCCACTACCCGTTTGAGGTGAGAACACAGTAGAATACTTGCTCTACACGAAGGCTATAGAACTATATATATATATATATATATATATATATATATATATATATATATATATATATATATATATATATATATATTAAGCTAAATACTCTTGCATTGATTTATACTTACATATAAATAATTTAACGCATATAAACAATAAACACTCAGGTGACACTTTACAATATACAATAAGGTTTCATTTGTAATATTAGTCACCTACCCAACATGAACTGACATGACAAATACTTAACATTAACCTTAGTTAACTGTAGTTAATATATTAACCTAGTTAATTTCAACATTTAATAATACATTGTTAAGAACAAAAGTTGTGCCTGTTGACATTATTTAATGGATCAGAGCTAACATGAACTAACAAAGAACAGTTGTTGTTTTTTAACAGTATCAAAGGTTAATGCATATTATAACAAATGTATTGCTCATTGTTATTTAATGTTAATTCCAACATTTACTAATGTTAACTAATGATATTGTATTTATTTATCTAATCATTTACTATTTCATTACCATGGATAATATTTAAGTGAAACAATGGGTACTTTTCCTCGGTGGTTGCCCATTTTCAAATTGCTCAGGATTTATGGTTTCGGTGGTGTAACATGTCTTTCCACATCTTAATCCAGTGACATCTTGTTTTAGGAGCTTTTATTTCTGTTCCTGTAAAGAGAAAATAATATACAAGTATCTATTATTAAAGATCTAACGTAATGCATCATTGTAAACTACATTCAATTTATGTTGTAGCAATGTACCTATTTACAGCACTAACTGCAATGACAGCACAATAAGTGGCTGTGCCCAGCATGATTAATATTTAGTGTAAAGCATGCCAATTAAAGAGAGTTCACCCAAAATATGAAAACCATTTTGTCCCCTTTGTACTGTCCATACCAGACAAACGTGTTGGGTTTGATTACCAGCATTCTTCAAAGTATCTTCTTTTAAGCTCGGTAGAAAAACAAAAGTCAGAGGTTTGGTAAAATGTAAAAGACAGTATTATGGTTAACTAAACATTTAAATAAATTAATAAATACTTTTCACCAGTCATCGCTGTGCAGAAAAACAACAGTGAAACCTGCAATAAAATGCTTGAAAAATGCTTGAAAAATACACATTCCATAGATCCAAAGCTTAATATTCCCCGCAGTTACTGAAGAAAATAACATGGTAAAATGGTCAATGCAAATATTTAACTTGAACTTACTTTCTCATTGTCTCTAATGCACCTTCCTAGTTCAGTCAGGAGTATAATAAAGATGATTTAACTGTCTTGGACTCCAACCACTGCTCAGTGTTCACAGGTGTCACAGCAATGTCTGCTATTCCTTCAGCTTCTATTGGTTACTACAAAACATAAAAAAATATTAAAAGAAATGTGTAGCATGTTAAGAGAAATAATCAGTTACTCCTGTGTGTCTTTACATCCTGAGTGAAGTACTAAATAAAGTGATGAACTGTGATGCTGTGTTTGCGTTGTAGTCACATGCATTTTGGCAGAGATGTGCGTCTGTAAATGCATAGTTTGCTTATATTTAGCATCTGTAAAAGCAGAACAGAGATATGATCTCAGACAAACTGATGCATATAGGACTACAGTACATTCTCATCATAAAAATGTTAAAGTGTGGAATGATGTACAGCGCCCCCTAACTTCATAGCATAGTGATTGAATATTTACTCGCAGGGAGGAGTTTCCTCATCTCAGCTCGTAGACTTACAGATACATACAAACAGTCAGTTCGGAGATAAATAAAATGCACATAAATTATTTAAACGTAAAACCGAAAAGAAAAAAAAAACGCAATTCACAAGCGTGTATTGAACCATGGATGTCATAACGAATGGTTCAATATTATATTGAGAATAAAAAAAAAAGAAAGAAACACACACACACACACACACACACACCAAGAAATAAAATAGCCTTTGTGAAAAAAGCTGTTAATTAGCATACTGTGAAATATACATACATACATTCATACATACACACATATATATAAAATGTCTTTGTGTAACGTGGGAGCTGACGAGACACGAGGGATGTGGATTCATGTGTAAGCTTTTATTTAGAAACATAGTCAAACACAATCAGGGTCAAACAATGGCAAACAGGTATGTTGAAGGCAAGACACAAGAGTATTCCGAGAGCATGCGTGGGTTGTCGATCAGCGAACAATATCCAAAGTTCTTGTCAAGAGGGGTAATCCAAGTACACAAGCAGGGGCAAACAGAATCCAAATGACAAGACAATAGAGAAAAATCCAAAAACAGGCAAAAGATCAAGGTAACGAGTCAAGGAACAAGACCGGGAAACAGGAAACTAGGAAGTGCTTGGTAAGGTAGCTAAGCTAAACAATACTCGATGCCGAATGGTGGTGTGAGACTGATTTATATGTGTTTTATTGATAGTAGCTGTGTGTGATTGGTTTCAGGTGAGCTTGTGATTAGAGCAATGGAGCATGAGAAATGTAGTCCAGGGTGATGTGTAACAGTCAGTGTAGTGTGAAAGTCCATGTGAAGAGCTGGTGACCTCTAGTGGTGAGTGAACAGAAGTTTATAGACCAGATCATGACACTATGTATATACATATATATGTATACAGAGCTTAATTTGTAAATTGTGAGGGCCCTGGAACAAAGTGTGGTAAATGGATCCGGCATATGATTAGAGGAGGAAGAGGGAATGGAGCATCCGTGCAATCACATTAATTTAGACTTGCCTAAAATAAAATCTATAGATATAAAACAGTGTAATATAACAATGTTAGTTTAAACATTTAACCTAGATAAATATGTGCCAATAACTACCACTCTCGCAATCATTGCGATACAGCTAAAACAGCATGGGAATTAAGTATATGTTATTTCTTTCACTTCTTATCTGCTGCTTCCTGGCCATGGATACTTCGGACATCTTAGTACAAATCCTTTCCAAAGAGTCTCCGGACAAAATCACGGATCCGAAGACATCGATCCGACCCAGCTAGTGAGACGCAGCTCTAGGATAGCAGCGAGGAATCCTTTTTCCATCACCAAATGGCCCATAGAAAGAATCCTGTCCACCTTGTACTCTCTGAACGTACAAGTGCCTCCGAATCTGGATCATGATCAACTCTTGATTTTTTTTTACAAGAAGTCAATCAAGACCCGCAGCCCACATCTACCAACGCAATATCTTCTTTTCCCCGATCTACCGGCAGTAAAGCCTGTGAGAAAAGTAAAAAATATCTCCACCGATCAAGTGGACCCAACTCTAAAGAAGCCAGTCTTGACAGTCGCTGTAGCACAAAGTTTTGTATACAATAGTTTCGTATTCACGATTGAAAAAACAAGAGAAAATACAAGAAGAGAAGAGAAGAGAAGAGAAGAGAAGAGAAGAGAAGAGAAGAGAAGAGAAAAATTCTGCTGTTGCAAATGGTCACTTATAGATGACAAATCTTAATTTTCTTAAAGTTAGCTCTCCATCATGATGTCTGAGCGGTTTCGGTTAATTTTCCTAAAAATTAGAAGGTTAAATTAGACTTAAATAAATTAAAACATGAACTTAAACTCACCAAATAGCAGCACAAACATCAGAACTATTCACACATCATCACATAATGCAGCCATGCATTTTCATGTGATCTGGGATACTAAAGAAGAAACAAGAGAGAAACGTACATTTAGAATTAATGGTATGACTGGTTCAGTCGACAGAAATAAAGGACATGTAGGCTATTATAACTGATGAAATGTTTTCAGGGCAAATCTCAGGTCAGTCTGAGCACTCATGGTACGCACCTGCAGGCGCCACTATTGTTTTACTCCCGCAGCTTTAAAGTTTATAATAAAGGAAATTCCTGCAAACATTTATTCAACATATAAATTTATTAGTAAATAAATCGACACAAACCATCAGATTAAATCTGTCATTTGGAAACAGTCTGTGCATTTTAGCTGAACTGCGTCTTCTCTCTGTCTCTCTCTTAAAGTGACTTCTCATCTGCATTTCTTTTCCACTACAAGAGCTGCACCACACTGCGATACAAGACTTTTTGCACATGCCTAATCGAGTCATTGGTGCATTGTCACAAAAATGTATAATTTACACATCTTTTTAACCCTTGTGCATTGTTCAAATTCACTACCCTTTCGTTATGTTCGGGATGAAAACATCCACTCAATTAAACTGCTGTAAAAATGTTTTTGCATAAATCTGTTAATCATCTTCAGTCCTGATCAAAACTACCAAATGTTTTTTTTTAAAAATCGAAGATTTTAACTCAAGATTTTAACCGATTTTAATTGCCAAGTTCATAAATGATGTCACTGATTTGGGGGAAAAACACACACAACATGGCTTATTTTCAATATAAAAGTAATTGTGGCTGGATTTTTTTTTTTTTTTTTTTACCTCTTCCCAAAAGGGAAAAACAAAAACAATCAAGAATGCATGATTATATGGTGTCATGGCTTTGCAATCAAAAAATGTCATTATAATGGAAGTTAACGGGGCAAAAACAGCCACGAACAGTAAAAAACAGAAAAAATGTATATCTAATGCTGCACAAAAACTAAAAATGCATCAAAGCCAATGTTGATACTAATCTTCGACATGCCCAAGACTATTATAAAAAGTAAAAAAAAAATCAGTCCACAATCACTTTTTATATTGAAAATATGTAATTTTTTTTTTTTTTTTTTTTTCAAATCAGTGACATCATTTATGAACTTAGTTATTAAATAATTAAAATCTTGGATTTTTTTTTTTTTTTACATTTGGTAGTTTTGATCAGGACTGAGGTTGATTAATAGATTTATGCAAAAAAATTTACAAAAATATTTATCTGATACATTTTTACAGATTTTAAATTAAGTGGATGTTTTCATCCACAAACGTAACGAAAGGGTAGTGAATTTGCCCACAGTGTACCGTTGAGTTTTTGTCAAAATAATGATTTGTCACCAAAAATCATTCCATCAGCTCAAACACAGAGAAAGTTGTGGCCAAAATAAGACTCAACTTTCCCCCTAGTAAACGAAAACATCCCCAACAACACATAAGGGTTAATTAATTCGATACTCACTCACTCCAGATGTGGTTTTCTGTTTTTTATTATGTTTTTTTTTGTTTTTTTTTTTTTTTCTGTTGATCTTAATCGGCCAAATAAACACAAAATGGCATCAGAATAGCAGTCCTTTACTCTTGTAAACAGTCGGATTTGTCTTAAGTAATTGTAAACATTTGTAAAAAGAAAACGCATGTATCAGTATTGGATCTGTGCATTTGGTCTTGCGACAGCAGCCTAAAGGGCCATTCACATGTTGCGTCTTTTGCATGCTGAAGTTCGTTATTGTGTGGCAAGTGCACTCACAATAGATAATTTTTCATGAAACATATCACATGCACGCTATAGGTCCACATGAATGTCTTTTATTGGCGCCTGAGCTGCCGGATCCTGTTTCGGCACAAATTAAGCTCTCTCACTCTCTCTCTCTCTCTCTCTCTCTCTCTCTCTCTCTCTCTCTCTCTCTCTCTCTATATATATATATATATATATATATATATATATAGGGAGAGATTTGCATGTGGATACTGTAGCAGTTGATTATTAACTACTTTAAATTCTGAGTAGCTTAGGAAGCTACAGATTTAAAATAGCTATCCCAAAAAAAAATTCAGCAAGATGCGCATTCAGTTATTTTAGTTTGTCTTTCCAGAGAAGATCACTATGACCTGGACTTTTCAGATTGAAAGCTTGGGAGAATATATATAGGGAGAGATTTGCATGTGGATACTGTAGCAGTTGATTATTAACTACTTTAAATTCTGAGTAGCTTAGGAAGCTACAGATTTAAAATAGCTATCCCAAAAAAAAATTTCAGCAAGATGCGCATTCAGTTATTTTAGTTTGTCTTTCCAGAGAAGATCACTATGACCTGGACTTTTCAGATTGAAAGCTTGGGAGATCTGGAAAGTGGCATCAGTCCTAAATCTGTGAATTTGCTTTAGTGCATGTGTATGAGGGGGCGGAAGATGGACAATATAGAAAATCAAACAGATAAACATGCAGGTAGTTGACCAAGTGAGCTATACTGTTTATAGAGGGTTGCCTTTAAATTTGTCCATGTACGTTGTATGAGGTATAATACAACTGCCAGTGTATTTTTAAATACCCAGTGTAAATGTTGGGCCTCTGACAGGAACATTCTGTTCTCCATTTAAACACAAAGTGCTATCAGTGTGGAACAGAGTCTGAAAATGCTTCCATTCTCCTCTGAGTATTTCAGAAGACCTCTCCAGAGAGAAAAAAAGATAACTCTAGCATATGGAGAGAGGATTTTAAACGCAAGAGAAAAAGAGAATGTGTGGACACCAAAAAAGAAAGGAACATGTAACTTCCAGCTCTCAGATCAGGGTCTCAATGGAAGGCAAATTGATTGCCTCATCTGGTTGGAAATATTTGATATCTGAAAAACTTTTTTCCTAAAACTCCAATGACAAATGAACTATTGATTAGTTGTTTGCAGTTTAGAGAGAAATGCCAAGATGTTACATGGAAGACATACTGATGGTTCACCCAATGACAGGTAACCCACCCCACACTCACTCCCTTGGTTAAGCCAATGTTGCTGTTTTGTTTTGGTCAAGATGCTCATCCAAAAACGGCTACATTTTGATAGTGCTAGAGTCAGAAGGTAGGTAGGTAAGGTAGGTAAATACTTTATTGATCCCACAGGCTAAAAAAACAGATACTAATTAATAAACACAACAGAATGAGTAAAATTTTTGTCAAACAATAAAAAACATCCCAAGGTTATGAATGTAACCCTAGTTCCTCGAAGTAACGAGATGTTGCATCTAACGCTTTGGGGAACACCTTTGGTGAGACCGACTCTGAATATCGTTTGCAATCTGTCCAAAGGAAGGGCGTGACATCACGGGTGGGCTGACATAGCGACCAGAAAGTTATAAAAGCATGTGCCGTGCAGCTGGCTTCAGCTTCGAGTAGGGAAGCAAGCGTCGGCAGGGGTGGCAGAAGTATGGTGATGCGACGCAGCATCTCGTTCCTTCGAGGAACTAGGGTTACATTCGTAACCTTGGGACGTTCCCCTTCAGGAACTCGAGATGCATTGAACGCTTTGGGGAATGATGTGCCCACACTGCCAGACTTCCAAATCCCTGCCTAGTATGTATCCGAAGAGCACAGCTAAGGCGAGAGAACAGAAGAGCCAGGAGTGGCTTGCATATCTAGATTGTAAAATCTGCCGAACGTAGAAGGTGTGGACCATCCCGCAGTGTTGCAGATGTCCAAGAGGGACACACCTGCTGAGAAGGCCTTATAGGCCGCCATACCCAGAGCAGAGTGAGCCTTGACTCCCAAAGGAGGGAAAAGAACAGAGGACTCATAAGATATATATTGATACATATCTTATATATATATATATATATATATATATATATATATATATATACAGTATTGTTCAAAATAATAGCAGTACAATGTGACTAACCAGAATAATCAAGGTTTTTCGTATATTTTTTTATTGCTACGTGGCAAACAAGTTACCAGTAGGTTCAGTAGATTCTCAGAAAACAAATGAGACCCAGCATTCATGATATGCACGCTCTTAAGGCTGTGCAATTGGGCAATTAGTTGAATTAGTTGAAAGGGGTGTGTTCAAAAAAATAGCAGTGTGGCATTCAATCACTGAGGTCATCAATTTTGTGAAGAAACAGGTGTGAATCAGGTGGCCCCTATTTAAGGATGAAGCCAACACTTGTTGAACATGCATTTGAAAGCTGAGGAAAATGGGTCGTTCAAGACATTGTTCAGAAGAACAGCGTACTTTGATTAAAAAGTTGATTAGAGAGGGGAAAACCTATAAAGAGGTGCAAAAAATGATAGGCTGTTCAGCTAAAATGATCTCCAATGCCTTAAAATGGAGAGCAAAACCAGAGAGACGTGGAAGAAAACGGAAGACAACCATCAAAATGGATAGAAGAATAACCAGAATGGCAAAGGCTCAGCCAATGATCACCTCCAGGATGATCAAAGACAGTCTGGAGTTACCTGTAAGTACTGTGACAGTTAGAAGATGTCTGTGTGAAGCTAATCTATTTTCAAGAATCCCCCGCAAAGTCCCTCTGTTAAAAAAAAGGCATGTGCAGAAGAGGTTACAATTTGCCAAAGAACACATCAACTGGCCTAAAGAGAAATGGAGGAACATTTTGTGGACTGATGAGAGTAAAATTGTTCTTTTTGGGTCCAAGGGCCACAGGCAGTTTGTGAGACGACCCCCAAACTCTGAATTCAAGCCACAGTACACAGTGAAGACAGTGAAGCATGGAGGTGCAAGCATCATGATATGGGCATGTTTCTCCTACTATGGTGTTGGGCCTATTTATCGCATACCAGGGATCATGGATCAGTTTGCATATGTTAAAATACTTGAAGAGGTCATGTTGCCCTATGCTGAAGAGGACATGCCCTTGAAATGGTTGTTTCAACAAGACAATGACCCAAAACACACTAGTAAACGGGCAAAGTCTTGGTTCCAAACCAACAAAATTAATGTTATGGAGTGGCCAGCCCAATCTCCAGACCTTAATCCAATTGAGAACTTGTGGGGTGATATCAAAAATGCTGTTTCTGAAGCAAAACCAAGAAATGTGAATGAATTGTGGAATGTTGTTAAAGAATCATGGAGTGGAATAACAGCTGAGAGGTGCCACAAGTTGGTTGACTCCATGCCACACAGATGTCAAGCAGTTTTAAAAAACTGTGGTCATACAACTAAATATTAGTTTAGTGATTCACAGGATTGCTAAATCCCAGAAAAAAAAAATGTTTGTACAAAATAGTTTTGAGTTCGTACAGTCAAAGGTAGACACTGCTATTTTTTTGAACACACCCCTTTCAACTAATTGCCCAATTGCACAGCCTTAAGAGCGTGCATATCATGAATGCTGGGTCTTGTTTGTTTTCTGACAATCTACTGAACCTACTGGTAACTTGTTTGCCACGTAGCAATAAAAAATATACTAAAAACCTTGATTATTCTGGTTAGTCACATTGTACTGCTATTATTTTGAACAAAACTGTATATAGGCAGACACACTCTTGCAGTTTAAATCTAGATTAAAGACCCATCTCTTTAACCTGGCTTACACATAACATACTACTATGCTTTTAATATCCAAATCCGTTAAATTTTTAGGCTGCATTAATTAGGTAAACCGGAACAGGAAACACTTCCCATAACACCCTATGTACTTGCTACATCATTAGAAGAATGGCATCTACGCTAATATTTGTCTGTTTCTCTCCTATTCCGAGGTCACCGTAGCCACCAGATCCAGTCTGTATCCAGATCAGAAGGTCACTGGAGTCACCCGGATCCAATACGTATCCAGACCAGCACCTAGAAAGGACCTCTACTGCCCTGAAAGACAGCGGAGACCAGGACATCTAGAGCCCCAGATACAAATCTATGGAGTGAGATTTATGCCAAAACCTCACACACACACAAAATGTGTTTTACTCACACCCAACGATTCACAAACAAACTCAGTGTGGTTTGCAAATACAAAACATCACTCACAAACTAATGCATTTTGTTCTGCAAATAAAAAACGTAGCTATCAAACAAATACAGTACGTTTTACATATACAAAGAAACGTATGTCTTCAATGACAAAAATATCTTCCAAGTACAAACTTAAATCTTTCAAGTACAAAACAAAATCCTTCAAGTACAAAACAAAATCCTTCAAGTACAAAACAAAATCCTTCAAGTACAAAACAAAATTCTACAAGTACGAAAAATTGTCACGTGACTTTTGGCACAAATTTTCCGCCTTGCTGATCCACACGCAAATGCCTTCAGATCCACACACATGCTAGTAAACTGTCATGTAATTCGCACTCCACAACAGCGGGTGGCGCTGTTAGCGACTTGCTTGGCGCCGCCACCGACATGGAAACAGGAGAGAACAAGAAACGCTAGCGTGAGGGACGTTTTGAACATGATGAGCGGCCAACAGGTGAGTTTCCAGTCATTGCTGGTGAAAAATCAGCCTGAAGGGGTTGTTATTCGCTATAACAACCGCCTCGCTATACACGATCCCACTTATTACATTGCTACCTACAAAATAAATAAATAATTTGACAAAATGTATTGATTTTAAAAACGATTGTATTGCTTCTGCTAAACAAAATAGTCCGTTCCGCGTCCATATCAATGGTCTGTTTTTCATGGCAAGGGTGTGTTTAGACCTCCAAATCAACCCTGGTCTTCTCCTGCTAGTTTCTAATAGAATATAGAGGCTTTATTCCATGTCAAATCAGTCAGAATCTAGGAAAGTGGTTGCAACAACATCTCAGATGAAGAGTTTTTCTATATTATATTTGGGTCCCAAAACCAAGGCCTGTAAAAATATTCATATTTTTTGTCAGTCCTTGAGATTGTCATTTTTATAGCATCAAAAACACTATCAGAGAACCATGTTTGGGCATTAATATCTTAAAGTGTTATTCATAGCCTCATCGAACTTTGCAGGATGGAAGACAAACATGTTCTTAGTATAACTGAACCAAAGTTTGTACTGCATGTCTATTGAGATTCTACAAGGCCCTAGACTTGGGTAAATGGCTAAACCCCTGATACTGAGGGTATTATAAACTCATTTTCTGCATCAATATGATATCAATCATTACATTTTCTTAATCGTAATCATAATCATGTGTCATTATTTGAGGTCTCTATCACTAATGATATGTAATAATTGATAGCCTGATTGCACTGTAAGTCGCTTTGGATAAAAGTGTCTGCTAAATGCATGAATTTAATTTAAATTAAATTAAATTTTAATTTAATTTAAATTTAATGGTCATGAAGATATTAAGAATGAACCAAAGTGTAGTTTTTGGTCATTTTACTGGTCATGTTCAGTTACACCAGTGTTTTTGACCTCATCCATTTTTCCTCTTTTTCCCTCTCTAGGAACTGCTTGCACAAACAATGTTAGAGAGAATCCACACACGGCTCCAGCATATTGTCTGTCAGCAACCCGTTGACCTGGATTACCTTGAATTTGTGTGTTTTCAGGAGGCTGTTCTATTTAGTGCTGCCTCTAACCAGGTTCTCATCCCAAAAGGCATTTTAGATGCACTCACAGAGCTGCACAAGTTGGTTAAAGGCGCGGACACACTAGATTTTAAACGTGCGAAAATATTTCGGACACCGCTGCGAATATGGGCGGGAGCAATAAAACGGTCTTTCCTCAATTATCACAACATGGATTAATATGTGCTTGTACTGTCTTTTGCGACGGCGTCGAAAGCGTCTTATTATATTGTACTCCCCATCTCTCTCTCTCTTTATAAATATATACACCCTAAGCAATAAAAAATTATAAAACATCCACATTCAAATGTATCATCTGTTCCTGTTGACACTACAAACCATGCAGATACTTTATTTAATTTTTTATAATCTTTTAAATCTGGATTATATAAAATAGGACGCTGCGCTACAACTAAAGTTATATAGCGCTTACTTCATTTTTAAATTTCTGTACAGAGAGGTCACGCAGTGACGTAACGATCTTCTACTGGTCCCACATCTTCACGTGATGCGAATTCGCAGGTCAGAGTTCATCAAACTTGAACTTTGGAACGCAGCAAAATACGGAATTTTTCGCATGAGCTTGCGTTTCCGGTCTGACGCATTCGCATGCGTATGAATGGAAGTCAATGGAGAGAAAAGTGCAGTGTGACCGCCCTATAAGAAAGAGAAAACCAGGTCCCCATAGTAAAAAAGAAAAAAAAGAGAAAGATTTTTTTTTTTTGGTTGTTCCAACCCCCCAGATGTTTTAAGATTGTATTCACACTACAATAAAAAAAAAATACAATCTACATGTGTTTGGTTTGAACATTCATTACAACATTAAGAGAGCTGAAAGTCTTAAAGTACGCTGCTAGCACTGCTTGAGGAAAGCTATTCTTCCTGCTGCCGCTGGCAGTCCTAACATGGGGCATGTCTGCTGGTCTGATTTGATTAAACAGAGAAAAATCAAACATTAGACCACCTCACTGATTCAGAAATATTTATTTGTGTAACTGTACCATCTTACAAACCAGTTATTAGCAGGGGCACTGTTCTGTAAATAAGTGTTCTTTTTGTATTTGTGCTGCATTATCATTGAATCAGGTCCTTTGCTGAGTACATTTTACGGTAAGCCTAGTAAGTGCTGGACATACTCCACAGTAAGTAGGTAGATGTCTGAGCCATGTGATTGGGAGTGTCCCAGGGGATTTATGGCTGCCCTTAGTGCTGCCATTTGTTCATCACTCAGTACATCGCCCATCTCAGGAACAGTCACATCAGGCAGGCCACTGTCCTCCCAGTCCAAATGTGGTAGGTACATTACCTGAAAAGACATGTAAAGTGTTTATGTGGTTCTCAAACATTTTTACATCAAGGACCCGGACCACATTTGATAACATTTTGTAACAAACTTCTGTAATACACAATATTAATTCTGAGACTGAATAACATTACTTTCTTTGTCAATGTATGTTCAAATTAATGTCAATGGGATGCATTTTTTGGTAAAATTTATAAAGAAGTTTGTGGAAAAATAGTCTATTTCTAGAAAAAGTCAGAATTAAAAAGTTGTGTGTATTTATATATACCCCTCCTTGAACCTCCCTCAAGGACCAGTGCCAAACCCATTGCCAAGTTTATTCTTACTGATTGAATATACTTTAATTCAAATAAAATCTTTGCACCTACTTCATACGTATAGTTATTTTTAGCAAGGGTTAATGGTTATTAACAAGCAGGTTATGTCCTAATTTTCAGCTTTAAAAAAATGCAGCACCCATGTATGCTGACAGCCTGCTGGTATGATATGGATGCAGAAAATGAGTTTATAATACCCTCAGTATCAGGGGTTTAGCCATTTACCCAAGTCTAGGGCCTTGTAGAATCTCAATAGACATGCAGTACAAACTTTGGTTCAGTTATACTAAGAACATGTTTGTCTTCCATCCTGCAAAGTTCGGTGAGGCTATGAATAACACTTTAAGATATTAATGCCCAAACATGGTTCTCTGATAGTGTTTTTGATGCTATAAAAATGACAATCTCAAGGACTGACAAAAAATATGAATATTTTTACAGGCCTTGGTTTTGGGACCCAAATATAATATAGAAAAACTCTTCATCTGTGAGATGTTGCTGCAACCACTTTCCTGGATTCTGACTGATTTGACATGGAATAAAGCCTCTATATTCTATTAGACACTAGCAGGAGAAGACCAGGGTTGATTTGGAGGTCTAAACACACCCTTGCCATGAAAAACAGACCATTGATATGGACGCGGAACGGACTATTTTCTTTAGCGGAAGCAATACAATCGTTTTTAAAATCAATAAATTTTGTCAAATTATTTATTTATTTTGTAGGTAGCAATGTAATAAGTGGGATCGTGTATAGCGAGGCGGTTGTTATAGCGAATAACAACCCCTTCAGGCTGATTTTTCACCAGCAATGACTGGAAACTCACCTGTTGGCCGCTCATCATGTTCAAAACGTCCCTCACGCTAGCGTTTCTTGTTCTCTCCTGTTTCCATGTCGGTGGCGGCGCCAAGCAAGTCGCTAACAGCGCCACCCGCTGTTGTGGAGTGCGAATTACATGACAGTTTACTAGCATGTGTGTGGATCTGAAGGCATTTGCGTGTGGATCAGCAAGGCGGAAAATTTGTGCCAAAAATCACGTGACAGTTTTTCGTACTTGTAGAATTTAGTTTTGTACTTGAAGGATTTTGTTTTGTACTTGAAGGATTTTGTTTTGTACTTGAAGGATTTTGTTTTGTATTTGAAGGATTTTGTTTTGTACTTGAAAGATTTAAGTTTGTACTTGGAAGATATTTTTTGTCATTGAAGACATATGTTTCTTTGTATATGTAAAACGTACTGTATTTGTTTGATAGCTACGTTTTTTATTTGCAGAACAAAATGCATTAGTTTGTGAGTGATGTTTTGTATTTGCAAACCACACTGAGTTTGTTTGTGAATTGTTGGGTGTGAGTAAAACACATTTTGTGTGTGTGTGAGGTTTTGGCATGAATCTCACTCGATACAGATCCTCTGTAAATACCTTGTCTCAGAGGAGCACCAGGACAAGACCACAGGAAACAGATGATTCTTCCTCACAATCTGACTTTGCTGCAGCCTGGAATTGAACTACTGATTTCATCTGGTCAGAGAAGAACTGGCCCCCCAACTGAGCCTGGTTTCTCCCAAGGTTTTTTTCTCTATTCTGTCACCGATGGAGTTTTGGTTCCTTGCAGCTGTCGCCTCTGGCTTGCTTAGTTGGGATCACTTCATCTAAAGCAATATCGTTGACTTGATTGCAAATAAATGCACAGACACTATTTAACTGAACAGAGATGACATCACTGAATTCAATCATGAACTGCCTTTAGCTATCATTTTGCATTATTGACACACTGTTTTCCTAATGAATGTTGTTCAGTTGCTTTGACACAGTGTATTTTGTTTAAAGCGCAAAATAAATAAAGGTGACTTGACTTGACTTGACTATGAGCGTAGCGGAGCTGAGAATCTTGCTGCCCCTTCGGGGGCCTCTTACTCCAGAGGTCAGTCTTGAGAGACTGATTCCCTTAGAAGATTATTTAGCAGTGTGAAAACTACTGCGAAATGTATCTCAGTGGGTCCTGCGTACGGCAGAAAACACTACTGCATTCACTTTGGCTATCCACTGCCGATGTTCAATGGGGTTACACCGACACTAGTCGGCCCCCAGTAGGATCTGGTAATGGAACAGCAAGTAAATACCCTATTAAGGAAGGAGGCCATCGAGGTGGTTTTTATGTGTAAGCCAGGTTAAAGAGATGTGTCTTTAATCTAGATTTAAACTGCAAGAGTGTGTCTGCCTCCCGAACAATGTTAGGTAGGTTATTCCAGAGTTTAGGCGCCAAATAGGAAAAGGATCTGCCGCCCGCAGTTGATTTTGATATTCTACAGTAGGTATTATCAAATTGCCTGAGAACGTAGCGTACCTAGAGGATTATAATGTAAAAGGAGCTCATTCATATACTGAGGTGCAAAACCATTCAGGGCTTTATAAGTAATAAGCAATATTTCAAAATCTATAAAATGTTTGATAGGGAGCCAGTTCAGTGTTGACAGGACTGGGCTAATATGGTCATACTTCCTGGTTCTAGTAAGAACTCTTGCTGCTGCATTTTAGACTAGCTGTAGTTTTTTTTTTTTTTTTTTTAGTAAGAGTGCAGAAGAACCACCCAATAAAGCATTACAATAATCTAACATTGAGGTCATAAATGCATGGATTAACATTTGTGCATTTGACATTGAGAGCATAGGCCGTAATTTAGATATATATTTTTGAGATGGAAAAATGCAGTTTTACAAATGCTAGAAACGTGGCTTTCTAAGGAAAGACTGCGATGAAATAGCACACCTAGGTTCCTAACTGATGAGGAAGAATTGACAGAGCAACCATCAAGCCTTAGACAGTGTTCTAGGTTATTACAAGCAGAGTTTTTAGGTCCTATAATTAATACCTCTGTTTTTTTTTCAGAATTTAGCAGTAAGAAATTACTCGTCATCCAGTTTTTTATATCGACTATGCATTCCATTAGTTTTTCAAATTGGTTTGTTTCACCGGACCGCGAAGAAATATAGAGCTGAGTATCATCAGCATAACAGTGAAAGCTAACACTGTTTCCTGATGATATCTCCCAAGGGTAACATATGAAGCGTGAATAGTAGCGGCCCTGGTACTGAGCCTTGAGGTACTCCATATTGCACTTGTGATCGATACGATACATCTTCATTCACTGCTATGAATTGATGGCGGTCATATAAGTATGATTTAAACCATGCTAATGCACTTCCATTGATGCCAACAAAGTGTTCAAGTCTATGCAAAAGAATTTTGTGGTCAATTGTGTCAAACACAGTACTAAGATCCATTAAAACTAATAGAGGGATACACCCACGATCAGATGATAAGAGCAGATCATTTGTAACTTTAAGGAGAGCAGTCTCAGTACTATGATACGGTCTAAATCCTGACTGGAAATCCTCACATATACCATTTTTCTCTAAGAAGGAATATAATTGTGAGGATACCACCTTTTCTATTATCTTGGACAGAAAAGGGAGATTCGAGATTGGTCTATAATTAACTAGTTCTTTGTGGTCAAGTTGTGTTTTTTTGATGAGAGGCTTTATAACAGCCAGTTTGAAGGTTTTGGGGACATATCCTAATGTCAATGAGGAATTAATAATAGTCAGAAGAGGATATATGACTTCTGGAAGCACCTCTTTTAGGAGCTTAGATGGTATAGGCTCTAACATACATGTTGTTGGTTTAGATGATTTAACAAGCTTATACAATTCTTCCTTTCCTATAGTAGAGAATGAGTGGAACTGTTCCTCAGGGGGCTATAGTGCACTGTCTTATGTGATACTGTAGCTGACGGCTGAATGGTTGCAATTTTATCTCTAATAGTATCGATTAAGTATTAAGTAGTTCATAAAGTGATTACTGCTGTTGTGTCGGGAAATGTCAACACTTGTTGAGGCTTTATTTTTCGTTAATTTAGCCACTGTATTGAATAAATACCTGAGGTTATGTTTGTTTTCTTCTAAAAGAGAAGAAAAGTAATCGAATCTAGCAGTTTTTAATGCTTTTCTGTAGGATCGGTTACTTTTCCAACAAGCAATACGAAATACCTCTAGTTTTGTTTTCCTCCAGCCACGCTCCATTTTTCGGGCTGCTCTCTTTAGGGTGCGAGTATTCTCATTATACCATGGTTTCAAACTGTTTTCCTTAACCTTCCTTAAGCGTAAAGGAGCAACTGTATTTAAAGTGCTAGAAAAGAGAGAGTCCATAGTTTCTGTGACATCATCAAGTTGTTCTGAGGTTTTGTATATGCTAAGGAATTTGGACACATCAGGAAGATAACTTAAAAAGCAGTCTTTTGTGGTAGAAGTGATGGTTCTTCCATACTTGTAACAAGAAGTAGAATTTAAAATTTTGGCTATAAGAAGTTTGCACAGAACTAAATAATGATCTGAGATTTCATCACTTGGCAGAATAATTTCAACACTATCAACATCAATTCCATGTGACAGTATTAAATCTAGAGTATGATTTCGACAATGAGTAGGTCCTGAAACATGTTGTCTAACACCAATAGAGTTCAGAATGTCTATAAATGCTGATCCCAATGCATCTTTTTCATTATCAACATTGATATTAAAATCACCAACTATTAAAATTGTATCTGCAGCCAGAACTAACTCGGATGTAAAATCACCAAACTCTTTAATAAAGTCTGTATGGTGCCCTGGTGGCCTGTATACAGTAGCCAGTACAAACATAACAGGGGATTTATCATTAACATTTGTTTCTCTGGATAATGTTATATGTAGCACCATTACTTCAAATGAGTTATACTTGAAGCCTGCCCTCTGAGAAATCCTGAAAACGTTTTTATAAATTGAAGCAACTCCTCCCCCTTTGCCTTTTAGACGCGGCTCATGTTTATAACAGTAATCTTGGGGCTCATTTAAAATAATGTAATCATCAGGTTTTAGCCAGGTTTCTGTCAAACAGAGTACATCTATATTATGATCAGTGATCATATTATTTACAAAAAGTGTTTTTGTAGAAAGGGATCTGATATTCAATAAGCCAAGGTTTATCATTTGTTTATCCATATTGCATCTGTTTTTTTATTTGTTGAACCTCAATTAAATTGTTACTCTTGAATTGGTTTGGACGTTTTTTGTATTTTCTAGTTCGAGGAACAGACACAGTCTCTATAGTGTGATATCTAGGTGAAAGAGTCTCTATGGGCTGAGAATTAGCTGACCTCTGTGACGGGAGGCAGCTAGCAGACGGTCCGTTTAGCCAGCCTGGCTAAACTCTAAGACTATTTGCCATATTTCTAGGGAGAAGAGTGGCGCCACCCCAGGAGGGATGAATACCATGTCTTTTCAACAGGTCAGATCTGCCCCAAAAGCTCGTCCAATTGTCTATGAAACCTATGTTATTCTGTGGGCACCACTTAGACATCCAGCCATTGAGTGATGACAATCTGCTATGCATCTCATGACCACGGTAAGCAGGGAGGGGACCAGAGCATATTACAGTGTCTGACATCGTGCTTGCAAGTTCACACACCTCTTTAATGTTGTTTTTAGTGATCTCCGAATGGTGAAGTCGAACTTCATTAGCGGCGACATGAATAACAATCTTACTGTATTTACATTTAGCATTAGCCAGCACTTTTAAATTTGCCATGATGTCAGGCGCTCTTGGCTCCCGGTAAACATTTGACTATGGTGGCTGGTGTCTTTATATTCACGTTCCGTACAATAGAATCACCAATAACTAGAGCACTTTCATCAGGTTTCTCAGTGGGTGCATCACTGAGTGGGGAGAACCTGTTTAATGTTTTGATCGGAACAGAAGAGCGGTGTTTTGACCCACGACTATGCTGCCTCACTGTCACCCAGTTGCCCTGCTGCAGGGGCTCTGTTTCCGGAACCGAACAATGTACAGGAATCCCTGAGCTAGACGCATCCAAAGCCGAAAATGTTCCACAGTGAAACTATGGCAGGGTTGGCAGACTGACCTCCCGACAGCACTGAGGTGAGAGGGCCTAAGAGGCAGGTCGAATAGGGGTGATTCCGTGATTTCGTCATTGAGATCGGGAAAGAAAGGGAGGCTCCAGCGTGGAGGTGATTGCCTCAGTCACAGAAAGCGTTTGTCTAACTTGCTTTTCTGCTAGCCAGTTTGTTTCTCGGCAGGCCAGTCAATTTTTTATCTGTCTATCTCCTCTAAGAGAGCCCTCCCAGATCGAAGCATCTGCATTGGCAATCGCTCACACCTTACTAGCCTTACTCTTTGGCATATTGTACTGCTTTTGAGAAGCTAAAGACAGAGAACAAAAAATAAGACTTACAGGAAAGACAGGACAGAGTTTTGTCATCTGTCTGTGTTCCCTTCCTTTTCGCCCATATATGGTTCAGTTCCTGTTCTTTTCTGTTTTCCCTTTAGGTTCCTGTTTGCCATTTTTGGGTTTTATGGTGTCTCACCTGCTTGTTTAAAAGTCTGTGCTGACCAACTGGCCCCCATCTTCACATAGATTTTCAATAGATCATTGGAGCTGTGTAAAGTTCCCTGCTGCTTCAAATTCTCCACCATCATTCCGGTCCCCAAAAAGCCCAAAATCACTGATTTAGACTTAACGACTGTCACTCTCACGTCTGTGGTCATGAAGTCACTTGAGAGACTGGTCCTGTCCTACCTGAAGGACTTGACTGGACCCTTGTTTGATCCTCTCCATAATGCAGTCAACATGGAATTGCATTACACAAGGATCCTAATTGTGGACTTCAGTTCACCCTTTAATACCATCATGCCTGACCTTCTAAAGCTCTCTGAACCCACCTCCATCTGCCTGTGGATCACCAACTTCCTGACAGACAGGCAGCAGCTAGTGAGGGTGTGGAAACTCACATCCAGGACTATCACCACCAGCACTGGCACCCCCAGGGATGTGTTCTCTCCCCACTGCTCTTCTCTCTCTACACAAATGACTGCACTTTAAAGGATCCATCTGTCAAGCTCCTGAAGTTCATAGATGACAGTCACCTGCCTCATTAGGGACTGAGACAAGTCTGCTAAACTCTCAAAAGTGTGGAGATACTAGTGGGCTTCAGGAAAAACCCCACTGCTGAAAGAGTTCTACTCTGTGATTATTGAGTCTTTCCTGTGTTCATATATATAGCACGTTATTTAATATTTTGTTTATCTTTTTTTTATACTAGGATTATATTACATCCCTACTGTGTTATTCCTATGTATGTCTGCACTATGTTTGTACACTGGAAGCTCCTGTCATCAAGTCAAATTCTTTGTGTGTGTAAACATACTTGGTAATAAAGCTCTTCTGATTCTGATCAGTACACAACTGCATCTGTTTTACCCTCATTAGTGATCCTATGTAGTCTCCCTCTTTTGCTCTTTGTGTTTGTCAGTTAATGTAGATGTTACCCTGTGTGTTAGCTCTTTCTTGTCATTGTTTGATAACCCATAAAAGGACTTTATATTGTTGGAATCAACATTGTCTGCCTGCTTCGCTATCCTAACAGCAGAGTTTGGACAGATTAACCGACCAGTGATGGGCAAATGAAGCTTCATGGAGCACAGAGGCTTTCTGATTGTTTCTGGAAAAAATTATACGCTTCACAAGTGTGAAAAACAATCTGGTGGTTAATAAAAAAAATATAGCAGCCAAAAGCCTATGAAAAACACTCTGTAGGAAGAAGACCACAAATTCCGTAGATTGACTCATGTTACGTAGACAAAAAACCTAACAATGTGTGTGTGTGTTTGTTGTATTTCTCTCTTTGTGAAATAATTTACCATTTAAACTGTTGCATTAAATTCCAGTATGAATATCAATATGATGTAATAGAAGAATAATGTTCACATATATGAACTGCTTATGCCATATTTTTTTTTTCTTAAATAATGTTAACTCTTCATATAACTTTTATGACCGGGTATTTAAAAATGTAATGGAATAAGTATGAATGAAAACTTCATAAAGTATGACGTGGCTTCGAACATTCCGATATGTGCACGTGATTGGACAGAAAGTGATGCTTTGTTTTTCGTTGATCACATGACTCTCTGAAAACATTGCGTGTTCTGTTATTTTGTATTTCTATGGAATCAGTTGATCATTTGTGTTCTGTTTTCCCAGACATCCATGCCCTGGATGAGTACATAAAAGAATTCCTCACCTGCTCTCACCAGACTTAGCTCGGCCACTGGACACATGTGGACTGTTTCTGGGGTGGTCTGGATGAGTGGATTGCTATGTGGATGCCACTGGGCGGGTCCACGTGGACTCTGCCTGATTACATCAACATGACACTGTTCCTCAGTGGATCCCATCTCCTTGCAGCCAGCCCAGAAGCATTACCATTAAATCAATCAACCCCCCGTCATCACTTATTATGGGCATCAACCCAGAGCCAAGTCCGCTACTACTCTGCTGTGTGGAGCTGTGTGGAGCAAAAGCCCACCACATTCAGTCCTCTTCCCATGTCCAGCCCAGAAAGGGCTGCGGTGCTCATGTCTGGCCCAAGGAGGTGACTCAGACCTCAAGTCTAGCCCAGAGAGGGCTCCTGTTCTCACGTCCAGCCCAGAGAGGGCTGTTGTTCCCTCGTCTGTGCAAGGAAGGGCCTCAGATCCCAAGTTTAGCCCAGAGAGGGCTCCAATCCCAAAGTTTAGCCCAGAGTGGGCTCCAGTTCAAAAGTTCAGCCCAGAGAGAACTTCAGATCCTGTGTGCAGCCCAGTGAGTGCTTCAGTTACAGAGTCAAGACCAGAGATAAGCCTCCGGACAGAGTGGCCACAGCCAAGACCACAGAGGCCAAACTACCTGCTCCGCCATTATCTCCTGGACTACCTGCTTTGCTATGGCCTCCTGAACTGCCTGCTCTGCCATGGGCCTGAGGTGATACCACCTTGGAGGTCAAGTCATGTCACCGTTATTTATATAGTGCGTTTAACAATACAGATTGTGACAAAGCAATGCAACTGAACAGCATTAAATATAACAAAATAGTGTGTCAATTGTCAATAATGCAAAAATGCAGTTCATCATTGAATTCAGTGATATCATAATCCAGCTCAGTTCAGTTTATATAGTATCTGTGCAATCAGGTCGATGATATCACTGGAAATTAAGTGTCCCCGACTAAATAACCAGAGGTGTCAGCGGCAAGGAACCAAAACTCCATCAGTGACATAATGGAGAAAAAACCTTCGGAAAAACAGGCTCAGTCGGGTGGGCCAGTTTTCCTCTCCAGACAAAACCAGCAGTTCAATTCCAGGCTGCAGCAAAGTCTTGACTGTGGATCTGTCTCTGGGGCTCATCTAGTTGTCCTGGTCTCCTCTGACATTCAGTGCTGTAGAGGTCCTCTCTAGATGCTGATCCACCATCTGGACTGGATATGTACTGGATCAGGGTAACTGCAGTGACCATGTGATCTGGATACAGACTAATCTGGTGGATATGGTGACATCTGAATAAGAGAAAAACAGACTAATATTAGCGTACATGCCATTCTTCTAACAATGTAGCTTGTACATTGTATGTTATGGGAAGTGTTCCCAGTTCTGGTTTCCTAGTTAATGCAGCCAAAAAATCCTTTAATGGATTTGAATATTAGAAATGTGTTAATGTGTTGTGTGTAAACCAGGTTAAAGAGATGGGTCTGTTTTCCAGAGCACCGGCATTCTTTCCAGACTGAGACTCAAGTTGAACGGAGCCTGGAGCACTCCACTCAGCTACTCTCAGGACTCTGGTACTGCTGCCTTTCTCTGGTGAAGTCTCCAAAGCTCCCTCTTAACCTGGTCCTCTTCGATGGTTAATGTGGCCTGTGGATTATCAGCAGTGGAGAGTGTCAGAGAGCTGTTGAAAGTGAGAAGGATTGTTGAGAACGGTCTCTTTCGGTAAAGTGGAGTAATTGTGGGGGGATGGGCACTGGAGAGCAGCAGGAGGCCCTATATGAAACCTGTTGAAAAACTGGTTCAACTCGTTAGCCATCTCTAGGTTACCCACCGTTGCCACCCCTGGCTGTTTAAAGCTAGTCATTTATCTCATAGCGCTCCAAGCTACTATCACCCTATTCTGTTGGAGCTTGTCCTCCAGTTTCCTTCTGTAGTCATCCTTTCATTCCCTCAGCCTCTGTTTAAATGCTTTTGAACACATTTCACCTAATTCTTGTTGCCTTTCCTAAAGACCCTCTTATTTTCTTTAGGCAAAGGCTTTAGGTCACTGATGATCCAGGGTTTGTTATTGGAGAAGCAATTTTTTTATTTTATATTTAATTTATATTTAATTTACTTAAATAAATTTACATAATGATAGAGACCACCATACTGTAAATGTCAACTGCATGTGGCTCACAAAGTACATCCCAATCTGTAATGTCCAGTGCACTACACAGATACTCAACCCCCTCCTGAGTCCATCTGCTCACTATCCTTGTGGTCACAGGCTAGTGCTGAACAGCAGGCTTATAATGCAGTCTAAGTAAAATCAGGTTGTGTTCTGATTTGCCTAGTGGGGGTAGGGCAGTGTAATTATAAGTCTCTTTAGCATTTGCATATAGTAGTGTCATGGTAGTGGTGTTCTGTTATCTCTTGTTGAACCGTTTACAAATTGATTGTGGTGTCTCTGTCAGCTCTACCTGTTTGAAAACCAGTGATTGTGACTATAGAGTCCGCAATATGTTCATGTAGCCTTGTCTCAGTAAAGCACATGATACTGCACCCCGTACTCCCTCTGATTCCTCACCAGCACTGTCAGTCTTATTTGCGTAAGACCTGAGATTCCCTATTATTACCAAAGGAAGATAAATGTTAAACCTCCGTCTCTTGGCCTTTTGTAACTTACACACTCTATAGCCGTGTCTTCTCCTTTTCAACTCATTCAGGATTGATAGTCTCTCCCTGGTGTATATGGTCAGACAAATAGCACGTTATTGTCTGCGCTGACATGGACACAGCCCATGTAATTGCACATCTAACCACCTAGAAAGGGTGTATCAACTGTACCCATTTACCACCTGGCATATTTTACATGCCCTGATATCCTTATTTCATGCTAGAAACTATGTCAATAAGAAGTAGACTGTTTAAATATTACAAACATCAAATGTTGTTTTATTTTGCTTTGTACATTCTCTGAATGTGACTATTAACTTGTAATCTTACACCCTGCAACTAAACTGCATGTCCCGCAATAGGACTATAGTGTGGGTACATTTGATACACTGCGTCCCAACTTTTAAATGTTGTTCAGTTGCTTTGACACAATTTGTTTTGTTTAAAGCGCTAACTATATACATAAAGGTGACTTGACTTGACAGAACATCTGTCAAAACTTGACTTGACAGGACAATGCCAAAACTACATCTGGCACCACTGTAAGTGATAGAGGTGACTGAAAGAGTGCATAGCCTAGTTGACTGAAGGACCTTTGTTTTGTTTTTATGGTTTAATAGACTATTGTTTTATTTATTATGTTCATTGTTATTATGTTTATAAGTTGATTGTTTGCATTTGTTTTGTTTTATTATCGCTGTTTGCAATTGTTTAAAGGGGGGGTGAAATGCTATTTCATGCATACTGAGTTTTTTACACTGTTAAAGATTTGGATTCCCATGCTAAACATGGACAAAGTTTCAAAAATTAAGTTGTACGTTTGAAGGAGTATTTCTGTTCCAAAAATACTCCTTCCGGTTTGTCACAAGTTTCGGAAAGTTTTTTTCGAGTATGGCTGTGTGTGACGTTAGATGGAGCGGAATTTCCTTATATGGGTGCTAATGTAACGGGGGTATTAAGCCCGTTGTGTAGGGGAAATGGATTATGGCTGCCCTGGAAGTTTGGACAACGAAAGGATCTTGGTCCCCGTTCCCCAACCTTTTAGTCTCGTTACACACTAATGTGGGTATGTGGTTTCTTACTCTATTGTGTTAGAACACTACTGATTGACAAGGGTAGGCTTCAGTTATAGTAGTGATACACGGTGGCTTCCTGAAGTGAAATTGCATTTATGACAGTGCAGTGTTATATGCTCCTCCCTCCCCAGATCTAATAAAGTAAGTGAGACTTCCCCACTCCCTGACAGCTCCCAAGAGAAGAGTACACGTTCCAAGTTTAGAAATTAAACTATTTATTCTAGATTTCTTCTTCCTATGATTTTTATTTTTTTGTCTGATTAAGAAAGCAATTAAACGAAAATATAAAGAATTTACAGTATTTGTGCCATTGTTACAAATTTACATAATCACCTTCAACATATCAGTTGAAAGAAAAACTTTCACTTGTGATTTAACAAATACCACGTGCGCTAATACGTGTGGGAAGCTTAATTACACGTGAACAGTCTCGTTGACATGTTAGATCTCGCCGATGCGTTTCAATCAAAACACAAGTGCAAAATGCAGCAAAAACACATAAAAGATATATAAAAAAAAAATACAAGCAAACAGGGTTTTCACTCTAAGCTTACTCACAATCTCAGTGGCCTTCACGTTACGTAACTGCGTCACTCTAACAGCCAACACCCATCACGAGAAAAAATCTATTTACTTCTATGAGCCGCGGGTCACTATCCACACCTTCACTTAGTGCGGTTGTATTTTACTCGACGTAAGCCTCGATAATCTTCCGTTGAATCCACTTTATCGAACGAGCTTCTCGATCACAACGCTGCACTCACTTCTGTGTGCGACACACCCATACATCACGCTCTTCTTCGTCTACACCTGCTGCAATTACAGCATGCGCAAAAAGCGGACCACTCGCCAAAATAAAAGTATCCCAAAAATAAACTTCTTGCAAAAAAATATATACGTTACATTTCCCCCTGCTAGACCCTGCCACTCCATTGACATCTCCGGCAGATTCATCTCTGAAACACAAAACAACATGTTAAGAAACATGGCATTATAGATTAATAACTTATCATTACCCAAAGTTACAGAAGACTCTGAACTCTTATTTCACAACATAGTCACTTCTGTACTTCACAGGTAAGATACCCTTGTTTTGCCTCTGAGAACGCCTAGGCTCAGAAATACTTTCCCTTTCAGTTTCGGAAACATCAGCATCATCTGAGTCACCTTGTACCCTCAACTCTGATTCTGCCATTACATTCTGATTCTCGTAGCTGTCACACTGTCGTATTTCCTCTGACTCCCCTTGACCCACCCTTGTGTGTGCATGGTAAGTGGAGTGTTGCGAAGCTTCAGGATAGCAGACAAAGTCCGATATGTCTGTGACTGTCTCTGTTTTATCTCTCACACGATGCCGGCATGTACGCGGTGTTGTAGGTGATGGGAACGAACAGTGCCGAAGCTGATCTCGGTGTACTACTTTTGTAGGACCCCCCTTTTCTGGTTTGATGGTAAACACAGGTATGTCTGAGTGGTTTTGCTTTATCACTAAATAAGGTGTGTCTTCCCATTTGTCCTGAATTTTATTTCTACCCCTGTGTTTGTGATTGCGCAGTAGCACCCGATCTCCAGGCCTCACAAGAGCTCCAAATGTCTTGCGGTCATAAATCCTCTTTCTCTTTCTGGAAGCCTCTTGAGATGCTGCGTTTGCAACTTCCACAGCCGTCTTCAGTCTTGCATGATGAGCTTTCACCCAGTCATCTAGGTTATCCACCTCATCCTCTTCTAGATCCTTTTCTCCAAGGACATCCATTGGTAAACGTGCATCCCTTCCGAACATTAAATAGAACGGAGAATAACCAGTAGATGAATGGACATTACTGTTGTAGGCCATTACCAGCTCTGGCAGATGAGTCTTCCAATCTCTCTTCTTCTCTGGAGGCAAAGTTCTTAACAAGTCGTGCATGGTACGATTAAATCTCTCACACTGAGAGTTTCCCTGTGGATGGTATGGGCTCGTACGACTTTTACCTATACCATAGATCTTGCAAAGCTATTTGATCACATTGGCCTCGAAACATCTGCCCTGGTCAGAATGCAAACGAGCCGGACAGCCATAATAAACAAACCAGTGCTTGAGCAGGGCCTTTGCAGTTGTATTTGCAGTCTGATTCCTGGTAGCAACAGCGACTGTGAATCTGGTAAACATATCAGTGAGAACGAGCAAATTTTCATACCCTCCAGAAGATTGTTCAAGCTGTGTATAATCCATGGCTAGGACCTCTAATGGAGCTGAAACATTACTGCATGTCATAGGAGCTCGAAGCCTGGGGAAAACATCTTTGGCCAGTGTACATCTCTTGCACTGCCTTATCCAGCATGGAACATCTGCAGACATGGTAGGCCAGTAATAACTGCGTCTCATTCGAGTTAATGTACTTCTTTCACCGAAATGACCTCCGTGTTCATGTTGTCCCTCATACACTTCATGCTGTAGAGGCTCAGGAACGACCATCTGCCAGATCTCTTCCCCATCCCTGGGATCCAGGATGCGTCTGAACAGCACTCCCTGACGCAACTTAAGACGGTCAAACTCTTTGGCAAGCTTTTTCATTTTAGACTCCATACAATTGAGATTCATTCTACTTGGTCTCTTGTTCTCGGATACTGCTTTATAAATGGGGCCGATCAAAGGATCGTTCTTCTGCTGCTTTCCTATCTCGCTCCAGCTATACCCATTTATTTCTCCTCTTATTGATGCTTGAACCGCAGCTTTACCTTCAAGTTCCTCTCGGTCAATTCTCCTGCCTGGCCACAAGCATGCTCTCACCTCGTCAGCTCCTAGTCTGATGAAATCCTTTCCATCATCGTCCTCCTCTGGTTCCTCCCTTGAGGGGATCCTTGACAAGGCGTCTGCATTTGTGTTGTGTCGGCCGGGTTTATAACATACCTCAAAGTCATACTCTGCCAGCTGTGCTACCCAGCGCTGCTCAACTGCACCAAGATTAGCAGAGTAAAGGTACCGTAGTGGGTTATGGTCAGTAATCACCGTGAATTTTGAATACATGAGGTATTCTCTAAATTTTTCTGTGATCGCCCACTTTAATGCAAGCAGCTCCAACTTGAATGCACTATAGTTTTTATCATTCTTCTCTGAACCTCTTAGTCCTCTGCTTGCATATGCCACCACACGCTCAATCCCCTCCTGCTTCTGGCTAAGGACTGCTCCCAGTCCGTGATGACTTCCATCCGTGGTAAGTGTAAAGGGCTCACTGAAGTCAGGGTATGCCAGAATTGGTGGAGACATTAAACACCCTTTCAAATCATCCAATGCGGTCTGGCAGTCTTGAGTCCAAGTGAATGTTACTGGCGTCTTGCTTCTCTTTCCTCCACTTACCAGTGCATGTAGTGGTTTGGCCATTTGAGCAAACCTTGGGACGAATCTTCGGTAGTAACTCATAAAACCGAGCACTTGCCTGACTTCTCTCACATTTCTGGGAACTGGCCAGGTGTCCAAAGCTTTAACTTTCTCGTTATCTACTTTTATGCCTTCTGAGCAAATCTGGTGCCCTAAAAACTTTACTTCAGGCCTTAGAAAGAAGCACTTGCTTGGCTTTAACTTCAGGCCATGTTTTCTTAGCCGGTTAAAGACAAGTTCTAACCTCTCACAGTGACTTTCAAAATCTCTGGAGAAGATAATGACATCATCCAGATAGACCAGAAGAACATCAAAGGCCAAGTCACCTAGCACCACACCCATCAGGCGCTGAAAGGTGGCCGGAGCGTTGCACAACCCGAACGGCATCCTGGTCCACTCAAACAGCCCAAATGGGGTGGTGACGGCTGTCTTCTCCCTATCTTTCTCACTCACAGCCACCTGGAAATACCCAGCAGTCAAATCCAGTGTAGAGAACAGTTTAGCGTTGCCCAATGCATCCAAGGACTCATCCACCCGTGGAAGCGGATAAGCATCCTTATACGTCACTTGGTTCAGCTTTCGATAATCGCAGCAAAAACGCACACTGCCATCTTTCTTCATTACGATAACTGCCGGTGATGCCCAGGGGCTACTGCTTTCTTTGAGGATTCCCTGAGACACCAGGTTTTGGACATGCCTCTTGACTTCTTGAAATATCTGTGGTGGTACTCTACGATGACGCTGTTTTATCGGTGGTGCTTCACCAGTAGGGATATCATGCACCACAGCTGTGGTGTAACCATAATCTCGGTCATCTCTGGAGAAGACATCTCTGTTTTTTGATAACAACTCAACGAGCCTTTCACATTGTGTTGGTGTGAGACCCTCATAATTTACTTCAACCGGAACTGGCGGCTGCAGAAGTAAGTTATTATCAGCATGAACATCTTCCTTTAATCCTTTGACATGAAGTACACCGTCATCTTCCTCTAATTCAAGAACATCCTTTGTGACCACCTCTTTTGGCTTAAAAATAGAAGCCACTCTAGATCGGGGTGCAATTCTAACAGTCTTTCCACTCAAGTTCAGCATACGCACAGGAACCTTTCCACAGTTTGTTTTAGCAAGAACATGAGCCACTAAGAGTCCTTTTGGCAAACTAGTGCCATCTGCAGGTTCTACCAGCACATTACATTTCACCCTAGGTGACACTCCACAGAGGCCCTCAAGTACCTTCTCACAGCGGGGAGGAATAGTGACAGCTTGTCTTCCAGCAATCTTAACATACCCAATCCTTCCGCCAGGCCCTAGATGTCCTGCTTCCTTCTCAACTCTTGCAAGTACCCTCCGGACTTGAGCTTCATCTCGCTGACTATACTTGTCTACCTTTTCCATCCCCTCTGCTGAGATGAACAAAGACTGCACTTCATTGAGTATATTCATACCGATGATCCCAGACACTCCTTTCATTTCCTTGACATCAGGACTTGTGTCAGTCAAAACGAATATGCACTTCCTAGGAAACACTTTTCCCATACATTCGACATCAGCCTGTAAGCAACCTAAGACAGGAATGTCTAGTCCATTGGCCGCTGTCAGTTTAACCCAGCATGCAGAGGACAACTTTAGCTTTTGCTCCCCAAAATGCTGTCTGAAGTGGGATTCGGAGATGGTGGACACCTCTGACCCTGTATCTAAGAGGCACTTGGTCCTGACACCGGCTATCTTCACATCAACTGCAAGACAATCCCCAAAAGCACTATACTTCAGTTTATCAGCAGCCTCATCCGCCAGCCATTCTGCCGTGTGACATCTAATCAATGAGGGCCCTGGGCTTTTCTGTACTGCACCTCCTGAGTCTTTCTCTGTAACTTCAGCAGACTCCACTATACACTGTGGTGGGGCTGGTCCCCTCCCAGACTTGCCTCCTTGTGGACAATAGCGGCTGGTGTGTCCAGGTTCACCACATGAATAACAAATATAACGTCCTTCACTGTCTTTTAACGGTTGTTTCTTTGGATGGTTCTGCTGTGGTCAATCCCTTTCTTTTGCATGAACGATTTGATATAATTCCTCTTGACGAGCAGCTATTTTCTGAATTGCTTCATGCAACTTCTCTAAAGACAGAGTGGAGGGAGCATCCTGTGCTGCAGCAGCATTTACTACCCCTCTAGCACGGATACTGGGCCTGAGATTACTAGAAGACTGTGCTTCTTCCTCCTCTGACCAGGTAATTGCCGCTTGCATCAACTCCACAAAACTCAAATCTGGCTCAGCCTTAATTCTGCGTTTCATCTCTCGGCGCAAGAAGTCATCTGTTAGGCCTAGCACCAGTTGCTCTTTCAAAACCTTTTCAGCATCTGCTACTCTAGCTGGCTCTCGGCGCTGAACACAATTAAGTCTTTCCCGAAGGTCATATGCATAGGAACGTATTGTTTCTCCTGTATTCTGAGCACGATCATAGAAGTCCTTCAGCCTTGTACCAATGGGCACTTTATCTCCATAGGTGTCAAGGAGAACAGTGAAGATGTTGTCAACAGACTCCTCTTTTCCATCCATCATGAACTTCACTGTGGCTTTGGCCTCATCTTTTAGGTGCTGTTTCACCAGCTCAACCCGATCCTCAGTGGGCACCCTCATGACTTGAAATGCAGACTTCATTGATGCCACCCATTCTTCAATACTCAGGTCACCTGGTTTTGAAACACAACCAGTGAAACAGGGAGCTTCCGGTCCCTAGGGATATAAATGGCAGCTGGGGTCGCTTGTGCAGAGGCCTGGCTCTCAATTACGACCTTTGCTAAGGATAGGGCTTCTCTCTGCTCTGTCCTGGCTTGGTCAAGTGCCCCCGCCTGCTCAGCAAACCTCCTCTGCATCTCTGCCATCTCTCTCTTTAGTTCCTCCAGCTCAGACATTTTCTTACTTGACAAAAATTTGTGGGCCTGGAGACGTGTGACTATCTAAATGTGCCTAATTCGATCCTGTTCGTGACGTCACTTTTGTAACGGGGGTATTAAGCCCGTTGTGTAGGGGAAATGGATTATGGCTGCCCTGGAAGTTTGGACAACGAAAGGATCTTGGTCCCCGTTCCCCAACCTTTTAGTCTCGTTACACACTAATGTGGGTATGTGGTTTCTTACTCTATTGTGTTAGAACACTACTGATTGACAAGGGTAGGCTTCAGTTATAGTAGTGATACACGGTGGCTTCCTGAAGTGAAATTGCTCCTCCCTCCCCAGATCTAATAAAGTAAGTGAGACTTCCCCACTCCCTGACAGCTCCCAAGAGAAGAGTACACGTTCCAAGTTTAGAAATTAAACTATTTATTCTAGATTTCTTCTTCCTATGATTTTTATTTTTTTGTCTGATTAAGAAAGCAATTAAACGAAAATATAAAGAATTTACAGTATTTGTGCCGTTGTTACAAATTTACATAATCACCTTCAACATATCAGTTGAAAGAAAAACTTTCACTTGTGATTTAACAAATACCTAATGAAACTTCAAAATGAAATCACATACAATTTTTCAATTGGTAGACCCACAAATTCTCACCCTTCTCAAATGATCACTTTTAAACAATCACATTTGAAGAAAACAATACACAATTAAATCTTACTTTAGAATGAGCACTTATAAGAAATGTCCTTTGAAAGGTTTACTCACAGTATCTTCTGTTCTGTAGTGCACTTGAATTATCACAGTTCACTGTTTATCAGTTCAGTCACTGAATAAAATGGAAAAAAATGAGAAAAATACCAGTTCGTAGAACGATGAATTAGAGTGCGTTGTCTGGACGTAGGGTGCGTTGAAATAAACTGAACATCACAGTTTAATAAAAAAAAATCACTCAGTCTTGTAAAAAAAAAAAAAAAATAATAATAATAATAATAATAATAAAAAAATATCCCACAGATAAACTGCCTCAAAAAGGTTCAAACTGCGATGAATCAACTGGAGTTGTCCCTTGGATGGCAGGGTAACAACTCAATCTTCAAACTCTGATCGGAGGAAAAGTTAATTGCATTTCACAGCGGTCTCGGTCTCACGTGCGCTAATACGTGTGGGAAGCTTAATTACACGTGAACAGTCTCGTTGACATGTTAGATCTCGCCGATGCGTTTCAATCAAAACACGAGTGCAATATGCAGCAAAAACACATAAAAGATATATAAAAAAAAAAATACAAGCAAACAGGGTTTTCACTCTAAGCTTACTCACAATCTCAGTGGCCTTCACGTTACGTAACTGCGTCACTCTAACAGCCAACACCCATCACGAGAAAAAATCTATTTACTTCTATGAACCGTGGGTCACTATCCACACCTTCACTTAGTGCGGTTGTATTTTACTCGACGTAAGCCTCGATAATCTTCCGTTGAATCCACTTTATCGAACGAGCTTCTCGATCACAACGCTGCACTCACTTCTGTGTGCGACACACCCATACATCACGCTCTTCTTCGTCTACACCTGCTGCAATTACAGCATGCGCAAAAAGCGGACCACTCGCCAAAATAAAAGTATCCCAAAAATAAACTTCTTTCAAAATAATATATCCGTTACACTAAGGGCGCGTCTGCCGGAAGAGCGCGCGCTCCCGTATAGCAGAGCAGAGAGAGGCTGTGCACAGACAATCACTCATCACAGCGAGAGCGTCGCGAAATGTCACAAAAGGAGTGTGTTTTTGGTTGCCAGGGCTAGACAACCCTGCACAGATTACCAAAAGAGAAACAGCATTAAGGGACCAGTGGATGGAGTTTATTTTTACAGAGCATCAACGGAGTTGTGCAAGTGTTTGTGTTTGTTCCCCTGCATTTCGAAGATGCTTGTTTTACAAACAAGGCCCAGGTTGACGCTGGATTTGCACATCGTTTATTTCTTAAGGATAATGCAGTCCCAACGAAAAAGGGTCACAATCGTGTGTTGGAACCGCAGGCGGTGAGTAAAACTGCTTCAAATATCTCTGTGTTATTAACTTAGCTATCGGCGTGTAAGCACATCAAGTAAACAACATGCGATGTTGTCATCAAACTGCACGAGTAAAACTGCTTCAAATATCTCTGTGTTGTTTACTTAGCTATCAGCGCGTAAGCACATCAAGTAAACAACATGCGATGTTGTTATCAAACTGCACTTTCCACATGTACAGCTTAAAAGAAAAAAAAAAAAGACGACAAAGTGGAACTTAGTCATTTTCCAAAACCGCTAAGCAAATATATACAGTTTCAGTACATACCACATAAAGAAGCCTTTGCTGATGCTGCTCTTGTTAAATTTCAGCCTCTGGATCTGTGTCACAGCTTCCAGACGCGCTCAACACAAAATCCTACTGGCGCTCGTGATTCTTTAGCTCCGCCCACGCGTCACGCCTCTAGGCGCTCGTGTTTTTCCGGGAAAAATCGGTACAGACTATCTTTCTCTTATGAATATAATAAAACTAAAGACTTTTTGGAGTTATGAAGGATGCAGTACTACTCTATAGGTACTCAAGATTAACAGGATATTGAGTGAAAACGAGCATTTCACCCCCCCTTTAATGTTTTTTTTACTGTCACTCAACCTTTTAACTGTTACTATTAAAATTATGAATTGAAGCTCCCAAGGCATCTAAAGGATTATTCTTATAAACTATTTCAATAAATGGTTTTTTGTTACATTGATAGATAATTTATTAATAGAATAGCAAAATAGCAAATAGCTTAAAAATATAGAGGAGGGTGGTGTTTACATACATGCAACTCATTCATTTGTTAATTGTAATATTTGTGAGATTCTCTCCTTTCACTGCATGTTGACTACAGCTTGGCTAGTTTTTGTTAGTTAGTTTCTTTAAGAAAACTTTGCAGTTGCTTCTTAGTTGGGAGTTTGATAAACATGGTTATGTTGCAAATAAGTGTTAATGAACATGCAGAAAATGTGTAATTGCACATGTAAATTTTTGTGCAAGTGTAAATTAAAATCATACGACTCATCTCTCAGGGCCTTTATGCCAAACATGGGAGTGAATTATCAGGAAGTAATAAGTGTGACTCTACAATTTTCATAGTCATGAAAATAAAGAAAACTCTTTGAATGAGAAGGTGTGTCCAAAGTTTTGGTCTGTACTGTATATATATATATATATATATATATATATATATATATATATAGAGAGAGAGAGAGAGAGAGAGAGAGAGAGAGAGAGAGAGTTTATAGACTGTTTGCAAAAGTATATTTTTTTATGTTTTTAAGTGTTCATTTTTATGCATATCAGCAAATAAACCAAACATTTAACAGATGTTATGTCAGTATAAACAAATGGTTTTAACTGCAATGTAGGCTCCATGCACCTTCATCAGCCACCTGCAAACTGCAGAAGTGGCCCACACAAAAGAGTCATGTGTGTTTCCATCACCCACCCATCAGGCCATGACTCACCACCTCCATAAATTTCCAACAACATAATAATGCAGTGTAGCTAACAACTGAATTTATTGTGTTGTTTCTTCGTATTGCCCTCTGAAGCCTGATGTTAAAGGCCCAGGCAGCAGGGGGCCTGATTTTGAAGGGCCAGACTGGAGAGGGCCTGCTATTGAAGGGCCAGACTGGAGAGGGCCTGATATTAGAGGCACAGGATGGAAAGGCCTAATGTTGAATGGCCAGGCAGGAGGGGGCCTGATGTTGGAGGCCTGAATGAAGGCATAGGCCTGGTTGATGCACATGTATCTATCCAAGGATCCTTCCATTGCAACAGGCCCCAGGATGGCCAAAACTTTATCTTCCTCTGTAGGGGACAGGGGGAACTGAATTGATACCCCATCAGTCTTGTTTGCTTCCCTCTTATGTGCCATAGATCTCTGTTTTGTCACACTTGTAAAGTCCCTCCACTTATTCCTGACTTCTTCTGGGCTTTGTCCGTATCCATAGCCGTCATTTATTTTTTGAGTGATTTCTGCCCAGATTTTATTTTTGTAAGCATTTGTAATGCTATTTTTCAGCTTGAAAATAAGTGAACTTTGTTTTCCAACTCCTCCATAAGAACTGCAATTTCATGCTTTGAAAACTGGGAATTTTGTGTAATTTTCAATAACACATGGCTAAATGGCAAGGAGACTTAAATTAGCAACAGTTGTCCACAACAGTACATCACAGTTTTTTTCAAAACCCATCTTTTTTCAATTGTGGTTAAGTATTTATATGAAATAGTATTTATATGAAATTGTGAAATTATTGACATTGGGATCAGTAAGGAGCAAATTTTTAACTCTGTGTGTGTATTGCAGAACAAATGAATGATTCGTTACTACTCGACTCCTACGTAGCGGCATTTCAAAAGCGTAATTCGAGTCAAAGAAAATAGAAAATAAAACCAAATTACTTTAGGTGGCGGTATGCGCTCATGGCTCCAGTGAGATATTAGATCGAAGAAGAAGAAGAACGACGGTTCAAATGAGCGTAGTTTAAACTATGAATCTGCGACACAGGTACTATGGTTTCGGGAAACAATCGTGACTAGCTATTTCGTTTTTCATAATGATGCATCATACTATGGTGGTTAATCAGCGAGTTAAGTCATTGTACGGGAAATGCACCCCAGAATAGTAGAATAATTTCTGAAGGATCATGAGACATTGAAAAAAAATCTGCTTTAAAATCACAGGAATAAAATACATTTTAAAATATATTCAAATATTTTAAATAGTAAAATTTATTTGACTATATTACTGATTTATATGCTAAATCTGATATGAATCCAATGCTCTGTACCCAACCCAAAATGTACAGTTTAATTTTAAGACCAAATCCAAAACAAGATTATTCTCAATTACTGGTGTTTGCTAATGCAAGGATTCAGAAAATTGCTCATTACTTTTCTGTGCAATCAGATTTTTACCTGCCAGACAATACAATGAGTAAAGAAATACCAAAGACTTAGACCGAAGAAGGAACCTGAACCATAACTAAAGACTAGTATGTCACAGACTTGGCGGTGGGCTCTTGACTTTGGTCTTTGACTTTATTTGTTTTTTAACATTACTTTTGTGAGTGAACAGAACATGCAACAAGAATAAGATCAGAATCAGAAAGAGCTTTTTGCCAAGTATGCCATATTTAGTGACATACGCTTCCAGAAAGTACACAGAGACAACAACACACAGACACACACACACACATAAAAAAGAACCTTGCAAATAAATAAGTGTATAAACAGTTGTGCTATAAATGATAATGGAATAGGATTAAGTAAGATGCAGGGATGTACTAGGATGGAGGGGTAACAAATAAATATAAAGATATTGCACATTTTTATTGTATAAGTGGGGAACATTTAACTGTTCATGAAATAGATTGCCTGTGGGAAGAAACTGTTCTTATGCCTGACTGTCCTGGTATTTGCGGCTCTGAAGTGCCGGTCAGATGGCAAAAGTTCAAAGATGGGGTAACTTGGATGTGAGGGATCCAGAGTGATTTTCTGAGCCCTTTTCCTCACTCTGGATGTATACAGTCCTTAAAGGTTTGGCAGGGGAGCACCGATAATCCTTTCAGCAGTCTGGACCGTCTGGATCACTCTCTGATCTTCTGATTTTTTTCTGATTTTATAGCTGAACCAAACTAGACAGTTATTGAAGTGCACAGTGCAGACTCAATGATGGCTGAGTAGAACTGTTTTAGCAGCTCCTGTGGCAAGTTAAACTTCCTCAGCTGGCAAAGGAAGTACCACATTTGTTGGGGCTTTTTCACTATGGAGTCAATGTGATTGTCCCACTTCAGGTCCTGAGAGATGGTGGTTCCCAGGAATCTGAATGACTCCACTGCAGCCACAGTGCTGTTCATGATGGTGAGTTGGCGGAGTGCAGGGGGTTTCTTCTGAAGTCCGTGATCATCTCCACAGTTTTGAGCGTGTTCAGCTCCAGGCTGTTAAGACTGCACCAGACAGCTAGCTGCTGAAACTCTTGTCTGTAAGCAGACTTGTTACGGATGAGGCGGATGAACCTCCTGAAGTTTGTCATCTGCAAACTTCAGGAGCTTGACAGAAGGGTCTTTACAGGTGCAGTCGTTGGTGTACAGGGAGAAGAACAGTGGGGAGAGAACACATTCCTGAGGGGCACCAGTGTTGGTGGAGCAGCTGTTTGACATGAATCTCCCCAGTCTCACTAACTGTTGCCTACCCATCAGAAAGCTGGTGATCCACTGACAGATAGAGCTAGGAACAGAGACCTGGGTCAGTTTGGTCTGAAGGGCTGTTGGGATGATGGTGTTGAAAGACAAACTAAAGTCCACGAACAGGATCCTCACATAAGTCCCTGTTTTGTCCAGATGTTGCAGGATGAAGTGCAATCCCATATTGATTGCATCATCCATGGACCTGTTTGTTCGGTAAGCAAACTGCAGGGGGTCCAGTAAGGGTCCAGTGATGTCCTTCAAATAAGCCAGAGCTAGTTTTTCAAATGACTTCATGGCGATAGACGTTAGAGCCACAGGTCTGTAGTCGTTAAGTCCTGTTATCTTGGGTTTCTTTGGAATGGGGATGATGGTAGAGCGTTTGAAGCAGGAATTCACTTCACACAACTCCAGAGATCTGTTGAAGATCTGTGAAAAGATGGGGGCTATCTGGTCAGCACAGATTTTCAGACAGGCTGGTGTAACGCCATTTGGGCTTGGTGCTTTTCTTCTTTTGTTCTTCCTGAAGACCTGGCACACATCATCTTCACAGATTTGAAGAGCAGGAGGTGTTAACGGTTATGTAGAGAGATGGTCAGAATGGGTGTTGGGGGTTTCAAATCTACAATAAAACTCATTCAGCAAGTCGTTGATTAGCCTCAGTGCAGGGGATGGTGTCTTGTAGTTGGTGATGGCTCTCAGTCCTCTCCACACTAAAGATGAGTCGTTGGAAGGAAACTGGTCTTCCAACTTTTTGGCGTAGGTCCTTTTAGCCACTCTAATCTCTTTGTTCAGTGTGTTCGTGGCCTGATGTTACAAGACTCTTATGGGGTGGTTTTGGCGCAATGGATAAGACACATGCCTTTGGTGTGAGAGACCCAGGTTCGAATCAACTGTGAGACACCAATGTGTCCCTGAGCAAGACACTTAACCCCTAGTTGCTCCAGAGGCACGCGACCTCTGACATATATAGCAATTGTAAGTCACTTTGGATAAAAGCATCAGCTAAATGAATAAAAGTAATGTAAATGTAAATGACTCTGTCCCCATTTCTGTAGGCATCCTCTTTGGCCTAACGAAGATGTCTGAGTTTTGCTGTAAACCATGGCTTATCATTGTTGAATATTAAATAAGTCCTGGTAGGAATGCATATATCCTCGCAAAAACTAATATAGGATGTCACTGTCTCTGTGAGTTCGTCCAGATCAGTGGTAGCAGCTTCAAAAACACTCCAATCAAAAACAAAATTCTTGATTTATGGCACATACAGCACTCTACAGTGTAAGGGAAACAGGTCAATTTAGCTCAAAGGGAATCATTTAAGATTTAAAGGGAATTTGAACAGAATCACTGTTTCACGGCTGATCACTGAGATGCCCTGCGATACACTGAACGAGCTGTTTACCATCAAATCTGCACTGGATATTAATATCCTAACTATAGTGAAAACACTATTAATTAGCACAGTAACAAGATCGGCAGTTTAAAACGTTAACTTGTAAGCACAATACACAAGATACTTCTCTTTTCAATATGAATAAGGTTTCATTAGATAAATCTAAGACATAAACTAATCTAACACATAAGCACACGCACTCACACATTTATATAAGTTGCAGGAAGCTAGAAAGTTAGGTAAGAATGAGTTTAAGAGAATGAAAATGTGAAATCCCAAGTTTACAGCAATACGTGAAATGGCATAGACATGAACAGCCATCAATCACTTAATTAACCTTCGCATCGAGTTCCTCAATGAGGTAAACATTATATTAGATACACCAGTACAAATGTGAGTCTGGAGGAGTTACTTGCATCTCCTGTGTAAAGGGGTTCCCTTTGTTGTTGTTGAAAGGGGGTTTCCCGATGTCACTGATTGGCTGGAAGTTCAGTAGTTGTTGAAGTGGAGCCTGTGGTTGGGCGTCGTCTGAAGACGCGGAGTTGTGGGCTGGCTGAAGTTGAACGGGCACTCGAGGTCAGACTCGGAGTCACTGCATTACAAAACTTAACTCAGAACAGGAAACTCTCAAATGGAAAAAAAAGAAACTAAAGTAAAAGAACAGAGGTAAAAAGTTTGACGAGACTAGGTGGTGTTTCTTCTCATTGTGACTAAGTAGCAGCAGGCATGCAAGTCAAAGCACGCTGGAACCACACTCAAAGAATGCTGTGATGATTAAAAGCATGAATAATAGCAAAGCTACAAGCTGAAAGCCGGCATGACTGATAGCAAAAGCTAAACACAAGCTAAAAGCTAAAAGCAGGCATGACTAATAGCAAAAGCTAAGAAGCAAGCTTAAAGCTAAAATCAAGATTTTATGGTGTCCTAAGTATTTAAACTGGCCTTTTGGCCACTCCTCAAATGTTGTCTTGACCAATCAGATATTGTCTTTGCTCGGGGTAACATAAATCATATGTTATCTTATCAAGCACGTGGTCTGAATTTTCCCGCTCTTGCAGGGTATAATTTTGGAAATGATTCCTATAAATCACTGACAGTCAGGAATGTGTCAAGCAAGCAGACTAAAACACAAACATACTAAACATGAATATGTATCCTTAAGCTATCTCATAGTTATTAAAAGACATACACAATAAGTGATTATAAACGTGATAGTCAAATGTGTGGGTTACATATAAATGAATATAAAGTTAAGCGATGGACTGATATTAATTTACCGTATTTTCTATAAGTATATATTTTCTATTTGACTATAAGTCACACTTTTTTTCATAGTTTGGCTGGTCCTGCGACTTATAGTCAGGTGCGACTTATTTATCAAAATTAATTTGACATGAACCGAGATAAATGAACCGAGAGCAATGAACCAATAGAAAACATTACCGTCTACAGCCGCGAGAGGGCCCTCTATGCTGCTCAGTGCTCCTGTAGTCTACACTGAAGACATAAAGCGCCCTCTCCCGGCTGGAGAAGGTAATGTTTTCTCTTGGTTCTTGGTTCCAAATAAATGTGACTTATAGTCCAGTGTGACTTATATATGTTTTTTTCCTCACCATGACATATTTTTGGACTGGTGCGAAAAATACGGTATAAGTCATTTTGGGTTCATTTTGGTCCATCTATATCTAGAAAAGATAGTTTATGTGCCATTCTCTGACAAAAGATGTTCTGTGGGGACCAGAGGTTAAGAGGTCCCCTTAGGCATTTCAGTCTGGTTCTGCTAGGTGGGGGGGGGGGGGGAGTCAATCCAAGGATCTTGTTTAATACTCTCATGGGTTTACATGTGCTGGCCGGCGTTGCTTCTTGATTACTTGCCCCAAATCTCTTCTCCGAATTGAAATTGTCAATAATTGTTATAGTGGTGTTAATGTTGAAAGCTGTTCTATGAAAGTGTTGGTTGGTTATCTTGTTTCTGACTCTGGCACCAGGAATGATTTACAACCTCCTGTTGCCTTTCTGAGGAATTCGGCTGGTGTTTCAACCACAGTCCTGATCGACTCTTTAATTTGTCTGGTTCGGGTCTGATAAGCTACAACAGCATTAGGTTAGATTTATTACCCAGGGTTCCTGGCTGTTGATGTGACTGTGATAAAGCATTTCAACAAGATGAGGGTCCCAGTGTGGATATAATGATGTTATGCCTTCTCTTATCGCCACTAGATGAACCAGATAGCCCCATTCCAGAGGCAGATTACATACAGGTTGTTTTTATTTTATAACATAGAGTTGTCCTTACACTTACACCTGGAGAGTGACTAAACATGGTGGAAAGTGTTTGGATGTTTGAACAGCCCCTTACTGAAGTTGTGACCCTGGAAAAATATATTAAAATGTTGCAGTAGCTCAAATTAACTGGCAAGACTAGCATGTCAGTGATGCATAACATCAGATTATGGTCACTGTTATTTTTATTGTAAAAAGTGGTGAGTAGTTTTCATATAAGAAATGTATTTATTTATTTTGTATTTAATACAATTTTATTCAAGTTAAAGTGCTGACTATATCCAAGATGGAAAACTAGTTACTAAATACTGTGCAAAATACACTTCATACTGTCAGCCTTTTAAAATAATAGTAAGTGAAATAAAATTTCAATAAAATTTCAATAAGTGGTATGCTTACAGGTTGCTGTGTAGTTTAGATCCGAAGAATGATGCGTGACACAGAATGAAAAATAGATAGTTGTAACAAAAAAGGAGGAGCCATGGATGCAGCTAGTAAAGTAACTGCAAGGTGGAATAGCAGGCAGAGCAGAGGAGACATGACATGGAAGGCCTGGCAGGCCAAGGTGGAGACACAGGTACGCTTATCCGAAGTGGAGACATGGGCTTGGTAGAATACGACATAGTCCGGGCAACAGAGGGCAGTGGTGGAGCCAGAGGGATTGAGATAGGTCAAAGGGTTGGATGGTCGAAGCATGGCTGAAGACTCAGAAGTCCAAGATGGAACCAAAGCAATGGTTGACAAAGATAGAGCCTGGGGGATGGGCTGGCAGATCATGGTGCAGCTGAGGGAACACTGGCTATGTTTATATGCAACCAAATAATCCGTTTGTAATTGGATTGACGGCTCAATTAGACTGAGAAGCCTTTATGTAAACACTTTAATCAATTAGATTGAGCTCAGTCAGAATGAAATTTCGATCGGAATGAAGGGGGTGGTTTATTCCCCTTCTAATATGATTGAGAGTGCATGTAAACACACGAACGGATTAACCATGAAACTGTAAAGGCTGCACATTTTTAATGATGCAGATATAGCATAATGATGTATGATGCACTGAATATCAAACCCCTGGACTCTTTATGTTTGTTTTTGCCCTTGTGACCCAATTTCTGTCTCCCGTGTATGGTTTGATTAGTTCCCAGGTGTGTCTAGTTTGTTTCCCATGAGTTCCATGTCACCATTAATTATTATTCCATGCACCCATCTGCCCTTCGTTATCCTGTCTTTAAATACCCATGTCTGTTCAGTCTGTGTTTGTCATGTCTACAAACAAGTTACAAGTTAGTATGTGTGTCTTCCTCCTGTGTTTCATGTTGGATATACCCCTGTGTTGGATTAATAAAGACTCTCTCCTGATTATTACCGGACTCCACTTCGGCCCGTTGATCCGTCTTCTCCACCATGGTTCCTAGCTCCCTCCCCTCCGCTGTGGCCCGGCAGTCAACAAGCTCCACCTGGCTCCCTCGTCCCTCCGGCTCCGCTGGTCTAACATCGACCATCCTGCGCCTTGGGACTCCACTCCTCTTGCTTCGCCTCGTTCCTCCGTCCCTCTGGCTCCATCAGGCTCCTTCATCCCCTCAGCTCCACCTCAGTCCTCTGTCGCTCTGGCTCCACCATGACCTCCCTGATCCACATCTCCATGAAGGTCACCGCATCCATCGGTTCCACCTAGGAACTCCAGATCCTCCCCGTCACCTTGTCTCTTCAGCTGTTCATCTCTGCCTTGGGCTCCTCCTCCACCTGCCTTGGGCTCCTCCATTGGTCTGCCTCCTGGAGTCGGCGGCCATTCCTTCTACATGGCTCCTCCTACTGTCGGTTCCACCTTGGGCCATTATGGCTGTGGCCTGGGTACTGCTGGGCTTTTCCTGCTCCAGATCCCTCCGACGTCTCTTCCCTGGCTCCTTACCATGTTGTCTCTGTCTGCTGGCTCCCTCCTGGGAGTCCGTCCTCCACTGGAACTTCCTCTCAAGTTCCCACACCTCCCTACTCCCCGAGGGGGGAGTAATATCACACCTCTGGACTCTTTATGTGTGTTTTTGTCCCTGTGACCCAGTTTCTGTCTCCTGTGTATGGTTTGATTAGTTCCCAGGTGTTCCATGTCCCCTTTAATTAAGTTATTCCATGTACCTGGCTGCCCCTTAATTATCCTTTCTTTAAATACCCATGTCTGTTCAGTATGTGTTTGTCGTGTCTACAAACAATTTCAATACAAGTCAATACGTGTGTCTTTCTCCTATGTTGCATGTTGGATATACCACTGTGTTGGATTAATAAAGACTCTCTCGCAATTATTATCGACTCTGTGTTCCTTCCAGGCAGCGTAGTATGACACTAAACAAGCAGTTATTCCTTTTGAATAAAGTGTTGTATAAATGCGTGTCCTGTCATTATAAAACTCCTTTCACTCTGCAACTGTGAAGTGAAGCAGGACAGCCTCCTACCAGTCCTTGTTTTGAATACTACTAAACAAATAAATAACCTGTCGCAAAGGACTCCCCTTGAGACTGCCCAGAGCCAGGTGCTGTAGTCCGAGAGTTACTTACTAACAGTAAACAAAGAAATTGAACTTGAAATTGAGCATGATATTACTAGATGTATGAATTGTAGAGTTGCAAACGTCCATAGTTAAATATAATAACACTTAACACTCACAGAGACATACTGAAATGGTGATGACGTCAATCACATAGGTTCATCATCACACCCCCCCCCCCCCCTTTAAGACAGCCACTTCTCAGTGGCGTGACAAAAAGTCAGCAATTGTAAAGTTCTATGGTCCGATTCTACAACAAACTCGTTGCCGATTAGATAGAATTTAAGAGTGTCCAATGCCCACTTAATGGCCAGAGCCTCTTTCTCGACCGTAGAGTACCTGGTTTCTCTTGGGAACAGTTTTCTGCTTATGTACAGCACCGGATGGTGAGTTTCCCCCTCTCCCTGTAACAATACCGCCCCTAAACCGACTTCTGAAGCCTCTGTTTGGACTGTAAAAGGCATGGTGAAATCTGGGCTCTGTAAGACTGGAGCACTACACAAACAGTCCTTCAAGTCTCGAAAAGCTTGTTCACACTCTGGAGTCCAAACCACTTTTTGGGGTCTATTTTTCTTTGTCAGGTCGGTAAGTACCGCAGCTCTACTGGAGAAGTTGGGGATAAATCTCCTATACCATCCAGCCATGCCCAGGAATGAGCGAACCCTTTTCTTGGTTGACGGTAAAGGGCAAGACAAGATGGCTTGAACCTTGTCTACCTGTGGCCTGATGGAACCTCCTCCTAACACGTAGCCCAGGTAAGAGACTTCTGACTTAGCAATGTGACATTTTTTAGCATTGGCGACCAAACCAGCACCTTGAAGTCTGTTGAACACCTCCACTAAATGTTCCAAGTGCTCTTTCCAGGTTGCACTAAAGACCACGATGTCATCCAGATAAGCTGCCGCCACATCGTCCATACCTCTCAGGACTTAGTCTACCGGCCTTTGAAAGGTTGCTGCCGCCCCGTGCAAACCAAAAGGCATAACTTTAAAATGGTTGAGCCCACTAGGGACACGAAAAGCTGTTAATTCTTTAACTGTCTCAGTCAAGGGGACTTGCCAGTATCCTTTGCACAAGTCCAGAGTTGTCAGGTACTTGGCCTTGCCCAACCGCTCGATTAACTCGTCTACTCTTGGCATGGGGTATGGATCAAATGCAGACACAGAGTTGAGTTTTGAGAAGTCTACACAAAATCTTAGTGTGCCATCTTTCTTTGGTACAGTACCACAGGACTGCACCATTCGCTGGAAGAAGGCTCGATAACTCCTAGATCGACCATCATCCTTACCTCATCCTTCAACGCAGGAATCAGTCGAGCTGGCTTGGCTAGCAAACCGTTGTCAGATGTTGGGAGCAGCAACAACACTTTCTGGCCAGGAATCAGAGTCCTCTTCCTTGGTCATACCAGGTTTTTTGACGTTGCTGTGCCTCAGACATGTTAACCCGTGTTAACATGTTAACATGTTAAACCTTTCAACCATACCATCAGTCTGCGGATGGTAAGGTGTGGTCTTTATGGGGTGTATACCCAACATGGAGTAGACCTGTTTGATATGTTTTGATGTGAAATTGGTTCGCTGGTCAGTGATTATTTCTCTGGGAATACCTACCCGGGAAAAAAGCTGAATAAGGGAATTAACGATTTGTCTAGTTTTAATATTTCTGAGTGGGAATGCCTCTGGATATCTAGTAGCGTAATCTGCAACCACAAGAATATAACGATTCCCTGTCCTACTCCTTTCCAAAGGCCCCACGATGTCCATGGCAATGCGAGTAAAAGGGACATCAATGATGGGCAGACTCACGACTAACGGTGCTCTATCTCCTCTTTTTGAGGGACTTGTCAACTGACATTCTGAACAAGATTTACAAAAATCTACCACATCCATGTACAGTCTAGGTCAATGAAACCTGCTAGCAATTCTGGCTAGTGTCTTTTGCTACCCCAAATGTCCCACCCAGGGCACTGAATGATCTAATTGTAACACTCGTTCCCTCATAGAAACAGGAACCACCAACCTTTCTCCCTCCGTACCTTTCCAGTACAGCCTGTCTTCATTTATCAGTTCTTTCTGGGAAAACATTGTCTGGGTATTCAGCCTACTAGCTTTCTCAAAAAATGGTTGTAAAGTCTTATCCTGTCTTTAGAATTGCACTATATTATGTGGAATCTGTTCAATGTCATCAACACACGGTTTAGGCAATTGCTCCAAAATTTTGGTGCCCTCAACTTTCTTTTGTCGTTTCTCCTGTCTCGACTTCTTAGCCTTGGGAACCTTTCCAAAAGGTAAGCCTTGCAAAGCTTGTCTGTTACACTCTTCCTGCTTAGCTTGCGCTCTTGACTATCCTAGCTTCAGCTAATACCTTTTCACCCTGCAGAAGATCTACTAAAATTGGAACATCTCTGCCCAAAATGACTGGATAGAGGGCTTGTTCCACAATGCCTACTGACAGAAAATAAGACTGCTTGTCAATTTCTATCTTGAGATCTATTTTGGGGTATTCTCTTACATCCCCGTGGATACAACAAACACTTACTTTGCCCCGCCATGGACTACTCTGTTCATCCAAACATTCCTCTCTGACCAGGGTTTGGCTTGAGCCAGAATCAACTAGGGCCTTAAACCATTTACTACCTATCTTCACAACAATCACTGTGTCCCTGTTCAGTCCTGCTTTATCTAAGCTATGGGGAGGTCTGGGTACATAACATAGTCGAGTATTAGTAACATTTTGCAAAGGGCAATCGATTTTTTTGTGTCCTTGCAGTCCAAATCTATGACATACAAAAATAGGTCTGGTCTTATATTGTTTACATGGCATTTGCTGACTACCTGTATTACTACCATCTCTAGTCTGGGAAGTCTGTGTGTATGTGTTAAAGTTACTAACACCACTGCTAAAGTCATTCGCAACCTTACCAGTTGAGCTGTTATTGTTGCTTCTCCATCGCCCTGGCGGATACACTGAACGTCTTGCAGCCATGAAAGTTTCTGCCATCTCAGCCGCCTGTTTTGATGATGTGGGGTTGTTTTGCTTTACCCACATTCTTGTTTCAGGGTTAAGGAGTTTGAGAAACTGTTCTAGAACGATCTGGTCACCAACCTCTTCCTTTGTCCGGTGTCTAGGATTCATCCACTTATCATACAAGTCCTTCAGCCTTACTTGAAGTTCATTTGCAAACTCATTTTCTCTCAGGCAGTACGATCTGAATCTTTGACGATAAGTTTCAGAGTTAATCTCAAATTTGTCTAGAATGGCTTGCCTAATGTGATTGTTCTCTAAGGACTCCTCAGGTTACATGGCCACATAGGCTGCCCTCGCTTTGCCTGTAAGGAGAGGTAGAAGATGTAACGCCCAATCCTGTCTGGGCCATCTGCATGCATTAGCGATGCGTTCAAATGTCGTCAAGTAATGCTCTATATCCTCTTCACCATTCCATGGTAGCATTCTTGGACTTTCATAACTTGGAATGACTAATGACGATCTTTGCCGATTTGTTGCACCATGTACCTCAGCTGATGTCGATGCACCGTCATGGTCAACCTGTAGAGTCTGCCAATGTGGATGAATGCTTGGTGGAGAAAACTGTTTTTCAGCTTCCGGCGAGGTATGTGTAATGGTCACTCCTCCCTGTGACTGTCGCTCTTGCCTTTGCTGATGTACTTCAAACTGTATTTGTGAAAACTGGTGCTGGAGTGTCCGCCATCTGTGCTCCTGACGTTGCGACTCCTTCTCCCAGTGCTCATCTCTCTGTTGCTGTTTTTGCAAGAATATCTGTAGAACATCCCCGACTGGATCAGACCTCCTCTCCACTATTTCTTCCTCCTGATCACTGACCTCGATTCTTCTTATCCTTAAGTGCCTCTGCCTTTTTTGGTGGCATTTAAAAAAAAATCTCTTCTTGCCACAAAAAAATAATAATTATGCCACCACCATTCCTTGTCGACCAACCTCCTACTGGCCTGAAAGCACCGCTGCCACCATGTGTCGCAAAGGACTGTCCTTGAGACTGCCCAAATCCAGGTGCTGTAGTCCGAGAGCTAGAGAGGAGTTAGGAAGGTATGGCATGACAAGATGGTTTCCGGTGCAAAATAGATAATTTATTAATTAGCCAAGGATAATCTGTGCAAAGTACAAATTAACAATGAAGAAAAAAAAACATTATGAATGCTAATGAAGCAGCACTAAAACTTTTGCAGTTTAACACAAAGGGAAATTGCTGAAACAGTTCTCTATCAACAATAGAACATAATGTTGTACTCTAGTAACAGAGCAAACCACCAAAACCCCTCCTTTCAATAAGGAACATTCTGCTTAAATACACAAACTTCCTGGACAGACTCTGCAATGGTTTTGGGCTTTTAATAGTCAAATAATGCCTCTTTAAAATTTTAAAACCCATAGCTGATTTAGTTGACTCATCACACTTTACACGGAGGTTTGACATGAGGTTTCGCATGTCATTGTGGGATAAAGGTAGATCTCCAAACGTGTCACAGTTCGCAGAAGCATGCACTGTTAAAAATTGAGTGTGATATTACAGTATATACTAGGTTAAATAATTGCATTACTTTCACAGAAATTTCACAGTGGGGCTTCTCTTTTTTCTGACTGCAGTTTTCTTGTTGGTTTTATTTGTGCTATTGAACTAGTTTTTGATTCACTTGAAGCTGTTAGTGTTGTTGGTTTAGATTGTAATATTTGTTTATGTTGTAGTTGTTTTTATTTATTGTATGCTAGTTGCATATATCCGCCATCTTTATAATAATCAACAGAGTAAATAATTAAGCAATCTCCGCATTTTATTTAAAACAAATTTCCAGAGGAATGCAATAATATAAGGATGTTTTCTCTTGTCTTTGATATACCACGATCTGCTATTTAATATGAAAAACATTAATTATACATACTGTATCTACCAAAGTTTCCCCTTACATTTAATGGGAACGTCGCAAAGACTGAAAATAAGCATGCACACACTCATGGCGAAAGATCCATCCACAAACATATGAATATAAAATAAGTTACTGATTAATCATAATGCTAAAATAAAATCTTCATGTGTTTATGCTAAAACTTAAAGTCAGGCAATTAGCTTGTTAAATACATTAGTTTGACATTATCTTTTTTTATATTTTATTTTCAGCTTTTCAGTTGACAAAAACAAAAACAGAATAACAAGCAGAGTAAAAAAAAAAATTTGAAAAATTGAAAAATACCCTCCCTTCCCCCTCCCCAAAAGGGTGCTGCAATATCCTATAGTAGACATGTAATAAAACAATGCCTTCGAGGTCAATCACATTCAAATTTCACATTATCCACATACTCTAGATAAGGTTGCCATGTTTTAATAAAGGTATTGTATCTCCTTCTGAGGCTATATGTTATTTTTTCTAAATGCACACATCTATTCATTTCTAAATACCACTTAGGCCACGTCCACACGAAGCCGGTGCATTCCCTATCCGATCATTTTTTGTCCTCGTTCTAAAAAACAAAATTACGTAAACACGGCATCGTCTCAAGAAATATCTGCGTACACACGAAACCACTGAAACCGACTGAAAACGGTGTAGTATATATGCCAGACCAGTATGGGGCGCTGTAATTCTGCCACAGATATACACTATACACGGAGAAGAAGACTTTGAGCATGCGAATAACCTTGCGCACTGTATACGAACCAGGCGGCAAGGAAGTCGACCGGAAGTTGAAGTCGGCCGGGTGCCACCATCTTGTAGCAGAACTTCACTTGCGTTAGCATTCCCATTGACTCTCATTCATTTTGGCGTCACTTTGACAGCGAATAACTTTACATCTGAGGCGTTTAAAGACTCCGTTTGTCCATTATTTATTTCTAAAGATACACGACAATGTGTAAAGGGCTCCATTACCTTCTATGTTACATTATGGTCCCGTAGAAACAGTTTTTGTAAAAATAGGCTAACTATTGCGTCATAACCACGCGACTCTCTGTCTCATTACCGTACAGACAGGAGGAGAAGCTCGCAGGCAGTTAATTTAATATGGCGTACTGGCGTTACATTTTAAGATACTATACAAAATAATTAATCAGAATACTTACTCCTGCTCAATCACGCCAAAGAACTCCCCGCTCAAGCTCCCCGTCTCTGCAAGATTAACGATGATAGTTTGCACGCACAGCTAATAGAAGATTTACATCTTTCAGACAGTCTGCGCGTCAGAAACGGAAGTGCTAAAAATCCCTAAAAATGGGCTTCACTGGTCTCAATTGAGTTCCAATGGGGTTGCTGTGTCCATTTCTTTTACTGTCTATGATACGAACCAAGAAGAAGAAGACGAAGATGGCGAACGCAACAACTGCAAGAGCAAGAGTGGAGTCTTTCGTATGGACTGACGACGAAGTCAAACTACTACTTAAAGTCACACTCGACTACAAGTTCACTAAGCTCCAAGAAAACGTTGACTTGAAGTCGTGTCACTCTAAATATTGTGATATAACGGACGCGTTTCAGGCACAGTATCCGACGGAGCTAACCGAGAAGGATTTCCCTCATGATGCTAGCATGGTCTCAAAAGGCCAAGTCACCGCAAAGTTGAAAAATATACGCAGCAAATACAGGCATGCGGTTGACACAGGGCGTCAAAGTGGTCAAGGACGGGTAGTACTATTTTATGAGCTTTGCGAGGAGATCTGGGGGTGGGTCGCCTGCTACACGCTCCATCGACACCGGCATCGAGACAGGTGTCCTGGAAGAGTCATCTACATCGACATCGACAGTGGAGCTGCCTTCCTATTCTCCAAACTCCACTGAATGCCTCGACTGTCTTCCATCTGTGGTTGTAAAGCAGCGCCGAGATTTGCTCCAGGTAAAATTTGCTCCAGGTTTATGATTTCAAGCTTATGAGTTGAACTTAAAGGAATAGTCCACCTCAAAGTTGAAAATTTAATCATCAATTACTCACCCTCATGTTGTTTCAAACCTGTATGAATTTCTTTCTTCTGCTGAACACAAAGAAAGTTATTTTGAAGAATGTCGGTAACCAGACAGTTATGGAAGTTATTGGGTACCAACACCAACAACTGTCTGGTTACCGACATTCTTCAAAATAACTTTCTTTGTGTTCAGCAGAAGACAGAAATTCATACAGGTTTGAAACAAAATGAGGGTGAGTAAATTATGACACAATTTTCTACTTTGAGGTGAACTATTCCTTTAATTTTAGTTCAATTTAATGCATTTGTTTAAATGTAGCTAAAATCAATTGTGTGGAACCACTTACCATAACATTTAGTCATTCAATTAACTAATTTTTTTTCAGTGTAGTTAGGATCGATGCATGTTCTTTGTGTAGGTGCCCACTAAGCAAAATAATGTCCGAAAGATATCTTTTTCATTCTGGTTCCTCAGTGTATGTCACTTCAACGTCTGATTTTTATAACAAAGACATTGAAAAAAACGTCTTTCGGACATTTTGTTTAGTGGGTGTGTTGGTTTAGTCCATTATTCACATAGCATTTCTGAACTTATTTTGCATAGTAATAATGCAAATTGTCTCTGCTATATTTAAGGCAAAGTTGAACAGCCATAGAGGAGACAGGCTGAAGAGGAAGGTTCCCACCGATCCGGCAGAGGAGGACCCTAAAATAAAGAGTAGGATGTTGGAGTTGATGGAGGACTCTTCTAGACGCAACTCCTACAACATGCTGCAGATAAATACAAGCATTGCTAACATTACCAACACCATTCAAGAGGGTTTTTCCTTTATGAGGGAATTGTTATTCCAACGGCAATTTACACGACCCCCCCCCCCCCCCCCCCCCCCCCCCCGCCCCCGCCCGCAGCAGCAGTGGTAAATTCCAAAGGCACCCACCATCATTCATGAACACAACACCACAACCAACTACACCAGCCTTCCTGCACACACTTTGGCCTGATGAACCAGCAAACCAACCTTGACAGTACCGCCCTGAATGTTACACACCTACACCACATGTCACCCCACATCAGCAAACATCATTTTCGTACAGACGTGCACTGCTACAAGATGAAACAGAGTGACTGCCCTGTTGCACTATATAATTCTTGATTTTATATTGTTTGCACTGCACTTAATTTCTGTGCACGGTTGCACTTTATACAGTTTGACCTGTTTTGTGTAAATAACAAATAGTTGACTTGTATATAGTTATTGTGTTTTGTGCACTGTTGCAATTTATACCTGTTCAATATTACCTGTTTTTTCAAATGGTTCTTTGACCTAAATATTTATTTTCCAATAAAAACAAGTTCTCGAATTGTTGCAGTCATTTATTTTCACTACACATATTCAATACAACACTATCAAAATAATCATAAGTAAATTTTCTAAAAGGTAAATACTTAAAAAAACCCTGAACAAAATAGAAAAAAAACTTGATGCCCAGCATTTTTAAGGGTCAAGGTACTTTGTGAGTACTCTTCTCACTCTCTTTTCCTCTCCTTCATTACAGTCTGTGAGGTAGTTGTTGCATTGTGTAGGAGGCTGTAAGTCTTTATCACCTTGCATTGTTCCCAAAACAGTGTGTTCAGCCACAGTCTCCTTACAGTTTTCACAAAAATTGTGGAGAACAAACCAGGCGTAAATGACAAAGGGCAGTTCGTGCAAGTTGATGTCCATAGGCCTTTTCAGTGCAGCAAATCTGGCTTTGAGATGACCAAAAGCACACTCAATGACCACCATTTGCATATTCCTTCATCAAGTAAGGCAGCAGAGGGTAGGCTGGGTCACCAAGAAGATAAATTGGTATGTCCTCGTTGTCCACAATCTGTTTTTTTCAGAGGAGGGATCTGGCCAGTCTTAAAGTACAGGTTGAGCTTTGAATTAGCAAAAACCTGTGCATCGTGTACACTCCCAGGCCACTTTATCACAACATCCATAAATCTGTACTTATAATCACAGACCGCCTGTACATTGAGAGAATGTTTGCCTTTCCTGTTGATGTAGTCCATCGAGTTGGCAGACGGCTGCTTGATTTCTATGTGTGTGCCGTCGACCACACCCAAACACTGTAGCATGACATGAGCACGATGGAAACGCAAAACCAGATCCTCGGCCTCGGACTCCGTAAAAGGCAACTTGATGTACTTTGGAACCAGGTGGACAGCGATCGCTTTGCACGTTTGCCTGACAACAACAGACACAGCCTGTCGTGACACACTGAAAGCGTTAGCAGTCTTCCTTAGCGATCCCTCGTCGCTCAAATAATACAGAGTTAACGCAACCCTTTTGAGTGTAGTAATTGGTGCCCTCATGTTTGCCCTTCAATATACGGACTGAGTTCCTCGCTCAGGGCGATGAGAGATGCTTTGGACATGCAGAAATTCTCCCTCCATTCATCTTCCACAACAACACCATTGACAAAGTTGTCCCACCAACTGCTAGTTCTACCTGGTCTTATTCAAAAAATTTTCCTGCTGGCTCTCCTGGTTTTCTTCCGCGGTGGATCTAAGAGCATGTGGCTTATGGTGTTGTCCATTATCACTTGTTGCTCACCACAATTGCATAGAAGCAATAGATTTTGCTGTAATAAAGCTAGTAGGCTTAGTAGCTTCTGCATCACGAACACAATCATGTAGTCCGCCATTATTGTTGTTGCTGTTACGTGTGACGCAGCCGACACGTGATGTGATGACATCATCGCTTCACAAAATATATGGATTGCCTGTACACACGAAACCGCAAGGGTGTCATTTTCAGATTTATCCACTTTAGGACCCAGTTTCAAAAAATAGCGGTTTCAGTCTCCCAAAATGCCGGATCCGTGTGGACGAAACGCTAATACGATAAAAAAATGTATACGTATACAGTGATACGCGTCTCCGTGTGGATGGGCCCTTTGTAAGAGATAAAGGGGAATCAGACTTACATGTCACAGCAATGTATTTTCTAGCCACTGCCAGAGCTATCTCCAGAAATTGTTTTTGAAACCTATTAAACATTTTATCAATTTTCATGAAGTTCCCCAACAAACAAAACTCTGGGTCAACAGGTAATGAAATTTGTGTAATCTTAGTCAGGACACTACAAAAGTCAATCCAAAAATCTCGTACTTTTACACACAACCAAGAACAGTGTAGGAAGGAGCCCACCTCTATTGTACAGTGGAAGCATACATCAGATAGCTCAGGTTTGAACTTATGAATCTTCTCTGGAGTTAAATACAACTGATGTAGGAAATTATAATGGATAAGTCTATACCGTGCATTAATAGTGGCCGATAAACTGTTTTTACACAACTCTGACCAAAGTTGGTCTTCAATTGCGGTATTTAAGTCTGATTCCCATTTTCCCTTAGACCTATACAAATCAGGTTTAGGGCAATCAGAAATCAACACAGAATACACTTCAGAAATAAGCTTACATGGACCACTTTCTTGCATCAATTTCTCAATTCCCGTAGCTTGGGCAGAGTCATGTTGTTGTTCAAAGTGCTCCTCAAAAAGGATCGCAACTGAAGGTAACAAAAGAAAGTATTGCTGGGCAGGTTATATTTCCTCCTTAATTGTTCAAAGGACATGAATAGCCCATCTTCATAACAATCCTCCAATATATGAATTCCACTGTAATGCCATGTCTCCAGGATCTTGTTATTTACAGTCATCGGGATAAGCTCGTTTTGATTTAAAGGTGACTTTGGTGACAGTCTTATCTCCTTGCCGATGGTCTTATGTACATCATACCAAAGTTTAATAAGGCGTAATAGAATTGGGTTATCAGTTTTTCTTGATAAAGTTCGGTAGTTGTATTTATACACAAATTCGCTGAAGGAGTTATCTTTCAAGGAGTGAAATGCAACATGAACCCAGGATGGACTTGTTTCTTTATCAAATATAGACCAAAGAAATCTCATATGGGCATCAAAATAATATTTCCTAAAATTGGTAATTATAGTCCCCCTGACTGATAGTTCCGCGTAAATTTTTCCAAAGATATCCTTGGTACTTTGTTGTTCCAAATGAACTGTCTTATATCTTTATTAAGAGTTTTGAAAAAGTTTTGAGGTATTGGAATAGGCAATGAATGAAAAAGATACTGCAATCTTGACAGAATGTTCATTTTAATGCAATTAATTTTCCTGATCAAAGTGATGGGGAGACTAATCCATCTGCGCAGATCTTCCTCAATTTTTTTAAGTATTAGACAATAATTCAATCTATAAAGATTTTTTTTAAGTTATTATCCACAACTGTGCCAAGATATTTTATTCCAGTTGGGGCCCATTTGAATCTCTCAAATGCTCAAGGCTTCAGATTGAATCAAAAATGTTTTTGGTCTTTCTAATCTGAAGTTCTGTTCAATTTCAAACTTCTCTACTTCTGAACCGATCTGTTCTCCTGACGTATGTTCTGTTTCTGCCATTTTGCTTCGTCCCGCTCATTGCTCTGGCTACAGCCCTGCAGGGCTTGGACCCGGTATCGCTGTTTGCAGCTATATTTTTAAATGATTCTATCCCCAGATACTATTTTTTTAAAGCCTCATCCAAAAGGTAAAGGGGGAGGTGTTGCTACAATTTATAACAGTATTGCTCAGAGGACGGGCTTCAAGTATCACTCAGCTGAAGTAATGGTGCTTCATATAACATTATCGAGGGAAACAAGTGTTAAAGGTCCTATGACATGAAAATTTCACTGAGGTTTTTTAACATTAATATGAGTTCCCCTAGCCTGTATATGGTCCCCAAGTTCCTAGAAATTTTAATCGGTGTAAATTGAGATTTTGCTATCTTTCTCTGCCTTTGAGAAAATGGAAGCTCAAACGGGCTGATCTTGAATCTCCTCGTGGTGACGTTATAAGGATAAATGTTACCTCCCCTTTCTCTGCTTTGCCCGCCCAAATATTTACACATAATTTAGTTGCAATGTCAGCACAGGCATTACAAACAGACTTTTATGATATGGGTTCGACAGCACCGCCACAAACAGTGAGTAACAGTGTTATTTAATGCCTGATCTGTGATCAGTGATTTCTGATGTGTAGCTAACCATTCAAGTTCACACAGACTTTATTTCTAAATCATTTAATACTGTTTATACATCAGTGAATGAAGCCAGTGACTAAACAATCAACTTCACATTGTTTCTCTTAGTAGCATGAAACAAATCTGTAATTTAAATTGTGATTTAAATACACAGGGAGATCAAAGAACGCTCCCTTTTTTTTTTGGAGCCGTCACACATCGCAAGTATATCTGCACACTTGCCTAAACTGCCGTTACAATGAATGACGCTGTTATGCTGCACAACAAAACTCTTACTGTATTCATGTGGTGTATTCATGTGTTTGCTGTAAATTGTGGTGAAAGCATTTTGTGAGAGAAAACGTGTTGCAATAATGACGAGATCACTGCATTCATGCGATAAACAGACTCTATCTACTCAATGCTCATCACTGCAGCCTTTCATGTGATGGAAAAAGATCGAAAAAATGATTATATAATCAACACTTCCACGATTCATTAATCTTGACACCTGTAATAGTAATATATATATATATATATATATATATATATATATATATATATATATATATATATATTAGTGCTGTCAAAATTAGCGCGTTAAAGCATTCGATTAATTAGAAATATTTAACGCGTTAAAAAAAATAACGCAATTAACGCGGTTGCAGTTTTTTTTATATGGATAAGACCAAGGAAGGACTTTTAGATGGAAAGTTTCAGTATTAAACTCTGCCGGATTACTCTTCAGTCTGCCACAAGAAACATTACGCTTCATTCAGTCTGCCACAAGAAACAGCAACATTAAAATCATGAACTCAAATGTCATTGTTTAAAAACAAAAAAACAAAAACAATGACTGTTGTAACAGTGCGTAAAGCAGACCTTTCTGTAACGCTAACGTTAATAAGCTTAAACGAAAATAACGAAATAATTGTGTAGCGGAGTATTTTTTGTACACAGTGCCGCGAACTGTCAATCACTCCTGTACGCGTGCATCACTGTCCTCCTCGCAGGTGCAGCAACTTGCGCTCTCTCTCGTCATCAAGCTTTAAAACAAAAAGGGGACAAAAAGATCATATTATCTTTGTGCATAGGCTATAGATTAATTAGATAAATGAATATCTAAATTTGTGCCTTGCCGTCTACGGTATTTTTTTAGAACTTAGAAAAAAGATGCTACAGCCAATGAGCAGCCAGCGGGGGCTGCAGGACGACTCAACCTCCGCAGACAGTTTTTAATGTTTATCAGACAATAAATACTCAAGATTTTGCTTTAGTATAATTTTCGGCACAATTAGGGCCAGATTCGGGAGTCGGTACAACAGTTTAGATTTCGGGACTGTCCCGAATTTTTCGGGACGTCTGGTCACCCTACCTGAAAGAGCTGCATTACTTCATTAGCTTGAGTCTGACCTGCAGTGATAGGATTCAAATTTGGTGAGGTGTCAGTCAGCGAATCATCTGATTCTGGTCTTGTTCTTGCAGTATTCAGAGTCTGAAGCCAAGAAAACATATTAAGTGTTGTTGTTAACTGTATTTGATATTTAACCGAACCAAGTGTGGTGTACACTCATAACGAGTTTCACACACCTTCTCCGGCCGCGTTGAGTTGTTGACACTTAACAGTGGGAAAAGCGACACATGCGCTATTCACTTGTATAACTTAAGGGTGAATGGGTAATGTAGTTTCTGCTTTGGGTGTGATGAATTAGGAAGCTTGCATTGAGAAGGGCGCTCTGAAAATCGGCAGTGCAGGTAAAAGATTAAAACCTCTATTAAAACAGATGTCCAAATGAGCGTACCGGTACGCTACAAGCACGTTCTGGGCGCACGGAGAGGTGGCGGTACGCTCAAGAGCTATATTTGGAAGTGGCGGTACTGAGTACCGGTGCGTACCGGCCCACTTAAAGCACTGGCAATGACTATACTTTGGAATTTTTTTGCAGTCCACTTAGAATTCAACTTGGAAATCATTTTTGTTTTTTATTGGCATTGATTGTTTTGAAATTCAAATGGCACTTACATGCCTGTGTTTTTATTTCTGTAATAAATATGGCTTTCAAGCCAACAGTTAATTTGAAGGATATTGATGGTTTATTGCAGGTATGTTGTTTACATGAGAAAATCTGTGTTACAAGTTAAACAAAAATTCCAATAAACAATCATATTTTGAATTTAAATAGTTTCTTTGTCTTGAGTTTACATTAATTATTTACATTTTACATTTACATATCCAAAAAGTTTCAGTCTTTTAATTGCGATTAATCGCGATTCATTTTAAAAAATTGTGCGATTAATTAGTTAATTTTTTTTAATCGATTGACAGCACTAATATATATATATATATATATATATATATATATATATATATATATATATATATATATATATATTTGAGAGGGGTTCCACATGTAATATGCATTTCGAATGCAAAGATGTCAGCCAATCACAACAGTTGTCATTTACTCGGAGTCTCACAGCAGACACGCCCTTTCAAACAGAGCATTCAAGCCAGAGGGCTAATAGTAGGATATAAAATTGCTTTTTATTTCTACATTTTAAATGTACAAATCATACTAACAATATAAGTACACCTAAGGAAACATTAAAAAGCATTTAAAGAAAAGGAAATAATCCATGTCATGGGACCTTTAATGATAGATTTGATAGTGATAGTTTGATAGTGATAATGATCGTTTGTACTAGCTACTATATATAGGCCACCAAGGCACCATACAGAATTTATTAAATAATTTGCTGATTTTCTATCCTATTTAGTCCTGGCTGCAGATCAGGTTTTAATTGTTGGTGATTTCAATATCTATGTTGATAATGAAAAAGATGCATTGGGATCAGCATTCATAGACATTTTGAACTCTAATGGGGTTAGACAACACGTGTCCGGACCTACTCATTGTCAAAATCATACTCTATATTTAATAATGTCACATGGAATTGATGTTGATGGTGTTGAAATTATGCAGCCAAGTGATGAGATCTCAGATCATTATCTAGTCTTGTGTAAACTTCATATAGCTAAAACTGTAAATTCTAATCCTTGTTACAAGTATGGTAGAACCATCACTTCTACCACAAAAGACTGCTTTGTAAGTTCTCTTCCTGATGTAACAAACTATGGACTCTCTCTTTGTTACATGTTGGTGTGCAAAATAAAGCGCACGACAAAGGAGTATAACTAAAGAGTTATTTTAACATTCCACGGAAAATAATGGGCACAAGCAAACACAAATCCCAACGAATAAACATTAATAGCAGACAAAGGAAAAATGGGGAACAAAGGCTTGAAGTATTGGGAACATGATCAGGGAGAAACAGAAACAGGTGTGGGGCTAATCAATCAGAAACCATGGAAACAAACAATGCAGGATAACGGAAACACATAAAATTTAACCAGGGGCCTGTTCTTCGTACGTCGCTAACTCAGTTAGCTGGATTTGAATGTTGACGATTTGGCGTGATCTTGGATCATTTGGTTCTTCGAAGCTCATCCCGGAGCTGCTGTCATAGCAACAGGTCCGTAAGCTTAAACATGCTCGAGAGCAGGCTTATTTCATGTAAACAGGATTAGATCGATTTTGTTCAACCAGAACTGATACTCAAAATATGTCTGCTACCACCGCTAATTTATTACAAGAGTATCGTACTGATCCAGGGACAATAATTTAAAACAATAATCATTAAAAAAATTATTTAAAAATAATATAAAAATGCTGTGTAGTCCATAATATTTCCTCACTGAAATATTTATTTGTCATAAAATTATTACTTCATAAAGAGTCTTACACACATGCTATACAGATAATAGAGTCGTGCATTATTTTGAGTGATGACTGCTATTATAAGAGTGGCTTGATGGAGTGCAGGAGATGCAGATAACATGATATTGACCCTTTCATTAATGCTGTCACATAACAAATCTGTCCAAATATAAAATGAAATGAATAAAGACTGCACAACTATTATAAATTGCGAAACTAAATAATTGGGAATCATGAAAAAAATTCTAATAAAATAAAAACATGTATCTATTATCTGTTTCATGTATCTATTACAACATTTATTTATTTTTGTTTGCTTGGCTGTTTCCTTATAAAAGTCCAGCAATTTGTCAAGTTTTTCGTCGGGTGTCATTTTAAATTATATGACGTCATTACATTGCTGTCTTGCCACCAGCCAATCGCTGCACTGCTGATCATGGTTTCGAGTATCGATACATATCCCCTTTTAAGCCAACACATGAACACGCAATTATCTCAAATAACTCAATCCAGCGATACTAACCATACACAACAGGTGTGTTTGAAGAACCCAATTAGCTGGATCATAATTAGCATGATGATATCATCTTGGATGTGTCATTTGATCTCGGATGTAATAAGTGACGTACGGAGAACGGGCCCCAGGACAGATCATAACTGTGTTACTTTTCTAGCATTTTAGATTTGGTTGCTCCTTTTACGCTTAAAGAAGATTAATAAAACAGTCTGACACCTTGTTATAATGAGCACACCTAAATAAAAAATAAAAATAAAAAACACCAAACCCCAAAGTAAAAGTTAATTACAAACTGATCTCGAATCTTCCTTTTCTATCCAAGATACTAGAAAAAGAAGTATTCTCACAATTATATTCCTTCTTAGAGAAAAAATGGTATCCTTGAATATTCCCAGTTAGGGTTTAGACTGTATCATAGTATGGAGACTGCTCTCCTTAGAGTTACAAATGACCTGCTCTTATCATCTGATCATGGTTGTATCTCACTTTTAGTGCAATTGGATCTTAATGCTGCGTTCAACACTATTGACCACGACATTCTCTTGAATAAACTAGACATTTAGGCATTAAAGGAAGTGCATTAGCATGGTTCAAATCGTACTTATCTGACCACCAGCAATTCTTTGCAGTGAATGAAGAGGTATCATATCGATCACAAGTGCAGTATGGAGTACCTCAAGGCTCAGTACTAGGGACATTACTTTTCATGCTTTACATGTTACCTTTGGGCGATCATCAAGAAGCACAGTGTTACCTTTCACTGTTATGCTGATGATACTCAACTCTATATTTCTTCAAGGCCTGGAGAAACATTCCAATTTGAAAAAATAACGAAATGCATAGTCAATATAAAAACCTGGATGAGGATTCATTTCTTAATTCTAAATTCTGGAGAAAAAAAAACAGAGGTGTTAATTATAGGTCTACATATCTGCATTTAATAACTTAGAATGCTGTCTAAGACTTGACGGCTGCTCTGTCACTTCTTTGTCATCAGTTAGGAACCTAGGCATGCTATTTGATAGCAATTTCTCTTTTGAAAACCACATTTCTAGCATTTGTAAAACTGCATTTTTCCATCTTAAAAATATATCTAAATTATGACCTATGCAGAAATGTTAATTCATGTGTTCATGACCTCAAGGTTGATTATTGTAATGCTTTATTGGGTTGTTGTTCTGCACGTTTAATATACAAACTCCAGCTAGTCAAAAATACCAGGAAGTATGACCACATTTGCCCAGTTCTGTGAACACTACACTGGCTTACGATTAAAAAATTGCTTGTTACTTATAAAGCCCTTAATGTTTTACCACCTCAATATAGAACAAGCTCTTATTGCACCATAGTCCTCCACATCTGCTGCATTCTTAAAACTCTAGCAATTTGATAATACTTAGAGTATAAAAATCAACTGTGGGTGGCATATCCTTTTCCTATTTAGCGCACAAACTCTGGAATAACCTACATTACATTGTTCTGGAGGTAGACACACTCTAGATTAAATCTAGATTAATCTAGATTAACCTCTTTAAACTGGTTTACCCATAACACACTAACACATTTCTAATATTCAGTTAATTAGGAAAACTGGAAACCGGGAACACTTCCCATTACACATAAAAGTACTTGCTACATAATTAGAAGAATGGCATCTATGCTAATATTACTCTGTTTCTCTCTCATTCCGAGTTTACCGTAGCCACCAAATCCAGTCTGTATTAAAATCAGATGATGGATCAGCACCTAGAGAGGACCTCTACAGCCCTGAATATCAGCAGAGACCAGAACAACTAGATGAGCCCCATAGTCAAGACCTTGTCCCCTAGACAGAAACAGGAAACAGATGATTCTTCTGCTCAATATGACTTTGCTGCAGCCTGGAATTGAACTGCTGGTTTTGTCTGGCAAGAGGAGAACTGGCCCCCTGATTGAGCCTGGTTTCCCATCAATAGAGTTTTGGTTCCTTTCTACTGTCACTGCTGGCTTGCTTAGTTGGGGACACTCAATTTCCAGAGATTTCATCGACTTGATTGCACAGATACAATTTAAACTGAAGTGAGCTGAATAATGAAATCATTGAATTAAATGATGAATTTTGCATTATTGATACTATTTTCCTATTTAATGCTGTTCAGTTGCTTTGTTACAATCTGTATAATTAAAAGCACTATATAAATGTATATATATACATTGCTCTTTTTGTTGTTTTTGATTGCTTCCACTGTCTTCATCTGTAAGTCGCTTTGGATAAAAGCGTCTGGTAAATGAATAAATGTAAATGTAATGTAAATCCAGTTAAGGCCAAATGCTATTTTGGGGATTTCCACCTGGAATTTTCCTACCTAAATTCAAAAGCTGCCCATACCCACATACAGAAAGAGCTTTATTGCAAAGTATGCTTGCACATACAAGGAATTTGTTTTAGTGACATAAGCTTCCAGTACACAGTGACAACAACACACAGACAAAAAAATAAAAATAAAAGATTTATAAATTGGCAAATAAATAAGTGTATAAACAATTGTAAATTGTAAATGATAATTTATAATGATACAAATGATAATGGAATAGGATTGAGTGAGATGCAGGGATGTTCTAGGATGGAGGGTTAACAAATAAATATAAGGATATTTCACATTTATAAGCATAAGTAGGGAACATTTAACTGTTCATGAGGTAGATTGCCTGGGGGAAGAAACTGTTTTTGTGCCTTGCTGTTCTGGTATTTGCAGCTCTGAGGCGCCAGCCAGATGGCGAAAGTTCAAAGATGGGGTGACTTGGATGTGAGGGACCCAGAGTGATTTTCTGAGCCCTTTTCCTCACTCTGGATGTATACAGTTCTTGAAGGGTGGGCAGTGAAGCACCAATAATCCTTTCGGCAGTCCGAACAGTTCTCTGTAATCTTCGGATGTCTGATTTTGTTGCTGAACCAAACCAGACAGTTATTGAAGTACACAGTACAGACTCGATGATGGCTGAGTAGAACTGTTTCAGCAGCTCCTGTGGCAGGTTAAACTTCCTCAGCTGGCGAAGGAAGTACAACCTTTGCTGGGCCTTTTTCACAATGGAGTCAATGTGATTGTCCCACTTCAGGTCCTGAGAGATGGTGGTTCCCAGGAATCTGAATGACTCCACTGCAGTCACAGTGCTGTTCATGATGGTGAGGGGGGAAAGTGCAGGGGGGTTTCTCCTAAAGTCCACGGTCATCTCCACTGTTCTGAGCGTGTTCAGCTCCAGGTTGTTAAGACTGCACCAGACAGCCAGCTGCTCAACCTCTTGTCTGTAAGCAGACTCATCACCGTCCTGGATGAGGCAGATGACTGTAGTGTCATCTGCAAACTTCAGGAGCTTGACAGAGGGGTCTTTAGAGGTGCAGTCGTTGGTGTACAGGGAGCAGAGCAGAGGGGAGAGAACACATCCCTGAGGGGCACCAGTGTTGGTGGAGCAGCTGTTTGACATGAATTTCCCCAGTCTCACTAACTGTTGCCTATCTGTCAGAAAGCTGGTGATCCACTGACAGATAGAGCTAGGAACAGAGAACTGGGTCAGTTTGGTCTGAAGGGCTGTTGGGATGATGGTGTTGAAAGCCGAACTAAATTCCACCAATAGGATCCTCACATAAGTCCCTGTTTTGTCCAGATGTTGCAGGATGAAGTGCAATCCCATGTTGATTGCATCATCCACGGACCTGTTTGCTCGGTAAGCAAACTGCAGGGGGTCCAGTAAGGGTCCAGTGATGTCCTTCAGATGAGCCAGAACCAGTTTTTCAAACGACTTCATGACGACAGACGTTAGAGCCACAGGTCTGTAGTCGTTAAGTCCTGTTATCTTGGGTTTCTTTGGAATGGGGATTATGGTGGAGCGTTTGAAGCAGGAAGGCACGCCACACAACTCCAGGGATCTGTTGAAGATCTGTGAAAAGATGGGGGCCAGCTGGTCAGCACAGATTTTCAGACAGTTTGGTGTAACGCCATCTGGGCCTGGTGCTTTTCTTCTTCTTGAAGACCTGGCGCACATCATCTTCACAGATTTGAAGAGCAGGAGGTATGGAGAGGGGGATTGCAGGAGGTGTTAATGGATGTGTAGGGAGATGTTCTGAATGGGTGTTGGGGGTTTCAAATCTACAATAAAACTCTTTCCCGTTGTTAGCAAGTAGTTGATTAGCCTCAGTGCAAGGGGATGGTGTCTTGTAGTTAGTGATGGCTCTCAGACCTCTCCAAACTGAAGTTGAGTCATTGGAAGTAAACTGGTCTTCCAACTTTTTAGAGTAGGTTTTTTTAGCCGCTCTAATCTCTTTGTTCAGTGTGTTCCTGGCCTGATTGTACAAGACCCTGTCCCCATTTCTGTAGGAATCCTCTTTGGCCCGACAAAGATGTCTGAGTTTTACTGTAAATGGCTTATCATTGTTGAATGTTAAAGGGGGGGTGAAATGCTATTTCATGCATACTGAGTTTTTACACTGTTAAAGAGTTGGATTCCCATGCTAAACATGGACAAAGTTTCAAAAATTAAGTTGTACGTTTGAAGGAGTATTTCTGTTCCAAAAAAACCTCTTCCGGTTTGTCACAAGTTTCGGAAAGTTTTTTTCGAGTATGGCTCTGTGTGACGTTAGATGGAGCGGAATTTCCTTATATGGGTCCTAAGGCATGTCTGCCGGAAGAGCGCGCGCTCCCATATAGCACAGCACTGAGAGGCTGAGCACAGCCTGATCAGAGCGAGAGCGTCGCGAAAAGTCACAAAAGGAGTGTGTTTTTGGTTGCCAGGGCAAGACAACCCTGCACAGATTACCAAAAGAGAAACAGCATTAAGGGACCAGTGGATGGAGTTTATTTTTACATAGCATCAACGGAGTTGTGCAAGTGTTTTTGTTTGTTCCCTGCATTTCGGATTGCACATCGTTTATTTCTTAAGGATAATGCAGTCCCAATGAAAAAGGGTCACGATCGTGTGTTGGAACCGCATGCGGTGAGTAAAACTGCTTCAAATATCTCAGTGTTGTTAACTTAGCTATCAGCGCGTAAGCACATCAAGTAAACAACATGCGATGTTGTCATCAAACTGCACTTTCCACATGTACAGCTTAAAAAAAAAAAAAAAAAAAAAAAAAAAAAGACGACATAAAGTGGAACTTAGTCATTTTCCAAAACCGCTGAGCAAATATATAAGGTTTCAGTACATACCACATAGAGACGCCTTTGCTGATGCTGCTCTTGTTAAATTTCAGCCTCTGGATCTGTGTCACACAGCTTCCAAACGCTCTCAACACAAAAGCCTACTGGCGCTCGTGATTCTTAAGCTCCGCCCACACGTCACACCTCTAGGCGCTCGTGTTTTTCCGGGAAAAATCGGTACAGACTATCTTTCTCTTATAAATATAATAAAAATAAAGACTTTTTGGAGTTATGAAGGATGCAGTACTACTCTATAGGTACTCAAGATTAACAGGATATTGAGTGAAAACGAGCATTTCACCCCCCCTTTAAATAAGTCCTGGTAGGAATGCATATATCCTCACAGAAATTAATACAGGATGTTACAGTCTCTGTGAGTTCATCCAGATCAGTGGTAGCAGCTTCAAAAACACTCCAATCAGTGAGGTCAAAACAAGATTGTAAATCCTGCTCTGTTTCGCTGGTCCATCTCTTCACAGTCTTTACTACGGGTTTAGCAGATTTAAGTTTCTGCTTCTAGGTTGGTATAAGATGAACCAGACAGTGATCAGAACGTCCCAAAGCTGCTTGTGGACCAGAGTGATATGCATCCTTTATTGTGGTGTAACAGTGATCCAATATATTACTGTCTCTGGTGGGACATGTAACATGGTGTCTGTATTTTGGCAGTTCACGGGAGAGATTGGCTTTATTAAAGTCCCCAAGAATGATTAAAACAGAGTCCGGGTGTTGTTGTTCTGTCTCTGTGATCTGATCAGCGAGTTTCTGTAAAGCTGAGCTCAAATGCGCTTGTGGAGGAATGTAAATACTAACAAGAATGAAAGAGTGAAACTCCCGCGGCGAATAGAATGGCTTGCAGTTGAGAAACTGCATTTCTAGATCAGGACAGCACATCTTCTTTAACACAGTTACATCTGTACACCACCATTCATTGATGTAAAAGCATGTCCCGCCACCGCGCGATTTCCCCGTTGATTCTGCTTCGCGATCTGCTCTAAACAGCTGAAAGCCCGGCAGATGGAGCGCGGTCCGGTATGGCGTCATTCAGCCAGGTTTCCGTGAAACACAGAGCAGCAGAGTGAGAGAAATCCTTATTTGTCCGAGAGAGCAGAAGGAGTACGTCCATTTTGTTGGGTAGAGAGCGGAGATTTGCGAGATGGATGCTCGATAGTGTTCGAAATCCAGGCTTCCTGAGTCTGATGAGTGCTTCCGCTCGCTTTCCCCGTCTGAGCGTCCTGAAGCGTTTGATCAGCACCACTGCTCCCCCGATAACAATGTTCAGTAAAACGTCTGTATAATAGAAATCCGGAAAAATATGCTGTAGTGTGTTCTGCCAAATGTTCAGCAGTTCATCCCTGGTGAAACTGATCGTGTTTGTTAAACAAAAAACAGGAAAAACGAACAAAAACAGCACAAACACTGGAGAGCCGAGCACTGAAGCAGCCATGTGCGGCGCCATCTAAATGCCAATCAAGATGTGTACATGCAAAAGTTTTGTATAATTTTACAGGAAACCCTTTCGAATTACATAAAACACTGTTGAAATGGATACAAATGATTTTATATGTTGTCTATGTTATAATAAATAGGGAAAAAATAAGGCGCTTTTTTATTTTTTTTTATAAACTGAAGTTTGAAATTGTATAGCCCAGGGCCTGAGTATAACTGCCTCATGGGACCTATTTTATGTGTTTTCAGCAGATGTAAACTAAAAGAGGAAAAAGGAAATTTCTTTCTATCATAATCTATGCAAAAGTTATTCTATTACAACTGAAGGAAGGACTAATACCCTTTTTGTATACAATTTCCGCCTGCCCAAATGTATAGTGTCCCAATGCTTATTTGCCATGGGATACATGCAATATCTTTATATCATTTTAAAGAAAACACTTTGAAGTTACATAAAAAGCTGCTGTTTGTGACAAATAGTATTATTTATGTTGTTTCACATATTGGATAACTCAAAACTGCAAACTAGCAAACTGCTTTAAATTATAAAAAAATATCTGGTCTATCACAATATAAAATAGAATCCACAATCACTATCTTCATGTCATTTAATTATGTCCATTCTGTATTGGTATAATAATTATGGCATCTGACCTGCATCCCCATCACTGCCTCCTTTGTTTACCCTCATCTCTCTGTTTGTTTGGACGCGCAAATCCGCTCCCCGAAGCTTGTACACGACCTTTAGAGCGTAAACAAACAAATATATGTTCATCCACACAGCACTGTAATAATCCATGTGTTTTCACTTGTGTTTACTTTTACTGAGATGCATCATGTACTGTGCTTATCTGTAAATAAATAGTTTACCATATTGTTAGCTGAGCTTTCATGCTTCAAAATAAAGATTCAAACATATAAAAGTAACTAACACGCGTAAAGCCTCACCAGATGCGCAATCTATCCTCTCCCCGGTGACGGTGGTCATCCATACCTTGTGGTATTATTATTATACATTGATAAACTCAGAGACGCAGACAAAAGAGTGTCTGTTTGGGCTGCAGACAGCGGTGGACTCAAAATACCGTTGTGCACTTCAAGATTCACTCACATCTCAAAGGGAAGTGGTCACTGACTGCCCACTCCCTCCCCCGCTGTTGGCGCAGAGGTGTCAAATTCAGCATTTCTGACTGTGCAGAGGGCTCAGAGTGACAGCTGAACGGACGAATGGCTCTGCACAAAGGAGCTCCAATTTATAGAACATGTTTCTAATGTCGAAATAGTCGAATAGATGTTGCAGTGAAATAGAGATCTAAGGTCTGACAGGAGCGCCTTTCTTTCCAAGCGTGCACTTGGACAAAACGCTTTATATCTCACTGATTGAAGCACGCAGAAATAAAAAAAAAAAAAGTAAAAAAAAAGGTCTTGTTTGAAAGAAGAGATTCTAATCTAAAAGATTATATCGAGTATATAGGTATTTGTGGCTGTTTGCGGCTGACGAGGATAAATAATAATTTTCACTGAGGTGAGAAATTTTACATTGCGATTCTATTGAAGATCATTCGATCTGTGATCACACAATAAAAAGATATACATCGCCAAATTCCTGAGAATGAGAGCTTTCTTGTGATATAAGACTTGACTGTTTTGTGAAAAATATTTTAAATACACATTCTTCTGAAAAATTATTCGCAATTGTAAAACGGAAATTTGTTTGTGGGAAAAATATATTTCTTAGCTTAATTTCACTACTTTACAAATCATAAAACCCCAATAAATTTTATTCTTTGTAAAGAAAACACTCTAAGCTTTCATGTACCATATAAGGAATACCATATAAGGAAGGCTTTACAAATGAAACACAAACATTTAGCAGGCTACTTTTGGACCCGGTACCGGGTCTGCAGAGTCATTCACTGATGCTCCAGAAGGAAACAAGATGCATTAAGAGCTGGGGGGTGAAAACTTTTGGAATTTGAAGATCAATGTAAATTGTACTTAATTTGTTTCCCGGGAAACATACAAGTATCTTCTGTTGCTTACGAAGGGCAGAACTAAATGGAAAACAATTATATTTCAACAAAATAAGAAAAATTTGGCCATCTTCATCGTGTTCAAAAGTTTTCACCCCCCAGCTCTTAATGCATCTTGTTTCCTTCTGGAGCATCAGTGAATGTTTGAATCTTTTTAAATAGTTGTGTTTGAGTCCCTCAAATGTCCTCAAGTCTGAAAAGATGTATCTCAAAATCATACAGTCACTACTGGAGAGGGTTCAAATATGCAAATATGCTGGAAAACTGAAGAATCTGCAGGACCTTAAAGATTTTTCTGAAGAACGCTGCTCAGTTTAACTGTTCAGAACAAACAAGGGACTCATGCACAACCATCACAAAACAAAAAGACAGCCGAGGATCATCAGTTAACAGAACACAGTATTAAGAACCAAGGGTTCCCAAACTTTTGAGTGGGGTTATTTTAATAATTTCAGCAATTCTTTTGTCTTGTGGACTAAATGTTAATATCTTTTATGTACAATATCTTACTCAGGGCAGTACTAAATAAAAAATAACATGCATTTAGTATGATCTCTCTTATTTTTTGAAAATTACTAATATTTTCACAGATTCAGAAAGGGGTGCCCAAACTTTCGATCCCCACTGTAAATAAAGGTGACTTGACTTAATGTGAATTCACGGTAAAATAAGAGCAGAAAATAACTAAGAAGTTGGCATTCTGCTGTTCGGAGTAATTTGTAAGAAAATTACTCAGCATGCATTGATAAATAACAGTACATTCCTTTCTTTAATCTATTTAATTAGAATCCTTTTGACATTTACATTTAGCTGACTTTTTTATCCAAAACAACTTACAATTGCTACATATGTCAGAGGTCGCATGCCTCTGGAGCAACTAGGGGTTAAGTGTCTTGCTCAGGGACACATTGGTCTCTCACACCAAAGGCATTTGTCTTATCCACCGCGCCAACACCACCTCCGATGAATTTTTTAATTAAACTATTGTTCGAATCTCGTGTTCATATAAAATGCTTCCATACGGTGATGTCTTTTTCAGGATATACAAAGACTTCAGGATATATAAACACTATTTTAGTGTGTTACAATAACCTCTTTTATACTTAACAGGTGGAGACCGCTCTGATGGGGTGAGAAGTGATATCTTATGGCACATGCTTGTTACTAACTCTCTGTGAATGCACTACTTTCTATCGATACCATTTAGTCTAAAAAGGTTCAGCTATAGTGTCATAATATTTAGTGTATTACCAGCAGGAGATGTTTAATGGATGTATGATGTCAGTTAGCGCTTGATTTGACTTGACTATTTAATCACATAAATGTTTTATTTTTTATTTTATTTTTTTTAGCAAGCAAAAACTGTCACTATATTTGTTGTCTTAAATTTGAACAGTAAATATTTTTGATTATCATTTCCAGCCTAACAAACTTTATTTTGTGCTCTCTGTTAATTAAAATAAATTCCACTTGGTTTGGTGTTTTGTCATCTTATGCAAATGCATTATACAAAGTTTTTTGGGGGTACTTTTTTCCTGTGTGTGTGTTTCTGCTTGCCTTCCTGATCATATCATCTTAAACGTTTCTCTGTTCTTGATCCATAGCTCGTATCGTGAAGACCAAGCAGTGGTGTGACATGGTGCCCTGTCTAGAGGATGAAGGTTGTGACCTGTTAGTTAATAAATCAGGCTGGACTTGTACACAGCCCAGCGGCAGAGTGAAAACTACAACGGTGAGACTTACTTATTTTTATAATCAATGTCAAACGTCACTCTATTTAGTATTTTAGAGTGAAACAGTACATTCATAAAAAAAAAAAAAAGTGTAGGACTGGATATTATTCATTGGGAACTGATTAGATTGTGAAAAATTAGCTCTTCATTACAAAGTAGAAGTTTCTTAAGAAGTGGTGTATATTATATTTTGATGAAATGTTATAAACTATATATATGTACACACCCACACACACACATACAGTACAGACCAAAAGTTTGGACACACCTTCTCATGCAAAGAGTTTTCTTTATTTTCATTACTTTGAAAATTGTAGAGTCACACTGAAGGCATCAAGGGCTATTTGACCAAGAAGGAGAGTAATGGGGTGCTGCACCAGATGACCTGGCCTCCACAGTCACCGGACCTGAACTCAATCAAGATGGTTTAGGGGTGAGCTGGACCGCAGACAGAAGGCAATAGGGCCAACTAGTGCTAAGCATCTCTCGGGGAACTCATTCAAGGCTGTTGGAAGACCATTTCAGGTGACTACCTCTTGAAGCTCATCAAGAGAATGCCAAGAGTGTACAAAGCAGTAATCAAAGCAAAAGGTGGCTACTTTGAAGAACCTAGAATATAACATATTTTCAGTTGTTTCACACTTTTTTGTTATGTGTATAATTCCATATATAATTTCACATGCGTCAATTCATAGTTTTGATGCCTTCAGTGTGAATCTACAATTTTCATATTCATGAAAATAAAGAAAACTCTTTGAATGAGAAGGCGTGTCCAAACTTTTGGTCTGTACTGTATATATACACTCAGCTAAAGGATTATTAGGAACACCATACTAATACTGTGTTTGACCCCCTTTCGCCTTCATAACTGCCTTAATTCTATGTGGCATTGATTCAACAAGGTGCTGAAAGCATTCTTTAGAAATGTTGGCCCATATTGATAGGATAGCATCTTGCAGTTGATGGACTGGTTAACCGTGATCTCTGGGTTTTTGCACTTTGTGGTGAAGTCTGTGTTTCACGTCTGCACTGATTAGTTGCAGATTAGTGACGCGTCTCCGTTAATTGTCATCAGCAGCAGCTGTCATTCATTACACACTCCCTATATATTGGCTTGTCTCACGTCTTGTGTTTGTGAGAACGTTGTTTAATGTCGCTTTCTCTGTCTGTTGGCTTCAGTGTTGTTTGCGTTTGGATGTTGGTGTTTTCCCGGAACCTCATCCACTCTCCGCACTTTCACTCAGCCACAAAGACTTACCTTCGGCTCTATTCCCCGCAGTTCCTGTGCCATCCTCTCCTGCTGCCTTCTCACCGTCATCAACCGGATTCCTCACCACCTCACCACCATCTTGGATTGTCGTCTTCCCAGCATCATCGTTGTATTCCTGTTTGTTTATTTACTTTTATTAAACTGTCAAACTCGCTATTGTTTCCAGTCCTTCATTCACCCAACCATCACAGAACATTCTCACCACTATGGAAGCAGCGAGCACCAACAACCTCAAGGACTTTATGCACCACAGTGTGAAACGCATGGATCAGCAGCAGTAGAGTATCTCGAACACCGGACGCGCTGTCCAAGCGCTGGTGGCACAGGTGTCAGAGCTCACCTAGCAGATCCATCAGCTCACCTTTACCACTGCGCCCATCACACCGCCTGCGCCGCCCGTCCCCCGGGAGACCCCCCAGGACCACTTCCGGCCAGAGACGCGACTTCCGGCGCCAGAAAACTACTCCGGTGTGCCAGCTTTTTGCAGAACTTTCTTGAATAAATGTTCTATGCATTTCGCTTTGCAGCCCCGCATCTACTCCACCGAGGAATCCAAGGTGGCATTTACGCTCACGTTACTTTCGGGCAAGGCCGCCCTATGGGGGACGGCGGTGTGGGACAATCAACATCCATGTTGTGCCTCGTTCCATGCCCTCTCGGAGGAGATGAGGAGGGTTTTTGATCGAGCCGTGGCCAGCAGGGAGGCCGCTCACCAGCTCTCAGACCTTCGTCAAGGCACATCTTCAGTCACGGACTACTCCATCGACCAATCATAAGAATTTAGAGTACATTAGAACTGCCAAAAGACTCAATTCCAGGCAGGCTCCGTGGACCCTTTTTTTCAGTCGCTTTGAGTTTACTTTATCGTACCGCCCGGGTTCCAAAAATGTCAAACCCGATTCTTTATCACATCTTTTTGATCCCTCCGCCTGCCCGGTGACTCCCGGGTGGATTTTTTATATTTAAATTAGTGGTCTCAGCACTCGTATGGGAAGTTGAGTTGAAGGTCAAGACGGCCTTACAAGGGGTAACGCCTCCGTCCAGTTGTCCACCGAACCGTTTATTTGTGCTGGAGGAGTTAAGGTCCGAGGTCGTCCAGTGGGGTCATTGTTCTAACGTGGCTTGTCACCGAGGGATAAGTCGAAACGAATGGGTTGGTTAAACAATGATTCTGGTGGCCACGTATGGCTCGTGACGTCCGCGATTTTGTTTTGGCTTGCTCAATTTGCGCCAGTGGTAAGTCATCTAACCGGCCTCCTGATGGGCTTCTTCAACCGCTGTCTGTCCCTTCGAGACCCTGGTCCCACATCGCACTAGATTTTGTTACCGCCCTCCCGCCCTCAATGGCATGACGGTCGTTTTTGACCGTAGTGGACCGGTTCTCGAAGGCGGCACATTTCATTCCCTTGCCCAAATTACCTACAGCCAAGGAGACAGCGGTCACTGTCCTAGTTCATGTCTTTCGGCTTCATGGCCTCCCGGTAGACGTGGTTTCTGACAGGGGATCTCAATTTATATCCAAATTTTGGAAAGAGTTTTGTAAATTGCTAGGAGTGTCAGTTAGCTTGTCTTTGGGTTATCATCCCCAAAGTAACGGACAATCTGAGCGAGCCAACCAAGATTTAGAGAGGACGTTGCGATGTTTTGTCTCCAAGAATCCTTCTTCCTGGAGTCAACAACTCTCTATGGTGGAGTACGCCCACAATTCATTGCCAGTGTCAGCTACGGGCCTTTCTCTGTTTCAGTGTAGTTTAGGGTACCAGCCACCAGTTTTTCCCAGTCTGGAATCTGAAGGCGCGTTCCCCTCCGCTCACGCGTTTGTCCAGAGGTGCCACCGCACCTGGACCAGAGCCCGCAAGACTCTGCTCCGGATGAGGGAGCGCACTGAGGCTAAGGCCGATCGCCACCGGTCAAAGCCTCCCGTTTACGTCGTGGGTCAAAAGGTGTGGCTTTCTACCAGTAACATTCCTCTGTGTTCCGTTTCTAATAAATTAGCTCCCAAATTTATTGGCCCGTTTACTATCACCAAGATCATTAGTGTGGTGACAGTCCGCCTCAAACTACCTCCAGCGTACAGGAGGATACACCCCGCCTTTCAAGATTAAACCCGTGTTTTATGCACGTATTAATCCGCCTACTCCAGTTCCCCCGCTGCTGCGTCTCGTAGATGGGGAACCGACTTATTCGGTAAATCGTATTCTGGACTCTAGATGGAGGGGACGAGGATTCCAGTACCTGGGGGACTGGGAGGGTTACGGTCCAGAGGAGAGGAGTTGGGTACCTGCTAGGGACATATTGGATCACTCCCTTATTGATAACTACAATCAGCAGGTAAGCCCTTCTGGGAACTCCAAGAGGAGTTCTTAGAAGGTGGGTACTGTCGGTTGATATCTGGTGACCGTGGGGGCCATTTTAGGACAGTGAACTCATTTTCATGTTCAAGAAACCAATTTGAAATTATTCGAGCTTTGTGACATGGTGCATTATCCTGCTGGAAGTAGCCATCAGAGGATGGGTACATGGTGGTCATAAAGGGATGGCCATGGTCAGAAACAATGTTCAGGTAGGCCGTGGCCTTTAAACAATGATCAATTGTGCCAAGAAAACATCCCCCACACCATTACACCACCACCACCAGCCTGCACAGTGGTAACAAGGCATGATGGATCCATGTTCTCTTTCTGTTTACGCCAAATTCTGACTCTACCATCTGAATGTCTCAACAGAAATCGAGACTCATCAGACCAGGCAACATTTTTCCACTCTTCAACTGTCCAATTTTTGTGAGTTTGTGCAAATTGTAGCCTCTTTTTCCTATTTGTAGTGGAGTTGAGTGGTACCCGGTGGGGTCTTCTGCTGTTGTAGCCCATCCACCTCAAGGTTGTGCATGTTGTGGCTTCACAAATGCTTTGCTGCATACCTCAGTTGTAACAAGTGGTTATTTCAGTCAAAGTTGCCCTTCTATCAGCTTTAATCAGTCTGCCCATTCTCCTCTGACCTCCTAGCATCAACAAGGCATTTTCCCCCACAGGACTGCCACATACTGGATGTTTTTCCCTTTTCACACCATTCTTTGTAAACCCTAGAAATGGTTTTGCTTGAAAATCCCAGTAACTGAGCAGATTGTGAAATACTCAGACCGGCCCGTCTGGGACAAACAACCATGTCACGCTGAAAATTGCTTAAATCTCCTTTATTTCCCATTCTGACATTCAGTTAGGAGTTCAGGAGATTGTCTTTACCAGGACCACATCCCTAAATGCATTGAAGTAACTGCCATGTGATTGGTTGATTAGATAATTGCATTGAGAAATTGAACAGGTGTTTCTAATAATCCTTTAGTTGATTGTATATATTAGTGCTGGGCTACGATTTTTTTTTTTTTTTTTTTTTTTTTTTGTGATTAATTATGCATTAATTATGTTATGCACAAAACTAACAATGCTTTTTTTCACTTTTTTCATTTAAAAGTATTGCTATATGAACAAAAGTGCAATAACATTTGGATGGAAATCACTTTAATCAAATAAGGTGTTTTTTACAGCAGTATTTCTTTTACACAGTGGCAGTTAAAATATTCTTTGTAAATCTTTACTTATAACATTAATGTAATTAAATTAAATATAAAAAAGCTATTTGTCACTTCCAGGACATTAACGTTTTTATAGAAAATATTTTATAGTTTGTTATAGAAAAACAAGTTATGCTCAGAGTCCAGAGCCTCGATCATAACATTATAACAGGCATCTTCTGAGCTGAGACCTGCGTGATCACAGGACCCATCACAGTGTTACTTTTAAAATATGAGCAGGGTTTGATTGTTTTTAATATAATAAGTTCTATTAATAGCAAATGTAAAAGCCCTTTCACACCAAAAGAGTAATGAATAAACCTCAGGCTGAAGAAAAAAATATGTCATGTCTGTACAGTAGAACACATGAGAAGAAAGTTCAATAACAATTTAAAAAAATAATAATAAATAATAATAATAATAAAATAAAATAAAAACCTATGGAACAGTAGTTAGTTTATCTAAAGTCATGTCTGCAAATTACTATGGTTTAATTGGATCATCAAAGGTCAGCAACAAAGACACTGGTTAATAAAATTTATTTTTGTGAGTGGGATGAATTGATGTATTTGTAGACTAAATGTTAATGTGCATTATGTTCACACAGTAAACACAATGCCTCTCTCCTTATGATTTCTCCCAATATGGGGACAGAAGACTTGTCAGTATATAAATAGGAAAACAAAGTAACTGGCGCTACTTTTTTGAAAAGTAACTCAGATATTTTCTTGTAAATTAAAAATTTATGTATTACTTTACTAGCTGAAAAAAGTAATCTGATTACGTAACCCGCGTTACTTGTAATGTGTTACCCCCAACACTGTCAGTGAGTGTGAGTGCTAACCATACTGGAGCACAGATCTTCTGATACTTGGTACATGATATTGTGAATATTTCTTAGCGACAAAAGCAATTGATGTGTAAAGCAATATATTGTGAGAGGGCCATGTGTTACCGCGTCCCATATGACTCAAAATAATAAACCACAAAGTTAACAAAACAATGCTCTCCACTGTGTTGAGCAAGCACTTCTCTGCATTATTCACTTGCTGTAGGAAACATCCTATTTCCCATTTATATATTCTTGATCAAGAGCTTGTTGCATTCTTTTCTGTTAAAAATCACAGTGGAAAGTGGTTTGTTAATGCTGATGTCAGGGACCAGGCAATCCCGGTCTCCACCAATCCACAAAGCCCACGCTAGAGTCCTGCACGGGTTCGGGTGACCCGCAAATTTGGCTGAAACGGGTCAAAAATATCCAACTTTGTCGGATACGGATGTGGGTCGGATCGGACACAGGGGAAACACGGGTCTAAACACAGGTTCAAAACAGTCACGTGTGTTCCACTTTAAAAAAAATCACAACCGCGCGAACGGCTGCATGAGTCATTAGTTAACAGACGTAAAAGATCAGCCAGCTGTTTTTTTTTCCAATTGTTTTTGTTTTCCGTTTATATATATAGCCAAGATGAAGGAACAGCTGATCATAGTTGTATATGGATTGCAATTTTGAAATAAATTTAGTAGCAGAGCTAGCCTACTGCAAGCGATTTTTAGAGCTGCAAATCCATTTATCCACGTCATTGTTGCTTAGCAAAGGCAGACGCCTCAGGGGCGCTTCTGCCCGAGGACTTTGGAAAGGAGGAGAAAGACGCACCTAGCGTTTTCCACGCGTTTTTAGGCGTTTTTGCCCTGTTTGAGTCGGTTGGAATTATCTGCCTAAATGCTGCGGGGATAGTTTGTTGCGTGTATATTTCTCCTTTTTTTCGTCTTTTCCCAGATATACTGACACACTAAGGTGATGTCGGCGTAAATAAGTTGACATGTTTCAAGTATTCCCGCTGGTGTTTTTTTTTTTTTTTTGTATTCCCGCTGGTGTACCCTACTGTCATGTAGCAGATGCGACATACCGTTGTTTTTTTATCCACCACTCTCTTGCCATCACCATTATAGCATACAGGGAATCCAAAGTGCACCCAAACACCAGACCTGTTGGTTATTGGAGGATCTTCTATTTCTGGTCTGTTAAACGCATTGGCAACCGCGTACCGTGCATGAGCGCGTACTGAGTGAGTGAGCGCCTGACTGAGTAGCCTAACATAAACATATAAGTTGGTGTTTTTTTCTTCTTCGGGGGTTTCAGGGGCGTTGCCTGTTACGTCGTTTGGGTTATTGGGCTACCTTATTGAACGCATATCATTATATTTCACTTTTTTTTTTTCTTCAAATATAATTAATTAGTTCAACGAACCGTTCGGTACATAATGCGTACCGCGTACCGAACCGAAAGCCTTGTACCGAACGGTTCAATACGAATACGTGTATCGTTACACCCCTAATATATATATATATATATATATATATATATATATATATATATATATATATATATATATATACAGAATCTGAATTAAAATGTGTTTGATTTAAGCCTATTTCAAAATTTGTGTCATAAAAGTATATCGCGCATACAGCTCAACTAACGCGATCGTTATAAAGGTGTTTAAACAACAATACACTTCCACTTGCATGTATTTAACAATCGGAATCGGAATATCAGATATTTCATTCCATAGCTAACACATTTGTGAATATGGGCCTAATCTAGTCTATCCAGGGTTGTTGTTTTTTTTTTATTGCATCTGAAAATGACTTTGTGCAGCTCATTCACATGTGCGCTCTGGCGCAGATCCGCCTCTCGCGATGCTCAACTGTGAACGATTAAAAAATGGGTGGGTGCATTCAACTTGTACCACAACCTCAGATGGTGGTATGATTCGCTCTTTTGTTGTTCTGTTTTCTTTCAGGATCAAAAATACAACAAATCAAAGTGTTTATCTGTATTTCCGACTGATGAGAACTATGCATATACATTCATAAATCAGTCAATTTTTTTTTTTTTATTAAGAGATATTTTATTCTAATGTGAACAGTGACTCAAGCACTGATGGACCAAAGAGCACGTATTTCGACATTTGCAGTAAAAACGTGAAATATAAATTCTCAGGAAATGCATTTAATACCAATATATTGAAACGGCTGTTTATATACTCCATTAATAAAGGAGTCCAGACATTGGAAAAATATCAGTCCACATGTGTTTTATATTTATTATGAGGGAAATAGACATGCATGCATGCGTGACACAAAAAATATTTAACTTTTAGGAAGCAATATATTTTTTTAGTAATTCTGTCAATTACATTAAGGTTATTACATTGTCTGCTATATATTTGCTTCTTTTTATTAAATAGGGTCAATTGATTGATAAAACATTGATCAAAATTAAGATAAAATGTATAAAAAAACGAATATCTTTTAAAAAGAGTTTCCCATAAATAACTTCTGTATGACCTGGCAATTAAATAAAAAAAAAAAGTGTGTCTAATGTGATTGGCTTAACTGATTTGATTTCGGGTGTGGGTCGGGTGTCGGTTCTATTTTAAGCGGGTCGGGTCCGGTGCGGATTTTAATTAGTGCTGTTGTCGAAAAACAGGTTGGATGCGGTTTTAAGCACTGCGGGTACGGGCGGGTACAGATTTACAAAATCAGACCCGTGCAGCTCGCTGGCTCACGCTCCCCTGAGTATTAATCACCCGCACCTGATCACCATCAGCAAGGCACTATAAAGCACTCACCTCAGCACCAGTTCAGCGTCAAGCTTTCAACAGTAACCGAGCTCACGATCTCGTCCCCAGCTCACCTTGCTTTCAGAAGTCCTCCTGAAGTAACGTATACTTATCTTTGAGAAGCTAACCTGTGTGTCTTTGTTCAACTGTCTCCAGGATTCCTGGATTCCTGCATAGAGAAACTCGAAAGAATGAACTCAGAAACACAAACATGCGCCACCATCACATAAGCAGCACTCTGGGCACTCTTGTTTTTGGGGGGTGTTCATTTGCTCTTTCACAATACATTAGGATCGATATTTTCATGTTCTGAAGTCTTCAAGTGCCAGTAAAACCAAGTAAAAATGCATATGCTTTTCCAAACAGCTGTAATTTTGGCTGCATTGCATGCAGGCGCAGTGTGAAACACAGGATGCTATAACAGGAAGAAGCTCCAGCGTATCAACTACCAAAGTTGTCTCTGTTTATCGAGCTTGGCATGAATGTATTTGAGAGTAACTGGGGTAAAACCTTAAGCTTCTTCTGTGTTTTCGTCGCGGCGCTCCCCGCTGTTTTTTACTATCTTGAGAATTCAGAGATCGACGAGACTTTCCTGACCTGAATAATTTGTCACACTGCGCATGGGTGAAATGCGTTAAAAAATTTGACGTAATTAACAACAAACAATGAATTAACGTTGTTAACGCGCTATTTTTGACAGCCCTAATATATATATAGTATGCCGATGCCCTGGAGTTTTAACAGAGCCAGGGCTGCATCTACACACTTCATGAAAGTGCGGGGTGAGAGTGCAAGGCCAAAGGGAAGTACTTGATATTGGTATGCTTCGCCCCCGAAAGCAAACCTCAGAAACGTCCTGTGTTGGGGAGGGATGGAGGTATGGACATATGCATTTTTTAGATCTATCGCGTCAAACCAGTCCTCGGAGTTGATCTGAGACATGAACTGTTTGAGTGTGAGCATCCTGAACTTCAGCCGCTTGACTGAGTAGTTCACTAGACACAGATCTAAAATGGGACGCATTTGCCCACTAGCACTGATGTTGTGCGCTGTGACTTGGAGGGCTGTGCCCGAGCCTTTAAAGACGATGCCGCACCGGGAGACAGATAGCTCGCGAGCGTCTGTTCAACCCGGGGCATCGCCTTATAACCGCACACATTCATCCCCGCTATGTTGCACTAGTGATCAGAAACGAGGATAAAGAGGTGGGACTCCTCGGCATGCAAATCAGGAAAAATAGGAAGACTTCAGTGCAGAGGTGGCGGCTTAGTTAGCAGAAAATGCGCAGTAAACGCAGTAAACACATACCTGACATAGGCACATGACGTCACCGCACTACTCTCTGCAGTGAGGGGTGTCTCCATTTATGTAGGTTAAATATTTAAACTAACATTGTGATATGCTTGAACTGTTTTATATATAAATTATATTTTAGGCAAGTTATCCTAAAGGCTAAATTGATCAAAAATGATCAACTGTCTGCTGCTGGCTGCTTGGTCATTACCACTTCAACCAACGCCCTAGCTATTAAATACTTCCATTTGTGTGTATTTGTTATATTAGATTTATTTGTAATTTTTGTTCCTATGATTGTAATCGTTGACTAAATGTACAGTTTTTTATTTTAAGACTCTATATTCTGACTAATTAAAAGTGTAAGTTGGTACCAGAAATGGTACCAACTTAGGGACAAAAGAACTAATATAAAAATTCCATTAGGCTGGGCTACAATAAGAGAATGATCACTAATCAACCCAAGAGTCCCTGTAGGCCCATCCTGTTTGGATAATCACTTACATAATTTCAGGGTATTTCTGAAACTGGGCACAGACACTATAGAGGATAGCTGACTATTTGAATGGTTGGTGAGATTCTAAAAGAGATGAATTTGGAAACAATTGTTAGCTGCCATTCATCAGCTAAGTGATGAATTTGCTGGCAAAAGGAGCTGTAGAAATGGTTTCTCCAACCAAGAGCGAGTCCCCAAGAAGGATGGCAGCCTAAGGCCCATTATCTACCTCAGACACAGCTTGTGAACCTCCCAGAGATCTTGCTAAACACTGTATCTCAGGCTAGAGCAAAGTCTACAAGATGACTCTACACCCTTAAATGGTCTTTCTTTTCTGCCTGGTGTACAGCCTGCGGCCCAGATGGGACCCAATTTCATACGACATGTGTCTGATATTGTCCTTCCTGCAAGAGCTGTAGCTATAAGGGCCATTCCCCTTCCCCGCTCAAGGTCTATGTAGCTTGCATAGCCTATTCTCGCACTCCTGTAGCTGGCTAATTGGTGGGAAGAAACAACTTGGTTGTTCATATTCTGAAGGGGTCCAGAAGGCTTAACCCGCCTCGCCACATCATGGGATCTGCCCACGGTGTTGAGGGCTCTGAAGATTCCTCCATTGGAGCCACTACAATCCATCGACCTTTGTTCTCTGACACTTAAGACTGCTCTGTTGCTAGCATTAGCATTGGAGATTTGCAGGCACGGTCAGTGAGCCCCACCTGGCTCAGTGGATTCAAACCCAGGTCTCTCACACCAAAGGCATGTGTCTTATCCACTGCGCCATCAACACCCCTCCTAGGTGTATATGACTCTCTAGAGAAGAATCCAGTTGGAGTTATATAAAAAAAATCCTGGCTATTCCAAGCTTTATCATTGTAGTCAATGAGTGTTGGAGTTGAACAGTCCACAAGTCATCAAATAAAGCATGCGGGTGGGTGGGGTGTGAATAAAGGCCTCCTGTAGTGAGTCCATGCATTTTTGTAAAAAGAAAAATCCATATTTTGGATTTAAGATTATTTAAGATAACAAAGTTGTCTAAATAAGATAACTAAAATTTACATTTGAGTGAGACTAAATAAAAAATGGCGGCCCAAATTAATACTTTATGGTTTATTAATAATAATTGTTTTACTAAAATAACAAGTTTTTCTTGGACTAAAACTAGACTAAAATGTTAACTAAAATTAATTTGGATAAGGTTGACTAAATATGATAAAAACTAACACTTCAGACTAAGACTAAAATGAAAACAAAAATTGACTAAATTAAAACTAGTGTGGACATCCATAATAAAAAAAAGAAAAAAAAGTTGGGACCCACTTCATATTAAGTGGCCTTAACTACTATGTACTTACATTTTAATTCATAATTTAGTACAATGTACTTATTGTGTACATAAATGTTTTTACATTGTACTTATATTAATAAAAAAACGACATGTAATTACATCTGTATTTAATTTCTGTAATTACATTTATAATTACACTGTTGACCCATACTTTACACCTTAACCCACCCTTAAACTTACCCATACCTCCAACCCCACCTCAATAGCAGCAAAAGTGTTTTACAATACAATATGAACACAATAAGTACATTGTACTTATTTTTTTTTATGTAAGTACATAGTAGTTAATGCCACCTAATATAAAGTGGGACCAAAAGTTGAAATAGATTATTAATAATAATAATAATAATAATAATAATAATAATAGTAATAATAATAATAATACTGAATGCAAAATAAATCACAAAACATCTTCACTTTACAGTTCAGCAACAGTGAGGTTGGAAACAATGTGGACAACACTATTCATTAAACACTTATTTAATGTATTCAGATGAAAATTTACAATATTAACAAATTATTCATAAGCAGTTCTTTCAGAGCCCACAGTTACAGTGTTTTAATTAGAACACTAGCAAAACAGTGTAGTAAAACAAGTAAAAACAAAAAAAGTACATTTTTATTAAACTAAGTACAATCAAAACCTATTACAAAAGGTCAATTAATCTCTACTAGAAGAAAACCGTGCAATGTAGCAGATTAACAATTTCTTACCAATGTTTCAAGAATAAGCTGGATCTTTGATGACTCTACAAGGGGAAAGAAGAAATGGTTTACTGAAAAGTAAAGTTATAACGAGCAGCAGCTCACAGTCAACCGCCTCACTCACAGAAAGACGACAATAACTGTTATATTTTTAAATGTAGAAAGGCGCGAACCGAATCATTGTCCAGTTTCCTGGTTGACAGCCAGATTAACCAATCATGATCAAAATAATAAAATAAAACTACCAATAGGAGTTGTTTCAGTGCGATAAAACAGCGAAATATATATAGTTTTATTGTTTTTAATGATGATAATATTTAACATATACCTTTAGATTTTAGAATAGGTATCAGGACTAAAATATTTTAAAAAGCTATTAAAATAATAATAATCTTAAATAATTTAATATAAATAATTTAAAAGTTTGTTAACCTTTTTCAACCATTTAGCCGTAAACATTTTTAACGTTGTTTCGTTAAAACAACTGACCTTATTTCAACCATATTTCAACGTTGAAAGTGGGTCATGTGCTGGAAGTTTTTCAACCATTCATCTTTAAATGTTGAATCAACGTTGAAACCACAACTGACCTTATTTCAACCATATTTCAACGTTGAAGGTCGGTCATGTGCTGGCTGGGATGCGTTATCGCATTAATGGTGGTAACCCTAATGAAATGTTATTTGGGCAGGTATTTTCACATAGTTTCTAGATTTGAAAAGTGAAAAGTGAAAGTGACGTGACATTCAGCCAAGTATGGTGACCCATACTCAGAATTTGTGCTCTGCATTTAACCCATCCGAAATGCACACACACAGAGCAGTGAACACACACACACTGTGAGCACACACCCGGAGCAGTGGGCAGCCATTTATGCTGCGGCGCCCCGGGAGCAGTTAGGGGTTCGATGCCTTGCTCAAGGGCACCTAAGTCGAGGTATTGAAGGTGGAGAGAGAGCTGTTCATGCACTCCCCCCACCCACAATTCCGTCCGGCCCGAGACTAGAACCCACAACCCTTCGATTGGGAGTCCAACCCTCTAACCATTAGGCCATGACTTCCCCAAATTTAAATTAAATTTAAATTCAAAAAGACTATCGATAGTCTATACATGACCTGTCATTTTATGATAGTCTATGCATGAACTGTCCCACCGCATACCAGGTAGCAGAGCGCGTAGTAGTGGACCACCTACACGGGCCCTTCCCCACCCTCTCTGGCAGGTGGCCGGTATGCGGAACCCCACCAACGTCGACGAGCTGGTGGAGGCCATCCAGCTGGCGGAGGCGGGAGGCTGGGGAGCGATCGCCACCCTTTCCCCAAAGTGTGGTCCAGGTCCAGGAGCGACACGCGCCGGAGGGCACCCAGCAACCAGATGGCAGGCCGGCGGTTCCCGGGCCACAGGATGAGCCCATACCCACCAAAGCTCCTCACTGGACGCGCTTGGCTGGCAGGCTCTGCCGTACACATGGAACTTCCAAAGCAGGCCCCATGGGTGGAAGAGAAGATAAATGGCTGGACAGTCCTTGCCCTCCTCGATTCTGGCAGCGCGGTCACCCTTGTCCGGCCAACTGTCCTTCCTCCATGGCTGGAACCCAAAGCCAGACTGCCAATCACCTGTGTCCACGGCGATACCAGGGAAGTACCGGTGCGGCGGGTCACCATCACGGCACCCCCTGGAGCCTGGATCTTCCTGTACCGGTCCTCCTCGGCAGGGATTGGCCGGGGTTCGACCGCCTCTTCGCCTCCGCTAGCCAGCCTGTCAGACCCGCCGGGAACCGCCCCCAGCTGGCCTCGGACAGCCCCAGAGAGGGTGAGTCTTCCCATCATAACCCTAACCTCAAAAATGACCTCTTCCAGCAGGTGACTGGGGCTGGGGCCTTCACCCGGGAGCAGCACGAGGATGACCGCCTCAAACACTGCTGGGCCCAAGTGAGGATCGATGATGGGAAGGTCCTCCAACCGGCACCCCACCCAACACCTCACTTCGTGGTCAAAAATGGCCTGCTGTACTTTGTCGCACAGTGAAGGGGGGAGGAAAAAACACTGCTGGTAGTCCCACGCACCAAGACAGGAGCAGTAATGTAGCTGGCGCATGCCCATCCCATGGCTGGCCACCTGGGGGCCCAAAACACCATCCAACGCATATGCGACCGTTTCCATTGGCCAGGCCTGGAGACCGAGGTAAAACGCTTCTATCAGGCCTGTCCCACCTGTCAACGGACGTCTCCATGCACCCATCCCCCCAGCCCGCTGATTCTGCTGCCCATCATTGAGGTGCCCTTCGAGTGGATCAGAATGGACCTAGTGGGGCCGCTGCTCAAGTCCACTCGGGGACACAAACACATCCTGGTCATCCTGGACTATGCCACCCGCTACCCTGAGCCCATCCCCCTCCGCAAAGCCACCGTGAAAGCCATCGCTCAGGAGCTCTTCCTGTTGAGTAGTCGAGTCGGCTTACTATCCCAGATACTGACTGACCAAGGTACCCCCTACGATCCCAGATACTGACTGACCAAGGTACCCCCTTCATGTCCCAGGTGATGGCTGACCTCTGCAAGCTTCTCCAGATAAAACAGCTCCACACCACCATATACCACCCGCAAACGGACGGCCTGGTCTAACGTTTCAATCAAACGCTGAAGCAGATGCTGCGGCGAGTGGCTGCTGAAGACAAGCACGAATGGGACAAGATGTTACCCTATGTCCTGTCCAGGCTTCCGGATTTACCCCCTTTGAGCTCGTCTTCGGCCGGCAGCCCCGCGGCCTGCTTGATGTCACCTGAGAAGCCTGGGAACAGCAGCCTGCCGTCCACCGCTCCACAATCGAGCATGTCCGGGAGATGCGGGAGAGGATCAACAAGGTCATGCCCATTGTCCGGGAGCACCTGGCCAAAGTCCAGCAACGACATTACAACAGGGTGGCCCAGCCACGGGAGTTTCATTCAGGAGACCATGTCATGGTCCTCATCCCCACCGCCGCCTATAAATTCTTGGCCAGCTGGCAAGGTCCCTACACCGTCAAGGAAAGGATCGGCCCTGTCACCTACCAAGTCCGGCAGCCCAGAAGATGCAGAGAGGACCAGCTGTACCACGTGAACCTTCTGAAGCGCTGGGTCGGGACGGGGCCCCAGCTTGCAGCCCTATCGTGTTCCGGAGGCTCAGCAAAACGCCATTGAGGAGGAGGTACAGGAGATGTTAAGGTTAGTGACCATCAAACCATCACGCAGCCCCTGGTCCAGCCCCATTGTCATGGTTCCAAAGCCCGATGGCACCTTCCGCTTTTGCAACGACTTCCATCGCCTGAACGAAGTCTCGGAGTTTGACGGCAACACAATGCCGCAGGATGATGAACTCTTGGATCGCCTGGGAAGGGCCCGGTACATTTTGACTCTCGACCTCACCAAGAGCTACTGGCAGGTCCCCTAACCGAGCAGGCCAAGCCGAAGATGGCGTTCTCGACCCCTAGTGGCCACTGGCAATACCGGGTCCTACCCCTCGGCCTGCATGGGGCTCCTGCCACCTTCCAGCAGCTAATGGACATCCTCCTGCGGACCCACACAGCACTGCACACCAAAGGAAAAGAGAACACAGAGCACTGAGCACCGGAAACCCCTCACGTTGGCTATTTCCCCTTCACGGTTACAATAAAATCCACCCTTCGGGAAAGTTACCTTGATCCTCATGTCATGTACTTCTTCACCCCGTCACAATATATATATATATATATATATATATATATATATATATATATATATATATAAACTGCCTAAACAAAAGGGCACTTTGGGCATCAAGGGGTAAAAGTGGCAGGTGCTCAAGCACCCACCGCTCCCATTGCTTGAAACTGTAAAACTGCTCTGAAATAATTATTATTGTACAAAACGCTATACAAATAAAGGTGACTTGACGAGAAAGAGAAGTGTTTTTGTTGAGAATCTAATGAACAACATATTTTTTAAGCAAGTAACATTATTATTGGTAATATAGCAGACTCATTGAAAAACACATCATAAAGAGAAAATAATCACTTCATCCGATAAGTGAATAAAATGGTCTTCACAGCCTTACTTACTGATGTTCCACAATATTGACTTTGTTCCCTCTCACTGGACTTGTGTGTAGGTGATGTAAAAAGGGAAAGCAGGTACCGTGTTTTTTGGATTATAAGTGCACCTAAGTATAAGTCGCATCAGTCCAAAAATACGTCATGACTAGGAAAAAAACATATATAAGTTGCATTTATTTATAACCAAGAACCAAGAGAAAACACCCTTTCGCGGCTGTAGACGGTAATGTTTTCTCTTGGTTTATGTCAAATTAATTGTGATAAATAAGTCACAACTGACTATAAGTCGCAGGACCAGCCAAACTATGAAAAAAGGTGTGGCTTATAGTCCGGAAAATACGGTATTTGGACCAAAGCACTGTGAGGCAAGGGAGGGGTGGGGCTCAAAATGTTTCTAAACTTAAAATGCATTTTTTTTCTCTGTTTGTGTGGTTTTATTAATTAAAAAAAATAAATGTATATGTATAAAATTTAAATGTATAAAATTAATATTTACAATTCACTGATGGTTTTTAATTATATTTTTAGGGGGGGCAACCCACAGACCAACCCCCCCCCCACACAGACACACACACACACACACAAATACACACACTTTTCACATCACCTCTACACCCATGGATCTGCAACACTGATCATGATTTCTGTATGTTTCTGGTTGATCTAGGTGTCCTAACACTGAAAGGGGTTCCTGGAGCACCACGAGATGAAGCCTCTTGCTGCTTCGCCCACCTGCTGTAGATACTTGCTATGTCTCATCTGCTTAACACCTGGCTCTGCAGCAATGGGCAGCAACCCCTTGTGCCACGGAGAAAATACTGTACATTCACAAAGCGCCTCACAGATTGTGGTACAGTAAGAGCCTTAATGACTTTAAGATGAAGCACAGGACAATGAGGCACCTACCCTGTCTAAGACAACCCTGAACCAGACACAGGCTTCATGGGGCTCCTTCAGCATTTCTTATCTGATCTGAAACTGTGAATCTAACTGCTCTGTGAAAAAGCTTTCTGCTGGATTATGTTTTTGACACTCTGTCTTTTTTTACAGACCAAAGAAGAAAAGTAATACACCAATAATAATAATAATAATAATAAATGCATTGATTATATGAGCGCGGACTGAAGAACAGACTTTTAAGGGAAAATTTAGGCAAAGAAATTATAAACCTAAATGTAAAGAGAGAGAGAGATAAGGACTATTCTATACAGCAGTGCTCTACAAATGAAAACACTGATGTGGAACATTAAAATGACTGGGTCAACCATTCACATTTATCACAATCAGAGAAGAACCTTTAGTACTTTAGTACATGTCCTTGAACTGAATTAATCACTGTATTCCAAGGGTAACAAGGATATAGATACTGTACACATAAAGACTTCAATAAATGTAATTTCCATTTTTCAGTAGCAAAATTTTGGATGATTTGCATTAAGTATGGTTAAATGGAAGAGTACCACATTGCTTATCGTAAGAAAATATTTAAAAAAGAAACACTAAAAAAATAAAAAATTTTATTCCCAGGAGTAAAATATGTCATCACATGTATTTTGAAAGGCCTACAAGTTATATTTTTAACAGTTTTATATGTTGAACCTTTGTGAATAACCTTATTTAACATGAATAACATGGAAATGAGAGATACAGAACATGGGTCATGCTTTGCTCCATAAAGCAGGACTGTCTTACTGTTTATGTTCAAATTCAAGTAGCAATTTTCCTTGTTTCATGTTCAAAAACATAACCACGGGTACTCATAAATAGGAATAAAAATTGACAAAAACAAACACACAAAAATATTGATTTATTGTAGAAAAGCAATCATTCAGTTCCAAGTATTACACAGAGTCATATAAACTGCTTTTAACTTTTGTATTTTAAAGGTTTGGAGAAAACAACTTCTATTTGGGGTTTCTGACGTACAATTATTATATTTTTTTTGTGCTTGTGTTTGTTTGCACAGTGCTCACCTTCAAGCCTTGACAGCTCCAGAGACAGTTCAGAAAGTCTTAAATTAATTTACATGAAATACTTGTTTTTCCATCCATCCATCATCTTCCGGAGCCGGGTCGCGGGGGCAACAGTTTAAGCAGAGACGCCTAGACTTCCCTCTCCCTAGCCACTTCCTCCAGCTCTTCCGGGGGAACCCCGAGGCGTTCCGAGGGCAGCCGGGAGACATAGTCCCTCCAGCGTGTCCTAGGTCTTCCCCGGGGCATCCTCCCGGTGGGACGTGCCTGGAACACCTCCCTGGGAAGGCGTCATGGAGGCATCCGAAATAGATGCCCCAGCCACCTCAGCTGGCTCCTCTCGATGTGGAGGAGCAACAGCTCTACTCTGAGCTCCTCGTGAGTTTATCAACCTATCTCTAAGGGAGCGCCCAGCCACCCTACGGAGAAAGCTAATTGACCATAGGTGAGAGTAGGAACGTAGATTGACTGTAAATCGAGAGCTTTGCCATACAGCTCAGCTCCTTCTTCACCACGACAGACTGGTACAGCGACCGCATTACTGCAAAAGCTGCACCGATCCGTCTGTCAATCTCCCGTTCCATCCTTCACTCACTCATGAACAAGACCCCAAGATACCTGAACTCCTCCACTTGAGGCAGGAACTCTCCACCAACCTGAAGTGGGCAATCCACCTTTTCCGACTGAGAACCATGGCCTCGGACTTGGAGGTGCTGATTCTCATCCCAGCCGCTTCACACTCGGCTGCAAACAGACCCAGTGCAAGCTGAAGATCCTGGTCTGAGGAGGCCAACACGACAACATCATCCGCAAAAAGAGCTTTTTAACTACCTCGATGACATTAGCCCGGGTGATGAACGAGTCCTCCTCCGAGTCCCCAGCCACTGCTTCCTCAACGGAAGACAAGTCGGTGGGATTGAGGAGATCCTCGAAGTATTTCTTCCACCGCCCAACGATATCCCCAGTTGAGGTCAACAGGTGCCCATCTCCACTGTAAACAGTGTTGGTAGAGCACTGCTTCCCCCTCCTGAGGCGTTGAATGGTTTAACAGAAACTCGTCGAGGCCAACCAAGTCTTTCTCCATGGCCTCACCGAACTCCTCCCAGGCCCAATTTTTTGCCTCCACGACTACCCGGGCTGCAGTCCGCTTGGTCTGCCGGTACCTGTCAGCTGCCTCCGGAGTCCCACAAGCCATCCAGGCCCGATAGTACTCCTTCTTCAGCTTGACAACATCCCTTACTTCCGGTGTCCACCACCGGGATCGGGGATTGCTGCCTCGACTGGCACCGAAGACCTTACGGCCACAGCTACTTGTTTTTATCATTAAATATTTTAAGAATAAATTAAATAAGTGAAAATAAGTTGCTAAAACAAAATTGTAATTTCATTATGTTTATGGCTGTTTCTTTCTCTGTTTAAAATGAGCAATGCCTGGTATGGCGATCTACATTTGGAGGCACATATGATTTATTGATTCAGATGTGGAAGACAATTTAGGTGAATTCACTAAACAGTGCTGAATCCTTTCTTTCTTTCTTTCTTTCTTTCTTTCTTTCTTTCTTTCTTTCTTCACTAAGCAACTTCAATCCAGTTTAACCAAAAGTTAAATGTGCTGAATTGAATAATAATAATAATAATAATAATAATAATAATAATAATTTTGTTCATTTAAAAATGTGTTCGTTTTAAATAAATGTAAAATGTAACTTAACCTATAGTTTATTTTATTTTGATTGTTGTTTCCTCTCGAGTCAGTCATGGTCAACATTACGTCATTTACTGATGAATCGCTAGAGAGATTAATCACCTTTGAATGTTAACAAAACAATCCAATGAATGTTGGCATGCGAGATTTGCATTGCGCACCCTGTCCCGCAGTGCGGGTATATAGGGAGAGCGTGTGCAGTCGCACATTCAGCTTTTCACTTTGGAGCCCTACCTTACAGCTACCAAGCAGGAGTGTCATCAAGACATTCGCGAATGTTGGTGTAACAGTGTGTCAATGGGGGTTGCCAGAGCTGCTGCTTTGATCATTGCAACTCCTCCTAGGCGCTTCAAAACTTCTGTGTTTTTTTCTAAAAGAGCAATTACTCCATTGGATCCATCTGATGGTCATGATTGCTGCATCTCATGCCTGGGCCTTGAGCATGCTGAGGCAGTGCTTGTGGATGCCTGCAGGAACATGACAATTGCGATGTAAAAGAAAGCAAACATAACCCCAGGTATTTATTCAATACATGGGCTAAATTAACTAAAAATAAAGCATCAACAAGTGTTGACATTTCCCAGCATCACAGCAGTAATGACTTTATGAACTACTTCTAAAATCAATACTATTAGAGTTAAAATTGTAACCATGCAGCCATCAGCTACAGTATAGCATCTGCACTATTGTGCACTATAGATCCCCAGAGGAACAGTTCCACTCAATCTCCACTATAGGAGAGGAAGAATTGTATAAACCAACAATATGTATGTTAGACCCTATTCCATCTAAGCTCCTAAAAGAGATACTTCCAGTTCATTGTCATAAGAATAAGTCCCCAAAACCTTCAAACCGGCTGTTATTAAGCCTCTCATCAAAAAACCACAACTTAACCCCAAAGAACAAGTAAATTATAGACCCATCTCGAATGTCCCTTTTCTGTCCAAGATACTAGAAAAGGTAGTATCCTCACATTTATATTCTTTCTTAAAAAAAAAAAGGGTATCTGTGAGGATTCCCAGTCAGGATTTAGACCATATCATAGTACTGAGACTGCTCTCCTAGTTATAATCCTGAGTTATAAATGACCCTCCTGAGTTATAAATGACCTGCTCTTATCATCTGATCGTGGTTGTACCTCTCTTTTAGTGCTATTGGATCTTGGTGTTAGCTTTCACTGTTATGCTTATGATACTCAGCTCTATATTTCTTCGCGGCCTGGCGAAACATACCAATTTGAAAAACTAACAGATTGCATAGTCGATATAAAAAACTGGATGACGAGTAATTTCTTACTGCTAAATTCTGAAAAACAGAGGTGTTAATTATAGGACTTAAAACCTCTGCATGCAATAACCTAGAATGCTGTCTAAGTCTTGATGGCTGCTATGTCAATTCTTCGTCATCAATTAGGAACCTAGGTGTGCTATTTGATAGCAATCTTTCCTTAGAAAGCCACGTTTCTAGCATTTGTAAAACTGCATTTTTCCATCTCAAAAAATATACAGTATATGCTCTCAATGTCAAATGCAGAAATGTTAATCCATGCGTTTATGACCTCAAGGTTAGATTATTGTAATGCTTTTTGGGGTTGTTGTTCTGCACTTTAAATAAACACACTCCAGTTAGTCCAAAATGCAGCATCTAGAGTTCTTACTAGAACCAGGATGTTTGACCATTTTAGTCCGGTTCTGTCAACACTGCACTGGCTCCCTATCAAACATTGTATAGATTTTAAAATCTTGTATATTACTTGTATATTACCCTGAATGGTTTAGCACCTCAGTATTTGAACTTGTTACATTATAGTCCTCAACGTCCGCTGCATTCTGGAAACTGGCAATTTGATAATACCTAGAATATCAAAATCAACTGCTGGCGGCAGATCCTTTTCCTATTTGCCGCCTAAACTCTGGAATACCCTACATAACATTGTTCGGGAGGCAGAGACACTTTTGCAGTTTAAATCTACATTAAAGACCCATCTCTTTAACCTGGCTTACACATAACATACTAATACGCTTCTAATATCCAAATCCGGTTTTTAGGCTGCATTAATTAGGTAAACCGGAACCGGGAACACTTCCCATAACACCCATTGTACTTGCTACATCATTAGAAGAATGGCATCTACACCAATATTGGTCTTTTTCTCTCTTATTCTGAGGTCACCGTATTCACCAGATCCAGTATGTGTCCAGATCAGAGTGTCACTTGCAGCCACCCGGATCAGTTTCCTCAACTATATATTGCTTTAGATACATTGGTTCCTCAACTATATATTGGTTTTTTCAACTATATATTGGTTTGTTCAAACACACATTGGTTATATAAGTTTAGATATTTTCAGAATTGATGTGTGAAATTTCTGGTCACATGATAAGATCACAGAATCAAACTAACTTCCTCATCTATTCAGAAATGGTTAAAGGTTGTTGAAAATGAGTTCAGATGAAGTTTGGGCATATTTTGATGGATTGCAAAGAATTCTTTATAGTATCATCTTGCCCACTTTGGAGTCTTCAGAAGCAGAAGTTTTATAAAGACGTCTTGAGGATCATAAATACATAATTTCATCTTTTATTGTATGTCTCTCTTCTAAACAGGCCTAAAATAATTTGACTACAGATGACCTGACTTTGTTTTTAGAGCAACTTTCAGCAGAAATTGATTTCTTACTTCAGAGTATTTTTGAAAACCACAGAGAAGCGAGTTCCAGATGGCCTGCATTTCATTTGAGGGTTGTCCATACAGGGGACCTTGGAAGACCAAGGTATGTATTGTATTCTAATAGCATCTTGTCAATATTGTCAGGGTTTGGCAAGGAGGAACTCAAGTGCAGACAGGGATCACAACACACAGGGTTTATTAGATACAAAAAAGGGGGAAAACAAAACCCACGAGGGGGAAAACACTGACTAGGGTAAATACAAAATAACTAAACAGGACTATGTTGACACGATAAAGACTCAAAACACTAGAACACTAACTACAAATAAACACTTACGGATATACAAAGACTTCTCAAAGGGGTGACAAGGATACACTCTCTCACGAGGCTGACAAGTAGAAACACATAAGGAAACAATCTCAAGAAGGAACAATCTCAGTGTGGAACAATGAACCGACAAAAGACAGAGCACACTAGGGGATCTAAATAGGAGAACTAATTAAGACACAACAGGTGGCACAGATACGGCAATCACGACAAGACTAGGATAACAAGGGGGGCGGGGCAAGGGAACGAGACAACACAAGCACATGGCCCAAAGACAAGGCCATGTGCTTGTACACAAAACACCAGTCTGTCATGATCCTGCCTCAAGACTAGAGAAAAGTCAGGACATGAAGGCAGAATCATGACAGAATCCCTCCCTTAAGGAGCGGCTTCCAGACGCTCCCCAAGGGAACATCAAACGCAGGACAGGACTGACTGGGAAAGAGACAAAAACCAACAAGACATGACAAACAACAACAAAGGCAAACAAGAATACACTACGACAGGGTTAGGGTGACAAATCAAAAAAAAAAAAGGAAGGGGAGGAGGCGGGACAACAAAGTTCATGTGGGACAGACCAGGGTGGGTGGGGCAGGAGTCTTAGAAGGATGGGACGAAGGCTGACGGCGAGGGGTCCGGGCAGGTCTGGGTGGTGAGGGGTGGGGAGTGGTCTCAGGACAACTGACAGAGGACATGACAGGAGGAGTCACAGGACACGGGGCGACATCTACTGGACACCGGGCGACATCAACGGAACACTCGACAACATCAACAGGACACATGACAACATCAACGGGACACGGGACAACATCAGTGGAGACAGAAACTGGGTCAGGAACTGCGCTAACTGCGGCTGGCTCGGGATCTCTGGGGACAGGGTCAGGGGACAAGAGAGGACTGGTAGGGACTTCAAGGATCTGGGCAAGACGAGACAAATAATCAGACAAAGTCTTGGCTGCAATAATAACAGGCATCTCCTTACGAGATGAAACAGACTGTAGTAAAGCTTCTGCTGCAGAGTCGGCCGCGGCTCTCTCCTCTGCCCTCACGACTGCGGACTTGGAAACAGTTCTCCTAGTCGCCGGTTCGGGGTCAAGGGTCACCGCCGCTGGCTCGGGCACACCAGCGCTCTCCGCTGCAGGAGGAGACAGAGTTGCAGACCGGAAGACCCCTTCTTCCTCCTCTTCCTCCTCTTCCTCCTTGGCCACGGTGCAGAGGTCACCGCTGGGTCTGAGACGGGTCGGGGGAGTTCGGTCTCTGGCAGGGCTGACGCCGTCCCTGAGGCCTCTGAAGCAAACTCCCACGAGAACCATCTCCCTCTTTTCCTGGGGAGACTGCTGGCTGGGGAAGGCGCCTCAGGACTTTGGGAGGGATCTGCCTGTCCTCCCAGTGTTGTGACGGCCAGGAGACGACCCTCTGGGATCATTGGCAGCTGGGTAGGTGGGGGGGACCTCTGCGGCTCCTCCTGGGAGAGACTCTCCCACAGCCGGGCATAACTGCGGAGGATCCACTCACCCTCGGGCGAGTATGGGAAGGTGACCCCCTTCCTGTCGGTGGGGGATGAAGTCCAGCATTGCTGGCGGAACTCCAATTTGGAATGTAGATTGGAGGACATCCTGTATGCTGAGTTCTGGTGCGGTTGGTTCATTCTGTCAGGGTTTGGCAAGGAGGAACTCAAGTGCAGACAGGGATCACAACACACAGGGTTTATTAGATACAAAAAAGGGGGAAAACAAAACCCACAAGGGGGAAAACACTGACTAGGGTAAATACAAAATAACTAAACAGGACTATGTTGACACGATAAACAAAGACTCAAAACACTAGAACACTAACTACAAATAAACACTTACGGATATACAAAGACTTCTCAAAGGGGTGACAAGGATACACTCTCTCACGAGGCTGACAAGTAGAAACACATAAGGAAACAATCTCAAGAAGGAACAATCTCAGTGTGGAACAATGAACCGACAAAAGACAGAGCACACTAGGGGATCTAAATAGGAGAACTAATTTAGACACAACAGGTGGCACAGATATGGCAATCACGATAACACTAGGATAACAAGGGGGGCAGGGCAAGGGAACGAGACAACACAAGCACATGGCCCAAAGACAAGGCCATGTGCTTGTACACAAAACACCGGTCTGTCATGATCCTGCCTCAAGAATAGAGAAAAGTCAGGACATGAAGGCAGAATCATGACAAATATAATGACATTTTTTATTTATTTGTTGATCTTGGTAATGGTTGGCCAAAAAAAAAATCTCTACACATAGCTTTCTGGAAATGGTGACACTCTTCCAATGAGATTTAAGGTCCGATATTTCCACTCGTAATAAAAAAATATGACTTCACGTTATGTCAATCACACTTACACACTGCCTCCGAAATTTTCTTCCGTAATAATAAAATTAGGATGGGGTTAAATTTTCCACATTTTACGGATCCGTTTGAATGGTGTTTTTACAATTCAGAGCCACGGATGATGGATACGAAAAAAACAGTGTGCAAGGAGCTTAATCTGAACATTAATATGTTTAAGATGGGATCTGAATATATGTTCATTAAATGAATTGAATGTTTCCCTTTTAAATTAAATATTTTCAGCTGAGATCCTGACATTATTGAGTTAATTAAATTGTCAAAATGCATAGATGTACATAAAATATTTGATTTATCATTTAATTAAAGTCCATTTGTTTATAATAATAATAATAATAATAATAATAATAAAAATTGATAATGTTATATAAGGTAATAAACAGAAAGTGGGGCTCATGGTTTCACAGGATTTTGTGGAAACAATTGCATGGAAACTGCACTGCCTAAATATATGAATTGGTTTCATATGTAACATTGCTTTAAACATTGTTAAAGTAAAAAACATCAGACAGACAGAACAACACACAGATAGAGAGAGAGTGAGAAGAGGGTCAAAATGGCCCTTCCATCAGTCATTATTTAACTTAAAAGCTTATTAAGGTATAACTCACCCTTTTATATTTGTTTATACACTGTTTTTCTACCTACTTTTGTATGGTCTACTCTATACAACGTTGATGTTGAAAATTTTGGCTACACACATTTTGTAACTCTCTACTTTTTCTTCTTTTTGTTAGGTATGATATACGGGAAGGTCAGATTGTGGCTCTTCAAGAGCTGGGTTTCAGCTGGACATCAATTGCTGCTTTATTTGGAGCACAAGGACCCTTTATTTTCTTTTAATCTCAGACAAAGATTTGGTCTACTTTCAAGACATCCATTAAGTAGTTTAAGTAATGAAGAATTTGATTCACTAATACTACAGGTGTTGTCCTAATGTAGGACAGACTTACATTCAAGGAAGCCTTCAGAGTAGAGGTTTAAGAATCCAAAGAAGAAGAATACGAGAGAGGCTCAGAATTATTGATCCAATTGGAAGAGCAATAAGTCGCAGACAAACAATTCGTCAGTGGATTTACAACATTTCTTCACCAAACCAGCTATGGTGAGTATACTTCACAAATGCAGCGTTGCTAATTCAGTACACCAGCTGACACTTGTGTTCATTAACCTACACCATTTGACCTAAATATATCAAATAAACTGTAAATGAATCATAATATTATTCCCCATAATGCACAAGGCTTCTTTTGTCATATTATTAATCTGGTATTTTTTATATACAGTATTGAACCCATTCAAATCTATTAAACTAACACCTTGTGAACATAAATTACTCTGAATATGATTCCCTATTAAATACATTTAATAGGGAATATAGGTCAATGTCAAGTTTATTTATAACAAAACAACACAAATGCTGACCAAAGTGCTTCACAACCGACATAACAAATATACAATTAACCCATTTAAATCCATTAAACTATAAAACAGTTTGACCAAAAGTTATTAAACCAATTGTAAATGACAAATTTATTGAATTGATACATTTAGGTCAAACAGTGTTGTAGTTTAATGGATTTAAATGGGTTCAGTATTGTATATATGAAATACCAGATTACCAATCTGAAAAATAATTATTCTCCATTATAGGGTATAAAATTCTGATCAATTTACTGTTGGTTTGATATCTTTAGGTCAAACGGTATAGTAGTTTAATGGATTTACAGAAACAAGTAAGGGATAATGTAGAGCAAGGCGGTTGTTATAGCGAATAACAACCCTGACAGACTGATCACCCGACGCAAAGTCGATTGGGACCCTCTTTTATTACATGGCTACCTACAAAATAAATAAATAATTTGACACAAAATATTGATTTAAAAAGGAGTTTATTGATTTAAAAACGATTGTATTTCTTCCGCTAAAGAAAATAGTCCATTCCACGTCCATAGTAACGCTCTGTTGTTCATGGCAACGGTGTGTTATATTCGCAGTGGTCCGATATCAATAAATAACACACCGCATTCTACATTAGAATTCAACCTAGCTATGTAATAATTACATTTAAAGTTCCACAATTGTTACAAAACAGATGAATTGCTGATGACAAAAAACAGAGCCTTGTGCAATAAAAGGGATAGTTTTCATAGATTTTCATACAGCATAATGTAATAGTTAAATAGTTTAAAGTTGCAATGTGTATTTTTTTGCGGCATCTAGTGGTGAGAATTGCGAATTGCAAACAGATAGTAACTCATGGCAGATCCTTCAAAAATAAAAATTGAATGAAAAACTATGTTGGCCGACGGTTTCACGAAATTCGTCTGCGTCTTTTTCTGCTGCTTCTCATTCAAGTTGTTGACGAAACGTGCTCTGTAGCACTGTTTTTTCGCTGTCGGCTACGGTAGATACATGACGTCACGATATGTCGACCTTCAGAGTCCAGGGTATTATGTAGATATAAATAACTTTTTCTAATGTAATAAAAACATTACCGATCATTAGGTAAGGTCTTTATACACCACTGAAAACATAGTTATGGATCTTATATTGCATTTCTGTCAATACATCCTCAGAATTATTACACATTGTACCTTTAATTGATTTATTGTCCTGAGAGATATATATATTATCTGAGTTGGTTTGGGATCTAAACATGAAATGCACAGAGTATCCTGAAACCAAATGTCTAACGATCATCAAACGTTAAAATAACTTTATCACCATCTTAAATCCATCTCTTTTAAAATAGGCACATTGACGGTAATCATATATTGGCCAGTTGGAAATTCTATTGCCATGGATGTGTGGATGGATTCAGTCGGTGCATTGTACACTAAAAATGTCACACCAACAACAAAGCTGATACCGTCTTCAGACTGTTTCAGGAGGGGGTGAACAACTTCGGCCTTCCTTATCGTGTCCGCTCTGATGCTGGACGTGAAAATACAGAGGTTGGTTATTGCTTAACTTTATTTCTCTCTAGCTGGGAAACAGCACATCTGGTCACCAGTGTATGTTTTAGGTGAAAAAAAAAGAAGTGGTAAAACACATTTTAAAGGACAGACAGATTTCACAGTAAGATGACCAGACAGATAGATCAGAGACAGACTGAAATAAAGTTAGAAAAAGATAAATGATCGACAAAAACCTTTGTAAATTGATTTGTTGTTCTCACACAAATTTTATGTCAAATAATTTTTCTCGCAGGTTGCAAGGTTCATGATCCAGCAAAAAGGCCCTGGAAGGGGAAGTTTTATTGTGGGTCGGAGTGTTCACAACCAACGCATCGAGAGACTTTGGGCTGAACTGAACAGAGTTCTGACTTATCACTACAAAGATCTTTTTCAGTTTTTGGAGCAACATTCACTGCTTGATTCCACTTCTGCTGTAGATATCCATGCTTTGCATTACGTATATCTACCAAAAATAAACAAAGCAGTGAATGAGTTTGTCAATCAGTGGAATCACCATGCACTCAGAACATATCGAAACTGGACACCACTTCAGCTGTGGACATCTGGTGTACTGCAGCACACTGGATGTTCATGCTACAACCTACTGGATGACTGCGAGGACATCTTCGAAGAGACTTTTTCAAATTCCAGTCCAGCTGATCACAGATGTGACAGTACACTAACACTGACAGATGACCAAGAAGCATTCTTAAGAGAGAGGGTTGATCCGATGGAAGATGATGGCAACTATGGTATTGAGCAGTACATCTTGGTTAAATCACACTTGCAAATGCTGTTAATTTGAGTGTACCGAAACGGTAACACTTTTTATAATAACGTTCAGTTGTAAGTCATTTATAAGTGGTTAGTTAATGATGAACTAATCATTTACAAAACATTCATAAATGATTTGCAAGTGATATATTAACATTTTATGTAGGCTACGTGTTTTGTAAACTGTGTTACAAGTCATTTACAAGTGAATAGTTAATGATTTACTAATTATTTACAAAACATGACTATGCATTTCATGTTTAATACTTTTTTTGTTGTTGTTGTTGTATGTTTTGCTCACATCAGGTGCACAGTGGTTAAAGACTCCATGTGTTTCAGAGAAGCTGTCTATACCCTCCCCAGTCAGCACTTACACTGCAGTACACACTACACTACACTACACCCTACACTACACTCTACACTACAGAAGATAACTGTCTATACCCTCACCAGTCAGCACTTACACTGCAGTGCACACTACACTACGCTACACACTACACTCTCTACACTACAGAAGATAACTGTCTATACCTTCACCAGTCAGCACTTACACTGCAGTGCACACTACACTACAGTGTTCAACACCTGTAGATGATGTGTAAACTATTCATCACTTGTAAATGTGTTACACATCATTTGTTGATCTTATACCTTATTGATTCTTGAAGTGGTAATCTACGAATGACGTGTAACACATTTACAAGTGATGAATAGTGTACACTTTAGATTAGGGGATGCAGAAAGTGTTGTAATTAATTTATTTTCATGCGTTTACACATCATTGTGTTGAACACTGTTACTTACCTGCTACAAATGATCTGTATGTATACAAGGCATTTATAACACTTTCTGCACCCTCTAATTGCTACAAAACGTTACATACAAAAAAAATAACATAACACTTATTAATCATTTATGAAAGCATAGTCAATGTTTCGTAAATTATGTTAGTCTTACTATTCACTTGTAAATGACTTGTAACAGAATTTACAAAACATACATAAAATGTTAGTATATCACTTGTTAATCATGGCTACCCACAAAATAAATAAATCATTTGAAACAAAATATTGATTTAAAAACAATTTTATTTCTTAAGCAAGAAAATGGTCCGTTTTGCGTCCATAGCAACGCTCTGTTGTTCATGGCAATGGTGTGTTTAACTTCGCAGTGGTCTGATATCAAGAAATAACACACCACATTCTACATTAGAATTCAACCAAGCTATGCAGCTAATAATCACTTATAAATGACTTACAACTGAACGTTATTATAAAGTGTTACCAAAGAGGATGCTTCAGGTTTAGTGATTAGGTGTTTTCAGCTGTGTAATCAGTTGTGAATTATGAGTAACGATAAAAAAAGTCTATCGGCTAACATACCCAAAACAACAGGATTCAAATACTGCTTAACATTTGTTTTAATGAAAAACAATGTTTCTATTGACAATCCAAACATTTTCAACAGGTTTTGTTCAAAGGTTAAAATCTGTGATATTAACATGATCAATGAAAACACTGGAAAATATGGGTCATACAGACTGTAGTTGGTAAGCGACAAATAAAACTTTTACTTCAAGCTCAACGTGTTTAAATTTTTTTTTTTTTTAAACACTGAAAATTAGTGTGACATTGAAGTCCAACCACATCTGTGAGATTGTGCTTATTTGTAAGCATGCAGTAAGTAACACCTATATGTCTCAAAATATGTGTAAAACACAATATCAAAAAATAGCTAAATTAAACAAAGTTTAAAAAGTATATAATAATAATAATAGAACGAATGGGTGTAATATGGGCTCTGCAAATCAAGTACACAGGCTGCAAGGCAATTTCTTAAACAGATAATTTTCTGTTACTTTGTGATAACTAATAGACACTTCAACAAACTCCAAACTGAACAAAAAAAATGGTTAGGGCAGAAAAACAATAAGAACTTATAAACAATAAGATCAATAAAGCTTACTATTACTACTTATACAATCAAATGAACAAAATACATCAATTGTATAAAAATGTATGTCTCCTTGTGTTACACAATAGACTTAACATCTATCATGTAATTTCAGAAAGCCATCACTGTCATTTTCTTCTATTTCTACACCTTGTGAACTGTTCTGGCCTGGAAAAGTTATTCAAACATCATACTTCTTACCTGTCGTAAGCTGCCCTAGTTCGCTGCAAAACATACCACTTTGCTAGCTCCTCTGCTACCTGCTTGCAATTTCTCAAGTTTATAGCCCTGCAGCATCCAGCCATAGAGATAACACCTTGGGTCTAAGCCACACTGTCTTGCAATTGGGCTTCGGAATCAGCATTCATAATCTGATATAGGACAAACATGGTTTATGTAAAGCTTGTTAGCTCCAAAACAGATATTTTATAAATAAATATTTCCAAATGATTTATGTTTTAAATAACACAAGTTGCACCAAAAAAGTTTTGGGTAATTGAAATATTTTAGACACACAAAAAACGATAATTTGTAATTTTCCCATTGGCTTTAGAAAAAACGTCATATTACAGTAACAGGGTCATAATTTGATCTTTTCAAATAAACTCTTTTAAAAAAGTCCTTTTTTCAGGACACTGTATTTTAAAGATTACCTTTTACAGATATTTATTGGAAAGGGTTAAAACAATGCGTTTCATTTATGATGAGAGTCAGTGCATCTCAGGACACACACACACACACACACACACACACACATATATATATATATATATATATATATATATATTAAAATAGTCTTTTCAATAACCAGCTGAACATTGTTTTCTTTTTCTGTTTTCGACAGAAACATTATGCCCATAATCACAACAAATGGGCAAAAATGCCAAATGTTGCTTGAAAATAAATTGCAGCATCTGTGACAGCTCAAGACTGTTAGACAATTATTAATCAAATCACCATTTGACTGCAATCTAAGAGTTTTGATACAGAGCTTCAAAATTTGTCTGTGACACTACCACAAAATCACAGAAAAAGCATGGAGAGAGAGGGCACAGCTTAAGGTACATCTCTAATGGAGAAACCAAAAGGTTTTGCTTTCTCAAGTTTCTCCGTCTGCAATACTGGATGTCAGTTTAAATCCGAAGAACCTGATCAGCTAGCACAACAAACCCAAGAAGCCTTTTAAATTAGAAAACATAAAAAAGTAAATTGATTATACAAAGCAATTGGAATCATAGGGTTGCACTTACTTCTGTAATCTGGGATCTTAATTCATCATCTGCAACATCATTCACTGACACATGTACAGCTTCGGGACCATGAATCAGTGCATCAACACACAGTCGTGACATGAAGTGTGGCGGGGGGGGGGGCCTTCATGGACAATTGACATAGCAGCCAACTGTCCTGCCCTCATATAGCTGCCATTATTAAGAGCTGTAAAAAAATAAAGAGATACTTGAAAAAAATATTAGCAAAAAATACAATTACTAACTGAAATAATTCAGTGAAATTTTCCAGCTCATTACCAGCCAGTTAGCATGATAACATTTTCTTATCCTTTACACCCTCGAACATTCCGCTGTAGTTGCAAATGTGCTCAAGAACAAGTCTAAGAATTCTCTTTTTGGACCCCCTTGGTCAATTGCACCTTCGGGAATGCCAACATCATCTGTACATTTAATGAAAATGGTCTTTGAAGGTAGGAAATTTGGATGTTTCATGGCCTGTTCAGTTTCTTCCCACACACTCTTCCTTGTGATGTTAAATCTGATCAAGTCACTTGAAATCGCATTCCCAAGTGGTAACAAGATATCCATCAAAGTCAGTTCTTCATCTCTTAAGAAAATGAGAATGCACCATGTAAGTATATAGATTGTATTACATAGCAGATAACACTCTTGAACACACATAACTGAATTTGACAGTCCATTTTTTTTACTTATAACTGTGTTTACTTTCACAATTCAGTTTTCAGGTGTAGTGTATAACTTATAATTTATTTTGTATATTCAGTACAATTATCATTTACTCACTCTGTGTGCTGTGACTGATTAACGTCTAGGAGGGATCTTGTGACTGCCTCATTCAAATCCACATCCGAATCTGTGTCATCAAAAAGATCAACATAGCATCTAGCAAAAACATTAAAAATGTTCAGTTAAGACAGAACCATCACTTACAGGAGAAACATGTTCTCATCAAGGCTAATGAAATCAAGCAATTATGTGCGTTTCAAGAATATTTTTACACCTGACTCGACTTTGGAGGGTCAACCTGAACCTGACTCAACTCTGGAAAGTCAATGGGAACTTGACTCGACTCTGAAAGGTCAACAGGAATCTGACTTGATTCTGGGGAATCAACTGGAACATGACTCGACTCTGGATGGTCAACAGGAGCCTGACTTGACTCTGGACAGTCAACTGGAATTTGCCTCGACTCTGGAAGGTCAACAGGAACTAGCCCTGACTCTGGAAGGTCAACGGTAACTAATCCTGACTCTGGAAGGTCGATGGTGACTAACCCTGACTCTGAACGGAGTCTCGGAACGGGAACTCAGAATATGAGAAATGAGGAATCTCAGGGAACGAGAAGACTGGCACATCGAAGGGTAAAGACTCCATACAAACAACAGGGAAAGACAGGTATTTATAAGGAGACTAATAACAATAGATTTCCTGCACCTGGTGCAATTAACTGGAGTGCAATTACTGTGAAGACAGGACCAGACTAGAGGAATTATAGTGCCTATGGTGAAGAGCCTAAGGGGAAGTGAGCTCACTAGTGGACACCCAGGGAAACAGAGACTGACAGCGTGACAGAATCATAGACAGTAAAAGAAATGGACACAGCGACCCCATTGGAACTCAATTGAGACAAGTGAAGCCCATTTTTAGCGATTTTTAGCACTTCCGTTTCTGACGTGCAGACTCAAACTAAGCTTGATGACGTCAGCAACCTGTCTGACAGATGTAAATCTTCTAAGTGGCTGTGGTTGTATACAAATTATTTTGTATAGTATTTTAAAATGTAACGCCATTACGCCATATTAAGTTAATTGCCTGCAAGCTTCTCCTCCTGTCTGTATGGTAATTTCTCTACTGTGCGACAGAGAGTTGAGTGGTAATGATGCAATCGTTAGCCTATTTTTACAAAGACTGTTTCTATGGGGCCATAATGTAACATAGAAGGTAATGGAGCCCTTTATACATTGTTGTGTATCTTTAGAAATAAATAATGGACAAATGGTGTCTTTAAACGCCATTTATTAAAGTTATTCGCTGTCAAAGTGATGCCAAAATGAATGCAAAGTCAATGGGATGCTAACGCAAGTGAAGTTCTGCTACAAGATGACGGCACACGGCCGACTTCAACTTCCGGTCAACTTCCTTGCCGCCTGGTTCGAATCAGTTTTCGCGTCATTTTTGAGCGATTTAAACTTACCGTTTTCGTTAAAACCGGAGCAAAGAACAATACTCGTAGCATATGTCATCTCCTTCATCGATCTAATTGTTTTAAGACTATCCAATTGCGGCCAGAGGAATTTGAGCTACGTCGGTTGGTGACGCCCCTTTGGAAATTATTTGTCTACATAGCTTCGCCAGACCCTACACTCAGTTTCAACTGAGAAGGGTCTGGTTTTAACCAGGCTAATAAAACACCAAATTTATCACTGTAAATATAAACAAATAAGATGGCTTTTAGTACTCACTATCAAGCTAGAATATCAATACTGGTAAAGTTTAAAATATATTTTGTTTGATTCGGTAACAAGCTATATTTAGGCTATAGGTAACAAGCTATATTTATAAGGCAAAGCTAAAAACAGGTAGCATTGATACACGTTTTTCAATTACCATCAGTTACACTGTGCTGAAGGTGAATTTCGTGTAAGATTCATAACATATACGGTGTTTTGCATGTAAGAGTTTAATGATGAAAACATTGTTGACTCTGAACAGACTACACTCCAGAGACAAGAACCGCATCGTCGGTTCGAGGATAGGTCCGGGGTCGAGGGCGAAGCAGAGGAGGTCGTTCAGGAGTGCGGGCAACCAGGGTCTGAGGAAGTAGTTTTTGACTTGTTTGCCTTCGCTGACTGCATATGCAGGTGCTTTGAGTTTTAATGCTCTTTCTCTGCCTTAATTTCACTCTTCGTAGGTTCCACGCCTCTCTTGCACTCCTCAAATCAAACGGGTGCGCACATATGGGCAGATCTAGCAACAGGGGTGGTTGCCATGGTTGCAAGAGTGAGTGACAGTCACCCAAACCAATCAATTGTTTCGTCCCGAATGGAAATAATGAGCTGTGTTTATTGCAGATTAAAAGGTCTACAGTCACTCAATTTTTATACTTTCTTTTTCAGAGCACTTACATTTTAATTATGTATTGGTATATAAAGACAGTTTAAACAAATTTGAAAAAAAAAGTTTTTTATAAAAATCCAACCTAGCCTACCTTTAAGAATTGATTTTAATGTCAATATATTCAGACAATGTTACTTCATTTCCTAAAGTGAGTTTGTTGTACTGTAACATTTTATTCAACATCTTAGGAGTGGTATAATGCCCTTTTCACAAGATGCTAAATAAGTCTCTGATGTCCCCAGAGTGTGTGTGTGAAGTTTTAGCTCAAAATACCCCACAGATATTTTTATATAGCATGTTAAAATTGTCACTGTTTGAGGGTGCGCAAAAACACACCATTTTTGAGTGTGTCCCTTTAAATGCAACTGAGCTGCTGCTCATGGCACAGGGGATGGAGCTTCGAGAGCTCGCACTCACACACACTGAAAATGTCAAAAACTTTTAGCCTTTTATGTTCAAACCAAATTCAGACAATGATGAAGAGACTCAAGAAGAAGTGAAACATGTAGAAGCAACAGGACATTTCTGAATGGTTAGTTGATGAATTTATGAAGCTGATGTGTTATTTTCTAGTCATTGATTAGCACATTCTGTCTTGATAATCTATAAATCGTGTTCAGGGGCGGGGTTTATGTAAATTCTAGGGTTGGTGATGTCACTAACCTGGGAGGAATGTGGTGTAGTCTCTACCAGCCGTTTGTTGTAGTCCTTAAAAAGTGATTTCTTTAAAAGCAAATATCTCCCTTTGCTTTGAACTTTGAGCGTTGTAACTTTGCAGATGTTGTTTATGCTCAAACAGCAACATTACACACTAAAGTCAAATCATAATCAACCACCCCTTTAAGGTAAAATAAAAACGTTTGCTACTAAATTAACCTGTCCCGTCATGGTAAGAGATGGCGAGAACAGAGAGTGTAACTGGCCTTTATTTTTTTTACTCACACTAACTGAAAAATAAACATATCAACCCATAGTGCAGGGGTGTACAATCCTGCTCCTGGAGGGTCACTGTCCTGCAGAGTTCAGCTCCAACCCCAATTACAACACACCTGAGGCATCTAATCAAGATATTACCAGGTATACTACATTTCAAGGCAGGTGTGTTGAGGCATGTTGGAGCTAAACTCTACAGGACACACCCCTGGCTGACTAGAACACAGACTCAGGGTAACAAAGTGAGCAAATGAAGTATTAACAAGATGACAAGGGGGTGAGGATAGAAAACAAAGACAACCAAGTTGTGAGACAGATGAGCACATCCAACAGAGTGAAAAAAAAATGCAAAACAGACATAGGATCACTTGGCAAGGAAGCCACTCCTGACAGAGGCACATGAGATGGAGCATGGGGTCAGGATAATCAGGCAGAAGTGATCAAAACACTATGCTCTGAACAGGAAGACACAAAACAAACAGAACAGCATGACACAGGAGACCAAGTAATATCGGGACAGACAGAAAAAACATTGGAGATTAAACAAAATGTTCTCACTACATGTTGCAATGGTAAAGCCAGAGTTCTGAATTGATGAGCACCCTGATTAAAAGCGTCATAGCAGGATTTGAATGAATTTTTCTGTTTTTCACCCACCTGTATTTACTGTCACTTGCTTCAACAACAGTATCCAACATAGCTACAGATGACTCTCCAGTAAATCTTGCTTGTGAAGACACGGGCTGAATATCTGTTGTTAAATCAGACACAGGACGAGTGCGTGTTGCTTGTGAAGACACGGGCTGAATCTCTGTTGTTAAATCAGACACAGGACGAGTGCGTGTTGCTTGTGAAGACACGGGCTGAATCTCTGTTGTTAAATCAGACACAGGACGAGTGCGTGTTGCTTGTGAAGACACGGGCTGAATCTCTGTTGTTAAATCAGACACAGGACGAGTGCGTGTTGCTTGTGAAGACACGGGCTGAATCTATGTTGTTAAATCAGACACAGGACGAGTGCGTGTTGCTTGTGAAGACACGGGCTGAATCTCTGCTGTTGCACATCATGACCCCACATTTTGCACCTGTATTTTGGGTTGGAGTGGGGAGATAAATAATGTGAAGAATTAATAAATTAATTAAATAATGTGTCTCAAAGACACAGGTGTAATAACACAGTTCCCACAGTCATGGAGAGCCTGTAAATATCAGGGCCCGGTTCCCCAAAACATTCTTATCGCTAAGTAGTTCTTAACCTATTCCTTAACCTCTCTCTTAACCTTATGGCACGATTTCCGACATGTTCGTACGCTAAGTATTTCTATATTCTGTAAGTCATACTTTCGTAAGGTTGGTCCGGACCATTCGTAAGCTCTCTCTTAGCGTTGTTTGAGCTCAAGACGCTACTGTACAGCAGTCTTTAGAAATCAGCACAGCAAAGTACAAGTCAAACTATGGTATGTTGACAATGTTGTGGCTCAACAATGATTTTATGTTATTTTTTAAAACTCATAATAAATTATGTTCGCAATGGATACAGGTCTATTTATGAAGTTGACTTTATGTTGTATCAGAAATAATATGGTGGTAATTAGCCTAGGCTTTTTCGTAATGTAATTAAAGCGAATTGACGATACATTTTTTGTTAATTAAAATCTGGCAAACAATTTGGCTCTAAATGGCTAAGATCTATAAATGGGTACGCATGGTGGTGTCCAGTAAGCGACCAACTATGGCAGCGATCCAACGTGTCATTGTATTAAATCAAAAACGGAGCCGGATGCGGAGCCGTTTAGTCCATGTCAATTTTTTTATTCGGGAAAACTAAAGCCCTTTTGACATTTTTCCTGACGTGGCTATATTAAAAAAAAATTCACCTCCCAAGACAGCTCATTATGGAGCTGCTGGACCTTCTCAGACCTGTGCTTGCCAGGCAAACGTGGCAGAATTTTGCTTTAAGCCCTGAAGCCCAGCGCTACTTTTTTTTTTTTGCTACAGAGAGATTCATCGAGGTCGTGGGAGAGGGCTACGGCCTAATCAAGACCTCTGTGTAGAGGTGCGTCCACACTGTCACCAACGCCCTTCTGCGCCATGCCAGGGATTGCATCCTGGTGGATGGCACATATCCCTATCACCAATCCATCAGTGATTGATCAGGGGTACATATCGCAAAAGGGATACGCGGCCATAAACGTGCAGGTTATAGTGGACCATAGGGGTGTGATATCTGACCTCATGGCAAGGTCCAGCAAAACTTCAACTTCCTCTGATGAGAGGCTTGGTGCCATTTTTTACGTTGCTTCCCCAGCATATTTTGTATCTAACTCTCTCTCTCTCTGTTCATTGTAGATAGGTTGCTTTTTATTAAAAACATAAACCAATTGCAATCAATACCGCATTAAACATAAGTAACTGCAGCTGCTTGCCAATCAATTCTGATTGTAAAGTACCTTACCATTAATATAAAAGTGTATTATTTAATTTTTATAAGTCGTTAAAAACATGTCAAGAAGCGGCACAAGTGGCACAACGGGATAAGGAGGGTGGATGATTAGTGAGGGATACCCGGTTAGTCTAACCGTAACAACATATCGTGTGAACATATTACTGACCATTTGATAATTAAATTTATAGTCTATATTCTACTGATAACTTAAAATATGTTAAAATAAATGTCACTATAATAATTTGAGGAATATTTAATTTGCTCAGAACGTGCTGTCTTTCTTAACGCTGTATTGCACCTTCGCATGAAGTGGAAAATCGATTCATGAGCAATCGATGCCAACTAATTCAGCACCCTCACTTTGGACAGCGCTCTTGTAACGTCGGACGTAAGAGGCAGCATGCTAAGAAGCTTCCTAAGGGACACTTCGGGGAACACACTTAGGAACAGTGCCGGCACTCCGCACACGCACATCATGCACTGCGCGTAGGGCACCAAGTGCTTGGGGGGGCACCAAAAAATCTTAGTCGGGAAAAAATCATCACAATAGGCTACTAGTATAAATAACAAATAAAATATTTCTAAAAGCATGTTAATATACTAAAGCAATACAAAAGTAATATAGGCCTAGACCAAATTAGTCGAGGAAAAGGTGAATCTCTGTGCCAGTCTCCCTCTGGTGCCCCCCCTTCCCCACCTCCCAGTGGTCTGTTCGATTATGCCTCAGTCAATGTCAAATTTGGCAGACACCGACCTCAGACATGGCCTCGAAAAGGCACCAAGAGTCAGGGGCGGAAAAAAGAAAAAAGAAGAGACAGTGGGATGATGCTCGCGCGTCGCTTGCAGGTAAGAATGTTTTAAATAAAAATGTTAGTTTTAAAAGAACGGCGTTAGGTTACGACGCGGTAATCTAACTAATTACTTTTCCCGTCGTTACAACGCCGTTAACGTTACTGAACGTTAAATGCGGTGCGTTACTATGCATTGATTTAATAGACTATGTAATCCGAACGCACCCCTGGCTCACACAGCGAGTGAGCAGGTGGGTTAATGACGAGTTAAGTGGTTGTGATTGGCTAAGGCAGAGTCATGTGTTTCATGGTAGCCAATCAGAGCCAGTGTTTTTACACACATGCCGGCACACGTGGCTGCGCCAGCAGTGCCAAACACACACACACACACACAACAGCTACACAGAGATTTGCAGCAGAGATGGCGAGATGGCGAGTCAGGAGCAATCCGATGAAAAGTTGGCATTTTCAAGGTGAAGATATAAGCACTACTTCAAATTCATTGTGGTCAAAGGCAAGAACGTGCATGTAATGTGTACATGTAATGTGTGACACGCATCTAAAGCTAGTGGCCAAAAACACCCTTTCTTACAAAGATAATACTTGAAGTGCATGATAAAACTCTTGCTGTCTGTTGACGTGCAATAAATATTGAAAGTTATGTACCTGTCTGTTCTACTCATTTCAACTGACTTGTGAAAACTGCAAAAAAAAAAAAAAAAAAGAAAAAAGTACAAATTCTCTGACAAGTAGCAACTTTTTTTTTTCTTTTTTTTTTTTTTTTACAGTAACGCAAATAGTTACTTTCCCTGGTAACGAGTTACTTTTATTATAGAGTAAATCAGTTACTAACTCAGTTACTTTTTGGAACAAGTAGTGAGTAACTATAACTAATTACTTTTTTAAAGTAACGTTCCCAACACTGCTGATAGCTGATTTTGCAGCTAGGAAATGTAGGCGTGTGCCTCTGTAGGGCCTCTGACAACTGATGGTAGTGAAAATGTTTAATATAGTTCTATAGAATAGCAGAATTGTCTTTATAGAGATGTAGTCCCTCTGTTGAGTAATTTCTACTGTGCAGTTATGCATGGTTATTTGCAGTTTAAAATGTGCACTTTAAAATTCATACTTCATAAAATTCATACACTTATACTGTTATTTGCACTAAACTTTTTTTGCACTTTTAACTTTCTGTGTTTACATTGTTCAGTTCCAATTATTCATTTGCAGCAGTTATTTTGGAAGTAAAGAGAACCTAACTAAGAAATTCTGAATGGTAGTTATTTCTTTGGTTGGTGGGTGGGTGGTTGGTTGGGGAGGGTAGGGGAGGGGGGGCACCGCCAAGAATTTGTGCTTAGGGCACCCAAATGGCTAGCGCCGGCGTTCCTGCTTAGGAACATAAACAACTTTGGTAAGATATATCTTTCGAGGTCTTCTTAGCACGCTAGGAGTGAGCATTATCGGGAAACCGGGCCCAGGTCATTTTAGAATTGTTTTCAAGCCTTGAAAATGCATGAAAATGTTAGAATTCATGAAACAGACAACCAACATGAATGCATAATAGACCCATGTTGGATTTAGTTGTTTTCTGTCTGTGTGCAGACAAAAGGAATGTAAAAATACTGATCAAAGACATTAGAAAATTTACCATTGAAGATGACATCTGTGAATCTTCAACGGGGCTATCTAGTTCTTCTTCGGAAACATCGGTCTAAAATGTATCAGGAAAAGCTACTCCTCCTAAACTGTTCAAGATACATCCACCCAACTCAGACTAGACCTTCATTCTGTTCCAAATTAAGGTGCTATATCTTTTCAGACTGATCAGCCTTACAGTTTTCCTAAAAATGCTGATCAAAACTCTGAATAGACATAGACTTTCACTGACGGAATGTTCAGATGGGCCAAGACTATTCAAACTTCAACAAATTAAAATGTTGACAGTTGACGAGGATCATTAGACTCCATTAGCTGCCATTCTATGTACTATTTCTAACCCATAGAGACTCATTTAAGCTTCCATTCTATCTATCTATCCGTCTATCTATCTACCTATCTATCTTCCTTATTCCTGAAGATCTTACTGCGCTTTGAGTTAAAGGGACAATAAGTAACTTTTTAGGTATTTTATTATCTAAAATCAATATTTTTATTCATAAATATGCCCTCAATGGTGTACAAATACCTATGCCAATGTTTAAACTAATCCTTGTAAATGAAGAATTTATTATCTTTATATACATGGGACGGGTAGGTCGACGGAGGCTTCCATGTAGTTCCGCCATCTTGCAAAACTATAATAGCAGAGAGGGACAAAAAGTACTAAGCCAACGCGTTTCCACAACGCGTTTTCGGTCAGAGCCAGAAACGCAGGTGCAGAGCAGTGAGAGGCGCTTGAAACTGCACCGGCAAGTTTAAAAGTCTGGATTGCATTCTTATTATGGACCATACATATGCCGCGCCACAGGAGAAGAAAACATCGTCGCCAAAACAGTCAAAAATAGAACGTAAAAGGAAACGTGACCGTAGATTACAGAAAACAAGAGTTAATGTCGGGGAAGCTTTTTCTAGGTGGAAAGAGCTAATGCTTGATAAAGATTTCAAAAGAGACGCTGAAGTGGCCAGTTTTCTTCTCGACAGGTAAGTCAGTGTTACAATCTATATTATAATATTTTTTTTATATCTAACAATGCATATAATTCAGAAAATATAACGAATAAATTAGACATAACTACTAATTACAATATTTCATGTTTTCCACAGTCAGTAATTCATACTGTAACATTCGTTTGTTAGTTGTCATGTTGCAGTTTGTTTGAAATAACACACCTGTTCACCTGAAGGAAAACTCGACGAAGTGCTATTAGAAGACATCCTGTCAAAGCTTTTTGGTACATATCGCCTACCGTAGATGCAACGCGCATTTGAAAAAGCGAGGCGCTGGAGAGCAAAATTAGTTTGAATGCAAAATACAATTTCACCACTAGATGGGAGTAATTCCTACTTAGTGTCCCTTTAAAATGTATGTTAAGGTTAGGGTTATATCAAAAGGTTAGATCAAAAACATCACTTTTGTCCAAAAACATCCCTTTTGGAATTTTGGGAAATTCCAAGTAAAAAAGACTGAAACTAATCATTTTAAATCATAAGGTTGCTCTACAAATAAAGCTGATCTGTCAGTTTGACTGGATGAGCTGTCAATTTTCCTTCATTAGTTATTTTCAGACATCATGAGAATAACGTTATACTTGGTATTTTAATGTGACATGTTATCACAAGAATATCTATGGCAAGATCTTTCAATCTCTCTCATAATTATTTTCTTTTTTCCCTTTGCAATCCGCTGTACAAGTATGAAAAAGGACATATACTGCACATTTGTGGTCTGTTCTCCCGAATTTAATTTGCAATATAATATTAAAGGTGCTCTAAGCGATTTTTAGGCCAAAAAAATTTTTGTCACATACAGCAAACATCTCCTCACTATCCGCTCGCTGCCTGTCCCCTGAACACACTGTAAAGAAACGCGGTCTCTGTAGACAGCCCAGGCTCCACTAACGGTAACAAAAACAAACTGGGCTCACCCGTACCATGAAACATAACAAACTGCTCCAATAACAGATTTGGGGGTGGGGTTTGGGGGGTTAGTGTACGTGCAAATGAAGGAAGCATGGAAGGATGTGGGGAGGGGAGAAAATCTTCAAACTTCCAACTTTTAAAAATACTAAACTAAAACTTAAACTAATTACAACTAAAAACCTGCAAACTTCAAGCTTTTAAACTTCTTCAAACTTTCTGGCTAACCAGGGTTCACCAATCTCGGTCCTGGAGGGCCCTGGAGGTAAACTCTGCAGGACAGCGGCCCTCCAGGACCGAGATTGGTGAACCCTGGGCTAGGCCTTTTCATGCCAACTTAACGTTTCTCTACAAACTTTTTTATCTAGTTGTAAATTACTGTACATGAAATGTCATCTTAATGTTTAATGCAGCTACACACACACATAAGTGTATTGTGATCAGCAATACATACCCTGAACCATTCAATTTTTGTGCAAAACTGTCCTTGATGACTTCAACTACTCGTTCCTCATCCCATGAAATGTGGAACTCAAGGGCAGAAATGATATGTCCTTCATCGAACAGAATGGCTTTTGTGCCTCTTCAACCAAATCTGGGACCAGTGAGGAGGACAAGCTCCCTCATAAATGTGGGACTTTCTCGTGGGGGCCTCCTCACAGCTGATGCTGAATACCTAAGGAGACAAGTATATATCAACACACAAATATATTAGTATGTAAAAGTTTAGGCACCCTTTGCCAAATAAGATTGTTTTCTTTTTGTTTTTTTCTTTACAGAGATAATCACCAGGACAATATCTTTTCAGTACACACTTGCATGATTTGAACAGATTTTTAAGAACAAAATTACATCTATTTTCTAGTCCTTTGAGTGAAAACTGCATTACATGCAAACACAACTAAGTAAAGTAATTAAGAAGTAAACTTTTGTAGCCATCTCGGGTACTTTCATAATTTATAACAATAAACTATGGATAATGCAATATTAATTTAGTTATTATTTAGTTAATAGGCTATAATAATATAATTTACTACCTCATTCTGTGATAGGAAGCAGTATCAGATCACAGAAGGGTGGTATTTCAAAGTTCAAACACAATACTGACGTTATGAGTATGTTATTAATCTCATAAATTGCCGTGTTTTTTTAATTATTTTTTTACGGTCTATGATTTTTGACTGAGCTATCTAGCAGTTATGCATACACGTGTTGGCATATGGCTGCTTCTCTGGTCAAAATATATAATGATGTACTTTCTTTAGTAAGAAGAAGTACCTGGGTCTGTCGCAATGAAAATGGCACCGCAAATTGTACCTGGGACCACTGATGGGGCTTGATCTTGACGTCCCCACTGCTGGAGAAACACGTCTGTTAAAGAGAGAGTCAACCTCTCTTTCGACAATATTTTGTTTTTTATTGCACTAGCCAGTGTATTTATTAAGTCTTCATTACAGAGAATAGCCTCTGTAATTGATATTGCCCTGTCAACCATTCTAGGATGAGAGTGACTTTGATCGAACCTCGTTCGCGGGGATTAAAGACGGCGGCTGACTAATTAGCTTATAGTGGATTATCGCCACCAACTGGACTGTAGAGTAGATATTGTTATAATTTTTTATAATAATATAATTTTACTATTTCCCCACCATTTTCCGAAATTCTGAAACGCTTCCCGATTCGAGGCTCTTCTTTATTTTGTGTAACAGAAATGATTCGAACCAGACAAATTAAAGAGTCTATCAAAGCTGTGTTTGGAACACAAGCCGAATTCCTCAGGAAGTCATAAAACATTCTGTGCCACAAGTCCCAAGGAAGATAACCAACCAAACAACTTGTTCACACAACAGCTTTCAACATTAACACCACTAGAACAATAATTGACAATTTTAATTCACAGAAGAGATTGTCAAATTTGTTGTTCGTAATTGAAGTGCAACGCTGGACATCACATGGAAACCCATGAGTTAAACACTTCCATTGACTTCCCCCCACCTAGCAGAACCAGACTGAAATTCCTAAGGGGGGAGGGGCTTTGAACCTCTGGTCTTCACCGAACATCCCTATGTCAGAGAATGACAAAGAAACTGTCTTTTGTACATATATATGGACCAAAATGAACTCCAAAATGACTTCTAAATGAATATCATTCCATCGATTAACTCTATATTCATTTATATGTAACCTCACACATGTATAATCACTTATTGTGTATGTCTTTTGATAACTATAGGATACATAGTCATGTCTAGTATTGATATCATCGAATCTGCTTGCTTGAATTAGTTCAGACAATCATTTATTTGTCAAATATATCATAACCTGGTTATAGGAATCATGTTCAAAATTAGACCCTGCAAGAGTGGGAAAATTCGGACAACATGCTTGGTAAGATAAACATATGATTTATGATACCCCCGAGCCAAGACAATATCTGATTGGACAAGACAACATTTGAGGTGTGGCCAACAGGCCAGTTTAAATACTTAGTACACCATAAAATCTTTTAGTTGTTAGCTTTGCTTCTGCTACTAGTCATGCCTGCTCTTAGCTTTTAGCTTGTAGCTTTGCTACCTAGCTTTAGCTTTTAGCCATGCTGTTAGTCATCACTGTTCTTTGAGCGCAGTTCCAGCGTGCTTCAGTCTGCACGCCTGCTGCTACTTAGCCACGATGAGAAGGAACACAACCTAGTCTCGTCAAACTTTACTTCTTTTCTTTTCCGTTTGAGAGTTTCGTGTTCTGAGTTAAGTTTTGTAACGTCGAGCCCCCGACGCATGCCCGTTTCAACTTCAACTAGCCACACAAATCCATCTTCAGCCAACGACCAACAACCACGGGCTTCCCATGACTTCACTTCAACAACTACTGAACTTCCAGCCAATCAGCGACAACTTTTCACAGGAGACGCAAGTAACCTCCAGACTGTGACCTTTACTGGTGTATCTAATATAACTTTGACCTCATTGAGGAACTCAATGCGAGGGCTAATTACGTGATTGATGGTTGTTCATGTCTATGCAATTTAACGTATTGCTGTAAACTTGGGATTCCATATTTCCATTCTCTTAAACTCATCTTTCCCTAACTTTCGATCTTCATGCAACTTGTGTGAATGTGTGAGTGCATGCGTTTATGTTTTAGATTAGTTTATATGTCTTAGATTTATCTAATAAAGCCTTATTCATATTGAAAAGAGAAGTATCTTGTGTTTTGTGCTTACAAGTTAATGTCTTAAACTGCCGATCTTGTTACTGTGCTAATTGATAGTGTTTTCACTATAGTTTGGATATTAATATCCAGCGCAGATTTGATGTTAAACGGCTCGTTCAGTGAATCGCAGGGCGTCTCAGTGATCAGCCGTGAAACAGTGATTCTGTTCAAATTCCCTTTAAAATCTTAAATGATTCCCTTTGAGCTTTGAGCTGTTTCTGTTACATTTTACATATTCTAAAATATTTTGGGGGACTGGGAGTGTTGTGAAAATGATTTAAAAATTTTTTTTAAAGTCTGGCGCTGACTGGCAACTTTTGAAGAACTAAGCCTATGCAGACTTACAAAACTTTGACATTTTTTGAATATGATTCTAAGATGCGTAGGCTATTAATCATGAAAATAAGTTGGGTACAAGAGGCTAAAGGCACACTTTGAGGAAAAAATTTGCTTTTACCTACTCTCATGGTGCATGCTTGCTGAAAAAATATAGATGTTTGTATATGAATTAACACAATAAATATGATCGTTGAAAATAAATCATTAAAGTGGGTTATTTTCTCTAAAAATCGTATGGAGGTGGTGAGGGGGGCCTTTTACCCCAAAAGGCTCACATTATATACACAAATAATTTAGCTAAAAATAATATGTCTATAATAATGTCTACGTTAATTGTGTAATAATTATTTTAAAGAGTATAGATTCTGAAAGCATTCAACGAAATCACATAATAATTTAATATAGATTTACCTTAATAAATAATGTTCCTCTTCAGGAACTCGAGCTGCGTCAATGCGCTTTGGGGAACGCGCCCAGCGTGCGCGACTCTGAATATCGTGTGAAATCAGACCAATGGAAGAGCGTGATGTCACCGGCGGAGTGAGGTAAGCGACCAGGAAGCTATAAAAGCACGTGCCACGCAGCTGGCGTCAGCTTCGCGTCTTTCAGCAAGCGCTCTGTGTGTGAATGTCAAACTGTTTGTCTGTGAGTCTTATTTACTGCTGTCTGTCCAGCTTAAGAGCTCCTAGACATGCCAAAGAGTAAGGCGAAAGTCAAACACACTGACACTGGCGATTCCAAATCGCGTTATAGGCTGTGTGTTCCTCCCTGCCCGAGATATATAACAGGTGGGGATACACACAGCCTTTGAGTGGTTTGCCTGGGTTCGAAGCACGCTGAGTTGGCTCTCGAGGGGGCCGACTGCCCACACTGTGAGCGTATGTCGGTGCGGCTGCTTCGTTCCCGGAGGGCCCTCTTCAAGGAGGGGGCCTTCGCCAGCGTTCCCCGCGGTGCTGGTCGCGCTTCTGCTGAGGCAGAACGGCGGCTGCACTCGTGGGGTTCGCAAGTGGATCTGGTGGAGGGAATGGAGACGGGCCAGTCCCTATCTCCTTCCACTTCTGCCAGATCCAGCACCCAATCCCTAGAGTCGGAAGCACGCTCAGCGGTTCCTTCCACTCAGGGAGAGGGGTCGACGCTCCGCCTCTCTTCCTCTGAGGAGGTTGACGTGGAGTCGCTCGACAGGGATTCGCCACCCCACTCGTTTTGTGCTTACAAGTTAATGTCTTAAACTGCCGATCTTGTTACTGTGCTAATTGATAGTGTTTTCACTATAGTTTGGATATTAATATCCAGCGCAGATTTGATGTTAAACGGCTCGTTCAGTGAATCGCAGGGCGTCTCAGTGATCAGCCGTGAAACAGTGATTCTGTTCAAATTCCCTTTAAAATCTTAAATGATTCCCTTTGAGCTTTGAGCTGTTTCTGTTACATTTTACATATTCTAAAATATTTTGGGGGACTGGGAGTGTTGTGAAAATGATTTAAAAAAATTTTTTAAAGTCTGGCGCTGACTGGCAACTTTTGAAGAACTAAGCCTATGCAGACTTACAAAACTTTGACATTTTTTGAATATGATTCTAAGATGCGTAGGCTATTAATCATGAAAATAAGTTGGGTACAAGAGGCTAAAGGCACACTTTGAGGAAAAAATTTGCTTTTACCTACTCTCATGGTGCATGCTTGCTGAAAAAATATAGATGTTTGTATATGAATTAACACAATAAATATGATCGTTGAAAATAAATCATTAAAGTGGGTTATTTTCTCTAAAAATCGTATGGAGGTGGTGAGGGGGGCCTTTTACCCCAAAAGGCTCACATTATATACACAAATAATTTAGCTAAAAATAATATGTCTATAATAATGTCTACGTTAATTGTGTAATAATTATTTTAAAGAGTATAGATTCTGAAAGCATTCAACGAAATCACATAATAATTTAATATAGATTTACCTTAATAAATAATGTTCCTCTTCAGGAACTCGAGCTGCGTCAATGCGCTTTGGGGAACGCGCCCAGCGTGCGCGACTCTGAATATCGTGTGAAATCAGACCAATGGAAGAGCGTGATGTCACCGGCGGAGTGAGGTAAGCGACCAGGAAGCTATAAAAGCACGTGCCACGCAGCTGGCGTCAGCTTCGCGTCTTTCAGCAAGCGCTCTGTGTGTGAATGTCAAACTGTTTGTCTGTGAGTCTTATTTACTGCTGTCTGTCCAGCTTAAGAGCTCCTAGACATGCCAAAGAGTAAGGCGAAAGTCAAACACACTGACACTGGCGATTCCAAATCGCGTTATAGGCTGTGTGTTCCTCCCTGCCCGAGATATATAACAGGTGGGGATACACACAGCCTTTGAGTGGTTTGCCTGGGTTCGAAGCACGCTGAGTTGGCTCTCGAGGGGGCCGACTGCCCACACTGTGAGCGTATGTCGGTGCGGCTGCTTCGTTCCCGGAGGGCCCTCTTCAAGGAGGGGGCCTTCGCCAGCGTTCCCCGCGGTGCTGGTCGCGCTTCTGCTGAGGCAGAACGGCGGCTGCACTCGTGGGGTTCGCAAGTGGATCTGGTGGAGGGAATGGAGACGGGCCAGTCCCTATCTCCTTCCACTTCTGCCAGATCCGGCACCCAATCCCTAGAGTCGGAAGCACGCTCAGCGGTTCCTTCCACTCAGGGAGAGGGGTCGACGCTCCGCCTCTCTTCCTCTGAGGAGGTTGACGTGGAGTCGCTCGACAGGGATTCGCCACCCCACTCGCCGCAGTGTGAGGAGCTCTTGGAGGTGGTTACTCGCGCGGTGGCCAACTTAAACATCGATTGGCCTGCTGAGAAAACAGCTGAACCGCAGAGAAGCAAGCTCGATGAACGCTTCCTGCGCGCGAGTCAGCCACCTCCCAGCCGGGGCCTGCCATTCTTTCCCGACCTATATGAAGAGATCGCCAGGTCGTGGAAACGTCCATTCTCGGCCCATCTCTACATCCCCTCGTCAGACTACTATGGGAACGTAGTGGGGATGGGAGAGCACGGTTATAGAGCGATGCCCCGGGTGGAACAGACGCTCGCGAGCTATCTGTCCCCTGGCGCGGCATCGTCTCTAAAGGCCCCGGCATTGCCCTCAAAGCCACTAAGAGCAACATCGGCTTTGGTGGGCAAAGGGTATGTGGCTGCAGGTCAGGCTGGTGCGTGTCTGCACACCATGGCGGTGTTACAGGCGTACCAAGCCGACCTGCTGAAGGAGCTAGACGAGGGAGAGGAGATCAAGTCCCACGATATATCAGAGCTAAGAAGGACCACTGATCTCTCCCTCCGTGCCACCAAGGAGACTGCTCGAGCGATTGGGCGGTCCATGGCAGCTATGGTGGCCGCGGAGAGGCACTTATGGTTGACCCTGTCCGATATGAAAAAGCGGAACAGGGTCTGACTCATGGACGCCCCGATCCAGCCAACTGGCCTGTTCGGCGACGCAGTCAATTCTGTAGTCGACAGGTTTCAGGAGGCCCGCAAACAAGCGGCGGCGTTCTATAAGTTCCTCCCTCGTCGCCGCACCCTAGCTCCTCGTACCGCGAGGCCCAAAAACAGAGCGTCGCCTCTCGTGCTCCTCCACGTCGGGAACGACGCTCTCGGCCAAGGATTCCCAGCCCAAACAAGATCTTAGGGCAGTTATCGAAGCTAAGAAGTCCTTGGCCAAGAAACCCTGACGCCAAGAGCCCAGGGTTTCAGAGGGCAGCCTCTGCTGGGGTAGAGCGGTACACACCGCAGTACACGGTGCCCGTCTCAACTCAGCGCCTTCTGGGGGCCGGTCTGCCAACCCTGCCAGTGTTCCAGGGTGCAGCAGGTCCCAGCGAGCATCGCTATCAGTATCTTCCGCCCGTGCGCGTAGCGGGGCTGAGACGCTCGCCGCCCCTGCGGGGGCCTCTTACACCAGAGATCAGTCTCGAGAGACTGATTCCCTTAGTAGATTATTTAGCAGCATGGAAACTACTGCCAAATGTATCTCGATGGGTCCTGCACACAGTAGAAAAAGGCTACCGCATTCAGTTCGGCTCCGTGCCGCCAGTATTCAACGGGGTCGTTCAGACAATAGTCGGCCTCAGGCAGGGTCTGGTTATGGAACAGGAAGTGAAAACCCTATTAGAGAAGGAGGCCATCGAGGTGGTCCCTCCTCAAGACAGGGAGTCCGGATTTTACAGCCGGTATTTCATAGTTCCAAAGAAGGATGGGGGGCTGCATCCGATTATAGACTTGAGGGTCTTAAATCGTTCAGTTATGAGACTTAAATTCAGAATGCTCACAATCAAGCATGTTGTAGCGCAGATCAGGTCCGAGGACTGGTTTGTCACAATAGATCTCAAAGACGCATATTTTCACATATCCATCCTTCCACAACACAGGAAGTTTCTGAGGTTCGCTTTCGGGGGCGAAGCTTACCAATATCGAGTACTTCCCTTCGGCCTTGCACTCTCACCCCGCACGTTAACAAAATGTGTAGACACATTGGTCCCCCTGGTCCCCCTGCGCATGCAGGGCATCTGCATTCTCAACTATATCGACGATTGGTTGATCTTAGCTCAGTCAGAGCAGGCTGCGGTTCGGCATCGAGATGTCGTCCCCGCACATATGGGGGAGCTGGGTTTGAGACTGAACGCCAAGAAGAGTGTGCTTTCTCCGGTTCAGAGAACCACCTATCTAGGCGTAGTATGGGATTCGACCGCGATGCAGGCACGATTGTCCCCTGCTCGTATCGAGTCAATCCGCATCTCAGTCGAGAGAGTCAAAGAAGGCCAGTCAATCACTGTCAAACAATTTCAGAGATTGTTGGGTCTGATGGCAGCTGCATCCAACGTGATACCTCTTGGCCTGCTGTACATGAGGCCCCTACAGTGGTGGCTCAAGACCAAGGGATTTTCCCCGAGGGGCAATCTACTTCGCACTATCAAGGTCACGCGGCGCTGCCTACGTGCCTTAGACATGTGGAAGAAACCTTGGTTCTTGAAACAGGGCCTGGTGCTGGGAGCTCTTTGTCGCCGTGTAACGCTAGCGACAGATGCATCCCTCACTGGCTGGGGTTCAGTCATGAGTGGCCACCCTGCCCGTGGTCTGTGGAGCGATCGCCATCAAACATGGCATATCAATTGTCTAGAAATGCTAGCAGTTTTTCGTGCACTGAAGCACTTCCTCCCAGACCTAAGGGGTCACCATGTGTTGGTGCGCACCGACAACACATCGGTGGTCTCTTATATCAACCACCAGGGAGGTCTGCGTTCGCGCCCTTTCTACAAGCTGGCGCACCAGATCCTGGTGTGGTCCCAGAGCAAACTCCTCTCATTAAGAGCAGTATATATTCCTGGGAAACAAAATATGGGAGCAGACATACTGTCGAGGCAGGGGCCGAGGCCCGGGGAATGGAGACTTCACCCAGAAGTAGTGAAGCAGATATGGAGAGTATTTCGCAGGGCTCAAGTAGACCTATTTGCATCTCAAGAGACGTCACAATGCCCCCTTTGGTTCTCTCTAGTTCATCCAGCTCCTCTGGGACTGGACGCTATGGTACAGACCTGGCCGAGGCTTCGTCTGTACGCATTTCCCCCTTTTGCTCTGCTCCCGGGAGTTCTGGCGAGAGTGCGCCGGGACGGGGTCCGTCTGTTGTTAGTAGCCCCGTTCTGGCCAGGCCGAGTATGGTTTTCAGATCTAGTCTCGCTCCTCGACGGCTCTCCGTGGGAGATACCGATCAGGACACACCTACTCTCGCAGGTGCAGGGTACGATAATTCACCCTCGCCCAGAGTTGTGGAAGCTGTGGGTGTGGCCCCTGAGGGGGCACAACTGTTAGCAGCCGGTCTCTCAACCGAGGTTGTTGAGACCCTTCTCCAATCCAGAGCTCCCTCAACGAGGAAACTGTACGCCCTGAGGTGGAAACTCTTCACCTCATGGTGCAGAGACCGCCGGTTAGACCCAGCAAACTGCCCGATTGGTACAGTTCTGGAGTTTCTACAGGCTAGGCTCTCTGCAGGGTTGACCCACTCCTCGACAGCTCTCCGTGGGAGATACCGATCAGGACAGACCTACTCTCGCAGGTGCAGGGTATGATAATTCACCCTCGCCCGGAGTTGTGGAAGCTGTGGGTGTAGCCCCTGAGGGGGCACAACTGTTAGCAGCCGATCTCTCAACCGAGGTTGTTGAGACCCTTCTCCAATCCAGAGCTCCCTCAACGAGGAAACTGTACGCCCTGAGGTGGAAACTCTTCACCTCATGGTGCAGAGACCGCCGGTTAGACCCAGCAAACTGCCCAATTGGTACAGTTCTGGAGTTTCTACAGGCTAGGCTCTCTGCAGGGTTGACCCACTCCATGTTGAAGGTTTACGTGGCAGCTATTGCGGCCTACCACACCCTTCTCGATGGCCAGTCTTTGGGAAGACACCCCCTAGTTACACGTTTCCTCCGCGGTGCGCTGAGGCTGAAATCTCCAGTACGGTCCCGTATTCCCCCGTGGGACTTGGTTGTGGTGTTAGAGGCGATGTGCAAACCCCCATTTGAACCTATTCAAGATATCTCAGACAGACATCTCACACTTAAAACCTCCTTTCTGTTGGCTATCACCTCTCTGCGGAGAGTAGGAGACCTTCAGGCCCTCTCTGTGGCCCCTACTTATCTTGAGTTTGCACCAGGCATGACTAAAGCGTTCATATACCCTCGAGCGGGATATGTTCCTAAGGTTCCCTCTGTTACACCACAACCGGTAATGCTGCAGGCCTTCTGTCCTCCTCCCTTTCGGGAGCCCGACCAGGCGAAGCTAAATTGTATGTGTCCAGTTCGAGCGCTGGACGCATACGTCCACAGAGCTGCCCTGTGGAGAAAGACCGATCAATTGCATGTATGCTACGGTCCCCCCAAGAGGGGTTTTCCTGCTTCTAAGCAGATTATTAGTCGTTGGATAGTCGAGACTATCAATGCTTCCTATGAGTCCTCTGGTCGTCCCCCGCTGTCGGGAGCCAAGGCTCACTCTACTCGGGGTATGGCGGCCTCCAAGGCCTTCTTAGCAGGTGTATCCATGCTGGACATCTGCAATGCTGCGGGATGGTCCACGCCCTCCACGTTTGTCAAATTCTATGGCCTAGACATGCCAGTCACTCCAGGTGCTTCAGTCCTCCTGACCTAAGCTGTGCTCTTCGGATACACACTAGGCAGGGGTTTGGTAGTCTGGCGGCGTTGGTACTCGTTCCCCAAAGTGCATTGACGCAGCTCGAGTTCCTGAAGAGGAACGTCTCTAGGTTACGTATGTAACCCTAGTTCCTCGAGGGAACGAGACGCTGCGTCTCGGAGCCATACCCCCGGCACCCCTGCCGGGGCTTGCTGGTACTCGAAGCTGACGCCAGCTGCGTGGCACGTGCTTTTATAGCTTCCTGGTCGCAACAGTGGCCTGTTGGTGTCGCTGTTGGACAGTGTTTTCTCTACTTCCTGTTGGCCTTGTGTAGCTAATCATAGCTCCATGTAGCTGTTTTTATTTTATATTTTTTCTCTATAATCTTTCTTACTATCACTGTCTGTTTGTTTGTTTTTTTAATTGTAAAATATAACTTAATTCACACCATATTTCTGATATTATCGATCAATCTTATCAGATTAACTTTGATCGTTCACTCTTCCGTGACTGCAGTACACCTGCAAAGCGTTAGCACTCGTTAGCTTGTCATTAGCGTTTTCTTTTCTCCTCTCCTCTCCTCTCTCACGCTGCAGTTTTCCACAAGTTCATCAAACAACCGCAGTAAGAATATTTCATCAAGCACGGTGAGTAATGGCTTCTCCTACAATTGTTATTTGCACCTCTTGCCACATGTACAGTTTATCTATCTCTGTCGCTGATGAGGGATTCACATGTGATAAATGCAGGGAAACAGTTAGGCTGACAGAGAAGATTTCAGAATTAGAGACACGCATCCAAACTTTAATTGAGGACAGTAAGAATGTTAGGGCTCTAGATATGGCTTTGGATGCGTCTAGCTCAGGGATTCCTGTACATTGTCCGGTTCCAGCAGAGCCCCTGCAGCAGGGCAACTGGGTGACGGTGAGGCAGCGTAGTCGTGGGTCAAAACACCGCTCTTCTGTTCCGATCAAAACATTAAACAGGTTCTCCCCACTCAGTGATGCACCCACTGAGAAACCTGATGAAAGTGCTCTAGTTATTGGTGATTCTATTGTACGGAACGTGAATATAGAGACACCAGCCACCATAGTCAAATGTTTACCGGGAGCCAGAGCGCCTGACATCTTGGCAAATTTAAAAGTGCTGGCTAATGCTAAACGTAAATACAGTAAGATTGTTATTCATGCCGGCGCTAATGATGTTCGACTTCGCCAGTCGGAGATCACTAAAAATAACTTTAAAGAGGTGTGTGAACTTGCAAGCACGATGTCAGACACTGTAATATGCTCTGGTCCCCTCCCTGCTTACCGTGGTGATGAGATGCATAGCAGATTGTCATCACTCAATGGCTGGATGTCTAAGTGGTGCCCACAGAATAACATAGGTTATATAGACAATTGGACGAGCTTTTGGGGCAGACCTGACCTGTTTAAAAGAGATGGTCTTCATCCCTCCTGGGGTGGCGCCACTCTTCTGTCTAGAAATATGGCAAATAGTCTTAGTGTTTATACTTGACTAACTGGGGCCCAGGTCAGGAAGCAGACAGACTGGCTAAACCGACCGTCTGCTAGCTGCCTCCCGTCACAGAGGTCAGTTAATTCTCAGCACATAGAGACTCTTTCACCTAGATATCACACTATAGAGACTGTGTCTGTTCCACGAACTAGAAAATACAAAAAACGTCCAAACCAAGTTAAGGTTAACAATTTAATTGAGGTTCAACAAATAAAAAACAAATGCAATATGGATAAACAAATGATAAAGATTGGCTTATTGAATATCAGATCCATTTCTACGAAAACACTTTTTGTAAATAATATGATAACTGATCATAATATAGATGTGCTCTGCTTGACAGAAACCTGGCTAAAACCTGATGATTACATTATTTTAAATGAGTCCACCCCCCAAGATTATTGTTATAAACACGAGCCGCGTCTAAAAGGCAAAGGGGGAGGTGTTGCTTCAATTTATAATAACGTTTTCAGGATTTCTCAGAGGGCAGGCTTCAAGTATAACTCGTTTGAAGTAATGGTGCTTCATATAACATTATCCAGAGAAACCAATGTTAATGATAAATCCCCTGTTATGTTTGTACTGGCTACTGTATACAGGCCACCAGGGCACCATACAGACTTTATTAAAGAGTTTGGTGATTTTACATCCGAGTTAGTTCTGGCTGCAGATAAAGTCTTAATAGTTGGTGATTTTAATATCCATGTCGATAATGAAAAAGATGTATTGGGATCAGCATTTATAGACATTCTGAACTCTATTGGTGTTAGACAACACGTTTCAGGACCTACTCATTGTCGAAATCATACTCTAGATTTAATACTGTCACATGGAATTGATGTTGATAGTGTTGAAATTATTCAGCCAAGTGATGATATCTCAGATCATTATTTAGTTCTGTGTAAACTTCATATAGCCAAAATTGTAAATTCTACTTCTTGTTACAAGTATCGAAGAACCATCACTTCTACCACAAAAGACTGCTTTTTAAGTTATCTTCCTGATGTATCCGAATTCCTTAGCATATCCAAAACCTCAGAACAACTTGATGATGTAACAGAAACTATGGACTCTCTCTTTTCTAGCACTTTAAATACAGTTGCTCCTTTACGCTTAAGAAAGGTTAAGGAAAACAGTTTGACACCATGGTATAATGAGCATACTCGCACCCTAAAGAGAGCAGCCCGAAAAATGGAGCGCAGCTGGAGGAAAACAAAACTAGAGGTATTTCGTATTGCTTGGCGGGAAAGTAGCATATCCTACCGAAAAGCATTAAAAACTGCTAGATCTGATTACTTTTCTTCTCTTTTAGAAGAAAACAAACATAACCCTAGGTATTTATTCAATACAGTGGCTAAATTAACGAAAAATAAAGCCTCAACAAGTGTTGACATTTCCCAACACCACAGCAGTAATGACTTTATGAACTACTTTACTTCTAAAATCGATACTATTAGAGATAAAATTGCAACCATTCAGCCGTCAGCTACAGTTTCGCATCAGACAGTGCACTATAGACCCCCTGAGGAACAGTTCCACTCATTCTCTACTATAGGAGAGGAAGAATTGTATAAACTTGTTAAATCATCTAAACTTACAACATGTATGTTAGACCCTATACCATCTAAGCTCTTAATAGAGGTGCTTCCAGAAGTCATAGGTCCTCTTCTGACTATTATTAATTCCTCATTGTTATTAGGACATGTCCCCAAAACCTTCAAACTGGCTGTTATTAAGCCTCTCATAAAAAAGCCACAACTTGACCCCAGAGAACTAGTTAATTATAGACCAATCTCGAATCTCCCTTTTCTGTCCAAGATACTAGAAAAGGTGGTATCCTCACAATTATATTCCTTCTTAGAGAAAAATGGTATATGTGAGGATTTCCAGTCAGGATTTAGACCGTATCATAGTACTGAAACTGCTCTCCTTAGAGTTACAAATGATCTGCTCTTATCATCTGATCGTGGGTGTATCTCTCTATTAGTTTTATTGGATCTTAGTGCTGCGTTTGACACAATTGACCACAACATTCTTTTGCATAGACTTGTACACTTTGTTGGCATCAGTGGAAGTGCATTAGCATGGTTTAAATCGTACTTATATGACCGCCATCAGTTCGTAGCAGTGAATGAAGATGTATCATATCGATCACAAGTGCAGTATGGAGTACCTCAAGGCTCAGTTCTAGGGCCGCTACTCTTCACGCTTTATATGTTACCCTTGGGAGATATCATCAGGAAACATGGTGTTAGCTTTCACTGTTATGCTGATGATACGCAGCTCTATATTTCCTCGCAGCCCGGTGAAACACACCAATTTGAAAAACTAATGGAATGCATAGTCGATATAAAAAATTGGATGACGAGTAATTTCTTACTGCTAAATTCAGAAAAAACAGAGGTGTTAATCATAGGGCCTAAAAACTCTACTTGTAATAACCTAGAACACTGTCTAAGACTTGATGGTTGCTCTGTCAATTCTTCGTCATCAGTTAGGAACCTAGGTGTGCTACTTGATCGCAATCTTTCCTTAGAAAGCCACGTTTCTAGCATTTGTAAAACTGCATTTTTCCATCTCAAAAATATATCTAAATTACGGCCTATGCTCTCAATGTCAAATGCAGAAATGTTAATCCATGCATTTATGACTTCAAGGTTAGACTATTGTAATGCTTTATTGGGTGGTTGTTCTGCACGCTTGGTAAACAAACTACAGCTAGTCCAAAATGCAGCAGCAAGAGTTCTTACTAGAACCAGGAAGTATGACCATATTAGCCCGGTCCTGTCCACACTGCACTGGCTCCCTATCAAACATCGTATAGATTTTAAAATATTGCTTATTACTTATAAAGCCCTGAATGGTTTAGCACCTCAGTATTTGAATGAGCTCCTTTTACATTATACTCCTCTACGTCCGCTACGTTCTCAAAACTCAGGCAATTTGATAATACCTAGAATATCAAAATCAACTGCGGGCGGCAGATCCTTTTCCTATTTGGCGCCTAAACTCTGGAATAACCTACCTAACATTGTTCGGGAGGCAGACACACTCTTGCAGTTTAAATCTAGATTAAAGACCCATCTCTTTAACCTGGCATACACATAACATACTAATATGCTTTTAATATCCAAATCCGTTAAAGGATTATTAGGCTGCATTAATTAGGTAAACTGGAACCGGAACACTTCACATAACACCGTACTTTCTACATCATTAGAAGAATGGCATCTACGCTAATATTTGTCTGTTTCTCTCTTGTTCCGAGGTCACCGTGGCCACCAGATCCAGTCTGTGTCCAGATCAGAGGGTCACTGCAGTCACCCGGATCCAGTACGTATCCAGACCAGATGGTGGATCAGCACCTAGAAAGGACCTCTACTGCCCTGAAAGACAGCGGAGACCAGGACAACTAGAGCCCCAGATACAGATCCCCTGTAAAGACCTTGTCTCAGAGGAGCACCAGGACAAGACCACAGGAAACAGATGATTCTTCTGCACAATCTGACTTTGCTGCAGCCTGGAATTGAACTACTGGTTTCGTCTGGTCAGAGGAGAACTGGCCCCCCAACTGAGCCTGGTTTCTCCCAAGGTTTTTTTCTCCATTCTGTCACCGATGGAGTTTCGGTTCCTTGCCGCTGTCGCCTCTGGCTTGCTTAGTTGGGGTCACTTCATCTACAGCGATATCGTTGACTTGATTGCAAATTAAAACAGACACTATTTCAACTGAACAGAGATGACATCAATGAATTCAATGATGAACTGCCTTTAACTATCATTTTGCATTATTGAGACACTGTTTTCCAAATGAATGTTGTTCAGTGCTTTGGCGCAATGTATTTTGTTTAAAGCACTATATAAATAAAGGTGATTGATTGATTATGTCACTCCACCGGTGTCGTCACGCTCTTCCATTGGTCTGATTTCACACGATATTCAGAGTCGCGCACCCTGGCCGCGCGCTCCCCAAAGCGCATTGACGAAGCGTCTCGTTCCCTCGAGGAACTAGGGTTACATACGTAACCTAGAGACGTTTTATTACATGATATGATTAATATCATATTTTTAAATATGATGGTTTCATTATAAATATGGTGATTTTCTCTAAGGTGGACACTCAACTTAATTAATTATATTTAGCCTAACCTACCATATTTCAGTAATCTATCCATGTAATGTCTAAATTAATATGGTAAATATGGTGCTTTTAGCCCTGACAGCAAGGGTTTCTTTTACCCTAAATACCACCATTTTACTTATTCTTCCATTGTTGAAAAACTGTTGCTTCAATTAACTTGAACAAAACTGAAAATCATTACGAAGAGCACTCTCCCTTGTCTCTTGTTGCTTGTTTTTGTGGATTGTTAAGTGAACCTTTGCCTGGCACATATACCATTGTGCTATGGCAATCCATAACAACTTTTGTCTCAAAATGTATTCAATAATTTTAGCAATTTTCATTTGCTACTGAAATCTACAACATTTAAAATAAAAACAAATATTAGATCAAATTAGCACACAGTTAACAGTCTGTGCTGCTGCCCACGATCGACAAAGGATCAGACAAATTTCCATGTGCATCTTGAAAAGCTAATGTCTTGGAAAGTAAACACAGCTACACTATCCCTTATGATTTTTTAATGGAATTTTGTTATTTACACTGCATATACACTGTGACCACAGGTAGGATCCTACTGTACATATAATACTTGGTTAAAAAGTACCTCTCAACCATCCCCTTAAAGTCAGTTATGTAATTCTTAAATTTATCATGCAATGAAAATCAACTAAACGTACATTGGGTATTTGGTAAATCAACACTGGGACTAACTTTAATATTTGCAATACCCAATTCTGTGTAGGCTCTTTGCAGTCCAAACAGGTTTCTGGCTCCAACTGTGGTATGGACAGATGAGGACCCAAGAGCGATTATGCAAAAGAAGCGTCTTTAATAGAGTAGCGTTGAAACAGAAATGAGTCTTCGAAATTACAACAAAAGGCGGCCGATGAGCCCGTACCCAAAAATGGTAAACAGTCTTCTATATGAAATGGGCAAACAGAATTCTTGAAGATACACAGGCCGGCGCTCGGGCAGCGTGTAGAGATAAGCGTTAGCTGGATAAACACAGGCGGCTGGCACGGAAACTGTCCAGAGTACTCGTCAGCACCAGCAGGACTGGACAGAGAGCAGAGCAATAGGTTAACCCAGAGCACCGTTAGATCTGACCTGTGACTGGAGCACGAAAGGCAGGATAGGGTCCGACAAGACAGGACTGGCACAAGATGATTGCGAAGCATCAGCATCTACAGCAAACGAAATAATCAAGCAGAGAACACAAAAATTGGGGACTTAGAAATAGCCAGGGTGATTGGGGAGAAGCGAGAACAGGTGTGAATCTATTAGCGAGACAGAGGAGCGATAATGAGGAACAGCTGAGGAAGAATGTGAGTGTAGCGAAGAAAAAACAGCAAAGGGGAGGGGGGAGGAGAGAAGGAAAACCGAAAACATGACAGTGCCCCTCCCCTAAGGAGCGCCCCCTGGCGCTCCCAAGGGAGGAACCTGGCGAGTGCGGAGGAAATCATCGATGAGAGAGCGGTCCAGCACGTCCCGGGAGGGGATCCAACTTCTCTCCTCAGGACCGTAACCCTCCCAGTCAACGAGAAACTGGAGACCCCGACCACGACGACGCATATCTAGGAGTTTACACACAGTGTAAACGGGAGCATCCTCGACACGAACGGGGACAGACGGGGGGTGGGAGCAGGCGCGCGTACGAACGGTTTAATGCATGAAATATGAAAAACGGGATGGACGCGACGCAGATTGGGAGGGAGTTTTAGTTTGACCGCGACAGGACTAACGATCTTAGAAACCTGATAAGGTCCGATAAAGCGGGAGGCCAGCTTGTGGGAGGGAGTCAGGAGAGGTAAATTTTGGGTGGATAGCCACACTCTCTGACCACAACGATAATTAGGCCCTCTGATACGATGCTTATTGGCGTACTTTCGAGTACGGGACTTGGTGCGACAGAGCGCGGATCTAACTATTCTCCAGGTGCGCTTACAGCGATTGATGAACGCCGTCACTGAAGGGACATTGGAGTCCGCATTCTGCGAGGAGAATAAAGGAGGCTGATAGCCAAGGCAAGAATTAAATGGGGATAAACCGGTAGCGGACGTAGGTAAAGAATTATGGGCATATTCTGCCCAGGGCAATTGCTCTGACCAAGATGATGGGCTACGAAAGGCTAAGCTGCGTAAAAGGCGGCCAACGATCTGACTGGTGCGTTCAGCCTGGCCATTAGTCTGGGGATGAAACCCAGAGGAGAGGCTGACAGATGCGCCGATGAGGCGACAGAATTCTTTCCAGAACTGGGACGTGAACTGAGGGCCCCTGTCCGAAACGACGTCAGAGGGGAGACCGTGTGTCCTAAAGACGTGATTGACCAAAACCTGAGCCATCTCCTTGGCCGAAGGAAGTTTAGGAAGGGGGATAAAGTGCGCGGCTTTAGAAAATCGATCCACTATAGTCAGAATGACAGTATTACCTGCTGACGGGGGTAAGCCAGTAATAAAATCAAGGGCTATGTGAGACCAGGGCCGGGACGGAGTGGGTGGTGGTCTGAAAAGACCCGCCGGCGGAGAACTGCTAGATTTGGTCTGTGCGCAGACCATACATGACGCAATGAAACGTCGCGAGTCACGGTCAAGAGTAGGCCACCAGAAGCACTGGCGAATAGTGGAGAGTGTGCCCCGAACGCCGGGATGGGCGGTTAATTTGGAGGAATGAGCCCACTGAAGAACTGCTAAGCGTGCCAAAACGGGAACAAAAAGGAGGTTCTTAGGGACATTACGCAGAGCAACGGAGTGAGACAGGGCGCGTTTAACTACCCTTTCTATTCCCCAGACCACCGCACCAACAACACGAGAGGGGGAGATTATTCCCTCGGAGATGGAGGGTGAGTCTGAGGAATCAAAGAGGCGAGAGAGAGCATCGGCCTTCACGTTCTTAGACCCAGGGCGGTATGAGATCGAGAAATCGAAACGGGCGAAAAATAGAGCCCAGCGAGCCTGACGTGCATTAAGCCGCTTAGCGGAGCGAAGGTACTCTAGGTTACGGTGATCTGTCCACACGATAAACGGTAAGGAAGCACCCTCTAACCAATGACGCCACTCTCCCAAGGCCAAACGTATGGCCAGCAGCTCACGATTGCCTACGTCGTAGTTGCGCTCCGCAGGCGAGAGACGGTGGGAAAAAAAGGCACAGGGGTGCATCTTATTGTCGGATGAGCGTTGGGAGAGGATGGCTCCCACCCCCACCTCTGACACGTTGACCTCAACCGTGAATTGTTTAGAGCTATCAGGGGTCACGAGAATAGGAGCCGAGACAAAAAGAGACTTTAAGTGATCAAATGCCTTTTGAGCGGACTCGGACCACCTAAAACAAGACTTGACTGACGTTAAAGCTGTAAGGGGAGCTGCTACTTGACTGAAGTTACGTATAAAACGTCGATAAAAATTAGAAAAGCCCAAAAACCGTTGGAGTGCGACACGAGAGTCAGGGATTGGCCAATCGGAAACCGCCCGAACCTTAGCAGGGTCCATACTAACGCCATCTACGGAGATCACGGAACCAAGGAAGGTGACGCTGGGCGCGTGAAAAGTGCATTTCTCAGCCTTTACAAACAGGCGATTCTCCAGTAGACGCTGAAGGACTCGGCGCACCTGCTGTACGTGTACCTCGAGAGATGGGGAGAAAATCAATATATCGTCAAGATACACAAAGACGAAGATATTAAGCATATCTCTAAGAACGTCATTGATTAACGTCTGGAAAACAGCTGGGGCGTAAACGAGCCCGAACGGAAGCACCCGATACTCGAAGTGCGCTAGCGGCGTATTAAACGCAGTCTTCCATTCATCCCCCTCCCTGATATGAATGAGATGGTACGCATTACGAAGATCCAATTTGGTGAAAACTCTAGCCCCCTGAAGCAAATCAAAAGCTGATGACATGAGCGGTAAGGGGTAGCGATTCTTGACGGTCACGTCATTAAGCCCACGATAATCGATACAGGGACGTAACGACCCGTCCTTCTTTTTGACAAAGAAAAAACCTGCCCCGGCTGGCGAGGAGGAGGGGACAATGGTCCCGGCGTGAAGCGACTCGGAAAGATATTCCTCTAATGCCTTACGTTCGGGCGCGGACAGGGAGAACAATCTACCGCGAGGGGGGGTGGTCCCGGGTAAAAGTTCTATACTACAATCGTACGGTTGGTGAGGAGGGAGAGAAGTTGCCCTTGAACGACTGAAAACCGCCCTCAAGTCATGATACTCCTCCGGCACCCCGGTCAAATCACCCGGCTCCTCCTGAAACACAGAAACAGAGGAAACAGGGGGGTTAGCAGACAATAAACACTCAACATGAAAAGACAGGTTCCAAGAGAGGATGTTATTATTAGACCAGTTAATGTGGGGATTGTGTTTAACTAACCAGGGATGCCCTAAAACTAAAGGAGCAAAGGGGGAGCGGAAAATTAAAAAGGAAAGGGTTTCGTGGTGATTACCAGAGACAGTGAGAGATAAAGGAGCGGACTGAAAATGAACCCTGGGTAGGGAACTACCATCTAGGGCAAGAAGGGGAGTGGCCTCCTCACGCTCCCTCAATGGGACACCTTGCTTGCGGGCCCAGGACTCATCTAGGAAATTCCCCTCAGCCCCAGAGTCTATTAAGGCATTACAGGAAACTGATAAACCAGACCACTGCAGGATGACAGGAATGACAGTGCATGACTTTGAAGGAGAGATAGAAGTAGCGCTCACCAGTAATCCCTCACCTACTGACGAGCGCTGGCTTTTACTGGACATGTAGCCACGAATGGTTGATGCGCCACAATACATGCAGAGGCGGTGAATGATGCGATGTTCCCTCTCCTTGGCGGAAATGCGCAGCCCACCTAACTGCATGGGCTCTGGTTCAGGCGGAGTAGGTTGGGGGGAAGAGACAGGTGCATCGGCAGAACGAGTGGGGCATCCATGAGCCTAGAGCGGTGGCGGAGATCAAACCTCTTCTCTGTCCGTATGGCCAAATCAATGAGGAGGTCAAGACGAGTCGGGAGATCATGGGCGAGGACCTCGTCCTTGATGCTGGAACTGAGTCCCTCAAGGAAACGTGCCACGAGCGCCGGCTCATTCCACCCACAAATGGTCGAGAGGGTGCGAAACTCAATGGAATAATCCACGACTGAGCGTCTTCCCTGATGGAGAGTGGACAAGATGCGGGACCCCTATTCTCCGCGGGCCGAACGGTCAAATACCCGAATCATCTCCTCCTTGAAGTAGTCAAAGCTAGCGACGTACTCGACCTCAGCCTCCCAAGCAGCAGTTCCCCACTCGCGGGCACGTCCAGTCAGGAGCGAGATGACGTAAGCGACCCGTGCTCGCTCTCTAGCGTAGGTCACTGGTTGGAGCGAGAAGACAAGTTCACACTGGGTGAGAAATGACCGACACTGTGAGGGCTCACCGGCATAACAAGGGGGGTTATTGACTCTGGGCTCTGGGGATTCCAACCCCCTGGAAACAGGAGCTCCCGCTTTGAGTTGGTGAACCTGTGTAGACAAATCCGTGAGCTGGGCGGCCAGGGAGTCGACCGCGTGCCGAGCAGTGGCTAGCTCCGTGTCATGTCTTCCGAGTATGGCTCCTTGCAGCTCAACGGCAGTCTGAATCGGGCTTGCACTCACTGGGTCCATTATTGGCTTGATTATTCTGTGGTATGGACAGATGAGGACCCAAGAGCGATTATGCAAAAGAAGCGTCTTTAATAGAGTAGCGTTGAAACAGAAATGAGTCTTCGAAATTACAACAAAAGGCGGCCGATGAGCCGGTATATGAAATGGGCAAACAGAATTCTTGAAGATACACAGGCCGGCGCTCGGGCAGCGTGTAGAGATATACGTTAGCTGGATAAACACAGGCGGCTGGCACGGAAACTGTCCAGAGTACTCGTCAGCACCAGCAGGACTGGACAGAGAGCAGAGCAATAGGTTAACCCAGAGCACCATTAGATCTGACCTGTGACTGGAGCACGAAAGGCAGGATAGGGTCCAACAAGACAGGACTGGCACAAGATGATTGCGAAGCATCAGCATCTACAGCAAACGAAATAATCACGCAGAGAACACAAAAATTGGGGACTTAGAAATAGCCAGGGTGATTGGGGAGAAGCGAGAACAAGTGTGAATCTATTAGCGAGACAGAGGAGCGATAATGAGGAACAGCTGAGGAAGAGTGTGAGTGTAGCGAAGAAAAAACAGCAAAGGGGAGGGGGGAGGAGAGAAGGAAAACCGAAAACATGACAGTGCCCCTCCCCTAAGGAGCGCCCCCTGGCGCTCCCAAGGGAGGAACCTGGCGAGTGCGGAGGAAATCATCGATGAGAGAGCGGTCCAGCGATCCAAAAGCCCATTTCCAGGTTAAGCTCATAAATATTTAGTAGTATTTCATCCATCTGAACCTGCAGCAATGGGATTAAAGAAGATACTATAATAAAAAAAAGAAAAGAAAACAGAACAGCATCAAATATTATTCAAGAGTGTGCCTGTATTACTATAATTTTTTTTTTTTTTTACTGTAGATCCAGACCATATTCATAATCCATAGCTGGCATAATTATTATATTATTATTATTATATATTAGTTTTATAAAGACAATTCACTGGCACACAAATCAACAGGAGCCAAATATCTTAAAATATATAAATATATATATATATATATATATATATATATATGAACTGTATCTAATTGCTCTTGAACGTGCATTACAAAAATTACCTTTATTTTAGTTTATCTTATTTTGAGTTTATTATAAATTACCTTACTTTGAGTTTATCTGTATACTTCCAAGAGATCTAAATACAGTACCGTACAATTTGACATTTCCATTTGGCATAATGCTGATTTCTATAATACTGATATGCAAAAACAATCCTTAGCCCACTTCTTCATGTACCGTTTCCTGCAGGCCTGGTATGACATATGACCTCTCTTCTATATTCCTCAATTATCAGTATGTGTTCATCCTATTTGCTTGTACTTGCTTAAAAATATAATTTATCATAATTTCCTTAATTGCTTAAAAATAGAATGTATTATAATTCCATTGTCTGCAATTACTTATATTTTGGATATACCGTATTTTATCATATCCGCCATAATTGTCAGTTATCCAGTTGTGCAATCTTTCTCCATTGCTCATAGGAAGAAACATCTCAAATGCTCATAAAAGATCCACTAAAGAAATTTTTAACAGATTTAATTAATTTTTTTTTTTTTTTTTTTTTGCTCATGAATGCATAAAACCAGCACACTATGTGCATATCTTTGGAGAAACTGTCAGATATAAATGTTTTAATTATAATAAAAATCAACAGGCCTGATCAAAAATGTTTTTATTAAACTCCTACTTCTTATTTGTGTCTGTGTTGTTAAGTAATTACTAGACTAACTCCCGACAATACCCGACAATTTCAATCACTCAAGGAAATACAATTTGGATGAATCAATATATTAAGGAGTTTATATTAATTAAAATACTTAAGCAAATAATCTGCACTCTATACACTCTTTTTGTTATACCTCTTGTTTAAAGTAATAAAATAATATGTTGACATAAAAAACAGTTGTGACAACCCCTGACAAGTTGGGGAAACCAATGCATATTTGAGGAGCCCAATGTTTACTCGAACAAACCAGTGTATAAAGGAGCAAACCCATATACACTTGATCAGACCGATGTATCTAAACCAGTATATGTCTGGTTATACCAATTTATTATAAACCAATGTGTTTGTCATTGAACCATATATTCAACCAGTAAACCAATCCATATTCACACAATACACATGAATTATTTCCTGAACGGCTTCCCATACAAAAGGCTACCCCTGTGATCTAAATGCTTATTCAGACATCCGCAGAACCATAAACATTTTATGACCCAGCATGAGATCTGTCCTTAAGTTATGTAAACACATAGCCATTCTGACCGTGACGAAACACCTTATGTTTTCGTCGTCACGCAGGATACAATCACAGCTTCAAAGGGGCCACATATGGTATAGACGGTTTCAACGGCATCAACATAAACAAACGTTAATGCGCGTGAGCGCTTTTGTGGACCTAACTTAACTTCCGGTAGACTCCAAATAGAATTACAGCCAAGTCCCTCTAGAGTAGATATTTTTTGATAACAAACAAAATGTGTTTTCTGTGTGGATCAGGCGGACTTCATGAAAATGCTAATTCATTATTTGCCAGCAGGAGATGTTTTAAAGCATAGACATAAAGCGCGAGAAATAGAGGTTTCCCCAGTAACAGCTGTAAACGAAGCTGGTACGCTCATAGGCTGGCTATCAGGCATATAACATGCAAGTCTTCCTTCAGAAATACAGCGATATAAAAACACCCGTGCCTCGTTTTGATATTTAAACATAAATGTAAGGAATTATGATTATTAAACGTGCAGTACGTTACGTTACTCATGTTTATTTAACAAAACCTTTTTGAAAATTGTTCAGTTTTAAAATTGTGGCTCCAAAAATAAATAAATGTATGGGAAACACATCCCGCAGCACAGCCACCTGAGCCCAACTTCAGTCTAATCATCACTTTGGCTTTAACTGCGTTTGTAGATGGCACCGCAGCCAGACCGATATACACAACACAGACCGGAAGTTAACTTAGGTCCAGGCGCGTGCGCCCGATGAAACGTCTATAGTTTTTTTTTTTTTTATTATTGACATTTATTGAACCTTAACAAAAAAAGGCATTCAAAGTTTCAGATTTACAAACAAACCTGAGCGTACATACAAATATTACAACACAATATACATATTCACATCAGCAGGCAAGAAAAGTTGAAGCCTAGGTGAAAATAAAACTAAAAGAAAAAAAAGAAAAAATGTAAATAAAATACAAATAAAATTAAATGAACAAATAAATATATAAAGTAGGGGAGTACGACAGTATTCAATTTATAAAATCAAAGTCTTCCAATAAGGAGTACATATACACTGCTTTAGGACTTTTCATCCTTCTCACGGTCTCCGAATATACTTTAAATTCCTCCTTAAAAAACACTAATTTTGGAGGGTGTATATAAAATTTCATCAAAAGCAACACATTATTAATTACATAGGATACCTTTTTATCCTTTATTAATAGCCCAAATTTAATAAATTCCCACGACAGTATCAACCTTACAGGTATTCTTTGTTGCATCCATCTCAATGCATCATTCCAAAATTTGTTTACCAAACTGCATTGAAAAAACAAGTGTTCAACCGTTTCTATCTCTACCTTACATATTTGACATAAATTTGAATCCCCAACATTAAATCTCATTCTTAAAATTCTTTTGTTGGATATATATGATTCAGAATTTTAAAGTGCACCTCTTTACATTTGGGATTAACAGGAAATGAAAGAAAATTGGTCCTAATTTTACACACTTCTTTCTTCTCATAATGACGAAAAATGTAATTTCTTAATACCGTTCCTGGGAAACATTGATGTATTAAACAGTCTCTTAAGAATTTGTTTGAACATTTTCTGTCAACAAAGCTTACATTTTCTATAATAAGTTCTTGTACTTTAGGTATTATCCTTGAATGTTTCAGATGTTCACTTACTAATTTAAGCATCTGTAATGGAATATTCTTGATAATTTTTTCATACATTTTAGAGGAGCAACTTATATTGTATTTACCACAAAAAGCAACATGGCTTAGTATGTTTCCCACATTGTCCACTATATGTGTTAGTGACCATATGCCCTTCTGCCACCACTCATCAATAAACAGAGATTTTCTGTTCACAGTTATACATCTGTTGTTCCAGATTGACATATTATGAGGGCTAAAATTATGCTTGAAAATCAATTTCCAGTATAATAATACTTGTTGATGGAAAGCAGAAAGTTTTACAGGGAGTTTCGAAAGTTCAAAGTCACATTGCAGCAGAAAACTTATGCCACCACATTTATTAAATACGATAGTAGGAATCTCAAACCAGAAAGAGGACTTATCATTAATGAAAGCCTGCAACCATCTAAGTTTAATGACCCCATTCATAATATCAAAGTCAATCGTTTTAAGACCTCCTTCTTCATAATCTTTAATCATGTCACTTTTACGTATATAATGACTTTTCATTTTCCATATAAAATCAAAGTTTAATTTGTTAACTGCCTTTATCCTTTTTGCAGAAACTGATAAAGAGAAACATGGATAGATGAATCTAGAAAGATTCTCTAATTTTGTCAATAAAATTCTTCCAAAAATTGTTATGTCTCTCTGCAGCCAAGTATTCATTATTAATTTACAATTATCCAAAGTTTTATCAAAATTTAAATGTTCTAAATTATCCATCCTCTTAGATAACCAGATACCTAAATATTTGATTACATTTTTCACTGGGATATTGTATAATGTTACATTAGGATGATCATGAATAGCCAATAGAAACCGTCTATAGTGAGAACAAAAATATTTCACAGCTGCAGGATGAGAATCTGCACCGTAGAGCTCGGTTGCCATCTAGTGATTATTTATAAAATTACACCCTTCGTGTGAACTGTGACATTCACGGTTTAAAGTTTATTTAATATGAAAACAAATATTTTGTCAGTTATTCTCGAAGACTTAAATGTGCTATTGTTTCATTTAAATCTAAACGTTTTAAAAACTCAATATTTATAAGACAATTGATAGAACAGTTGCCCTCTCGAGGCTATTTATAAAATGTATATACACCCCATCGCAAGATTTGGTCTATTCACAGTTTAAAGTATAATATTCACTACGAAAAACAAATATTCTGCTTGGTAATCTCAAATAGCTTTAATATGCTCCGAGGATCTATAAAAGTAGACACGCCCCCTCACTTCTGAGCTCCATTCATTTTCTGATCGTATTTTTAACAACTGAGCTTTAGAGGTGTGCGATACCGCTAGATTTGGTATCGATCCGATACCAAGTAAATACAGGGCCAGTATCGCCGATACCGATACTTTTTAATAATTAAGGTGGATGCGTCTTCAACCTAAATCTAAATGAATTTTCATGACTTTAAATTTTTTTTTGTGATTTGCATTTTGGGTTATTAATCAGTACTACAAAAGCTTTTGTTCAGAAACAACTTTTGGTTACTTCTGATTTATTTAAATAAACAAAGTTACAAAATGATTACTTCACAAATATAAAAAATGTAAAAACAAATTCTCTTTTCAAGTAGCATGCTAATAAATAAATGTTTCTCCTCTTTAGTTCACTTCTCCTTCTTTAGTTCACAACGTTTTACTTCACAATGTAAAACAAATTCTTCTTATACAAAATTCCTGAAGCCGACATCTTCCACTATGGAAAGAGGCTGCAGGTCCTTCACAATCATTTCTGATAGGCGCCGTGTAATATCCACTGCTCTTGGAGAATCAGCTATTGATAAAATAATAAAAATAATTAAGTCTGGTGCACATCTAGGTGAAGTTTAAATATAGAAACTAGTATCACTGTCACTACACAAAAAGGGTAGATCGGCCTGAAAATACAGCCATACAACGCTCCTCTTTCTCTCCGCCTCTGACTGACTGCTGTTAGAAATGCGCGACTGAGCGGTGCGCGCGCCTGACTGCTGGTGGTAGCAATAGTATCCATCTGCAGACCCGCAGCACAGCCGTTTTAGAACCGCCGTTTCAGAACCGCTGTTTCAGAACCGGAAGTGAGGGGCGGAGCTATTAACACCTAGAAATGGCGGAGAGCACGGTGAGTACTTTTGCTGTCATATGGTGAATAATTTTCATTAGTTTTCACAAGTTTTTATTAGGTGTTTATATTTAATTTGTGATTGGCTTCATTGTCTTATTGAATCTTCAATTTGTTGTCGTTTTTAAGGTGTAGAAGTTTTCTGCGGATGTTTTGATTAATCTCGTGTTGTAAATGGGCCTTGCATATGAATAGTTTGTTCTCGTTTCACCTGTTGTATGCATTGTTTGTGAAATAATGTTACCGTATAGTTTAGCTATTTTAATCCCATTTGTCGTGCTTTCATCTCTTATAGAGACATATAACTATTCAGAATGGTGACGCATTACCTGAGCTGCAGCAGTGCAACAAGTGTTGCAGCAATTATCACTGCCCTTTTTGCGCGGCCAGCGTGTTTAAGCCAGCCAAACTGGTCAAATTAAAAACCCATCTTCAAAGCCACTTTAACAAGGCAGTAGTCTGTGGAGGTATCTTGATTTGTTTAATATGTACTTACAATATATTATTGTGTAATAGGTTACCAATTTACTTATTAATTTATTTTAGGCTATACTATACACAGATGTGGACTAGGATGTAGACCAGCTCTACATCACCACTGTCCATACTGTGAAACAACAATTTTAAAGAGAGGTGATTTTGAAAAACATGTACAGGTTTGCAAAAAAAACCCACCTCCAACTTCAGCCACAATTCCATCTCCAACCACTGCAGCATTGACCACACCAGCTGTGAGAGGGACACCATCTTCAACCACTGCAGTGCTGACCACACCAGCTGTGAGAGGGAAACCATCTCCTACCACTGCAGTTCTGACCACACCATCTCCAACCACTGCAGTGCCAACTACACCAGCAGTCTTCTCAGGAAGGGTTTGTGTAAGGCCTGTGATCAGAAAAAGATGCCCAGTTTCGGACATCTCTATAGACGAGCTAGTCCCCACAGACATTGAGATGGAGCATGTTACCCCGACATCAATGACGGTCCCAACCAGTAGTAAGTGTAAACCTGTATAAGTTTTAATATATCATAAAGCTGTAATGCATAAAGTTGTTGTATGTAATTTTCAAATTTTTATTATTACAGCAGAAACTGAAATGGTGTGTAATTATAAATGCCTGTCTGCCAGTAGAGATTGTTGGGATTGTGTGCCAACTCATAGGCAATCAGTAATGGTATGTGAAAGGTATTCGGTTTTATTTGATGTTGCAATGGCAAACCAAAAATGTTTTTTTTAATCATTTTTTTCTTCTCTCTAAGCTTGAATGGGCTTTGGGGACAGGCGACCAAGATGAGACAATTGCTGAAGTTGGAAACGTGGTTCTGAAAAGAAAAGATTTCTGGACTCTCGGTCTCAATGAGCAGTTGGAGGCAACAGTAAGTTGATACAAAGTAACATACAATAATATTAAGAAATGACTGTGACTCTTTACAATTTTCTTTTAAAAAAATTCAGATTGCAAACAGCTGTCTTGAAGTAATTACTTTGGTCTCTATGGAACGAGTAAGTATTTGTATAAAGCTGCAAATAACCTGAGACATAGTTGTCTAGCTTGTTTATAGTCTTACATAAGTACGTTATGTTGTAGGGATTGGATGTGTGGACAGCTAATGCATATGTTGTGGTGACCTGGTTGCCTCCAACTAATCTGGACCCATCCTTGTCATTTCCAGTGAGGCCACAAAGTTACATACCATTTACAGCAGTGACCAATTTTATTTTAACCATCTGAATGTTTTTTTTTGTTTTTATATATATGTATTGTTTACAGGATAACATTGCACTAAAAGACTGCATTATCTTCTCTGCTTGGAAGCCAGGACACTGGATGTTGTGTGTATGTCATTTGTGATCAAGCTATTTAACTTTCAAAAAAATTAACTGTCAAAAAAAATTTACTGTGTTTGTCTTATCACAATTCAGAAATACAATTTCATGATTTGGAAGAGCTAACATTTTTTTGCAGGTCATGAAGCCAAAAGATAGACACATGTTCTTCCTAGATTCAACCAATCCATATGGGTTGGGTGATGGGAGATATATGAAAGCTTTCAGGTTGCAAAAATAAAATAGTGAAAATGTTCAAGGTTCTAAGTTCAGGCTTGCTGTTCAAGGTTCGCTGTTCAATGTTTGTGTTCAAGTTTTGCTGTGTTCTGTGCAAGAGTTTAATAAGCTTGCTTAATGGTTACTTGCATGATGTTCTGTCTTTGCATGGTGTGACAGTTTTTACAAGAAAGACCCAAATACTGTTGACTGCTATGGTTTCAGAGCATCAAACTGTATGTAATTTTGCATATTAGCAAATATGTTTATTATGTGTATTTTTGTTGCAGCGAGATGACAGCCAAAATTGCACCTGGAACATGGATGCTAATAAAAAACAAGGTTGGTTATAGGAAGTATGCTAAAGTTGGGATAGTGGGAAGTGTCAAACATTGTAAAAGGTTTTTTTTTTATATTTTATTATTATTATTTTTTAGGATATCCCCCAACAGATTGGTGGTGTGGACTGTGGAGTCTTCATGTTGATGGTATTGTTTTATTTATAACTAAATAATTACACCATAATTGGTTTATTTATGAGGAACAAGGCAGGTTTTTTTATTATTGTTTTGCATTTACAGAGAGAGAGTGTGTGTGTGTGTGTGTATAATTTGTTTTCTTTTTTTTTATTCCAGTATGCTCTACATCTTGCCTTGGGAGCACCCTTTGATTTTACATCTGTAAGTAATTATAAAGGTAAATGTGTTTAACTGATGTTGTTGTAGCTGTTAATATTTTAATATTTCAGTTATTTTTTTTCCTTTTTCTTCCAGTGTGACATGCCAAAGATTCGGAGATGGTGGACTCTAATTCTTTTAGAGAACTTTGGGGTTTTCTCTGAAAGGTAAATACTGGACATTTCCTCCAGCCCACCATTACATTTGCACCCCCTTCTGATCATTTTTAAATGAACCAAAATATGTATATTACAGTGCAGATACCCTTCAAGAGGCTCTTCCACACAGAGAACCAGCTGAGCTTAGCAGCAGTGAGGTATGTCTCAGATATAAAGCCCATATATACACACATATGTACAGTTGAAGTGGATCAAAACGTTTCATCAAAGTTGTATTAAAATCAAAACAATAACCATTCTTGTCTTAGGACAACTTACTGATTAACTCTTTTGATCCACTTCAAATGTTGACTAATCACACACAAATACATGTAAATACATAAATGCATCCATATATAAACATCTGTAAGAAATGTAAAAATTAATTTTTTCTTTAATATTCTGTAATCAAGGAGCTACCAGTAATCCGAGACATGGCAGAAGCTGTGAAATGGATTGATTCCAATAACCATCTGCTCAGAGGGCCGGTGGAAGAGCCTCTTTTCCTCACCATGACTGAGGAGGAAAAGGAAAAGGCCCTCAATGATCTCAGTGAAAGCACAGACTCTTCGAGGGAGCCCTTTACGTTTCTTTTTCAGTTCAGGGATGACATGGAATTAGTTATACAAGAATGTCATGACAAAATGGGCCTAAAACTGAACTGTTCATTTGATACATTTTAATTTAAATTAATGCCATATGGTCATGACAATGTGTGAATTGTTTGTTTTGTAAATTGTCATTTTCATTTTATACAAAATTGTCATGGCAAATTGTTTAGCAAGTTTATTCCATAAACTTTAATTATCTAGTTTTTGATTTGTTTCTTTTAAAATTTTGTGTGTTTGAAGATTTTTACAGCAATGTTTTAATTTTTTTGTAGTGAAATGCATGATACACATGTTCTTTGCTTTGAAGTATATTTTTTTATGTTGTGATTAAAGTATATTTCATATAAAATGCCTTAAGTTTCAATTAATTTTTATTATCTCGAACTCAAGGAAATAGCTCACGTAATGCAATTAAATGAATAAGTATATACAATTATATTAAACAATTTTTTTTTAATGTGTCGTTGTAACATGCGCACATAAAGTATAACGTTTCTTATGAATAAAAGCCAATTATACTTCAAAACCGTGGGTGGCGCTGCTCTGGTAAGTACGTAAGCTCCGCTCCTCGCTTCCGGTTCTGAAACAGCGGTTCTGAAACGGCTGTGCTGCGGGTCTGCAGATGGATATATCTCGGTGGTAGCGCTAGTGGTGAGTCACGTGACGGTACAACATAGGAGAGGGGGCGGAGAGCAGTGTCGAGGACGAGCAGCACTCTTAAGAGCCTGCTCTGCTCTGTGACAGCAGCAGCATTTTGACAAACACGGCCAGGTCGCAAAACGAGAGAAACTGACACTTAAGTATCGATATTTTCTCGTTGGTATCGATCAATACCGATACCAAGGTTGGTATCGATATTATCGATATTAGTATCGATCTGCCCACCTCTACTGAGCTTGTATTTTCCCCGAGACGTTATGGACTAAGGTGAGTTAAATTATTTATTTAAAAATCAGATATAATTAAAATTTAAGGATTAAAGGGGTGATTAGACGTTTTCAATTTGCTTTCTATTTTAATAGATTTAATCTTATAGGACACACGGAGAAAAATGCTTTTAGCCAGATTAATAAATGTAAATTAATCTCTTTTACGATGTTTAATACACGGATAATTTTACACGATAAAATTATTTTCATTTAATTGCTTTTATTTTTGTAGTGGCAGCAGAGCTGATCGATGAAAATGATGGTTAAGTAATTTATACTTGTAAAGATTAACTTTTTACTGCACATTTGACTCTTTTGGACGGTATTCGAACATCTGCTGTTATGGGCCAAAGTCAGATTATTAATGCAGAGCTATATGTAGCCTGTGAGTTCGAGGCATTCTATGTTGCCCTCTCTCTTTTCCCTCTTTCACTGCTTCCGATCGCTTTCACTCCCTCTCGGGTTGCTATGGTACCTAATGTGGGTGGGAGTGGTCAGAAATTGGGAACAGGCAGGTTTATAGGCACCTGGGGTCCTCATGCCGGGAGCGATACATTGTAGTTAGCTGCTAAGGTGTCAGAGTGCAGCAGTGCTTCGTGGTGCTGTTTGTAGCGCAAGGGGTTGCAGAGTGCTTGCCAACGGCGCTATTGTTTGTGTGTGTGCACTCTTTCGAAACAACATGTTTGGAATGCCTAGACTGCCGAGCGCAGAGGAGTGCTCCGTGACCTTGGGGAGATTGTGACGTACCGGAACACTGTCTGTTCACCCAATCGCTAGATTGTAGGCAGGGGCTGCCACAATCCGATTGTTGGCTGCTGTTCTCTCGAATGTGTATGAATGTACAGGTGCTGTGTTTTTTTTTGTTAGGCACGTTTCCGATTCGTTTATTTATTTATTTATTTTTTCTCCCGCTACCCGGTGGGTTGTAAAAGATTGCACCGGCTAGCGGTTTCCTTTTTTTTTCTGTTGTTGTTTTGTTCCTTCCCCCTCCCTATTCATAGTCTTGGGGTGGATTGGGCCCATAGGATAGACAGGCTTATTAGGTTCTAGTCTGGTTTCCTTAGTGTTTCACCCATTTTGAACTGATGTGTGCAGTGTAGTGCTGTGATGTGTGTATCAAGTGGCATGATTGCTGTGGTTATGTAGGCTGAGTTTGTAGTGTTTGTTCTACCATAAGAGTGGTGTGCTTTAGTTCACTTGTGGTATTGAAACCTAGGCTTGGTCCAGCTTGTAACCCGGAGCCCGCCCTCCTATGACTTATCCCTTTGTCAAATTATGTATTTTTTTGTTTTTTTTTATTTACTGATAACCAAAAGCGACTGAATTTTAATTCAAGAAAAAATAAAGATTGTACTTTTCTACTTTGCTAAACAAAGCCTGTGCGTGTGCTCTTTTTGTAACCGAATCCCCTTGCCATTACGGGTTTGGTCCAAGGGGTGGTGTAGTTAGCATTGCCATAGCCCTTCTGGGGGGCAACATATACATTGGATTAATTTCTGTGAGACTTTTCATCCATTTTAATTTTTGAATACCTGGGTTAGAATACTTACCTGTGCTTATCTATAGATAATGTACTTCGCAAAACGGTAAAGTAGATATTGCATACTTTTAAACTTAATTTTCTTACTAAACATCATGTACTTTTGTGACGTATTCGAGTATACGCTGTTATTCATCGGAGTCAGCGATGATGTTTACACAGAGCCACATGCTGAATTACTCTCTTTTTTGTGAAGCCATCTATCTATTTACAGTAAATATCTGAAATACAACACTATCTTATGTTTATCTATAGAAGATGTCCGCATGATTGAAGGGCAAGTCTTGCAAAATGGTAACTTATTTATTTTATACTTTTAAAATGAATCTTTCTTCTGACTTTGTATATACTTTTTTTCATGTTTTATTTCTAAGTGTGTGTGTGTGTGTGTGTGTGTTTAAATAAGTACAACATAATTGTTTTTCATTAATTATAACAGATGTAAAACTCATATGGGAAACGGGTACCCAGAATGGTAAGACAAAAGTTGTATATATTTTAAAAATTTGATATTTCTTTTGAATTTCTACACTCGTTCAATTCAATTCAATTCAAGTTTATTTGTATAGCGCTTTTTACAATACAAATCGTTACAAAGCAACTTTACAGAAAATTATGTTTCTACAATAATTAGTAGTAGCTAGTAGTTTGTGCACGTTTGACAGGATTTTATAATAAATAAAAAATAATAATAATAATACAAGACGTAGTCAGCCAGACGATGAATTATCAATATTATTAATTAATAGTTATTATATGATGCAGTCACACATGTAAATAAAATAAAAATGCACATTTGATCAGATGCAACTACACTCACAATTTAAAAGATACATTATTCGTATGCTTGGCGAAAAAGATGTGTTTTAATCTAGATTTAAACAGAGAGAGTGTGTCTGAACCCCGAACATTATCAGGAAGGCTATTCCAGAGTTTGGGAGCCAAATGTGAGAAAGCTCTACCTCCTTTAGTGGACTTTGCTATCCTAGGAACTACCAAAAGTCCAGCGTTTTGTGACCTTAGGGTGCGTGATGGGTTGTAGCGTGGTAGAAGGCTAGTTAGGTATGCAGGAGCTGAACCATTTAGGGCCATATAGGTAAGTAATGATCATTTGTAACTGATACGGAACCAGTGCAGAGACTCGTTCTATTTGTGAACGGAACAGTATCGGTTTTTGTTTGTGACTGTTAGCTGTAGCTAAATACTCTGATTTGTATGATGAGAACTTAGTTATAACAGAAATTATTTTCTTTATTTTCTAGAGTTGCTTCGTGTAATTACACAGCCTAATTTCGTGGACCTGACTCAGGACGAGGGTGAAAGTGATGACTGTGCTGGTCCTAGCAATTGTAGCAATAGCAGAAACCCATCACACAGCCCCTTTGAGAAAGAAAAGGACGGATGTATCATTCCGACCAACATAGAGAGCAAATTCACACACAGGTAATTAATTATTAAATTATTCGTAAGATAATATGGTTCCAACTTTTGGTGCAATTTATTTATTTAATATATTTATTATGATAAAATAATTCTAATTGTTGTTATTGTTAATATTTTATTTATTTATTGGTTTTAATTTATTTATTTTTATTAGTTTTTTATGTATTTATTAATTTTAATTTATTTTTTTTATTATGTATTTATTTTTTATTTATCATTAATTTGTTTATTATTAATTTATTTATTAAATTATTTTTTTTATTTTTTTCAATTTATTTTTTTATTTTTTATTTTTTTATTTTTTATTGTTTATTCACAACATTTTAACCTCTGATTATTCTATGCAGATAGCTCGGCAGAGTCTGTCAAATCCGCTGATGATGCTGAGCCCGAGATAGATCAAGGTATGGTTGCATAATGTATTTAAGATTATATTTTTCATGATTTTGCTAAATCAAAGAAAATTTATTGTTATAACTATAAATATTTAAAATGGTAATGGATACTACAATTTTCATCTGCTAATTATTTAAACTACTGGTATTCTTTTCAGACGCTGTATCCAATGGTGTGGACAATGCCGCTAACTGGACTGATACTCAAATAAATGACTGGCAAAACGCTGATTGGTCGAGTGTACGCAGCGAGGATTCGACACAGATGGGTAGGCAGAGTCCGTGTCCGGGGAGGAGCCAGGATTAAGGTCTGAGTTTCGAAGTAATGATGCTCGGAATGATTCTGTAAATGAGAGAATTGCAACTTTGTTCGAAGAGTTGATTAAAAGACATGACTCTATGTACAATGAGATTCTTAATAGACAGGAGGCCTTCTTCACTGAAATAAATAGCAACGTGGACGCCAGACTTCGTTACCTTCAAGACAATCTACAGCAGTCTATAGAGATTTGTCTGGAGCGGTTGCAAGAGCAAATGTCTGAAAATTACTCTTCGGTACAAGAGGTATTACAATCGAGGGCTAAGAGAGAGAACGCTGATCGTATAGTTGCTGTGTGCAATTAATGGATGTCTTCAACATCGATAGACAATGATTTTGTAATTTTCTATATTAATACTGATCTGTTTGTGTGTGCTGTACCTACCTACACTCTGTTGTATGCTATATACTTTTAATGTATCGCGATTTATTTTATATTATCATTTATATGTAATCTTTTTGCTGGTATTTAATTGTACTCTTTTTTTTTTTAAGAGATCATTTTGATTTGTAGTTTTTAAGCGACCATCTTCAAATGTAGCATTCTCCTATACTTGATTTGTAGTTTTTCTATGTACCATGACATTTTGATTTGTAGGTTTTGTAAACAACCATCTTGAAATCGTAGTCTTCTCCAACACTTGATTTGTAGTTTCTCTAGGTACTATGCCATTTGAATTGTAGTCTTTTCCTATACTTGATTTGTAGTTTTTTCTATGTAACATGACATTTTGATTTGAAGTTTTTGTAAATGATCATCTTGAATCGTAGTCTGCTCCTACACTTGATTTTTAGTGTCTCTAGGTGCCATGTCATTTTGAATTGTAGTCTTCTCCTATACTTGATTTGTAGCTTTTTCTATGTACCAACTATTTTGTGTGTAACCTTCTTTTTGTAATCTTATATGCTATGATGTGACTGTGATTTATATTTCCTCATAGGTTCACTATCTTTTTACCAGCATTGTTGCTATTGGATGTCGGGGGTGTACATAGCTGTCATACAGACCAATCTCTTGTAGACCTGTTGCAGAACGCTATAGAAATGCACACAGTGCCATCCCATGACTTGTGCGATATATTACAACAATTGATAGATCAGTATCCAAATTTGACCGAAATTACATTCAATAGCGGTCATCATGAAAATACTCATATATTACAACAATTAGAATCGGAAATAGAACAAAGTCCTAACATTGATTTGTGCATGCTGTTGCAGGTCGCTATAAGTCAAAACGTCACACAGAACGGTGGCACATTAACAGTTTCCGATCGCACCACAGCTCACAACATCAACAACATAGATTCGTCAACTAGGTCTATGACTAATAACTGCGATCCGTCCAGGAATAGCAACGCTGAGCGACCGACGACGTCCTGCGCTGACCGCCCTTCTGACAGAATATACCCTTCGACTAGCTCTATGTCTAATAACAGTGATCCGTCCAGTAATAGCAACGCTGAGCGACCGACGACTTCTAGCGCTGACCGCCATTCTGACATAGTATACCCGTTGACTAGCTCTATGGCTAATAACGGTGATTCTCGGGCTTCAGATGTAATAGAAACAAGTCTCATTTCATGATTTGGTGGTACAAATATGGTGGTAATTAGCCTAGGCTATTTCGTAGTGTCATTAAAGCGAATCACTTTTGATAATGACAATCTTGCAAACAATTTGGCCTTAAATGGATAATCTATCTATAAATGGGTAAGCATGGTGGTGTCCAATAAACGATGGCAACAATCCAACGTGTCCTTGTATTGAATCAAAGATGGCGCCGGCCGCAGAGCCGTTTAGTCCATGTCAGTTTTTTTTTTTTTGGCAAAACTTAAGCCCTTTTGACATTTTGCCTGACGTTGGCTATATATATACAGACAAATAATCGCTTCCCAAGACAACTCATTATGGAGCTGCTGGACCTTCTCAGACCTGCGCTTGCCAGGCTAATGCTGCGAAATTTTGCTTTAAGCCCTGAAGTCCAGCTGCTTGCAGCGCTAAGGTTTTTTGCTACAGGGAGCTTCATCGAGGTCGTGGGAGAGGGCTACGGTCAAAGGGCTAGATTCCTGAGCAATCGATGCCAACTAATTCAGCACCATCACTTGGGGCAGCACCATTGTAATGTCGGACATAAGAGGCAGTGTGTTAAGAAGCTTCCTAAGGGACACTTCGGGGAATACACTTAGGAACATAAACAACTTTGGTAAGATATATCTTTCGAGTCTTCTAAGCGCGCTAAGAGTGAGCGTTACCGGGGAACCAGGCCCTGATCATGTGCATATAGTCAGTAAATCTGATTCCAAAAAAGTTTTATTGAAATGCGTAAGGAAAAGTTTATCAACTTTATCTATTCATGGTGAAAATTATTCTAATTAGTACTTTCATGTAAAATAAATACTTTAAGAAAATAATGTTTTAAATATAGCTGCAAGCAGCGATGTCGGGCTCAAGCCATCAGTGCAACGCCACCCCCGGTGGCATTGGGAAAACTGTGCCCAGCGGGCATAAGCATTTACAGTAACCCTCTGACAATCAAGTTTTAAGGGATGCGGCAGTTAAAGGGTTAATCCGACCAATCTAGACTTTGAAATCACATACACAGAACAATATATATATAACTTTAGTAACACTTTATTTTTATATTTATAAAAAATGTATAAGGTGTGCATTGTAGCTGACACCTATATGAACACATTACAATTGTTTTGTGACTGCAAGTCTTTCTTCTCAAATGCTATTGAGCTTCAAATTTGCATATGAGCCCATGTGAAAAAGTAGCATAATTTACATATGACTTACAGTTTGTTGTAATAAATATCAAACATTCAAATTAATTGTGCATTATAGCTGTCACCTAGATGAAAAATTACAGTTGTTTTTATGACTGTAAGTCATTCTCTTCAAATGCTACTGACGTTAGAAAAGTGTATAACAATATCACATGTAACTTTAGAGACCGGCCCTAAATTTGAGACTCTCGAATGTCCAATGTCAAGACAACTTTATGCCTGTTTTTTTTTCTTTAGTTTTCTTTTCTCTGTGCCGGATTGCTGATGTCCTATACCCAGGCATAGATGTCTATCCATCAATTACGAACATTCAGCCGCAAACATGAGGTGTGAGCGGTCGCGAGCACAGATGGGAGAATGGAGCATGTTTTTTTTTTTTTTGAGCAACTGGGATGGTGCCCCCTCTGGGAGTTGGTGCCCTACGAAGACTGCATACTCTGCATATAGGGAGCGGCAGTACTATCTGGAAGATATATTCCTCAAACCATCGTACAAGAGAAGGTGATGCTAATCCTTCAAGAATCGCTCAAAAGCTATTCAAGTGTACAGTTTCCTTTTATTGCATCTTGAAATAAATATTTCTGAATTCTGAATCAAACTGGGTTTTGTTTATTCATTTATTTAATAAGACAACTGAGACTTTAATCTATTTTGTAATATATGTGCTTTTAAACCAAGAACAATTTATTTATAGATGTATTACTGCTTAATAATGACTATTATTAAGGGAAAAGGCTTTATAATCATGAACTATTTACTAATGCTTAGCTAATGAGTGCAGTTATTATAAAGTGTTACCAATGCATTTACTAATGTTAACAAATTAGACATTATTTTACAGTGTTACCAAATCCTTAAATAATTTATTAGTGTTTTGTAATGATTTTAATGACCTATAAGCATTTGTGAAATAGTTTTGCTTGCATTGCAGCTTTATCTGTCAGTTGAAGAGTTTTACTGTTACATCCATGAGATTAATAAATGTCATGTCACATCACAGGTTGTCATAGGTCAGCATCAAATGAGTTTGAAATTATTATTTGCAGCACAAATAAGGATTCTTAGGATGTTTTTAAATCCCTAAATCTGTCAGAAAAGGATAAGGCCTAAGAGATTTCTTAACCTGCAATGAAAGGAAAAAACACCACCATTAGCAACAACAAAAACAATAACAATTTAAAATACAGATTTTTTTTCCTGATTATTAAAGGGATGATTAGGTCTCTCTCTCTTTCTCTCTCTCTCTCTCTCTCTCTCTCTCTCTGCCAGACAGCCCCTCCCTACAATCCACACACACTGTCAGTCACCAAACATTCACAGTCACCAACCCCCTCACACTCCCCCTCCCTCTCCCCCTCCCTTTCCTCACACAGACAGAGTGGCCAGAGTGAGATCATGTCAGTTGAGAAGTCTGACAGTTTTTTAATTTTCTGTTATCCATACAGTGTTGTAAAGTCAAGAAACTATGCATATTTCCTCAGAATGATTTGATCTTTGTATGAAAAAATGCTTTGAAGTGTTTGGAAGCTGCAATTTAAACATACAAGACAATTAATGTTTCCCTTTTTACTGTCATTTCAAAAAATCACCACGACAAAACCGTTCAAGCTAACCAAAATCCGTTCGCAATTTAAGTTCCTCAATATTTTTTCTTCATGTTGACAAAGTTTGGTGTGTATAGTGTACTTCCCCTGTGAGGAGTATGCATTAATTCACAACTGTAAAATCTCAAAAATACACATTCAAATCAAAATAGCCGACTTCCTGTTGATCGTAGCTTATGACTGTGAATTAGAAAGTTGTCCGACTTGATTAGAACAATTTATGTACCAAGTTTGGTGTCTGTAGCTAAAACTAACCCCCCCACTTTTGACAAAAGGTGGCGCTATAGAGTGCCTCCTTCACGCCCTTTTAAAAGCTTTTGCCATTGTCTAGCTATCAATAATACCGATATGTGTTTTGACTTTCATGTAAATCTGAGCTTGTTATCTGCCTCAAACTCACCATAACAGAATATTCAAGTTTGACACGTTGCCATGGCAACACTATATTAGATATCAATATCCCCACAACAGATTTTCATCGGCCTTGTTTTGTCATTATTCTGATGAAGTTTGCAGCAAATCGAGTAAAAATAAGATGCTGAATTCAAAGCATTTTGAAAATGACACACTTCCTGCTGCCAGTTGGTGGCGCTATAACGTTGACTCTTAATAGTCACATATATACGATTGGTATCATACAGCGAACAAACCGATGAAGTTTGATCAAACTCAGGCAATGTATGTGGATGTTATTAGGCATTTCCTGTTTCTCATTTATTGCTCTAATTTCAACGCCTCGCCACGAGCAAACCGTTCGAGATATCAAAAATCCCCTCGCAATTTTTCATCCCCAATGTCTTGAGATCATGTTGACCGAGTTTCGTGGGAATCAAGTAAAAAACCTATGACAAGTATATTAAATTCCAGAGCATGCTTTTTTTAAACAGCCCTGAATAGCTGACTTCCTGTTGGGCGGAGCCTATGACATAGAGCGCGAAAGTTGTTCAGCTCAATGAGATCTATAAGTGTACTGAGTTTCATATAAATACATGCAAGCGTGTGTGAGCTATGGTTCAAGATTTCTGACGGTGTTCCAGGGGGCGCTGTAGAGCCTCTGTGCCACGCCCAGGTCCCAGTCTCTGTGGCGTCCTGATGGCCGCAGATTCCAATGTGTGTGCCAATTTTCAAGAGTTTTTGAGCATGTTATGGCCCCCAAAAATGCCCGGAAGGTTTAAAAAAAAAAAATAATAATAATAATAATAATAATAAATATAGCTGCAAGCAGCGATGGCGGGCTCAAGCCGTCAGTGCAACGCCACCCCCGGTGGCATCGGGAAAACTGTGCCCAGCGGGCATAAGCATTTACAGTAACCCTCTGGCAATCAAGTTTTAAGGGATACGGCAGTTAAAGGGTTAATCCGACCCATCTAGACTTTGAAATCACATACACAGAACAATATATATATAACTTTAGTAACACTTTATTTTAATATATATATAAATGTATAAGGTGTGCATTGTAGCTGACACCTAAATTAACAGATTAAAATTGTTTTATGACTGCAATTCTTTCTCCTCAAATGCTATTGAGTCCATGTGAAAAAGTAGCATAATTTATATATGACTTACAGTTTGTTTTAATAAATATCAAACATTCAATTTAATTGTGCATTATAGCTGTCACGTAGATGAACAATTACAGTTGTTTTTATGACTGTAAGTAATTCTCTTCAAATGCTACTGATGTTAGAAAAGTGTATAACAATATCACATGTAACTTTAGAGAAGGTCCCTAAATTTGAGACTCTCGAATGTCCAATGTCAAGCCAAATTTATGCCTGTTTTTGTTTTGTTTTTTACTTTATTTTTCTTTTCTCTGTGCCGGATTGCTGATGTCTTTTACCCGGGCATAGATGTCCATCCATCAATTACGAACATTCATCCGCAAATGTCCGAGCGGTCGCGAGCGCGGATGGGAGAATGGCGCATGTTTTATTTTTTTTGAGCTACTGGGATGGTGCCCCCTCTGGGAGTTGGTGCCCTACGAAGACTGCGTATTCTGCATATAGGGAGCGGCGGTACTATCTGGAAGATATATTCCTCAAACCGTCGTACAAGAGGAGGTGATGCTAGTACTTCAAGAATCTCTCAAAACCTATCTGTTCATAAAGCCTATATATAAAGTCTTAATATAGTATTCCACAATATGTTGTGCTATTCTAATATTATTGCGTTTTTTTATTGACATTGTTATTTGCTGTTATTTTTTGTTTTAATATTGTTACTGTTGTTACTGTTGTTACTTGTTGTACGGTGACCTTGAGTGGTTTGAAAGGCGCCTTAAGTAAAATGCATTATTATTATTATTATTATTATTATTATTATTATTATTATTATTAGCTGTACACTTGATAAAAATTTAATATAAACTTATGCAATTGTATATATATATATATATATATATATATATATATATATATATATATATATATATATATATATAGTGTACAGTTTTCTTTTATTGCATCTTGAAATAAATGTTTCTGAGTCCTGTGTTTGTTTATTTTTTTTTATTTTTTTTTTATTATTATTTTTTTAGTTAGATTACAGCCTTTAATCTCCTCAAAATAAATGTGCATATAAACCATGAACAATTTAATTATAGCTGTATTTATAAAATGCTTACTAATGACTATTAATTTTGGGAGAAGGCTATATAAAGCAGCAACAGTTGATGTTGAGGCCTAAGATATTTCTTAAGCTGTAATGATGAAAAAACAACAACAACACAAAATTGCTTATTTTTTTTCTGCTGGTGATTAAAGAGATGATTAAGTCTCCCTCCCTCTCTCTCTCTCTCTCTCTCTCTCTGACACCAAGCCCATCCCCTCTCTCACACATTCACACAAACTCAGCACACACACTTAACACACACACACTTAACACACAAACACTTAACACACAAACACACACACACACACATTACCCACAGTGACAGAGGGACAGAGTGACATCAGATGTATGGTAGTTTTTTAATTTTCTCTCATCCATATATTGTTGTATAGTCATGAAACTATGCATATAGCATGACTTGTCTTCTATGTGTACATTTTGTTGAAGTGTTTAGAAGCTGCACTTAAAAAAATAAAAGTGTCATGATTCTGCCCTCGTGTCCTTGATTTTTCCTAGTCTTGAGGCAGGATCATGACAGACCCGTGTTTTGTGTACAAGCGCATGGCCTTGTCTTTGGGCCATGTGCTTGTGTTGTCTCGTTCCCTTGCCCCGCCCCCCTTGTTAACCTAGTCGTGTCTTGATTGTCCCATCTGTGCCACCTGTCGTGTCTTGATTGTTCCCCCTATTTAGATCTCCTAGTGTGCTCTGTCTTGCGTCGGTTCATTGTACCTCTGATGTGTGTGTGTGTTCCTCACCTGTGATTGAGATATTGTATCCTGTATAACCGTGAGTGTTATTTGTAGTTAGTGTTCTCCTGTTTTGAGTCTTTGTTTATCTTGATTAATCAGTCCTGTTTAGTTATTGTTGTATCTGCCCTAGTCCTGTTTTCCCCCTCGTGGGTTTTGTTTTTCCCTTTTTGTATAATAAATCCTGTGTTGAGTTACTTCCTGTCTGCACCTGAGTTCCTCCCTACCAAAACCCTGACAGAATGAACCGACCACGAAGGAACTCAGCAGACAGGAGGCAATGCTGGATGGCATCAGCCAGCCAGCGAGATTGTTTTGAGGGCTCTCGCCTTGTGGTGTTCCGGGGGACCAGGGGAGGTCGTTCCGGAGCGAGCGGGCGAGAGGAGGAGCCCCAGAGGTCCCCACCTACCCAGCTGCCGGCGATCCCGGAGGGTCGTGTCCTGGCCGTGGCAACCCTGGGGGATCAGTTAGGTCCCTCCCAAGATCCTGAGGTACCTCCCACTACCTTAAGTCTCCCCAACAAGCGAGGGAGACGGCTTTCATGGGAGTCAGCTTCAGAGTCTTCGGCGTCCGAGGCTGCCCTGCCCGAGACCAAACTCCCCCAACCCGCCTCTGACCCAGCTGTAGCCTCTGCACCGCGCCCGAGGAGGAAGAGGAGGAAGAAGGGGCCTGCCGGTCCTGTGACCCTGTCTCCTCCCGTGCCAGCAGCGGTGAGCGCTGGCGTGCCCGTGCCAGCAGCGGAGAGAGCTGGCGTGCCCGAGCCAGCAGCGGTGAGCGTGCCCGAGCCAGCAGCGGTGAGCGTGCCCGAGCCAGCAGCGGTGAGCGTGCCCGAGCCAGCGGCGGTGAGCGTGCCCGAGCCAGCAGCGGAGAGCGCTGGCGTGCCCGAGCCAGCAGCGGTGAGCGTGCCCGAGCCAGCAGCGGAGAGCGCTGGCGTGCCCGAGCCAGCAGCGGTGGGCGTGCCCGAGCCAGCGGCGATGAACGTGCCCGAGCCAGCAGCGGTGAGCGCTGGCGTGCCCGAGGCGGCAAAGAAGAAAGCCGTATTCAAGTCGGCAGTCGTGAGAGCGGAGGAGAGAGCCGCGGCCGACTCTGCAGCAAAGACACTTGTACAGTCGGTCTCATCTCATAAGGAGATGCCAATTGTCCTAGCTGCTAAAGCCTTTTCTGATTATTTGTCCCGTCTTGTCCAAATTTTAGAAATCCCCGTCAGTCCTGTCTTGTCCCCTGACCCTGTCCCCAGAAGTCCCAAGTGTCCAGCCGTTGTCTCCCCGTGTCCCGTTGATGTGGCCCCGTGTCCCGTTAATGTCCCCCCGTGTCCTGTGGTCCCCCCGTGTCCAGTAGATGTCGTCTCCCCGTGTCCAGTAGATGTCGTCTCCCCGCGTCCCGTAAGTCTTGCCCCGCGTCCCGTAAGTCTTGCCCCGCGTCCCGTAAGTCTTGCCCCGCGTCCCGTAAGTCTTGCCCCGCGTCCCGTAAGTCTTGCCCCGCGTCCCGTAAGTGTTGCCCCGCGTCCCTTGTCTGCTCCTGTCATGTCCCCTGTCAGTTGTCCCGAGACCCCTCCCTGCCCCTCACCACCCAGACCTGCCCGTACCCCCCGTCGTCAGCCTTCGTCCTGTCCTCCTAAGACTCCTGCCCCACCCTCCCACCCTGGTCTGTTCCCCATAAACTTTGTGGTCCCACCTCCTCCCCTTCCCTGTTTGTTTTTTTTGTTATGCCACCCCAACCCTGCCATTGTGTATTCATGTTTGCCGTTGTTATTATTTGTCATGTCTTGTTGGGTTGTGTCTGTGTCCCAGTCTGTCATGTCAGTCGTGTCCCGTGTTTGATGTTCCCTTGAGGAGCGTCTGGAAGCCGCTCCTTAAGGGAGGGGTTCTGTCATGATTCTGCCCTCGTGTCCTTGATTTTTCCTAGTCTTGAGGCAGGATCATGACAGACCCGTGTTTTGTGTACAAGCGCATGGCCTTGTCTTTGGGCCATGTGCTTGTGTTGTCTCGTTCCCTTGCCCCGCCCCCCTTGTTAACCTAGTCGTGTCTTGATTGTCCCATCTGTGCCACCTGTCGTGTCTTGATTGTTCCCCCTATTTAGATCTCCTAGTGTGCTCTGTCTTGCGTCGGTTCATTGTACCTCTGATGTGTGTGTGTGTTCCTCACCTGTGATTGAGATATTGTATCCTGTATAACCGTGAGTGTTATTTGTAGTTAGTGTTCTCCTGTTTTGAGTCTTTGTTTATCTTGATTAATCAGTCCTGTTTAGTTATTGTTGTATCTGCCCTAGTCCTGTTTTCCCCCTCGTGGGTTTTGTTTTTCCCTTTTTGTATAATAAATCCTGTGTTGAGTTACTTCCTGTCTGCACCTGAGTTCCTCCCTACCAAAACCCTGACAAAAAGACATTTACTGGTTCCTTTTTTACTGTTATTTCAAAAAATCACCATCCAAAATTCATTCGCAACTGTTCTGTAAGATAAATTCTTTAAACAGTGGTAAAAGAGGATGTGGTACTGATCCTTCAAGAGTCACTCCAAACTTATCTGTCCATAAAGCCTATAAAGAATTATTCTTAATACACAGTATTTCACAATACTTCAGCATATTATTCTAATTAAGTGAGGGTAATTTTATCAGTAAAATACATATTTTTCTTTGAAAGATTTCTATAAATGATTTAAATCATATTCGTTTCTACAATAATTATTTAAAAGTAATCCTATAGCGCCATCTGGTGGCCATTATTGGTACTAAGAATTGCAAGCTTGATTTATATGTTATGATAGTTTTAATTTTATGGTGGCTCCTGGACATGATAAAGCTATGAAACTTACTGTGCTTCTTTCAAATGATGACTTCTACGTATATAAAAAATTATGAAGAGTTGGAATGAAGAATGATAAAGATATAGTAAAATAACTATTGTATTTTTTTATGTTACTTTAATAAATCGGTATGGCCACACCATTTAAGGTATCTTAAGCCCATTCGCAATTTAACATCTTCAGTATATTGGCATCATGTTGAAAAAGTTTGGTGTGAACTACTTGTGTCTTCTTGGAGGAGTATGATTCATTTACAGGCTGATTTGATCATAAATCCACAATAACATTTCTGAGTTCTGTATCAATCTGTGTTGTTGTTTGTTTATTTTAATTTTTTTATTTTTCATAGGAAGATAACTGACCCTTTACTCTCCTTTTTAATAAATGTGCTTATAAACCAAGATCAAGCTATTTATAGCTGTATTTATAAGCTGCTTATTAATGACCATTTAAGTTGGGACAAGACTTTATAAAGCATGAACTGACTATTTACTAATGAGTGCAGTTATTATAAAGTGTTACCAATGCATTTACTAATGTTAACAAATTAGACATTATTTTACAGTGTTATAAAACCCTTTAATGACTTACAAGCATTTGTGAAAGTTCTGCTTGCATTACAGCTTAGTCTTCATCTGTGAGCTGAACAGTTTTACTGTTACATCCATGAGATTATGTAAATTAAGATAAATGTCATGTCACAGGATGGAATAGGTCAGTATCAAATGAGTTTGAAATTATTATTTGCAGCACAAATAAGTATTTTTAGAATTTTGTTTTTAATTCCTGAAACTGTCAGAAAAGGATAAGGCCTAAGAGATTTCTTAAGCTGTAATGAAAACAGCAATGTTAGCAACAGCAACAAAAAATAATTTAAAATACTTTTTTTTTCTGGTGATTAAAGAGATGATTAAGTCTCTCTCTCTCTCTCTTTCTCTCTCTCTCTCTTTCTCTCTCTCATTGTGTCTGCCACTCAGCTCATGCCCATCCCCCATTCACAGACACACACACACACACACACACACACTCATTCAGCACACATACATTCCTCAAACATAGGGACAGAGTGAGTTGAGATGTCTGACAGTTTTTTTTATTTTCTTTTAATCATACAGTGTTGTAAAGTCATGAAACTATGCATATGTCCTCAGAATGATTTGATCTCTGTATGAAATTTTTTTTTAAGTGTTTGGAAGCTGCAATTTAAAAATACAAGACAATTAATGATTCCATTTTTACTGTCATTTCAAAAAATCACCACGACAAAACCGTTCAAGCTAACCAAAATCCGTTCGCAATTTAAGTTCCTCAATGTTTTTTCAACATGTAGACAAAGTTTGGTGAGTATAGTGAACATTTCCTCTGAGGAGAATGCATTAAATCAGAGCTCAATTTAAATATTCAAATCAAAATAGCCGACTTCCTGTTGGTCGTAGCTGATGACTGTGAATTAGAAAGTTGTCCGTCTTGAAAAGAACAATTTATGTACCAAGATTGGTGTCTGTAGCTAAAACTAACCCCCCCACTTTTGACAAAAGGTGGCGCTATAGAGTGCCTCCTTCACGCCCTTTTAAAAGCTTTTGCCATTGTCTAGCTATCAATAATACCGATATGTGTTTTGACTTTCATGTAAATCTGAGCTTGTTGTCTGCCTCAAACTCACCATAACAGAATATTCAAGTTTGACATGTTGCTATGGCAACACTATATTAGATATCAATATCCCCACAACAGATTTTCATCAGCTGTGTTTTGTCATTATTCTGATGAAGTTTGCAGCAAATCGAGTAAAAATAAGATGCTGAATTCAAAGCATTTGGAAAATGACACACTTCCTGTTGCCAGTTGGTGGCGCTATAACATTGACTCTTAATAGTCACATATATACGATCGGTATCATACAGCGAACAAACCGATGAAGTTTGATCAAACTCAGGCAATGTATGTGGATGTTATTAGGCATTTCCTGTTTCTCATTTATTGCTCTAATTTCAACGCCTCGCCACGAGCAAACCGTTCGAGATATCAAAAATCCCCTGGCAATTTTTCATCCCCAATGTCTTGAGATCATGTTGACCGAGTTTCGTGGCAATCAAGTAAAAAACCTATGACAAGTATATTAAATTCCAGAGCATGCTTTTTTTAAACAGCCCTGAATAGCTGACTTCCTGTTGGGCGGAGCCTATGACATAGAGCGCGAAAGTTGTTCAGCTCAATGAGATCTAGAAGTGTACTGAGTTTCATATAAATACATGCAAGTGTGTGTGAGCTATGGTTCAAGATTTCTGACGGTGTTCCAGGGGGCGCTGTAGAGCCCCTGTGCCACGCCCGGGTCCCAGTCTCTGTGGCGTCCTGATGGCCGCAGATTCCAATGTGTGTGCCAATTTTCAAGAGTTTTTGAGCATGTTAAGGCCCCCAAAAATGCCCGGAAGGTTTAAAAAAAAATAAAAAAAAAAATAATAATAATAAGAAATATAGCTGCAAGCAGCGATGTCGGGCTCAAGCCATCAGTGCAACGCCACCCCGGTGGCATCAGGATAACTGTGCCCAGCGGGCATAAGCATTTACAGTAACCCTCTGACAATCAGTTTTAAGGGATGCGGCAGTTAAAGGGTTAATCCGACCAATCTAGACTTTGAAATCACATACACAGAACAATATATATAACTTTAGTAACACTTTATATTTATAAAAAATGTATAAGGTGTGCATTGTAGCTGACACCTATATGAACACATTACAATTGCTTTGTGACTGCAAGTCTTTCTTCTCAAATGCTATTGAGCTTCAAATTTGCATTTGAGCCCATGTGAAAAAGTTGCATAATTTACATATGACTTACAGTTTGTTGTAATAAATATCAAACATTCAATTTAATTGTGCATTATAGCTGTCACCTAGATGAACAATTACAGTTGTTTTTATGACTGTAAGTCATTCTCTTCAAATGCTACTGACGTTAGAAAAGTGTATAACAATATCACATGTAACTTTAGAGACCGGCCCTAAATTTGAGACTCTAGAAAGTCCAATGTCAAGACAACTTTATGCCTGTTTTATTTTCTTTAGTATTGTTTTCTCTGTGCCGGATTGCTGATGTCCTATACCCAGGCATAGATGTCCATCCATCAATTACGAACATTCAGCCGCAAACATGAGGTGTGAGCGGTCGTGAGCGCGAATGGGAGAATGGCGCATGTTTTTTTTTTTTTTTTTTTTTTGAGCAACTGGGATGGTGCCCCCTCTGGGAGTTGGTGCCCTACGAAGACTGCATACTATGTTATACTGCATAATGTTAACAAATTAGACATTATTTTACAGTGTTACCAAATCCTTAAATAATTTATTAGTGTTTTGTAATGATTTTAATGACCTATAAGCATTTGTGAAATAGTTTTGCTTGCATTGCAGCTTTATCTGTCAGTTGAAGAGTTTTACTGTTACATCCATGAGATTAATAAATGTCATGTCACGTCACAGGTTGTCATAGGTCAGTATCAAATGAGTTTGAAATTATTATTTGCAGCACAAATTAGGGTTCTTAGGATGTTTTTAAATCCCTAAAACTGTCAGAAAAGGATAAGGCCTAAGAGATTTCTTAACCTGTAATGAAAGGAAAAAACACCACCATTAGCAACAACAAAAACAATAACAATAATAAAAATACAATTTTTTTTTTTCCTGATTATTAAAGGGATGATTAGGTCTCTCTCTCTCTCTCTTCCAGACAGCCCCTCCCTACAGTCCACACACACTGTCACAGTCACCAACCCCCTCACACTCCCCCTCCATCTCCCCCTCCCTTCCCTCACACAGACAGGGTGGCCAGAGTGAGATCATGTCAGTTGAGAAGTCTGACAGTTTTTTAATTTTCTTTTATCCATACAGTGTTGTAAAGTCGTGAAACTATGCATATTTCCTCAGAATGATTTGATCTTTGTATAAAAAAATGCTTCGAAGTGTTTGGAAGCTGCAATTTAAACATACAAGACAATTAATGTTTCCCTTTTTACTGTCATTTCAAAAATTCACCACGACAAAACCGTTCAAGCTAACCAAAATCCGTTCGCAATTTAAGTTCCTCAATGGTTTTTCTTCATGTAGACAAAGTTTGGTGTGTATAGTGTACTTCCCCTGTGAGGAGTATGCATTAATTCACAACTGTAAAATCTCAAAAATACACATTCAAATCAAAATAGCCGACTTCCTGTTGATCGTAGCTTATGACTGTGAATTAGAAAGTTGTCCGTCTTGATTAGAACAATTTATGTACCAAGTTTTGTGTCTGTAGCTAAAACTAACCCCCCCCTTTTGACAAAAGGTGGCGCTATAGCGTGCCTCCTTCACGCCCTTTTAAAAGCTTTTGCCATTGTCTAGCTATCAATAATACCGATATGTATTTTGAGTTTCATGTAAGTCTGAGCTTGTTGTCTGCCTCAAACTCACCATAACAGAACATTCAAGTTTGACACGTTGCCATGGCAACGCCATATTAGATATCAATATCCCCACAACAGATTTACATCGGCCGTGTTTTGTCATTATTCTGATGAAGTTTTAAGGAAATCGAGTAAAAATAAGATGCTAAATTCAAAACATTTTGAAAATGACTCACTTCCTGCTGCCAGTTGGTGGCGCTATAACGTTGACTCTTAATAGTCACATATATACGATCTGTATCATACAACGAACAAACCAATGAAGTTTGATCAAATTCAGGAAATGTATGTGGACGTTATTAGACATTTCCTGTTTCTCATTTCTCGCCATAATTTCAACGCCTCACCATGGGCAAACCGTTCGAGATATCAAAAATCCCCTCGCAATTTTTCATCCCCAATGTCTTGAGATCATGTTCACCGAGTTTCGTGACGAACGGGTTGAAAACCTCAGAGGAGTATTTCAAATTCCAGAGCATGCTTTTTTTAAACAGCCCTGAATAGTTGACTTCCTGTTGGGCGGAGCCTAAGACATAAAGTGTGAAAGTTGTTCGGCTTAATGAGATCTATAAGTGTACCGAGTTTCATATAAATACATGCAAGTGTGTGTGAGCTATGGTTCAAGATTTCTGACGGTGTTCCAGGGGGCGCTGTAGAGCCCCTGTGCCACGCCCGGGTCCCAGTCTCTGTGGGGTCCTGATGGCCGCAGATTCCAATGTGTGTGCCAATTTTCAAGAGTTTTTGAGCATGTTAAGGCCCCTAAAAACCCCCGGAAGGTTTAATAAAAAATAAAAAAAATAATAATAAGAAGAATAATCCTTAGAAGAACAATAGGGCTCTTCGCCCCTTCGGGCTTGAGCCCTAATAATCCTTAGGGGAACAATAGGGCTCTTCGCCCCTTCGGGCTTGAGCCCTAATAAGAATTAAAGCTGCAAGCAGCGATGAACGGGCCCTCGCACCCGGGCTCACCGCCATCGTGTGGCTTTAGTAAAAAGGTGAACGTTGAGAAATATGCATTTAATGTCCTAAATATAAGTGGAATATATCAAAGTATATCCCATATATGTGCCAATCTTACCGTTGCCAGCAGGTGGCGCTATCATTATAATGGAATATTGGCCTTCAGATGTGTTCAGGCAAGGACTCTTATCAAACAAGTGAAGTTTGGGGAAGATTGAACATTTTATGCTTGAGTTACAACAACTTCTCTTGCAGTGGCAAGACATCAAATTTTGTCATGGCGCCATGGAAACGCCCTTTAACAAAAACTCAAGATCTTCAAAAGTTAACATTGCACAGGCCTTTAGATTAGACTGACCACAAAATATATGTTAATCTCAAAAAAATTATAGGAGTAGTTTGTCGCAGTGTAAAATATGTAACTTCCTGTTGCCAATAGGTGGCGCTATGACTATAACTGAATATTGGCATGTAGATCTGTTCAGGTCAAGAGTCTTATCCAACATGTGAAGTTTGGGGCAGATTGGACATTGTATGTCTGAGTTACAGCAACTTCCTTTTTCATGGCGAAACATCGAAATTTGTCAGGCCGCCATGGACCCGCCCTTTAACGAAACCTCAAGTCCTTCGCAATTTATTATCGCAAAGGGCTTTAGATTACACTGACCAAGTTTGGTGTTGATCTGAATAAATCTCTAGGAGGAGTTCGTTAAAGTACAACCCCTGAAAATGGCAAAAACAACACCAATTTTGAAGGGAAAATTCAAAATAACCGACTTCCTGTTGGGATCCGGATTTCGTACCAAGAGACTTTTTTGTAGGTATTGGTGTGTTACATGTGTGTACCAATTTTTGTACATGTACGTGAAACATAGCTCGAGGCGCACTCCGTTGAAAGTGTATAGGTGGCGCTATAGAGCCATTCTGCCACACCCGGTGGAATATTGGCCTGCAGATCTGTTCAGGTCAGGACTCTTATCACACATGTGAAGTTTGGGGAAGATCGGACATTTTATGCCTGAGTTATAACATCTTTTATTCCCATGGCGAGACATCGAACTTCGTCGCGGCGCCATGAACAAGCCTTTTAACGAAAACTCAAAATCTTCACAACTGAACATCGCACAGGCCTTTAGATTAGACTGACCACAAAAAAGACACTGATGTCATAAAATTTCTAGGAGTAGTTCGTCGCAGCGTAAAATATGTCACTTCCTGTTGCCAATAGGTGGCGCTATGACTATAACTGAATATGGGCATGTCAATCTGTTCAGGTTCGGAATCTCATCAAACATGTGAAGTTTGGGGCAGATTGGACATTGTATGTGTGAGTTATAGCAACTTCATTTTTCATGGCGAATCATCGAAATTCGCCACGCCGCCACGGACACGCCTTTCAACGAAAACTCAAGATCTTCGCAATTTAACATCGCAAAGGCCTTTAGATTAGGCATACCAAATTTGGTGTTGATTTGAAGAAATCTCTAGGAGGAGTTCGTTAAAATACAACACATGGAAATGACCAAAATTACACAAAATATGCTCATAATATTAAAAATAACCGACTTCCTGTTGGGTTTAGAATTTCGCTCCAAGAGTCTTTTTTGTAGGTATTGGTGTGTTACATATGTGTGCCAATTTTCGTGCATGTACGTGAAACATAGCTGGAAGGCTGTTGATTTTCTTGGTATAGGTGGCGCTGTCGAGCCATTTTGCCACACCCTCTTCTGAATCCTATATCAGACGAAAATTTTCACCAGGTTTGACGCGTGTGCAAAGTTTCATGACTTTTTGAGCATGTTAAAGCCCTCAAAAATGCGATTCATTCGGGAGAAGAAGAAGAAGAAGAAGAAGAATTAAAGCTGCAAGCAGCGATGAACGGGCCCTCGCACCCGGGCTCACCGCCATCGTGTGGCTTTAGTAAAAAGGTGAACGTTGAGAAATATGCATTTAAACTCAGAAATATAAGTGCAATATATCAAAGTTTATTCCATATGTGTGCCAATCTTCCTGTTGCCAGCAGGTGGCGCTATCGTTATAATGGAATATTGGCCTTCAGATGTGTTCAAGCCAGGACCCTTATCACACATGTGAAGTTTGGGCAAGATCGGACATTTTATGCCTGAGTTATAACATCTTTTATTCCCATGGCGAGACATCGAACTTCGTCATGGCGACATGGACATGCCTTTTAACAAAAACTCAAGATCTTCACAACTAAACATCACACAGGTCTTTAGATTAGACTGACCACAAAAAAGACATTGATGTCATAAAATTTCTAGGAGTAGTTTGTCACAGTGTAAAATATGTCACTTCCAGTTGCCAATAGGTGGCGCTATGACTATAACTGAATATTGGCATGTAGATCTGTTCAGGTGTAGAGTCTTATCAAAAATGTGAAGTTTGGGGCGGATTGGACATTGTATGTGTGAGTTATAGCACCATCATTTTTCATGGCGAATCATCGAAATTTGTCAGGCCGCCACGGACACGCCCTTTAACGAAACCTCAATTCCTTCGCAATTTAACATGGCAAAGGGCTTTAGATTACACTGACCAAGTTTGGTGTTGATCTGAATAAATCTCTAGGAGGAGTTCGTTAAAATACAACCCCTGAAAATGACAAAAACAACACCAATTTTGCAGGGAAAATTAAAAATAACCGACTTCCTGTTGGGATTCGGGTTTCGTACCAAGAGACTTTTTTGTAGCTATTGGTGTGTTACATATGTTTACCGATTTTCGTACATGTATATGACATGTAGCTCGAGGCGCACTCCATTGAAAATGTATAGGTGGCGCTATCGAGCCATTTTGCCACACCCAATGGAATATTAGCCTCCAGATGTGTTCAGGTCAGTACTCTTATCAAACATTTGAAGTTTGGGCAAGATCTGATATTTTATGACTGAGTTACAACAACTTCTACTCCCATGGCGAGACATCGAACTTTGACATGGCGCCATGGACACGCCCTTTAACGAAAACTCAAGATCTTCTCAATTTAACATCGTACAGGCCTTTAGATTAGACTGACGACAAAAAAGACATTGATGTCAAAAATTTCTAGGAGTAGTTTGTCGCAGCGTAAAATATGTCACTTCCTGTTGCCAATAGGTGGCGCTATGACTATAACTGAATATGGTCATGTCAAACCGTTCAGGACAGGAGTCTCATCAAACATTTGAAGTTTGGGGCAGATTGGTCATTGTATGTCTGAGTTATAGCAACTTCCTGTTTCATGGCGAATCATCGAAATTCGCCAGGCCGCCACACACAGGCCCTTCAACGAAAACTCAAAAGCTTCGCAATTTAACATCGCAAAGGCCTTTAGATTAGGCATACCAAATTTGGTGTTGATCTGAATTAATCTCTAGGAGGAGTTCGTTAAAATACAACGCATGGAATTGACAAAAATGACACAAAATTTGCTCATAATATTAGAAATAACCGACTTCCTGTTGGGTTTCGGATTTTGCTCCAAGAGACTTTTTTGTAGGTATTGGAGAGTTACATGTGTATACCGATTTTCATACATGTACATGAAACGTAGCTCGAGGCGCACACCGTTGAACGTGTATAGGTGGCGCTGTTGAGCCATTTTGCCACACCCACTTCTGAAACCCATATCAGACGTAAATTTTCGCCAGTTCTGAGGTGTGTGCAAAGTTTCATGACTTTTCGAGCATGTTTAGGCCCTCAAAAATGCGATTCATCTTAGAGAAGAAGAATAATAATAATAATAATAATAATAATAATAATAAACGGAGCAATTCCAAGAGGGTCCTCACACCATCGGTGCTCGGGCCCTAATTAAAGCTGCAAGCAGCGATGAACGGGCCCTCGCACCCGGGCTCACCGCCATCGTGTGGCTTTAGTAAAAAGGTGAACGTTGAGAAATATGCATTTAATGTCCTAAATATAAGTGGAATATATCAAAGTATATCCCATATATGTGCCAATCTTACCGTTGCCAGCAGGTGGCGCTATCATTATAATGGAATATTGGCCTTCAGATGTGTTAAGGCCAGGACTCTTATCAAACATGTGAAGTTAGGGGAAGATTGAACATTTTATGCTTGAGTTACAACAACTTCTCTTGCTGTGGCAAGACATCAAATTTTGTCATGGCGCCATGGAAACGCCCTTTAACAAAAACTCAAGATCTCCAAAAGTTAACATTGCACAGGCCTTTAGATTAGACTGACCACAAAATATATGTTAATCTCAAAAAAATTATAGGAGTAGTTTGTCGCAGCGTAAAACATGTCACTTCCTGTTGCCAATAGGTGGCGCTATGACTATAACTGAATGTGGGCATGTAAATCTGTTAAGGGCAGAAGTTTTATCTAACATGTGAAGTTTGGGGCAGATTGGACATTGTATGTCTGAGTTACAGCAACTTCCTTTTTCATGGCGAAACATCGAAATTTGTCAGGCCGCCATGGACACGCCCTTTAACGAAATCTAAAGATCTTCGCAATTTAACATCGCAAAGGGCTTAAGATTACACTGACCAGGTTTGGTGTTGATCTGAATAAATCTCTAGGAGGAGTTCGTTAAAGTACAACCCCTGAAAATGGCAAAAACAACGCCAATTTTGCAGAGAAAATTCTAAATATCCGACTTCCTGTTGGGATTCGGATTTCGTACCAAGAGACTTTTTTGTAGGTATTGGAGTGTTACATGTGTGTACCAATTTTTGTACATGTACGTGAAACATAGCTCGAGGCGCACTCCGTTGAAAGTGTATAGGTGGCGCTATAGAGCCATTCTGCCACACCCGTGTGGAATATTGGCCTGCAGATCTGTTCAGGCCAGGACTCTTATCACACATGTGAAGTTTGGGGAAGATCGGACATTTTATACCTGAGTTATAACATCTTTTATTCCCATGGCGAGACATCGAACTTCGTGGCGGCGCCATGGACACGCCTTTTAACGAAAACTCAAGATCTTCACAACTTAACATTGCACAGGCCTTTAGATTAGACTGACCACAAAAAATACATTGATGTCATAAAATTTCCAGGAGTAGTTCATCGAAGTGTAAAATATGTCACTTCCTGTTGCCAATAGGTGGCGCTATGACTATAACTGAATATTGGCATGTCAATCTGTTCAGGACAGGAGTCTCATCCAACATGTGAAGTTTGGGGCAGATTGGTCATTGTATGTCTGAGTTATAGCAACTTCCTGTTTCATGGCGAATCATCAAAATTCGCCAGGCCGCCACGGACACGCCCATTAACGAAAACTCAAAAGCTTCGCAATTTAACATCGCAAAGGCCTTCAGATTAGGCATACCAAATTTGGTGTTGATCTGAATGAATCTCTAGGAGGAGTTCGTTAAAATACAACGCATGGAAATGACAAAAATGACACAAAATTTGCTCATAATATTAGAAATAACCGACTTCCTGTTGGATTTCGGATTTTGCTCCAAGATACTTTTTTGTAGGTATTGGAGAGTTACATGTGTATTCCGATTTTCATACATGTACATGAAACGTAGCTCGAGGCGCACACCGTTGAACATGTATAGGTGGCGCTGTTGAGCCATTTTGCCACACCCACTTCTGAAACCCATATCAGACGTAAATTTTCGCCAGTTCTGAGGTGTGTGCAAAGTTTCATGACTTTTCGAGCATGTTTAGGCCCTCAAAAATGCGATTCATTTTGGAGAAGAAGAATAATAATAATAATAAATATAGCTGCAAGCAGCGATGGCGGGCTCAAGCCACCAATGCCATCGCCACCCCGGTGGCATCAGGTAAACTGTGCCCAGCGGGCACATGCATTCACAATATCCCTCTGGCAGTGAGGTTTTAAATGATATGGCAGTTAAAGGGTTAATCCGAATCATCTAGACTTTAAAATCACATTCACAGAACAATATATATATATATATATATAACTTTAGTAACACTTTACAATAAGATTTCATTTATAAACATTATGTTAACATGAACAATATTTATATAGCATTCATTCATGTCAGTTAATATTCCAAATTAAACATTAAAACATTGTTTTATTGTGATTTTTTTCCAAGCACATTTTACCAATTCCAAACCATATCAATCTTAATAACTACCATTATTTTTTATTTAATCATTTATGAGTGCTATACAATAGTCCAGGAAAGCTGGAAGAGAAAAACAGGTCAAGAAGAACTGACAAAAAGAATTGCAAAATAATTAGGAATTAATGTGAAGATTAATTTTTAGTCAATTCTGCAAGACAGACTTTCAGGAAAGGAGGTGGAATAAAAATGAGCTCCTAAATCTTAATCCCAGATTCTGGAAGATATATTCCTCAAACCATCGGACAAGAGAAGGTGGTGCTGGTCCTTCACGAGTCACTCTAATCTGTTCATTAAGCCTATATATAAAGTCTTAATATATAGTATTTCACAATACTTCATGGTATTCTAATTAAATAATTTTTTGGAATCTTAGATCTCTCAGAACCTGACACATTGTAATTCTGAGACTCCAGGAAAGTGGCAGTTCTGTAAAATGTTGGCGCTGGAGACTAAATGCTCACTGATAGTTTCACACCTAATTCACTTAAAACACACACAAACACACACACACAGTGACAGAGGGACAGAGTGACATCAGATGTATGTTTTTTAATTTTCTGTCATCCATATAATGTTGTATAGTCATGAAACTATGCATATTTCCTCAGAATGACTTGTCTTCTATGTGTACATTTTTTTGAAGTGTTTAGAAGCTGCACTTTTTTTTACTGGTTCCTTTTTTACTATTATTTCAAAAAATCACCACGACAAAACCATTCAAGCTATCCAAAATTCATTCACACCTGTTCTGTAAGATTAATTCTTTAAACAGTGGTAAAAGAGGATGTGGTGCTGAACCTTCAAGAGTCACCTAAAAACGTATCTGTCCATAAAGCCTATTAAGAATTATTCTTAATATACAGTTCACAATACTTCAGCTTGTTATTCTAATTAAGTGAGGGTCATTTTATCAGTAAAATTCCTAAAATACATATTATTTTCTTTGAAAGATTTCTATAAATTATTTAAATCATACTCGTTTCTCCAATAATTATTTAAAAGTAATCCTATAGCTCCCTCTGGTGGCCATTATAGGTACTAAGAATTGCAAGCTTGATTTATAAGTTATGATAGTTTTAATTTTATGCTGGCTCTTGAAAATGATAAAGCTATGAAACTTACTGTGCTTCCTTCAAATGAGGACTTCTACTTATATAAAAAATTATGAAGAGTTAGAATGAAAAATTTTAAAGATATAGTAAAATAACTATTGTATTTTTTATGTTACTTTAATAAATCTCTATGGCAACACCATTTAAGCTATCCTAAACCCATTCACAATTTAACATCTCAGTATATTGGCATCATGTTGAAAAAGGAGTATGGAGTAGTATGAGGAGGAGTATGAATTCATTTACAGGCTGATTTTATCATAAATCCACAATAAAATTTCTGAGTTCTGTATCAATCTGTGTTGTTGTTGTTTGTTTATTTTTATCTTTTATTTTTCATAGGAAGATAACTGACCCTTTACTCTCCTTTTTAATAAATGTGCTTATAAACCAAGGACAAGCTATTTATAGCTGTATTTATAAACTGCTTACTACTGACTATTAATATTGGGACAAGGCTTTATAAAGCATGAACTGACTATTTACTAATGAGTGCAGTTATTATAAAGTGTTATCAATGAATTTGCTAATGTTAACAAATTAGACATTATTTTACAGTGTTATCAAATCCTTAAATGACTCATAAGCATTTGTGAAAGTTCTGCTTGCATTACAGCTTAGTATTGATCTGTGAGCTGAACAGATTTACTGTTACATCTATGAGATTATGTAAATTCAAATAAATATAATGTCACAGGATGTCATAGGTCAGTATCAAATGAGTTTGAAATTATTATTTGCAGCACAAATAAGTTTTTTTTAGGATTTTTAAAAATCCCTAAAACTGTCAGAAAAAGGTTAAGGCCTAAGCTATTTCTATGTGAGTGGCTAAATTTATTTTTGTTTTTATAATTGTAATACACAAACTATGAAATTATACAAAATGTATAAAAAGGTAAATAAATAAATACGCACACATTAAAAAAGCAGCCAAGTCGAATGAGTTTCCTTTTTTATATAGATTAAAATTGAAGACAGAAGCAAGTGGTAAATGTGGTCACTTTAATATTCAAATCCAGTAGATCCAGTTTATGTTCACGTGGCTGTTTTCGTTTATATTCGCCAAGCTATTATGTATTTTGAAATAATCTTGTCCGTGATGTGTTCGTTCGTACGACGAAAGGCAGAATCCTGCAGCTCGAGAGATACATGTTATTCTGCCAGTCGCGCTTTCAAATAGTCTTGCACACTTAAACGGGTCACAAACACCTGCATTTAGCTCTTGTAGTGTTACAATGGGTTTATTGTGTGCATTTGTGGTAATATTTTATTTAAAAAAGCTCTTAAACAAGAATAAATTCGTTTGTTTTGAGCTCGACACTGTACGCGCTGATCGGAGCGGTGATTTCAGATAGGCAGCCACAAATATTTCATTTTCACACAAACAGTTCAAAAACATCTGAATTTAGCTCTTGGTGTGTTCTAATTGGTTGATTGTGTGATATCGCTGTAATAATTTATTTTTAAAAGCTATAAAACAGGAATAAATTCGTTTTTTCTGAGCTCTTTACTCCAGACTCTCGTGATCACAGCGGTGATTCATCTCTCCTATTTCTCACGTATCTCTGGCCAGAAATAATTTATCCATGAGCCCTGAACCGGTAATAATCAGATATGTTGGTTTAGCTTGTCAGTGTGAATTAAATCTAAGTATTTATTTGTATTTTTAACCGATTTAAAAGTGAAAGTAAAAGTTCGGGAATTGAACCTGTAGGGGCGCAATTTCTCTCAGACAATGGAAGTCTGAAGCACACATACTCAAACAGAGGGACAGAGTGAGATGAGATGTCTGAGAGTTTTTTAATTTTCTGTTATCCATACAGTGTTGTAAAGTCGTTAAACTATGCATATTTCCTCAGAATGACTTTTTCATCTGTATGAAAAAATTCTTTGACGTGTTTGGAAGCTGCAATTTAAAAATACAATAATGATTCCCTTTGTAAGGTCATTTAAAAAAATCACCACGGCAAAACCATTCAAGCTATCCAAAATCCATTCACAATTTAAGTTCCTATCAGAAATACTGATGTGTGTTCAGAGTTTTGTGAAATTCTAAGTATGTTATTTGCCTCAAAATCACCTGAGAAGTATTCCAGTTTGACATGTTGCCACGCCAACAATTTTTTAGATATCAATATCCCCCTTGCAGATTTATATCGGCTGTGTTTTAACATTATTCTGATGAAGTTTGAAGCAAATCGAGTAATAATAAGATGCTGAATTCAAATCATTTTGAAAATGACACACTTCCTTCTGCCAGTTGGTGGCGCTATAACTTTGACTCCTAATAGTCACATATATGCGATCGACATCATACAACGAATAATCTGATGAAGTTTGATTAAAATCAGGAAATGTATGTGGACGGTATTAGACACTTCCTGTTTCTCATTTCTCGCCATAATTTCAACGCCTCGCCACGAGCAAACCGTTCGAGATATCAAAAATCCCCTGGCAATTTTTCATCCCCAGTGTCTTGAGATCATGTTGACCGAGTTTGGCGGCAATCGAGAAAAAAACCTATGACAAGTAATTCAAATTCCAGAGCATGCGCTTTTTACATAACTCTAAATAGCTGACTTCCTGATGGGCGGAGCCTATGACATGCAATACGAAAGTTGTTTGGCACGATGAGATCTATATGTGTACTGAGTTTCATATGAATATGTGCAAGTATGTGTGAGCTATACATCAACATTTCTGACTGTGTTCCAGGGGGCGCCGTAGAGCCCCTGTGCCACGCCCGGGTCCCAGCCTCTGCAGGCTCCTAAAGGCCACAGATTCCAAAGTGTGCGCAAATTTTCAAGAGTTTTTGAGTATGTTAAGGACCCCAAAAGCCCCCACAACTTTGACGAAAAATTTGAATACTAAACCCTAAATAGCCAACTTCCTGTTGGGCGGAGCCTATGATATGCAATACAAAAGTTGTTTGGATTGATGAGATTTATATGTGTACCGAGTTTCATACGTCTACGAGCAAGAATGTATGATATATGGCCCTCCATATTCCAGGGGGCGCTGTAGAGCCCCTGTGCCACGCCCGTGTATCAGTCTCTGCCCGGCCCTAATGGCCGCAGGTTCCAATCTGTGTGCCAATTTTCAAGACTTTTTAAGCACGTTAAGGGCCCCAAAAGCCCCCGAGACGTTGGAAAAAAAAAATAATAATAATAATAATAATAAATATAGCTGCAAGCAGCGATGGCGGGCTCAAGCCACCAATGCCATCGCCACCCCGGTGGCATCAGGTAAACTGTGCCCAGCGGGCACATGCATTCACAATATCCCTCTGGCAGTGAGGTTTTAAAGGATATGGCAGTTAAAGGGTTAATCCGAATCATCTAGACTTTAAAATCACATTCACAGAACAATATATATATATATATATATATATAACTTTAGTAACACTTTACAATAAGATTTCATTTATAAACATTATGTTAACATGAACAATATTTATATAGCATTCATTCATGTCAGTTAATATTCCAAACTTAAACATTAAAACATTGTTTTATTGTGATTTTTTTCCAAGCACATTTTACCAATTCCAAACCATATGAATCTTAATAACTACCATTATTTTTTATTTAATCATTTATGAGTGCTATACAATAGTCCAGGAAAGCTGGAAGAGAAAAACTCCTTATATTCATGTGTGCAGAATTATTAGGCATGTTTTCTTTTACAGATGAAATGCGCTAAAATAGAGTTTTAACTCAAACTGTAAAGTCGAAAATTATGAAATACCCATGAGAAATATCAAACACAAATGCAATACAGAAATGGATAAGTTAGGACTTGACCATTGTACAAAAATGCTGACTGGGTCATGAGGTCAGAAAAGAAGAAGAAAAAAAAACAGGTCAAGAAGAACTGACAAAAATAATTGCAAAATAATTAGGAATTAATGTGAAGATTAATTTTTAGTCAATTCTGCAAGACAGACTTTCAGGAAAGGAGGTGGAATAAAAATGAGCTCCTAAATCTTAATCCCGGATTCTGGAAGATATATTCCTCAAACCATCAGACAAGAGGAGGTGGTGCTGGTCCTTCACAAGTCACTCTAATCTGTTCATAAAGCCTATATATAAAGTCTTTATATATAGTATTTCACAATACTTCATGGTATTCTAATTAAATCATTTTTTGGAATCTTAGATCTCTCAGAACCTGACACATTGTAATTCTGAGACTCCAGGAAAGTGGCAGTTCTGTACAATGTTGGCGCTGGAGACTAAATGCTCCCTGATAGTTTCACACCTAATTCACTTAACACACACACACACACACACACACACACATTACCCACAGTGACAGAGGGACAGAGAGACATCAGATGTATGATAGTTTTTTAATTTTCTATCATCCATATAGTGTTGTATAGTCATGAAACTATGCATATTTCCTCAGAATGACTTGTCTTCTATGTGTACATTTTTTTGAAGTGTTTAGAAGCTGCACTTAAAAAAAATAAATGACATTTACTGGTTACATTTTTACTGTTATTTCAAAAAATCACCACGACAAAACCATTCAAGCTATTCAAAATTCATCTGCACCTGTACTGTAAGATACATTCTTTAAGCAGTGGTAAAAGAGGATGTGGTGCTGATCCTTCAAGAGTCTCTGAAAACGTATCTGTCCATAAAGCCTATAAAGAATTATTCTTAATATACGGTTCACAATACTTCAGCTTGTTTTTCTAATTAAGTGAGGGTCATTCTATCAGTAAAATACATACAATACATATTATTTTTCTTTGTAAGATTTCTATAAATTATTTAAATCATACTTGTTTCTACAATAATTATTTAAAAGTAATCCTATAGCTCCATCTGGTGGCCATTATTGGTACTAAGAATTGCCAGCTTGATTTATATGTTATGATAGTTTTAATTTTATGCTGGCTCTTGAAAATGATAAAGCTATGAAACTTACTGTGCTTCCTTCAAATGATGACTTCTACCTATATAAAAAATTATGAATAGTTGGAATTAAACATTTTAAAGATATAGTAAAATAACTATTGTATTTTTTTTATGTTACTTTAATAAATCGCTATGGCCACACCATTTAAGGTATCCTAAACCCATTCGAAATTTAACATCTTCAGTATATGGCTTCATGTTAAAACAGTTTGGTGTGAACTACTTGTGTCTTCTTGGAGGAGAATTAATTGATTTACAGGCTGAGTTTATCATAAATCCACAATAACATTTCTGAGTTCTGTATCAATCTGTGTTGTTGTTTGTTTATTTTTATTTTATTTATTTTTCATAGGAAGATAACTGACCCTTTACTCTCCTTTTTAATAAATGTGCTTATAAACCAAGAACAAGCTATTTATAGCTGTATTTATAAACTGCTTACTACTGACTATTAATATTGGGACAAGGCTTTATAAAGCATGAACTGACTATTTACTAATGAGTGCAGTTATTATAAAGTGTTATCAATGCATTTGCTAATGTTAACAAATTAGACATTATTTTACAGTGTTATCAAATCCCTTAAATGATTTGTAAATGTTTTGTAATGATTTTATTGACCTACAAGCATTTGTGAAAGTTCTGCTTGCATTACAGCTTAGTCTTGATCTGTGAGCTGAACAGATTTACGGTTACATCCATGAGATTATGTAAATTCAAATAAATATCATGTCACAGGATGTCAGAGGTCAGTATCAAATTAATTTGAAATTATTATTTGCAGCACAAATAAGGTTTTTTAGGATTTTTAAAAATCCCTAAAACTGTCAAAAAAGGATAAGGCCTAAGATTTCTATGTGAGTGGCTAAATTTATTTGTTTTTATAACTATAATGCATAAACTATAAAATTATACAAAATGTATAAAAAAGTACAGCAGTTATTCTTTTCCAATGTTTTTTATTTATTAATTTAAAAAAAAAAAATTTGGGGGGATTTACATTTAAAAAAAATAGCCTACTGCATTCATTCTAAACAGCTTGAATAAAACCTGTCAAAATTTATTATAGACCACTGTAACTGTGTATAATCTAACAGACAAGTTTATTATGTCTGTACACCAGATAAATTGGACGATAAAGAAATTGCTAACAATAGTATAATAGAGCATGTTTTAGGTTTTTAGGCGTTTAGATGCAGAAATGGACAAATCAAATGTAAAATAAAATGTAATTGATTTAATTAAATATAGATTAAGTCTTGTTAGAGCAAAATAATAAATAAATACGTACACATATTAAAAAAGCAGCCAAGATGAATGAGTTTAATTTTTTATATAGATTAAAATTGAAGACAGAAGCAGCTGGTATATGCGGTCACTTAATATTAAAATCCAGTAGATCCACTTCAGATTTATTTCTCAACAGTTTATGTCCACGTGGCTGTTTTCGTTTATATTCGCCAAGCTATTATGTATTTTGAAATAATCTTGTCCGTGATGTGTTCGTTCGTACGACGAAAGGCAGAATCCTGCAGCTCGAGAGATATATGTTATTCTGCCAGTCGCGCTTTCAAATAGTCTTGCGCACTTAAACGGGTCACAAACACCTGCATTTAGCTCTTGTGTTATAATGGGTGTATTGTGTGCATTTATGGCAATATTTTATTTGAAAAAGCTCTTAAACAAGAATAAATTCGTTTGTTTTGAACTTGTGACACTGTACGCGCTGATCGGAGGCGGTGATTTCAGATAGGCAGCCGCGAATATTTCATTTTCACACAAACAGTTCATAAACATCTGAATTTAGCTCTTGGTGTGTTCTAATTGGTGAATTGTGTGATATCGCTTTAATATTTTATTTGTTAAAGCTATAAAACAAGAATAAACTCGTTTTTTTCTGAGCTCGTCATTCCACACGCTCATGCTCAGAGCATGATTCATCTCTCGTGTTTCTCACGTATCACTGACCACACATCAATTATTAATGAGCCCTGACCCGGTAATAATCATTTATGTTGGTTTAGCTTGTCAGTGTGAATTAAATCTAAGTATTTATTTGTATTTTAACCGATTAAAAAATGAAACTAAAAGAGAGTCTCCTCCCTTTCAGTCGAATTTCCCTTTCAGGAATTGAACCTGTAGGGGCGCATTTTCTCTCAGACAATGTAAGTCTCAGCACATAATACTCAAACAGAGGGACAGAGTGAGATGAGATGTCTGACAGTTTTTTAATATTCTGTTATCCATACAGTGTTGTAAAGTCGTGAAACTATCCATATTTACTCAGAATGACTTTTTTTTGTATGAAAAAAGGTTTTGAAGTGTTTGGAATTTAAAAATGCAGGACAATTAATAATTCCATTTTTACTGTCATTTAAAAAAATCACCACGACAAAACCGTTCAAGCTATCCAAAATCCTTTGGCAATTTAAGTTGTTTAAAATGTTTTGGCATCATGTAGACAAAGTTTGGTGTGTATAGTGTTACTCTCCTCTGAGCAGTATGCATTAATTCACAGCTAAATGTAAAAAAAAATCCACATTCAAATCAAAATAGCTGACTTCCTGTTGATCGTAGCTGATGACTGTGAATTAGAAAGTTGTCCATCTTGATAAGAACAATTTTTGTACCGAGTTTGGTGTCTGTAGCTAAAACTAACCCCCCCACTTTTGACAAAAGGTGGCGCTATAGAGTGCCTCTTCCACGCCCTCTTATGAACTTTTGCCAGTGTCTAGTTATCATAAATACTGATATGTGTTCTGAATTTCATGAAATTCTAAGTATGTTATATGCCTTAAAATCACCTGAGAAGTATTCCAGTTTGACATGTTGCCACGGCAACAATATTTTTAGATATCAATATCCCCCTAGCAGATTAATATAGGCTGTGTTTTAACATTATTCTGATGAAGTTTGAAGCAAATCGAGTAAAAATAAGATGCTGAATACAAAGCATTTTGAAAATGACACACTTCCTGCTGCCAGTTGGTGGCGCTATAACTTTGACTCCTAATAGTCACATATATGCGATCGACATCATACAAAGAATAATCTGATGAAGTTTGATTAAAATCAGGAAATGTATGTGGATGGTATTAGACACTTCCTGTTTCTCATTTCTCGCCATAATTTCAACGCCTCGCCACGAGCAAACCGTTTGAGATATCAAAAATCCCCTGGCAATTTTTCATCCCCAGTGTCTTGAGATCATGTTGACCGAGTTTGGCGGCAATCGAGTAAAAAACCTATGACAAGTATTTCAAATTCCAGAGCATACGCTTTTTACATAACTCTAAATAGCTGACTTCCTGTTGGGCGGAGCCTATAACATGCAATACGCAAGTTGTTCGGCACGATGAGATCTATATGTGTACTGAGTTTCATATTAATACGTGCAAGTATGTGTGAGCTATACATCAACATTTATGACTGTGTTCCAGGGGGCGCTGTAGAGCCCCTGTGCCACGCCCAGGTCCCAGCCTCTGCAGGCTCCTTAAGGCCACAGATTCCAAAGTGTGCGCAAACTTTCAAGAGTTTTTGAGTATGTTAAGGACCCCAAAAGCCCCCACAACTTTGACGACAAATATGAATAATAAACCCTAAATAGCCAACTTCCTGTTGGGCGGAGCCTATGATATGCAATACGAAAGTTGTTTGTATTGATGAGTTCTATATGTGTACCGAGTTTCGCGCGTCTACGTGCAAGTATGTATGATATATGGCCCTCCATATTCCAGGGGGCGCTGTAGAGCCTCTGTGCCACGCCCGTGTATCAGTCTCTGCCCAGCCCTAATGGCCGCAGGTTCCAATGTGTGTGCCAATTTTCAAGACTTTTTAAGCATGTTAAGGGCCCCAAAAGCCCCCGAAACCTTGAAGAAAAATAATAATAATAAATAATAATAATAACAAATAATCCTAAGGAAAACAATAGGGCTCTCGCCCTCCAGGCTTGAGCCCTAATAAAAAATAATCCTAAGGAAAACAATAGGCCTCTCGCCCTTTGGGCTTGAGCCCTAATAATAATAATTAAAGCTGCAAGCAGCGATGAACGGGCCCTCGCACCCGGGCTCACCGCAATCGTGTGGCTTTAGTAAAAAGGTGAAGGTGAGAAATATGCATTTCAAATCGTTAATATAAGTGGAATATGTCAAAGTCACTTATATGTGCCAATTTTCCTGTTGCCAATAGGTGGCGCTATCATTATAATGGAATATTGGCCTTCAGATGTGTTCAGGCTAGGAGTCTTATCGAACATGTGAAGTTTGGGGAATATCGAACATTTCAAGCCTGAGTTACAACAACTTCTCTTGCTGTGGCGAGACATCAAATTTTGTCATGGCGCCATGGACACGCCCTTTAAAAAAATCTAAAGATCTCCACAATTTAACATTGCAAAGACCTTTAGATTAGACTGACCAAAATAAAATGTTGATGTCATAAAATTTCTTGGAGTAGTTCTTTGCAGTGTAAAACATGACACTTCCTGTTGCCAGCAGGTGGCGCTATGACTATGACTGAATATGGGCATGTAGATCTGTTAAGGGCAGAAGTCTTATCTAACATGTGAAGTTTGAGGCAGATTGGACATTGTATGTCTGAGTTACAGCAACTTCCTTTTTCATGGCGAAACATCGAAATTTGTCAGGCCGCCATGGACACGCCCTTTAACGAAACCTCAAGATCTTCGCAATTTAACATTGCAAAGGCCTTTAGATTTAACTGACCATATATGGTGTTGATCTGAATAAATCTCTAGGAGGAGTTCGTTAAAGTACAACCCCTGAAAATGGCAAAAACAATGCCAATTTTGCAGAGAAAATTCAAAATAACCGACTTCCTGTTGGGATTCAGATTTCCTACCAAGAGACTTTTTTGTAGGTATTGGTGTGTTACATGTGTGTACCGATTTTTGTACATGTACGTGAAACATAGCTCGAGGCACACTCTGTTGAATGTGTATAGGTGGCGCTATCGAGCCATTTTGCCACACCCAATGGAATATTGGCCTTCAGATGTGTTCAGGCCAGGACTCTTATCAAACAGGTGAAGTTTGGGCAAGATCTGATATTTTATGCCTGAGTTACAACAACTTCTACTCCCATGGCGAGACATCGAACTTTATCACGACGCCATGGACACGCCCTTTAACGAAAACTCAAGATCTTCACAGTTTAACATTGCACAGGCCTTTAGATTAGACTGACCACAAAAAAGACATTGATGTCATAAAATTTCTAGGAGTAGTTCTTCGGAGCATAAAATATGACACTTCCTGTTGCCAATAGGTGGCGCTATGACTATAACTGAATATGGGCATGTCAATCTGTTCAGTTCTAGAGTCTTATCAACCATGTGAAGTTTGGGGCAGATTGGACATTGTATGTCTGAGTTATAGCAACTTCATTTTTCATGGCGAATCATCGAAATTCGCCAGGCCGCCACTGACACGCCCTTCGACGAAAACTCAAAATCTTCGCAATTTAACATCGCAAAGGCCTTTAGATTAGGCATACCAAATTTGGTGTTGATCTGAATAAGTCTCTAGGAGGAGTTCGTTAAAATACAACTCATGGAAATGGCAAAAATGACACAAAATTTGCTCATATTATTAAAAATAACCGACTTCCTGTTGGGATTCGGATTTTGTACCAGGAGACTTTTTTGTAGCTATTGGTGTGTTACATATGTGTACCGATTTTCATACATGTACGTGAAACATAGCTCGAGGCGCACACCGCTGAAAGTGTATAGGTGGCGCTGTCGAGCCATTTTGCCACACCCACTTCTGAAACCCATATCAGATGTAAATTTTCGCCGGTTCTGAGGTGTGTGCAAAGTTTCATGACTTTTTGAGTATGTTTAGGCCCTCAAAAATGCGATTCATTTTGGAGAAGAAGAATAATAATAATAAATATAGCTGCAAGCAGCGATGGCGGGCTCAAGCCACCAATGCCATCGCCACCCCGGTGGCATCAGGTAAACTGTGCCCAGCGGGCACATGCATTCACAATATCCCTCTGGCAGTGAGGTTTTAAAGGATATGGCAGTTAAAGGGTTAATCCGAATCATCTAGACTTTAAAATCACATTCACAGAACAATATATATATTAGTAACACTGTACAATAAGATTTCATTTATAAACATTATGTTAACATGAACAATATTTATATAGCATTCATTCATGTCAGTTAATATTCCAAACTTAAACATGAAAACATTGTTTTATTGTGATTTTTTTCCAAGTACATTTTACCAATTCCAAACCATATAAATCTTAATAACTACCATTATTTTTTATTTAATCATTTATGAGTGCTATACAATAGTCCAGGAAAGCTGGAAGAGAAAAACTCCTTATATTCATGTGTGCAGAATTATTAGGCATGTTTTCTTTTACAGATGAAATGCGCTAAAATAGACTTTTAACTCAAACTGTAAGGTCGAAAATTATGAAATACCCATGAGAAATATCAAACACAAATGCAATACAGAAATGGATAAGTTAAGACTTGACCATTGTACAAAAAATACTGACAGGGTCATGAGGTCAGAAAAGAAGAAGAAAAAAGCAGGTCAAGAAGAACTGACAAAAAGAATTGCAAAATAATTAGTAATTAATGTGAAGATTAATTTTTAGTCAATTCTGCAAGACAGACTTTTCAGGAAAGGAGGTGGAATAAAAATGAGCTCCTAAATCTTAATCCCAGATTCTGGAAGATACAATTGTAAGTATCTTCCAGATAAATTAAAATAAATATAATGTCACAGGATGTCATAGGTCAGTATCAAATGAGTTTGAAATTATTATTTGCAGCACAAATAAGGTTTTTTTAGGATTTTTAAAAATCCCTAAAACTGTCAGAAAAAGGTTAAGGCCTAAGCTATTTCTATGTGAGTGGCTAATTTTATTTTTGTTTTTATAATTGTAATACACAAACTATGAAATTATACAAAATGTATAAAAAGATAAATAAATAAATACGCACACATTAAAAAAGCAGCCAAGTCGAATGAGTTTCCTTTTTTATATAGATTAAAATTGAAGACAGAAACAAGTGGTAAATGTGGTCACTTTAATATTCAAATCCAGTAGATCCAGTTTATGTTCACGTGGCTGTTTTCGTTTATAGTCGCCAAGCTATTATGTATTTTGAAATAATCTTGTCCGTGATGTGTTCGTTCGTACGACGAAAGGCAGAATCCTGCAGCTCCAGAGATACATGTTATTCTGCCAGTCGCGCTTTCAAATAGTCTTGCACACTTAAACAGGTCACAAACACCTGCATTTAGCTCTTGTTGTGTTACAATGGGTTTATTGTGTGCATTTGTGGTAATATTTTATTTAAAAAAGCTCTTAAACAAGAATAAATTCGTTTGTTTTGAACTTGTGACACTGTGCGCGCTGATCGGAGGCGGTGATTTCAGATAGGCAGCCACAAATATTTCATTTTCACACAAACAGTTCAAAAACATCTTAATTTAGCTCTTGGTGTGTTCTAATTGGTTGATTGTGTGATATCGCTGTAATAATTTATTTTTAAAAGCTTTAAAACAGGAATAAATTCGTTTTCTCTGAGCTCTTTACTCCAGACTCTCGTGATCACAGCGGTGATTCATCTCTCCTATTTCTCACGTATCTCTGGCCAGAAATAATTTATCCATGAGCCCTGAACCGGTAATAATCAGATATGTTGGTTTAGCTTGTCAGTGTGAATTAAATCTAAGTATTTATTTGTATTTTTAACCGATTTAAAAGTGAAAGTAAAAGTTCGGGAATTGAACCTGTAGGGGCGCAATTTCTCTCAGACAATGGAAGTCTGAAGCACATACTCAAACAGAGGGACAGAGTGAGATGAGATGTCTGAGAGTTTTTTAATTTTCTGTTATCCATACAGTGTTGTAAAGTCGTTAAACTATGCATATTTCCTCAGAATGACTTTTTCATCTGTATGAAAAAATTCTTTGACGTGTTTGGAAGTTGCAATTTAAAAATACAATAATGATTCCCTTTGTAAGGTCATTTAAAAAAATCACCACGGCAAAACCATTCAAGCTATCCAAAATCCATTCACAATTTAAGTTCCTATCAGAAATACTGATGTGTGTTCAGAGTTTTGTGAAATTCTAAGTATGTTATTTGCCTCAAAATCACCTGAGAAGTATTCCAGTTTGACATGTTGCCACGCCAACAATTTTTTAGATATCAATATCCCCCTTGCAGATTTATATCGGCTGTGTTTTAACATTATTCTGATGAAGTTTGAAGCAAATCGAGTAATAATAAGATGCTGAATTCAAATCATTTTGAAAATGACACACTTCCTTCTGCCAGTTGGTGGCGCTATAACTTTGACTCCTAATAGTCACATATATGCGATCGACATCATACAACGAATAATCTGATGAAGTTTGATTAAAATCAGGAAATGTATGTGGACGGTATTAGACACTTCCTGTTTCTCATTTCTCGCCATAATTTCAACGCCTCGCCACGAGCAAACCGTTCGAGATATCAAAAATCCCCTGGCAATTTTTCATCCCCAGTGTCTTGAGATCATGTTGACCGAGTTTGGCGGCAATCGAGAAAAAAACCTATGACAAGTAATTCAAATTCCAGAGCATGCGCTTTTTACATAACTCTAAATAGCTGACTTCCTGATGGGCGGAGCCTATGACATGCAATACGAAAGTTGTTTGGCACGATGAGATCTATATGTGTACTGAGTTTCATATGAATATGTGCAAGTATGTGTGAGCTATACATCAACATTTCTGACTGTGTTCCAGGGGGCGCCGTAGAGCCCCTGTGCCACGCCCGGGTCCCAGCCTCTGCAGGCTCCTAAAGGCCACAGATTCCAAAGTGTGCGCAAATTTTCAAGAGTTTTTGAGTATGTTAAGGACCCCAAAAGCCCCCACAACTTTGACGAAAAATTTGAATACTAAACCCTAAATAGCCAACTTCCTGTTGGGCGGAGCCTATGATATGCAATACAAAAGTTGTTTGGATTGATGAGATTTATATGTGTACCGAGTTTCATACGTCTACGAGCAAGAATGTATGATATATGGCCCTCCATATTCCAGGGGGCGCTGTAGAGCCCCTGTGCCACGCCCGTGTATCAGTCTCTGCCCGGCCCTAATGGCCGCAGGTTCCAATCTGTGTGCCAATTTTCAAGACTTTTTAAGCACGTTAAGGGCCCCAAAAGCCCCCGAGACGTTGGAAAAAAATAATAATAATAATAATAATAATAATAAAAAATAATCCTAAGGAAAACAATAGGCCTCTCGCCCTTTGGGCTTGAGCCCTAATAATAATAATTAAAGCTGCAAGCAGCGATGAACGGGCCCTCGCACCCGGGCTCACCGCAATCGTGTGGCTTTAGTAAAAAGGTGAAGGTGAGAAATATGCATTTCAAATCGTTAATATAAGTGGAATATGTCAAAGTCACTTATATGTGCCAATTTTCCTGTTGCCAATAGGTGGCGCTATCATTATAATGGAATATTGGCCTTCAGATGTGTTCAGGCTAGGAGTCTTATCGAACATGTGAAGTTTGGGGAATATCGAACATTTCAAGCCTGAGTTACAACAACTTCTCTTGCTGTGGCGAGACATCAAATTTTGTCATGGCGCCATGGACACGCCCTTTAAAAAAATCTAAAGATCTCCACAATTTAACATTGCAAAGACCTTTAGATTAGACTGACCAAAATAAAATGTTGATGTCATAAAATTTCTTGGAGTAGTTCTTTGCAGTGTAAAACATGACACTTCCTGTTGCCAGCAGGTGGCGCTATGACTATGACTGAATATGGGCATGTAGATCTGTTAAGGGCAGAAGTCTTATCTAACATGTGAAGTTTGAGGCAGATTGGACATTGTATGTCTGAGTTACAGCAACTTCCTTTTTCATGGCGAAACATCGAAATTTGTCAGGCCGCCATGGACACGCCCTTTAACGAAACCTCAAGATCTTCGCAATTTAACATTGCAAAGGCCTTTAGATTTAACTGACCATATATGGTGTTGATCTGAATAAATCTCTAGGAGGAGTTCGTTAAAGTACAACCCCTGAAAATGGCAAAAACAATGCCAATTTTGCAGAGAAAATTCAAAATAACCGACTTCCTGTTGGGATTCAGATTTCCTACCAAGAGACTTTTTTGTAGGTATTGGTGTGTTACATGTGTGTACCGATTTTTGTACATGTACGTGAAACATAGCTCGAGGCACACTCTGTTGAATGTGTATAGGTGGCGCTATCGAGCCATTTTGCCACACCCAATGGAATATTGGCCTTCAGATGTGTTCAGGCCAGGACTCTTATCAAACAGGTGAAGTTTGGGCAAGATCTGATATTTTATGCCTGAGTTACAACAACTTCTACTCCCATGGCGAGACATCGAACTTTATCACGGCGCCATGGACACGCCCTTTAACGAAAACTCAAGATCTTCACAGTTTAACATTGCACAGGCCTTTAGATTAGACTGACCACAAAAAAGACATTGATGTCATAAAATTTCTAGGAGTAGTTCTTCGGAGCATAAAATATGACACTTCCTGTTGCCAATAGGTGGCGCTATGACTATAACTGAATATGGGCATGTCAATCTGTTCAGTTCTAGAGTCTTATCAACCATGTGAAGTTTGGGGCAGATTGGACATTGTATGTCTGAGTTATAGCAACTTCATTTTTCATGGCGAATCATCGAAATTCGCCAGGCCGCCACTGACACGCCCTTCGACGAAAACTCAAAATCTTCGCAATTTAACATCGCAAAGGCCTTTAGATTAGGCATACCAAATTTGGTGTTGATCTGAATAAGTCTCTAGGAGGAGTTCGTTAAAATACAACTCATGGAAATGGCAAAAATGACACAAAATTTGCTCATATTATTAAAAATAACCGACTTCCTGTTGGGATTCGGATTTTGTACCAGGAGACTTTTTTGTAGCTATTGGTGTGTTACATATGTGTACCGATTTTCATACATGTACGTGAAACATAGCTCGAGGCGCACACTGCTGAAAGTGTATAGGTGGCGCTGTCGAGCCATTTTGCCACACCCACTTCTGAAACCCATATCAGATGTAAATTTTCGCCGGTTCTGAGGTGTGTGCAAAGTTTCATGACTTTTTGAGTATGTTTAGGCCCTCAAAAATGCGATTCATTTTGGAGAAGAAGAATAATAATAATAATTAAAGCTGCAAGCAGCGATGAACGGGCCCTCGCACCCGGGCTCACCGCCATCGTGTGGCTTTAGTAAAAAGGTGAACGTTGAGAAATATGCATTTAAACTCATAAATATAAGTGCAATATATCAAAGTTTATTCCATATGTGTGCCAATCTTCCTTTTGCCAGCAGGTGGCGCTATCGTTATAATGGAATATTGGCCTTCAGATGTGTTCAAGCCAGGACCCTTATCACACATGTGAAGTTTGGGCAAGATCGGACATTTTATGCCTGAGTTATAACATCTTTTATTCCCATGGCGAGACATCGAACTTCGTCATGGCGACATGGACATGCCTTTTAACAAAAACTCAAGATCTTCACAACTAAACATCACACAGGTCTTTAGATTAGACTGACCACAAAAAAGACATTGATGTCATAAAATTTCTAGGAGTAGTTTGTCACAGTGTAAAATATGTCACTTCCAGTTGCCAATAGGTGGCGCTATGACTATAACTGAATATTGGCATGTAGATCTGTTCAGGTGAAGAGTCTTATCAAAAATGTGAAGTTTGGGGCGGATTGGACATTGTATGTGTGAGTTATAGCACCATCATTTTTCATGGCGAATCATCGAAATTTGTCAGGCCGCCATGGACACGCCCTTTAACGAAACCTCAATTCCTTCGCAATTTAACATGGCAAAGGGCTTTAGATTACACTGACCAAGTTTGGTGTTGATCTGAATAAATCTCTAGGAGGAGTTCGTTAAAATACAACCCCTGAAAATGACAAAAACAACACCAATTTTGCAGGGAAAATTAAAAATAACCGACTTCCTGTTGGGATTCGGGTTTCGTACCAAGAGACTTTTTTGTAGCTATTGGTGTGTTACATATGTTTACCGATTTTCGTACATGTATATGACATGTAGCTCGAGGCGCACTCCATTGAAAATGTATAGGCGGCGCTATCGAGCCATTTTGCCACACCCAATGGAATATTAGCCTCCAGATGTGTTCAGGTCAGTACTCTTATCAAACATTTGAAGTTTGGGCAAGATCTGATATTTTATGACTGAGTTACAACAACTTCTACTCCCATGGCGAGACATCGAACTTTGACATGGCGCCATGGACACGCCCTTTAACGAAAACTCAAGATCTTCTCAATTTAACATCGTACAGGCCTTTAGATTAGACTGACGACAAAAAAGACATTGATGTCAAAAATTTCTAGGAGTAGTTTGTCGCAGCGTAAAATATGTCACTTCCTGTTGCCAATAGGTGGCGCTATGACTATAACTGAATATGGTCATGTCAAACCGTTCAGGACAGGAGTCTCATCAAACATGTGAAGTTTGGGGCAGATTGGTCATTGTATGTCTGAGTTATAGCAACTTCCTGTTTCATGGCGAATCATCGAAATTCGCCAGGCCGCCACACACAGGCCCTTCAACGAAAACTCAAAAGCTTCGCAATTTAACATCGCAAAGGCCTTTAGATTAGGCATACCAAATTTGGTGTTGATCTGAATTCATCTCTAGGAGGAGTTCGTTAAAATACAACGCATGGAATTGACAAAAATGACACAAAATTTGCTCATAATATTAGAAATAACCGACTTCCTGTTGGGTTTCGGATTTTGCTCCAAGAGACTTTTTTGTAGGTATTGGAGAGTTACATGTGTATACCGATTTTCATACATGTACATGAAACGTAGCTCGAGGCGCACACCGTTGAACGTGTATAGGTGGCGCTGTTGAGCCATTTTGCCACACCCACTTCTGAAACCCATATCAGACGTAAATTTTCGCCAGTTCTGAGGTGTGTGCAAAGTTTCCTGACTTTTCGAGCATGTTTAGGCCCTCAAAAATGCGATTCATCTTAGAGAAGAAGAATAATAATAATAATAATAATAATAATTAAAGCTGCAAGCAGCGATGAACGGGCCCTCGCACCCGGGCTCACCACCAGCGAGTTGCTTTAGTAAAAAGGTGAACGGTGAGAAATATGCATTTAATGTCATAAATATAAGTGGAATATATCAAAGTATATCCCATATATGTGCCAATCTTACCGTTGCCAGCAGGTAGCGCTATCATTATAATGGAATATTGGCCTTCAGATGTGTTCAGGCCAGGACTGTTATCAAACATGTGAAGTTTGGGGAAGATCGAACAAATTATGCCTGAGTTACAACAACTTCTCTTACTGTGGCGAGACATAAAAATTTGTCATGGCGCCATGGACACGCCCTTTAACAAAAACTCAAGATCTCCACAAGTTAACATTGCACAGGCCTTTAGATTAGACTGACCACAAAATATATGTTAATCTCAAAAAAATTATAGGAGTAGTTTGTCGCAGCGTAAAACATGTCACTTCCTGTTGCCAATAGGTGGCGCTATGACTATAACTGAATGTGGGCATGTAGATCTGTTAAGGGCAGAAGTTTTATCTAAAATGTGAAGTTTGGGGCAGATTGGACATTGTATGTCTGAGTTACAGCAACTTCCTTTTTCATGGCGAAACATCGAAATTTGTCAGGCCGCCATGGACACGCCCTTTAACGAAATTTAAAGATCTTCGCAATTTAACATCGCAAAGGGCTTAAGATTACACTGACCAGGTTTGGTGTTGATCTGAATAAATCTCTAGGAGGAGTTCGTTAAAGTACAACCCCTGAAAATGGCAAAAACAACGCCAATTTTGCAGAGAAAATTCTAAAAAACTGACTTCCTGTTGGGATTCGGATTTCGTACCAAGAGACTTTTTTGTAGGTATTGGTGTGTTACATGTGTATACCGATTTTTGTACATGTACGTGACACGTAGCTCGAGGCGCACTCCATTGAAAGTGTATAGGTGGCGCTATCGAGCCATTTTGCCACACCCAATGGAATATTGGCCTCCAGATGTGGGCAGGTCAGTACTCTTATCAAACATGTGAAGTTTGGGCAAGATCTGATATTTTATGCCTGAGTTACAACAACTTCTACTCCCATGGCGAGACATCAAACTTTGTCACCGCGCCATGGACACGCCCTTTAACGAAAACTCAAGATCTTCACAATTTAACATTGCACAGGCCTTTAGATTAGACTGACCACAAGAAAGACATTGATGTCATAAAATTTCTAGGAGTAGTTCTTCGGAGCATAAAATATGACACTTCCTGTTGCCAATAGGTGGCGCTATGACTATAACTGAATATGGGCATGTCAATCTGTTCAGTTCCAGAGTCTTATCAACCATGTGAAGTTTGGGGCAGATTGGACATTGTATGTCTGAGTTATAGCAACTTCATTTTTCATGGCGAGTCATCGAAATTCGCCAGGCCGCCACGGACACGCCCTTCAACGAAAACTCAAAATCTTCGCAATTTAACATCGCAAAGGCCTTTAGATTAGGCATACCAAATTTGGTGTTGATTTGAAGAAATCTCTAGGAGGAGTTCGTTAAAATACAACGCATAGAAATGGCAAAAATGACACAAAATTTGCCCATAATATTAAAAATAACCGACTTCCTGTTGGGTTTAGAATTTTGCTCCAAGAGTCTTTTTTGTAGGTATTGATGTGTTACATGTGTGTACCGATTTTCATACATGTACGTGAAATGTAGCTCGAGGCGCACACCGCTGAACGTGCATAGGTGGCGCTGTCGAGCCATTTTACCACTCCCACTTCTGAAACCCATATCAGACGTAAATTTTCGCCAGTTCGGAGGCGTGTGCAAAATTTGGTGACTTTTTGAGCATGTTTAGGCCCTCAAAAATGCGATTCATTTTGGAGAAGCGGAATAATAATAATAATTAAAGCTGCAAGCAGCCTTTCTGGGGCCAAGCCCTTATTGCTCTTTGGCTTTTAAGGTTTTTTCAAGCAACTTTTTCAGCACTTTTTACAGAACAGATAGATTCAGAATTACAGATAAGGTGAAATCAGAAGGTCTGATGAGAACGAACGCAGAATGAAGTTACAAAAACACACTTATTTTTGATCCCATTTTAAGAAACTTTAGTACAGCTCTTAACCATGTAATAAAGGAATTGAAATGAAAACTTTATACCCAATTTTAAACTTTTCCCATACAGGTTTCGAACCCACAACCTCACAGGTTCAGAACCAACGCCTTAGCTAAGTGCGCCACATTAGTTGACACACAATTTACATGGCACAGAAGAGAGGTCAAGGTGTGAGAATGATCTCTCACAAGCCCGAAATAGCATTTTAGCCAGATTAGCATGCTACGCTAAAAAATGCTAACATTGTCAAAGTTAACCAGATTGCTCAAGAGACCCATTAGAGTGAATAGAAAAGTGTTAGCATTTTAGTTAATTAGCATGCTAAGCTAATTAGCATAAATCAACAAACACAGGCACGGTCAACTTCGGAGCTGTACATCTCTGGAACGGGAACGAATATCAAAAATCTGTTCGGTCATTTCTGTCAGGCCCGTTCTGAAGTTCATCTGATAAAACTTTTAACAAAATTGAACAAGATTTCAGGGAGGAGTTGCGAAAAAACTGTATTTCATTCCATTCAATATGGCGGACAGACGCCATGTTGGAAAATGACAATTGAGACATCCTCAGAATCGGCATAACCAAAGGAATAAAATGACATAAAAATAACAAAAATTTATCAACATTTACAGTAGTTATAAGGGGTTTTGCAAGAATCGTTATATCTCTTGAACACTAGGTGGCGCTGTCTTCCAACTTCCGGGGTACTTCCAGCACATGTACATTGATGATGCCTATAGATTTTTGTGAAGATTTGTACAGTAGTTCAAAAGTTATAGCAATTTTTGACAAATTTCAAAATGGCGGACGGGTGGTCCAGGTGGTCTTGACAAAATTGACATCCACAGATCCGAAATGATCTAAAGAATTCATAGACATCAAGATCATAATTTTCTGATGAATTGTTCAGAAGTTATAAGCAAAAAAGTGCATTTTTTGTATCTCAACACCCATAGGTGGCGCTATTCCAAAATTTGGCATGGACCCCCAGATCATGATGTAGATAAAGAGTACCAAGTTTGGTTTCGATTGATCAAAGTTTGGCCGAGATACAGCATCTCAACCGATTTGAGGTCAACCTCAGTAAGTTCACAGCATCATAACTTTTTTTTCACTAGTGTTCAAAAAATTATGTTCAGTCATTTCTGTGCGGCTCAGTCCAAAGAACATCTGAGACAAATTTCAGAAGAATTGGACCAATTTTGAAGGAGGAGTATTGTTTAGACTTATTACTGTACTTTTCAAAATGGCTGCTACTGTAATGGGAGGAGTCTTAATGTAAGATATGGAATGGAATCTCCATGAAGAGACAAAACAGATGTACTAAGTTTTATTTTCATAGAATTAGCGGTTCAAGAGTTATTAACGTTTGAATGTTGAATTTTTGAGCTGGTGGTGGCGCTATAGAGTTTGGCCTAGAGACCCCAAAGTTGGTCAGATCACTTATAATGACCAGTTCTAAAAGTGTGCCAAATTTTATCATTTTCCCATGTTCCCTTCATATGGCTGCCATAGACTCCCATTAGACGAGAAGAAGAAGAAGAAGAAGAATAATAATAATAATAATAAAACATACAGATACAATAGGGGCTACAGCCCTCTGGGCTTGGCCCCTAAATATAGCTGCAAGCAGCGATGGCGGGCTCAAGCCACCAATGCCATCGCCACCCCGGTGGCATCAGGTAAACTGTGCCCAGCGGGCACATGCATTCACAATATCCCTCTGGCAGTGAGGTTTTAAAGGATAAGGCAGTTAAAGGGTTAATCACAATCATCAAGACTTTAAAATCACATTCACAGAACAATATATATAACTTTAGTGACACTTTACAATAATATTTCATTTCTAAACATTATGTTAACATGAACAATATTTATATAGCATACATTCATGTCAGTTAATATTCCAAACTTAAACATTAAAACATTGTTTTTTTGTGATTTTTTTCCAAGCACATTTTACCAATTCCAAACCATATCAATCTTAATAACTACCATTATTTTTTATTTAATCATTTATGAGTGCTATACAATAGTCCAGGAAAGCTGGAAGAGAAAAACTCCTTATATTCATGTGTGCAGAATTATTGGGCATGTTTTCTTTTACAGATGAAATGCAATAAAAAAGAGTTTTAACTCAAACTGTTTTAACTCAAAGTCGAAAATTATGAAATACCCATGAGAAATATCAAACACAAATGCAATACAGAAATGGATAAGTTAAGACTTGACCATTGTAGAAAAATGCTGACTGGGTCATGAGGTCAGAAAAGAAGAAGAAGAAAAAAAAACAGGTCAAGAAGAACTGACAAAAATAATTGCAAAATAATTAGGAATTAATGTGAAGATTAATTTTTAGTCAATTCTGCAAGACAGACTTTCAGGAAAGGAGGTGGAATAAAAATGAGCTCCTAAATCTTAATCCCGGATTCTGGAAGATATATTCCTCAAACCATCGGACAAGAGGAGGTGGTGCTGGTCCTTCACAAGTCACTCTAATCTGTTCAAAAAGCCTATATATAAAGTCTTAATATATAGTATTTCACAATACTTCATGGTATTCTAATTAAATCATTTTTTGGAATCTTAGATCTCTCAGAACCTGACACATTGTAATTCTGAGACTCCAGGAAAGTGGCAGTTCTGTAAAATGTTGGCGCTGGAGACTAAATGCTCCCTGATAGTTTCACACCTAATTCACTTAACACACACACACACACACACACACACACACACACACACACACACACACAGACACATTACCCACAGTGACAGAGGGACAGAGTGACATCAGATGTATGATAGTTTTTTAATTTTCTATCATCCATATAGTGTTGTATAGTCATGAAACCATGCATATTTCCTCAGAATGACTTGTCTTCTATGTGTACATTTTTTTGAAGTGTTTAGAAGCTGCACTTAAAAAAAGTAAAGACATTTACCGGTTACTTTTTTATTGTTATTTCAAAAAATCACCACGACAAGACCATTCAAGCCATTCAAAATTCATCCGCACCTGTACTGTTAGATACATTCTTTAAACAGTGGTAAAAGAGGATGTGGTGCTGATCCTTCAAGAGTCACTCAAAACGTATTTGTCCATAAAGCCTATAAAGAATTATTCTTAATATACAGTTCACAATACTTCAGCTTGTTATTCTAATTAAGTGAGGGTCATTTTATCAGTAAAATACATAAAATTCATATTATTTTTCTTTGAAAGATTTCTATAAATGATTTAAATCATACTTGTTTCTACAATAATTATTTAAAAGTAATCCTATAGCGCCATCTGGTGGCCATTATTGGTACTAAGAATTGCAAGCTTGATTTATATGTTATGATAGTTTTAATTTTATGCTGGCTCTTGAAAATGATAAAGCTATGAAACTTACTGTGCTTCCTTCAAATGATGACTTCTACGTATATAAAAAATTATGAAGAGTTGGAATTAAAAATTTTAAAGATATAGTAAAATAACTATTGTATTTTTTTTTATGTTACTTTAATAAATCGCTATGGCCACACCATTTAAGGTATCCTAAACCCATTCGAAATTTAACATCTTCAGTATATTGGCTTCATGTTAAAAAAGTTTGGTGTGAACTACTTGTGTCTTCTTGGAGGAGTATGAATTCATTTACAGGCTGAGTTTATCATAAATCCACAATAACATTTCTGAGTTCTGTATCAATCTGTGTTGTTTGTTTATTTTTTTTTATTTTTTTTTTCATAGGAAGATAACTGACCCTTTATTCTCCTTTTTAATAAATGTGCTTATAAACCAAGAACAAGCTATTTATAGCTGTATTTATAAACTGCTTACTACTGACTATTAATATTGGGACAAGGCTTTATAAAGCATGAACTGACTATTTACTAATGAGTGCAGTTATTATAAAGTGTTATCAATGCATTTGCTAATGTTAACAAATTAGACATTATTTTACAGTGTTATCAAATCCCTTAAATGATTTTTAAGTGTTTTGTAATGATTTTATTGACCTACAAGCATTTGTGAAAGTTCTGCTTGCATTACAGCTTAGTCTTGATCTGTGAGCTGAACAGATTTACTGTTACATCCATGAGATTATGTAAATTCAAATAAATATCATGTCACAGGATGTCAGAGGTCAGTATCAAATTAGTTTGAAATTATTATTTGCAGCACAAATAAGGTTTTTTAGGATTTTTAAAAATCCCTAAAACTGTCAGAAAAGGATAAGGCCTAAGATTTCTATGTGAGTGGCTAAATTTGTTTGTTTTTATAACTATAATGCATAAACTATGAAACTATACAAAATGTATAAAAAAGTACAAGTTATTGTTTTCCAATGTTTTTTATTTATTTATTTTTTTTTTTTTTTGGATTTACATTTTAAAAAATTAGCCTAAGGCAATCATTCTAAACAGCTTGAATAAAACCTGTCAATATTTATTATAGACCACTATAACTGTGTATAATCTAACAAACAAGTTTATTATGAAAATAAAAGCGTGTACACCGGATAAATTGGACGATAAAGAAATTGCTAACAATAGTATACAATAGTTTTGAGGCGTTTAGATGCAGAAATGGAAAAATAAAATGTAAAATAAAATGTAATTGATTTAATTAAATATAGATTAAGTCTTGTTAGAGCAAAATAATAAATAGATACGTACACACATTAAACAAGCAGCCAAGATGAATGAGTTTAATTTTTTATATAGATTAAAATTGAAGACAGAAGCAGCTGGTATATGCGGTCACTTAATATTAAATTCCAGTAGATCCACTTTAGATTTATTTCTCAACAGTTTATGTTCACGTGGCTGTTTTCGTTTATATTAGCCAAGCTATTATGTATTTTGAAATAATCTTGTCCTTGAAGTGTTCGTTCTTACGACGAAAGGCAGAATCCTGCAGCTCGAGAGATATATGTTATTCTGCCAGTCGCGCTTTCAAATAGTCTTGCACACTTAAACGGGTCACAAAAGACCTGCATTTAGCTCGTGTTGTGTTATAATGGATGTATTGTGTGCATTTATGGCAATAATTTATTTTAAAAAGCTCTTAAACAAGAATAAATTCGTTAGTTTTGAACTTGTGACACTGTGCGCGCTGATCAGAGGCAGTGATTTCAGATATAGGCAGCCGCGAATATATCATTTTCACACAAACAGTTCAAAAACATCTTAATTTAGCTCTTGGTGTGCTCTAATTGGTGAATTGTGTGATATCGCTGCAATACTTTATTTTTAAAAGCTTTAAAACAGGAATAAATTCGTTTTTTCTGAGCTCTTTACTCCAGACGCTCGTGGTCACAGCGGTGATTCATCTCTCCTATTTCTCACGTATCTCTGGCCAGAAATAATTTATCCATGAGCCCTGAACCGGTAATAATCATATATGTTGGTTTAGCTTGTCAGTGTGAATTAAATCTAAGTATTTATTTGTATTTTAACCGATTTAAAAATGAAACTAAAAGAGAGTCTCCTCCCTTTCAGTCGAATTTCCCTTTCAGGAATTGAACCTGTAGGGGCGCATTTTCTCTCAGACAATGTAAGTCTCAGCACATAATACTCAAACAGAGGGACAGAGTGAGATGAGATGTCTGACAGTTTTTTAATTTTCTGTTATCCATACAGTGTTGTAAAGTCATGAAACTATGCATATTTACTCAGAATAACTTTTTTTCTGTATGAAAAAAGGTTTTGAAGTGTTTGGAATTTAAAAATGCAGGAAAATTAATAGTTCCATCTTTATTGTCATTTAAAAAAATCACCACGACAAAACCATCCAAGCTATCCAAAACCCATTCACAATTTAAGTTCCTCAATGTTTTTTCAACATGTACACCAAGTTTGGTGTGTATAGTGTTACTCTCCTCTGAGCAGTATGCATTAATTCACAGCTAAATGTAAAAAACAATCCACATTCAAATCAAAATAGCCGACTTCCTGTTGGTCGTAGCTGATGACTGTGAATTAGAAAGTTGTCCGTCTTGATAAGAACAATTTTTGTACTGAGTTTGGTGTCTGTAGCTAAAACTAACCCCCTCACTTTTGACAAAAGGTGGCGCTATAGAGTGCCTCTTCCACGCCCTCTTATGAACTTTTGCCAGTGTCTAGCTGTCACTAATACTGATATGTGTTCTGAGTTTGATGAAATTCTAAGCATGTTATATGCCTCAAAATCACCTGAGAAGTATTCCAGTTTGACATGTTGCCACGGCAACAATATTTTTAGATATCAATATCCCCCCAGCAGATTTATATCGGCTGTGTTTTAACATTATTCTGATGAAGTTTGAAGCAAATCGAGTAAAAATAAGATGCTGAATTCAAAGCATTTTGAAAATGACACACTTCCTGCTGCCAGTTGGTGGCGCTATAACTTTGACTCCTAATAGTCACATATATGCGATCGACATCATACAATGAATAATCTGATGAAGTTTGATTAAAATTAGGAAATGTATGTGGATGGTATTAGACACTTCCTGTTTCTCAATTCTCGCCATAAATTAAACGCCTCGCTACGAGCAAACCGTTCGAGATATCAAAAATCCCCTGGCAATTTTTCATCCCCAATGTCTTGAGATCATGTTGACCGAGTTTGGTGGCAATCGAGTAAAAAACCTATGACAAGTATATCAAATTCCAGAGCATGCGCTTTTTACATAACTCTAAATAGCTGACTTCCTGTTGGGCGGAGCCTATGACATGCAATACGCAAGTTGTTCGGCACGATGAGATCTATATGTGTACTGAGTTTCATATTAATACGTGTAAGTATGTGTGAGCTATACATCAATATTAATGACTGTGTTCCAGGGGGCGCCGTAGAGCCCCTGTGCCACGCCCGGGTCCCAACCTCTGCAGGCTCCTAAAGGCCACAGATCCAAAGGTGTGTGCAAATTTCCAAGAGTTTTTGAGTATGTTAAGGACTCCAAAAGCCCCCACAACTTTGACGACAAATATGAATAATAAACCCTAAATAGCCAACTTCCTGTTGGGCGGAGCCTATGATATGCAATACGAAAGTTGTTTGTATTGATGAGTTCTATATGTGTACCGAGTTTCGTATGTCTACGTACAAGTATGTATGATATATGGCCCTCCATATTCCAGGGGGCGCTGTAGAGCCCCTGTGCCACGCCCGTGTATCAGTCTCTGCCCGGCCCTAATGGCCGCAGGTTCCAATGTGTGTGCCAATTTTCAAGACTTTTTAAGCATGTTAAGGGCCCCAAAAGCCCCCGTAACGTTAGAAAAAAATAATAATAATAATAATAATAATAATAATAATAAAAAATAATCCTAAGGAAAACAATAGGGCTCTCGCCCTCCAGGCTTGAGCCCTAATTAAAGCTGCAAGCAGCGATGAACGGGCCCTCGCACCCGGGCTCACCGACAGCGAGTGGCTTTAGTTAATAGGTGAACGGTGAGAAATATGCGTTTAAACTCATAAATATAAGTAGAATATATCAATGTTTATTCCATATATGTGCCAATCTTCCTGTTGCCAGTAGGTGGCGCTATAATTAAAATGGAATATTGGCCTTCAGATGTGTTCAGGGCAGGACTTTTATCGAACATGTGAGGTTTGGGGAGGATTGGACATTTTATGCCTGAGTTACAACAACATCCTATTTCATGGCGAAACATCGAAATTTCTCAGGCCGCCATGGACACGCCCTTTAACGAAACCTCAAGATCTTCGCAATTTAAGATCGCAAAAGGCTTTAGATTACACTGACCAAGTTTGGTGTTGATCTGAATAAATCTCTAGTAGGAGTTCGTTAAAGTACAACCCCTGAATATGGCCAAAACAACACTAATTTTGCAGAGAAAATTCTAAATAACTGACTTCCTGTTGGGATTCGGATTTCGTACCAAGAGACTTTTTCGTAGATATTGGTGTGTTACATGTGTGTACCGATTTTTGTACATGTACGTGAAAAATAGCTCGAAGCGCACTCCGTTTAAAGTGTATACGCACTCCCTTGAAAGTGTATAGGTGGCGCTATCGAGCCATTTTGCCACACTCGATGGAATATTGGCCTTCAGATCTGTTTAGGCCAGGACCCTTATCACACAAGTGAAGTTTGGGCAAGATCGGACATTTTATGCCTGAGTTATAACATCTTTTATCCCCATGGCGAGACATCGAACTTCATCACGGCGCCATGGACACACCTTTTAACAAAAACTCAAGATCTTCACAACTAAACATCACACTGGTCTTTAGATTAGACTGACCACAAAAAAGACATTGATGTCATAAAATTTCTAGGAGTAGTTTGTCGCAGTGTAAAATATGTAACTTCCTGTTGCCAATAGGTGGCGCTATGACTATAACTGAATATTGGCATGTAGATCTGTTCAGGTCAAGAGTCTTATCCAACATGTGAAGTTTGGGGCAGGTTGGACATTGTATGTCTGAGTTACAGCAACTTCCTTTTTCATGGCGAAACATCGAAATTTGTCAGGCCGCCATGGACCCGCCCTTTAACGAAACCTCAAGCCTTTCGCAATTTATTATCGCAAAGGGCTTTAGATTACATTGACCAAGTTTGGTGTTGATCTGAATAAATCTCTAGGAGGAGTTCGTTAAAGTACAACCCCTGAAAATGGCAAAAACAACACCAATTTTGAAGGGAAAATTCAAAATAACCGACTTCCTGTTGGGATCCGGATTTCGTGCCAAGAGACTTTTTTGTAGGTATTGGAGTGTTACATGTGTGTGCCAATTTTTGTACATGTACGTGAAACATAGTTCGAGGCGCACTCCGTTTAAAATGTATAGGTGGCGCTATAGAGCCATTCTGCCACACCCGGTGGAATATTGGCCTGCAGATCTGTTCAGACCAGGACTCTTATCACACATGTGAAGGTTGGGGAAGATCGGACATTTTATGCCTGAGTTATAACATCTTTTATTCCCATGGCGAGACATCGAACTTCGTCGCGGCGCCATGAACAAGCCTTTTAACGAAAACTCAAGATCTTCACAAATGAACATGGCACAGGCCTTTAGATTAGACTGACCACAAAAAAGACATTGATGTCATAACATTTCTAGGAGTAGTTTGTCGCAGCGTAAAATATGTCACTTCCTGTTGCCAATAGGTGGCGCTATGACTATAACTGAATATGGGCATGTCAATCTGTTCAGGTTTGGAGTCTCATCAAACATGTGAAGTTTGGGGCAGATTGGACATTGTATGTGTGAGTTATAGCAACTTCATTTTTCATGGCGAATCATCGAAATTCGCCAGGCCGCCACGGACACGCCCTTTAACGAAAACTCAAGAACTTCGCAATTTAACATCGCAAAGGCCTTTAGATTAGGCATACCAAATTTGGTGTTGATTTGAAGAACTCTCTAGGAGGAGTTCGTTAAAATACAACACATGGAAATGACCAAAATTACACAAAATATGCTCATAATATTAAAAATAACCGACTTCCTGTTGGGTTTAGAATTTCGTTCCAAGAGTCTTTTTTGTAGGTATTGGTGTGTTACATATGTGTGCCAATTTTCGTGCATGTACGTGAAACATAGCTTGAAGGCTGTTGATTTTCTTGGTATAGGTGGCGCTGTCGAGCCATTTTGCCACACCCTCTTCTGAATCCTATATCAGACGAAAATTTTCACCAGGTTTGACGCGTGTGCAAAGTTTCATGACTTTTTGAGCATGTTAAAGCCCTCAAAAATGCGATTCATTTTGGAGAAGCGGAAGAATAAGAATAATAATAATAAACAGAGCAGATACAATAGGGTCCTCACACCATCGGTGCTCGGGCCCTAATAAACGGAGCAATTCCAATAGGGTCCTCACACCATCGGTGCTCGGGCCCTAATAATAATAAACGGAGCAATTCCAAGAGGGTCCTCACACCATCGGTGCTCGGGCCCTAATTAAAGCTGCAAGCAGCGATGAACGGGCCCTCGCACCCGGGCTCACCGCCATCGTGTGGCTTTAGTAAAAAGGTGAACGTTGAGAAATATGCATTTAAACTCATAAATATAAGTGCAATATATCAAAGTTTATTCCATATGTGTGCCAATCTTCCTTTTGCCAGCAGGTGGCGCTATAGTTATAATGGAATATTGGCCTTCAGATGTGTTCAAGCCAGGACCCTTATCACACATGTGAAGTTTGGGCAAGATCGGACATTTTATGCCTGAGTTATAACATCTTTTATTCCCATGGCGAGACATCGAACTTCGTCATGGCGACATGGACATGCCTTTTAACAAAAACTCAAGATCTTCACAACTAAACATCACACAGGTCTTTAGATTAGACTGACCACAAAAAAGACATTGATGTCATAAAATTTCTAGGAGTAGTTTGTCACAGTGTAAAATATGTCACTTCCAGTTGCCAATAGGTGGCGCTATGACTATAACTGAATATTGGCATGTAGATCTGTTCAGGTGTAGAGTCTTATCAAAAATGTGAAGTTTGGGGCGGATTGGACATTGTATGTGTGAGTTATAGCACCATCATTTTTCATGGCGAATCATCGAAATTTGTCAGGCCGCCATGGACACGCCCTTTAACGAAACCTCAATTCCTTCGCAATTTAACATGGCAAAGGGCTTTAGATTACACTGACCAAGTTTGGTGTTGATCTGAATAAATCTCTAGGAGGAGTTCGTTAAAATACAACCCCTGAAAATGACAAAAACAACACCAATTTTGCAGGGAAAATTAAAAATAACCGACTTCCTGTTGGGATTCGGGTTTCGTACCAAGAGACTTTTTTGTAGCTATTGGTGTGTTACATATGTTTACCGATTTTCGTACATGTATATGACATGTAGCTCGAGGCGCACTCCATTGAAAATGTATAGGTGGCGCTATCGAGCCATTTTGCCACACCCAATGGAATATTAGCCTCCAGATGTGTTCAGGTCAGTACTCTTATCAAACATTTGAAGTTTGGGCAAGATCTGATATTTTATGACTGAGTTACAACAACTTCTACTCCCATGGCGAGACATCGAACTTTGACATGGCGCCATGGACACGCCCTTTAACGAAATCTCAAGATCTTCTCAATTTAACATCGTACAGGCCTTTAGATTAGACTGACGACAAAAAAGACATTGATGTCAAAAATTTCTAGGAGTAGTTTGTCGCAGCGTAAAATATGTCACTTCCTGTTGCCAATAGGTGGCGCTATGACTATAACTGAATATGGTCATGTCAAACCGTTCAGGACAGGAGTCTCATCAAACATTTGAAGTTTGGGGCAGATTGGTCATTGTATGTCTGAGTTATAGCAACTTCCTGTTTCATGGCGAATCATCGAAATTCGCCAGGCCGCCACACACAGGCCCTTCAACGAAAACTCAAAAGCTTCGCAATTTAACATCGCAAAGGCCTTTAGATTAGGCATACCAAATTTGGTGTTGATCTGAATTAATCTCTAGGAGGAGTTCGTTAAAATACAACGCATGGAATTGACAAAAATGACACAAAATTTGCTCATAATATTAGAAATAACCGACTTCCTGTTGGGTTTCGGATTTTGCTCCAAGAGACTTTTTTGTAGGTATTGGAGAGTTACATGTGTATACCGATTTTCATACATGTACATGAAACGTAGCTCGAGGCGCACACCGTTGAACGCGTATAGGTGGCGCTGTTGAGCCATTTTGCCACACCCACTTCTGAAACCCATATCAGACGTAAATTTTCGCCAGTTCTGAGGTGTGTGCAAAGTTTCATGACTTTTCGAGCATGTTTAGGCCCTCAAAAATGCGATTCATCTTAGAGAAGAATAATAATAATAATAATAATAATAATAATAATAAACGGAGCAATTCCAAGAGGGTCCTCACACCATCGGTGCTCGGGCCCTAATTAAAGCTGCAAGCAGCGATGAACGGGCCCTCGCACCCGGGCTCACCACCAGCGAGTGGCTTTAGTAAAAAGGTGAACGGTGAGAAATATGCATTTAAAGTCATAAATATAAGTGGAATATATAAAAGTATATTCCATATATGTGCCAATCTTCCTGTTGCCAGCAGGTGGCGCTATCATTATAATGGAGTTTTGGCCTTCAGATCTATCAATTTAATGGAATATTGGCCTTCAGATATGTTCAGGCCAGGACTCTTATCAAACATGTGAAGTTTGGGGAAGATTGAACATTTTATGTCTGAGTTACAGCAACTTCCTTTTTCATGGCAATATATCAAAATTTGTCAGGCCGCCATGGACACGCCCTTTAACAAAACCTCAAGATCTTCGCAATTTAACAATGCAAAGGCCTTTAGATTACACTGACCAAGTTTGGTGATGATCTGAATAAATCTCTAGGAGGAGTTAGTTAAAGTACAACTCCTGAAAATGGCAAAAACAACACCAATTTTGCAGAGAAAATTCTAAATAACCGACTTCCTGTTGGGATTCGGATTTCGTACCAAGATACTTTTTTGTAGGTATTGGTGTGTTACATGTGTGTACCGATTTTTGTACATGTACGTGAAACATAGCTCGAGGCGCACTCCGTTGAAAGTGCATATGCACTCTGTTGAAAGTGTATAGGTGGCGCTATCGAGCCATTTTGCCACACCCAATGGAATATTTGCCTTCATATCTGTTCAGGCCAGGACCCTTATCACACACGTGAAGTTTGGGGAAGATCGGACATTTTATGCCTGAGTTATAACATCTTTTATTCCCATGGCGAGACATCGAACTTCGTCACGGCGCCATGGACACGCCTTTTAACAAAAACTCAAGATCTTCACAACTAAACATCACACAGGTCTTTAGATTAGACTGACCACAAAAAAGACATTGATGTCATAACATTTCTAGAAATAGTTTGTCCCAGTCTAAAATATGTCACTTCCTGTTGCCAATAGGTGGCGCTATGACTATAACTGAATATTGGCATGTAGATTTGTTCAGGTCAAGAGTCTCATCCAACATGTGAAGTTTGGGGCAGATTGGACATTGTATGTCTGAGTTACAGCAACTTCCTTTTTCATGGCGAAACATCGAAATTTGTCAGGCCGCCATGGACACGCCCTTTAACGAAACCTCAAGTAATTCGCAATTTAACATCGCAAATGGCTTTAGATTGCACTGACCAAGTTTGGTGTTGATCTGAATAAATCTCTAGGAGGAGTTCGTTAAAGTACAACCCCTGAAAATGGCAAAAAAAACACCAATTTTGCAGGGAAAATTCAAAATAACCGACTTCCTGTTGGGATTCGGATTTCGTACCAAGAGACTTTTTTGTAGATATTGGTGAGTTACATGTGTGTACCAATTTTTGTACATGTACGTGAAACATAGCTCGAGGCACACTCCGTTGAAAGTGTATAGGTGGCGCTATCGAGCCATTCTGCCACACCCTGTGGAATATTGGCCTGCAGATCTGTTCAGGTCAGGACTCTTATCACACATGTGAAGTTTGGGGAAAATCTGATATTTTATGCCTGAGTTATAACACATTTTATTCACATGGCGAGACATCGAACTTCGCCATGGTGCCGTGGACACGCCTTTTAACGAAAACTCAAGATCTTCACAACTGAACATCGCACAGGCCTTTAGATTAGACTGACCACAAAAAAGACATTGATGTCAAAAAATTTCTAGGAGTAGTTCGTCACAGCGTAAAATATGTCACTTCCTGTTGCCAATAGGTGGCGCTATGACTAAAACTGAATATGGGCATGTCAATCTGTTCAGGTTTGGAGTCTCATCAAACAAGTGAAGTTTGGGGCAGATTGGACATTGTATGTCTGAGTTATAGCAACTTCATTTTTCATGGCGAATCATCGAAATTCGCCAGGCCGCCACGGACACGCCCTTCAACGAAAACTCAAGATCTTCGCAATTTAACATCGCAAAGGCCTTTAGATTAGGCATACCAAATTTGGTGTTGATTTGAAGAAATCTGTAGGAGGAGTTCGTTAAAATACAACATATGGAAATGACCAAAATTACACAAAATTTGCTCATAATATTACAAATAACCGACTTCCTGTTGGTTTTAGAATTTTGCTCCAAGAGTCTTTTTTGTAGGTATTGGTGTGTTACATATGTGTGCCAATTTTCGTGCATGTACGTGAAACATAGCTGGAAGGCTGTTGATTTTCTTAGTATAGGTGGCGCTGTCGAGCCATTTTGCCACACCCTCTTCTGAATCCTATATCAGACGAAAATTTTCACCTGGTTTTACGCGTGTGCAAAGTTTCATGACTTTTTGAGCATGTTTAAGCCCTCAAAAATGCGATTCATTTTGGAGAAGCGGAAGAATAAGAATAAATATAGCTGCAAGCAGCGATGTCGGGCTCAAGCCATCAGTGCAACGCCACCCCGGTGGCATCAGGATAACTGTGCCCAGCGGGCATAAGCATTTACAGTAACCCTCTGACAATCAAGTTTTAAGGGATGCGGCAGTTAAAGGGTTAATCCGACCAATCTAGACTTTGAAATCACATACACAGAACAATATATATATAACTTTAGTAACACTTTATTTTAATATTCAGATCTGTTCAGGTCAGGACTCTTATCACACATGTGAAGTTTGGGGAAGATCGGACATTTTATGCCTGAGTTATAACATCTTTTATTCACATGGCGAGACATCGAACTTCGCCATGGTGCCGTGGACACGCCTTTTAACGAAAACTCAAGATCTTCACAACTGAACATCGCACAGGCCTTTAGATTAGACTGACCACAAAAAAGACATTGATGTCAAAAAATTTCTAGGAGTAGTTTGTCACAGCGTAAAATATGTCACTTCCTGTTGCCAATAGGTGGCGCTATGACTAAAACTGAATATGGGCATGTCAATCTGTTCAGGTTTGGAGTCTCATCAAACATGTGAAGTTTGGGGCAGATTGGACATTGTATGTTTGAGTTATAACAACTTCATTTTTCATGTCGAATCATCGAAATTCGCCAGGCCGCCACGGACACGCCCTTCAACGAAAAGTCAAGATCTTCGCAATTTAACATCGCAAAGGCCTTTAGATTAGGCATACCGAATTTGGTGTTGATTTGAAGAAATCTCTAGGAGGAGTTCGTTAAAATACAACACATGGAAATGACCAAAATTACACAAAATATGCTCACAATATTAAAAATAACTGACTTCCTGTTGGGTTTAGAATTCCGCTCCAAGAGTCTTTTTTGTAGGTATTGGTGTGTTACATATGTGTGCCAATTTTCGTGCATGTACGTGAAACATAGCTGGAAGGCTGTTGATTTTCTTGGTATAGGTGGCGCTGTCGAGCCATTTTGCCACACCCTCTTCTGAATCCTATATCAGACGAAAATTTTCACCAGGTTTGACGCGTGTGCAAAGTTTCATGACTTTTTGAGCATGTTAAAGCCCTCAAAAATGTGATTCATTCGGGAGAAGAAGAAGAAGAAGAAGAAGAAGAAGAATAAATATAGCTGCAAGCAGCGATGGCGGGCTCAAGCCACCAATGCCATCACCACCCCGGTGGCATCAGGTAAACTGTGCCCAGCGGGCACATGCATTCACAATATCCCTCTGGCAGTGAGGTTTTAAAGGATAGAGGGGAGCGTAGAGGGGCAGTGGCTGGGCCACGACTCTGGAATACCCTGCCTTTAGAGATCAGACTGGCCCCTTCCTTGTCTATTTTTAAATCTTTGCTAAAAACTTTTTTATTTTCCTTAGTGTACTGACTACTGTGTTATGCTACATTTTGAAATGGGTGGTTTTAAATTTTTTGTCTGGTCTATTTTTATGTATGTGTAATATTCTTGCTCTTATGTTAAAGCACTTTGGTCAGCCAGGAGGCTGTTGTAAATGCGCTATACAAATAAATTGAACTTGAACTAGAACTTGAACTTGATATGGCAGTTAAAGGGTTAATCCGAATCATCTAGACTTTAAAATCACATTCACAGAACAATATATATATATATATATATAACTTTAGTAACACTTTACAATAAGATTTCATTTATAAACATTATGTTAACATGAACAATATTTATATAGCATTCATTCATGTCAGTTAATATTCCAAACTTAAACATTAAAACATTGTTTTATTGTGATTTTTTTCCAAGCACATTTTACCAATTCCAAACCATATCAATCTTAATAACTACCATTATTTTTTATTTAATCATTTATGAGTGCTATACAATAGTCCAGGAAAGCTGGAAGAGAAAACAGGTCAAGAAGAACTGACAAAAGAATTGCAAAAGAATTAGGAATTAATGTGAAGATTAATTTTTAGTCAATTCTGCAAGACAGACTTTCAGGAAAGGAGGTGGAATAAAAATGAGCTCCTAAATCTTAATCCCAGATTCTGGAAGATATATTCCTCAAACCATCGGACAAGAGAAGGTGGTGCTGGTCCTTCACGAGTCACTCTAATCTGTTCATTAAGCCTATATATAAAGTCTTAATATATAGTATTTCACAATACTTCATGGTATTCTAATTAAATAATTTTTTGGAATCTTAGATCTCTCAGAACCTGACACATTGTAATTCTGAGACTCCAGGAAAGTGGCAGTTCTGTAAAATTTTGGCGCTGGAGACTAAATGCTCACTGATAGTTTCACACCTAATTCACTTAAAACACACACAAACACACACACACAGTGACAGAGGGACAGAGTGACATCAGATGTATGTTTTTAAATTTTCTGTCATCCATATAATGTTGTATAGTCATGAAACTATGCATATTTCCTCAGAATGACTTGTCTTCTATGTGTACATTTTTTTGAAGTGTTTAGAAGCTGCACTTTTTTTTTACTGGTTCCTTTTTTACTATTATTTCAAAAAATCACCACGACAAAACCATTCAAGCTATCCAAAATTCATTCACACCTGTTCTGTAAGATTAATTCTTTAAACAGTGGTAAAAGAGGATGTGGTGCTGAACCTTCAAGAGTCACTCAAAACGTATCTGTCCATAAAGCCTATTAAGAATTATTCTTAATATACAGTTCACAATACTTCAGCTTGTTATTCTAATTAAGTGAGGGTCATTTTATCAGTAAAATTCCTAAAATACATATTATTTTATTTGAAAGATTTCTATAAATTATTTAAATCATACTCGTTTCTCCAATAATTATTTAAAAGTAATCCTATAGCGCCATCAGGTGGCCATTATTGGTACTAAGAATTGCAAGCTTGATTTATAAGTTATGATAGTTTTAATTTTATGCTGGCTCTTGAAAATGATAAAGCTACGAAACTTACTGTGCTTCCTTCAAATGAGGACTTCTACTTATATAAAAAATTATGAAGAGTTAGAATGAAAAATTTTAAAGATATAGTAAAATAACTATTGTATTTTTTATGTTACTTGAATAAATCTCTATGGCAACACCATTTAAGCTATCCTAAACCCATTCACAATTTAACATCTCAGTATATTGGCATCATGTTGAAAAAGGAGTATGGAGTAGTATGAGGAGGAGTATGAATTCATTTACAGGCTGATTTTATCATAAATCCACAATAAAATTTCTGAGTTCTGTATCAATCTGTGTTGTTGTTTGTTTATTTTTATCTTTTATTTTTCATAGGAAGATAACTGACCCTTTACTCTCCTTTTTAATAAATGTGCTTATAAACCAAGGACAAGCTATTTATAGCTGTATTTATAAACTGCTTACTACTGACTATTAATATTGGGACAAGGCTTTATAAAGCATGAACTGACTATTTACTAATGAGTGCAGTTATTATAAAGTGTTATCAATGAATTTGCTAATGTTAACAAATTAGACATTATTTTACAGTGTTATCAAATCCTTAAATGACTCATAAGCATTTGTGAAAGTTCTGCTTGCATTACAGCTTAGTATTGATCTGTGAGCTGAACAGATTTACTGTTACATCTATGAGATTATGTAAATTAAAATAAATATAATGTCACAGGATGTCATAGGTCAGTATCAAATGAGTTTGAAATTATTATTTGCAGCACAAATAAGTTTTTTTTAGGATTTTTAAAAATCCCTAAAACTGACAGAAAAAGGTTAAGGCCTAAGCTATTTCTATGTGAGTGGCTAAATTTATTTTTGTTTTCATAATTGTAATACACAAACTATGAAATTATACAAAATGTATAAAAAGGTAAATAAATAAATACGCACACATTAAAAAAGCAGCCAAGTCGAATGAGTTTCCTTTTTTATATAGATTAAAATTGAAGACAGAAGCAAGTGGTAAATGTGGTCACTTTAATATTCAAATCCAGTAGATCCAGTTTATGTTCACGTGGCTGTTTTCGTTTATATTCGCCAAGCTATTATGTATTTTGAAATAATCTTGTCCGTGATGTGTTCGTTCGTACGACGAAAGCCAGAATCCTGCATCTCGAGAGATATGTTATTCTGCCAGTCGCGCTTTCAAATAGTCTTGCACACTTAAACAGGTCACAAACACCTGCATTTAGCTCTTGTAGTGTTACAATGGGTTTATTGTGTGCATTTGTGGTAATATTTTATTTAAAAAAGCTCTTAAACAAGAATAAATTCGTTTGTTTTGAGCTCGACACTGTACGCGCTGATCGGAGGCGTGATTTCAGATAGGCAGCCACAAATATTTCATTTTCACACAAACAGTTCAAAAACATCTGAATTTAGCTCTTGGTGTGTTCTAATTGGTTGATTGTGTGATATCGCTGTAATAATTTATTTTTAAAAGCTTTAAAACAGGAATAAATTCGTTTTTTCTGAGCTCTTTACTCCAGACGCTCGTGGTCACAGCGGTGATTCATCTCTCCTATTTCTCACGTATCTCTGGCCAGAAATAATTTATCCATGAGCCCTGAACCGGTAATAATCAGATATGTTGGTTTAGCTTGTCAGTGTGAATTAAATCTAAGTATTTATTTGTATTTTTAACCGATTTAAAAGTGAAAGTAAAAGTTCGGGAATTGAACCTGTAGGGGCGCAATTTCTCTCAGACAATGGAAGTCTGAAGCACATATACTAAAACAGAGGGACAGAGTGAGATGAGATGTCTGACAGTTTTTTAATTTTCTGTTATCCATACAGTGTTGTAAAGTCGTTAAACTATGCATATTTCCTCAGAATGACTTTTTCATCTGTATGAAAAAATTCTTTGACGTGTTTGGAAGCTGCAATTTAAAAATACAATAATGATTCCCTTTGTAAGGTCATTTAAAAAAATCACCACGGCAAAACCATTCAAGCTATCCAAAATCCATTCACAATTTAAGTTCCTATCAGAAATACTGATGTGTGTTCAGAGTTTTGTGAAATTCTAAGTATGTTATTTGCCTTAAAATCACCTGAGAAGTATTCAAGTTTGACATGTTGCCACGGCAACAATATTTTTAGATATCAATTTCCCCCTAGCAGATTCATATCGGCTGTGTTTTAACATTATTCTGATGAAGTTTGAAGCAAATCGAGTAAAAATAAGATGCTGAATACAAAGCATTTTGAAAATGACACACTTCCTGCTGCCAGTTGGTGGCGCTATAACTTTGACTCCTAATAGTCACATATATGCGATCGACATCATACAAAGAATAATCTGATGAAGTTTGATTAAAATCAGGAAATGTATGTGGATGGTATTAGACACTTCCTGTTTCTCATTTCTCGCCATAATTTCAACGCCTCGCCACGAGCAAACCGTTTGAGATATCAAAAATCCCCTGGCAATTTTTCATCCCCAGTGTCTTGAGATCATGTTGACCGAGTTTGGCGGCAATCGAGTAAAAAACCTATGACAAGTATTTCAAATTCCAGAGCATGCGCTTTTTACATAACTCTAAATAGCTGACTTCCTGTTGGGCGGAGCCTATGACATGCAATACGCAAGTTGTTCGGCACGATGAGATCTATATGTGTACTGAGTTTTATATTAATACGTGTAAGTATGTGTGAGCTATACATCAACATTTATGACTGTGTTCCAGGGGGCGCTGTAGAGCCCCTGTGCCACGCCCGTGTCCCAGCCTCTGCAGGCTCCTAAAGGCCACAGATTACAAAGTGTGCGCAAACTTTCAAGAGTTTTTGAGTATGTTAAGGACCCCAAAAGCCCCCACAAATTTGACGACAAATATGAATAATAAACCCCAAATAGCCAACTTCCTGTTGGGCGGAGCCTATGATATGCAATACGAAAGTTGTTTGTATTGATGAGTTCTATATGTGTACAGAGTTTCGTATGTCTACGTGCAAGTATGTATGATATATGGCCCTCCATATTCCAGGGGGTGCTGTAGAGCCCCTGTGCCACGCCCGTGTATCAGTCTCTGCCCGGCCCTAATGGCCGCAGGTTCCAATGTGTGTGCCAATTTTCAAGACTTTTTAAGCATGTTAAGGGCCCCAAAAGCCCCCGAAACCTTGAAGAAAAATAATAATAATAAATAATAATAATAAATATAGCTGCAAGCAGCGATGGCGGGCTCAAGCCACCAATGCCATCGCCACCCCGGTGGCATCAGGTAAACTGTGCCCAGCGGGCACATGCATTCACAATATCCCTCTGGCAGTGACGTTTTAAAGGATATGGCGGTTAAAGGGTTAATCCGAATCATCTAGACTTTAAAATCACATTCACAGAACAATATATATATATATTCCCCAAACATATATATATATATATATTTAGTAACACTTTACAATAAGATTTCATTTATAAACATTATGTTAACATGAACAATATTTATATAGCATTAATTTATGTCAGTTAATATTCCAAACTTAAACATTAAAACATTGTTTTATTGTGATTTTTTTCCAAGCACATTTTACCAATTCCAAACCATATCAATCTTAATAACTACCATTATTTTTTATTTAATCATTTATGAGTGCTATACAATAGTCCAGGAAAGCTGTAAGAGAAAAACTCCTTATATTCATGTGTGCAGAATTATTAGGCTGTTTTCTTTTACAGATGAAATGCGCTAAAAAAGAGTTTTAACTCAAACTGTTTTAACTCAAAGTCGAAAATTATGAAATACCCATGAGAAATATCAAACACAAATGCAATACAGAAATGGATAAGTTAAGACTTGACCATTGTACAAAAATGCTGACTGGGTCATGAGGTCAGAAAAGAAGAAGAAGAAAAAAAAACAGGTCAAGAAGAACTGACAAAAATAATTGCAAAATAATTAGGAATTAATGTGAAGATTAATTTTTAGTCAATTCTGCAAGACAGACTTTCAGGAAAGGAGGTGGAATAAAAATGAGCTCCTAAATCTTAATCCCGGATTCTGGAAGATATATTCCTCAAACCATCGGACAAGAGGAGGTGGTGCTGGTCCTTCACGAGTCACTCTAATCTGTTCAGAAAGCCTATATATAAAGTCTTAATATATAGTATTTCACAATACTTCATGGTATTCTAATCAAATCATTTTTTGGAATCTTAGATCTCTCAGAACCTGACACATTGTAATTCTGAGACTCCAGGAAAGTGGCAGTTCTGTAAAATGTTGGCACTGGAGACTAAATGCTCCCTGATAGTTTCACACCTAATTCACTTAACACACACACACACACATACACACACACACACACACACACACACACACATTACCCACAGTGACAGAGGGACAGAGTGACATCAGATGTATGATAGTTTTTTAATTTTCTATCATCCATATAGTGTTGTATAGTCATGAAACTATGCATATTTCCTCAGAATGACTTGTCTTCTATGTGTACATTTTTTTGAAGTGTTTAGAAGCTGCACTTAAAAAAATAAAAGACATTTACTGGTTACTTTTTTACTGTTATTTCAAAAAATCACCACGACAAAACCATTCAAGCTATTCAAAATTAATTCGCACCTGTTCTGTAAGATAAATTCTTTAAACAGTGGTAAAAGAGGATGTGGTGCTAAACCTTCAAGAGTCACTCAAAACGTATCTGTCCATAAAGCTTATAAAGAATTATTCTTAATATACAGTTCACAATACTTCAGCATGTTGTTCTAATTAAGTGAGGGTCATTTTATCAGTAAAATACATAAAATTCATATTATTTTTCTTTGAAAGATTTCTATAAATGATTTAAATCATACTTGTTTCTACAATAATTATTTAAAAGTGATCCTATAGCTCCATCTGGTGGCCATTATTGGTACTAAGAATTGCCAGCTTGATTTATATGTTATGATAGTTTTAATTTTATGCTGGCTCTTGAAAATGATAAAGCTATGAAACTTACTGTGCTTCCTTCAAATGATGACTTCTAGGTATATAAAAAATTATGAAGAGTTGGAATTAAAATTTTTAAAGATATAGTAAAATAACTATGGTATTTTTTTATGTTACTTTAATAAATCTCTATGGCCACACCATTTAAGGTATCCTAAACCCATTCGCAATTTAACATCTTCAGTATATGGCTTCATGTTAAAAAAGTTTGGTGTGAACTACTTGTGTCTTCTTGGAGGAGAATGAATTCATTTACAGGCTGAGTTTATCATAAATCCACAATAACATTTCTGAGTTCTGTATCAATCTGTGTTGTTGTTTGTTTATTTTTATTTTTTTATTTTTCATAGGAAGATAACTGACCCTTTACTCTCCTTTTTAATAAATGAGCTATTTATAGCTGTATTTATAAACTGCTTACTACTGACTATTAATATTGGGACAAGGCTTTATGAAGCATGAACTGACTATTTACTAATGAGTGCAGTTATTATAAAGTGTTATCAATGCATTTGCTAATGTTAACAAATTAGACATTATTTTACAGTGTTATCAAATCCCTTAAATGATTTGTAAGTGTTTTGTAATGATTTTATTGACCTACAAGTATTTGTGAAAGTTCTGCTTGCATTACAGCTTAGTCTTGATCTGTGAGCTGAACAGATTTACTGTTACATCCATGAGATTATATAAATTCAAATAAATATCATGTCACAGGATGTCAGAGGTCAGTATCAAATTAGTTTGAAATTATTATTTGCAGCACAAATAAGGTTTTTTAGGATTTTTAAAAATCCCTAAAACTGTCAGAAAAGGATAAGGCCTAAGATTTCTATGTGAGTGGCTAAATTTGTTTGTTTTTATAACTATAATGCATAAACTATGAAACTATACAAAATGTATAAAAAAGTACAAGTTATTCTTTTCCAATGTTTTTTATTTATTTACATTTTTTTTTTTTTTTTTTGGGGGATTTACATTTTTAAAAATTAGCCTATGGCAATCATTCTAAACAGTTTGAATAAAACCTGTCAATATTTATTATAGACCACTATAACTGTGTATAATCTAACAAACGAGTTTATTATGAAAATAAAGTGTGTACACCAGATAAATTGGACGATAAAGAAATGGCTAACAATAGTATAATAGAGCATGTTTTAGGTTTTTAGGCGTTTAGATGCAGAAATGGACAAATCAAATGTAAAATAAAATGTAATTGATTTAATTAAATATAGATTAAGTCTTGTTAGAGCAAAATAATAAATAAATACGTACACACATTAAAAAAGCAGCCAAGATGAATGAGTTTAATTTTTTATATAGATTAAAATTGAAGACAGAAGCAGCTGGTATATGCGGTCACTTAATATTCAAATCCAGTAGATCCACTTCAGATTTATTTCTCAACAGTTTATGTTCACGTGGCTGTTTTCGTTTATATTAGCCAAGCTATTATGTATTTTGAAATAATCTTGTCCGTGATGTGTTCGTTCTTACGACGAAAGGCAGAATCCTGCAGCTCGAGAGATAGATATGTTATTCTGCCAGTCGCGCTTTCAAATAGTCTTGCGCACTTAAACGGGTCACAAACACCTGCATTTAGCTCGTGTAGTGTTATAATGGATGTATTGTGTGCATTTATGGCAATAATTTATTTTGAAAAGCTCTTAAACAAGAATAAATTCGTTTGTTTTGAACTTGTGACACTGTGCGCGCTGATCGGAGGCAGTGATTTCATATAGGCAGCCACGAATATTTCATTTTCACACAAACAGTTCAAAAACATCTTAATTTAGCTCTTGGTGTGCTCTAATTGGTGAATTGTGTGATATCGCTGCAATACTTTATTTTTAATAGCTATAAAACAAGAATAAACTCGTTTTTTTCTGAGCTCATCATTCCACACGCTCCTGCTCAGAGCGGTGATTCATCTCTCATGTTTCTCACGTATCACTGACCACACATCAATTATTAATGAGCCCTGACCTTATAATAATCATATATGTTGGTTTAGCTTGTCAGTGTGAATTAAATCCAAGTATTTATTTGTATTTTAACCGATTTAAAATCGAAACCAAAAGACAGTCTCCTCCCTTTTTGAGTCCGGTAACTGCACCTGTAGGGGCGCTATTTCTCTCAGACAATGGAAGTCTAAGCACACTCACTCAAACAGAGGGACAGAGTGATATGAGATGTCTGACAGTTTTTTAATTTTCTGTTATCCATACAGTGTTGTAAAGTCATGAAACTATGCATATTTACTCAGAATAACTTTTTTCTTTATGAAAAAAGGTTTTGAAGTGTTTGGAATTTAAAAATGCAGGAAAATTAATAATTCCATCTTTATTGTCATTTTAAAAAATCCCCACGACAAAACCATCCAAGCTATCCAAAACCCATTCACAATTTAAGTTCCTCAATGTTTTTTCAACATGTACACCAAGTTTAGTGTGTATAGTGTTACTCTCCTCTGAGCAGTATGCATTAATTCACAGCTAAATGTAAAAAACAATCCACATTCAAATCAAAATAGCCGACTTCCTGTTGGTCGTAGCTGATGACTGTGAATTAGAAAGTTGTCCGTCTTGATAAGAACAATTTTTGTACTGAGTTTGGTGTCTGTAGCTAAAACTAACCCCCCCACTTTTGACAAAAGGTGGCGCTATAGAGTGCCTCTTCCACGCCCTCTTATGAAATTTTGCCAGTGTCTAGCTGTCACTAATACTGATATGTGTTCTGAGTTTGATGAAATTCTAAGCATGTTATATGCCTCAAAATCACCTGAGAAGTATTCCAGTTTGACATGTTGCCACGGCAACAATATTTTTAGATATCAATATCCCCCCAGCAGATTTATATCGGCTGTGTTTTAACATTATTCTGATGAAGTTTGAAGCAAATCGAGTAAAAATAAGATGCTGAATTCAAAGCATTTTGAAAATGACACACTTCCTGCTGCCACTTGGTGGCGCTATAACTTTGACTCCTAATAGTCACATATATGCGATCGACATCATACAATGAATAATCTGATGAAGTTTGATTAAAATTAGGAAATGTATGTGGATGGTATTAGACACTTCCTGTTTCTCATTTCTCGCCATAATTTCAAAGCCTCGCCACGAGCAAACCGTTTGAGATATCAAAAATCCCCTGGCAATTTTTCATCCCCAATGTCTTGAGATCATGTTGACCGAGTTTGGCGGCAATCGAGTAAAAAACCTATGACAAGTATTTCAAATTCCAGAGCATGCACTTTTTACATAACTCTAAATAGCTGACTTCCTGTTGGGCGGAGCCTATGATATGCAATACGAAAGTTGTTCGGCACGATGAGATCTATATGTGTACTGAGTTTCATATTAATACGTGCAAGTATGTGTGAGCTATACATCAACATTTATAACTGTGATCCAGGGGGCGCCGTAGAGCCCCTGTGCCACGCCCAGGTCTCAGCCTCTGCAGGCTCCTTCAGGCCACAGATTCCAAAGTGTGCGCAAATTTTCAAGAGTTTTTGAGTATGTTAAGGACCCCAAAAGCCCCCACAACTTTGACGACAAATATGAATAATAAACCCCAAATAGCCAACTTCCTGTTGGGCGGAGCCTATGATATGCAATACGAAAGTTGTTTGTATTGATGAGTTCTATATGTGTACCGGGTTTCGTATGTCTATGTGCAAGTATGTATGATATATGGCCCTCCATATTCCAGGGGGCGCTGTAGAGCCCCTGTGCCACGCCCGTGTATCAGTCTCTGCCCGGCCCTAATGGCCGCAGGTTCCAATGTGTGTGCCAATTTTCAAGACTTTTTAAGCATGTTAAGGGCCCCAAAAGCCCCCGAAACCTTGAAGAAAAATAATAATAATAAATAATAAATATAGCTGCAAGCAGCGATGACGGGCTCAAGCCACCTATGCCATCGCCACCCCGGTGGCATCAGGTAAACTGTGCCCAGCGGGCACATGCATTCACAATATACCAATATATATATATATTTAGTAACACTTTACAATAAGATTTTATTTATAAACATTATGTTAACATGAACAATATTTATATAGCATTCATTCATGTCAGTTAATATTCCAAACTTAAACATTAAAAAATAGTTTTATTGTGATTTTTTTCCAAGCAAATTTTACCAATTCCAAACCATATCAATCTTAATAACTACCATTATTTTTTATTTAATAATTTATGATTGCTATACAATAGTCCAGGAAAGCTGGAAGAGAAAAACTCCTTATATTCATGTGTACAGAATTATTAGGCATGTTTTCTTTTACAGATGAAATGCGCTAAAATAGACTTTTAACTCAAACTGTAAGGTCGAAAATTATGAAATACCCATGAGAAATATCAAACACAAATGCAATACAGAAATGGATAAGTTAAGACTTGACCATTGTACAAAAAATACTGACTGGGTCATGAGGTCAGAAAAGAAGAAGAAAAAAAAACAGGTCAAGAAGAACTGACAAAAAGAATTGCAAAATAATTAGTAATTAATGTGAAGATTAATTTTTAGTCAATTCTGCAAGACAGACTTTTCAGGAAAGGAGGTGGAATAAAAATGAGCTCCTAAATCTTAATCCTGGATTCTGGAAGATATATTCCTCAAACCATCGAACAAGAGGAGGTGGTGCTGGTCCTTCACGAGTCACTCTAATCTGTTCATAAAGCCTATATATAAAGACTTAATATATAGTATTTCACAATACTTCATGGTATTCTAATTAAATCATTTTTTGGAATCTTAAGTCTCTCAGAGCCTGACACCGAGTAATTCTGGAGACTCCAGGAAAGTGGCAGTTCTGTAAAATGTTGGCGCTGGAGACTAAATGCACCCTGATAGTTTCACACCTAATTCACTTAACACACACACACACACACACACATTACCCACAGTGACAGTGGGACTGAGTGACATCAGATGTATGATAGTTTTTTTTAATTTTCTATCATCCATACAGTGTTGTATAGTCATGAAACTATGGTCATGAGACCAGTCATTCTGAGGAAATATGCCTCAGAATGACTGGTCTTCTATGTGTACATTTTTTTTTTTTTAAGTGTTTAGAAGCTGCACTTTAAAAAAATAAAAAGACATTTACTGGTTCCTTTTTTACTATTATATCAAAAAATCATCACGGCAAAACCATTCAAGCTATCCAAAATTCATTCACACCTATTCTGTAAGATTAATTCTTTAAACAGTGGTAAAAGAGGATGTGGTGCTGAACCTTCAAGAGTCACTCAAAACGTTATCTGTCCATAAAGCCTATAAAGAATTATTCTTAATATACAGTTCAAAATACTTCAGCTTGTTATTCTAATTAAGTGAGGGTCATTTTATCAGTAAAATATATACAATTCATTTTTTTTTGAAAGATTTCTATAAATGATTTAAATCATACTCGTTTCTACAATAATTATTTAAAAGTAATCCTATAGCTCCCTCTGGTGGCCATTATAGGTACTAAGAATTGCAAGCTTGATTTATAAGTTATGATAGTTTAAATTTTATGCTGGCTCTTGAAAGTGATAAAGCTATGAAACTTACTGTGCTTCCTTCAAATGAGGACTTCTACTTATATAAAAAATTATGAAGATTTAGAATGAAAAATTGTAAAGATATAGTAAAATAACTATTGTATTTTTTTATGTTACTTTAATAAATCTCTATGGCAACACCATTTAAGCTATCCTAAACCCATTCACAATTTAACATCTCAGTATATAGGCATAATGTTGAAAAAGGAGTATGGAGTAGTATGAGTAGGAGTATGAATTCATTTGCAGGCTTTATCATAAATCCACAATAAAATTTCTGAGTTCTGTATCAATCTGTGTTGTTGTTTGTTTATTTTTATCTTTTATTTTTCATAGGAAGATAACTTACTCTCATTTTTAATAAATGTGCTTATAAACCAAGGACAAGCTATTTATAGCTGTATTTATAAACTGCTTACTACTGACTATTGATATTGGGACAAGGCTTTATAAAGCATGAACTGACTATTTAATAATGAGTGCAGTTATTATAAAGTGTTATCAATGAATTTGCTAATGTTAACAAATTAGACATTATTTTACAGTGTTATCAAATCCTTAAATGACTCATAAGCATTTGTGAAAGTTCTGCTTGCATTACAGCTTAGTCTTGATCTGTGAGCTGAACAGATTTACTGTTACATCCATGAGATTATGTAAATTAAAATAAATATAATGTCACAGGATGTCATAGGTCAGTATCAAATGAGTTTGAAATTATTATTTGCAGCACAAATAAGGTTTTTTTAGGATTTTTAAAAATCCCTAAAACTGTCAGAAAAAGGTTAAGGCCTAAGCTATTTCTATGTGAGTGGCTAATTTTATTTTTGTTTTTATAATTGTAATACACAAACTATGAAATTATACAAAATGTATAAAAAGATAAATAAATAAATACGCACACATTAAAAAAGCAGCCAAGTCGAATGAGTTTCCTTTTTTATATAGATTAAAATTGAAGACAGAAACAAGTGGTAAATGTGGTCACTTTAATATTCAAATCCAGTAGATCCAGTTTATGTTCACGTGGCTGTTTTCGTTTATAGTCGCCAAGCTATTATGTGTTTTGAAATAATCTTGTCCGTGATGTGTTCGTTCGTACGACGAAAGCCAGAATCCTGCAGCTCGAGAGATATGTTATTCTGCCAGTCTCGCTTTCAAATAGTCTTGCGCACTTAAACAGGTCACAAACACCTGCATTTAGCTCTTGATGTGTTACAATGGGTTTATTGTGTGCATTTGTGGTAATATTTTATTTAAAAAAGCTCTTAAACAAGAATAAATTCGTTTGTTTTGAGCTCGACACTGTAAGCGCTGATCGGAGGCGTGATTTCAGATAGGCAGCCACAAATATTTCATTTTCACACAAACAGTTCAAAAACATCTGAATTTAGCTCTTGGTGTGTTCTAATTGGTTGATTGTGTGATATCGCTGTAATAATTTATTTTTAAAAGCTATAAAACAGGAATAAATTAGTTTTTTCTGAGCTCTTTACTCCAGACTATCGTGATCACAGCGGTGATTCATCTCTCCTATTTCTCACGTATCTCTGGCCAGAAATAATTTATCCATGAGCCCTGAACCGGTAATAATCAGATATGTTGGTTTAGCTTGTCAGTGTGAATTAAATCTAAGTATTTATTTGTATTTTTAACCGATTTAAAAGTGAAAGTAAAAGTCCGGTAATTGCACCTGTAGGGGCGCAATTTCTCTCAGACAATGGAAGTCTGAAGCACACATACTCAAACAGAGGGACAAAGTGAGATGAGATGTCTGAGAGTTTTTTAATTTTCTGTTATCCATACAGTGTTGTAAAGTCTTGAAACTATGCATATTTCCTCAGAATGACTTTTTCATCTGTATGAAAAAATTCTTTGACGTGTTTGGAAGCTGCATTTTAAAAATACAATAATGATTCCCTTTGTAAGGTAATTTCAAAAAATCACCACGGCAAAACCATTCAAGCTATCCAAAATCCATTCACAATTTAAGTTCCTATCAGAAATACTGATGTGTGTTCAGAGTTTTGTGAAATTCTAAGTATGGTATTTGCCTCAAAATCACCTGAGAAGTATTCCAGTTTGACATGTTGCCACGCCAACAATTTTTTAGATATCAATATCCCCCTTGCAGATTTATATCGGCTGTGTTTTAACATTATTCTGATGAAGTTTGAAGCAAATCGAGTAATAATAAGATGCTGAATTCAAATCATTTTGAAAATGACACACTTCCTTCTGCCAGTTGGTGGCGCTATAACTTTGACTCCTAATAGTCACATATATGCGATCGACATCATACAACGAATAATCTGATGAAGTTTGATTAAAATCAGGAAATGTATGTGGACGGTATTAGACACTTCCTGTTTCTCATTTCTCGCCATAATTTCAACGCCTCGCCACGAGCAAACCGTTCGAGATATCAAAAATCCCCTGGCAATTTTTCATCCCCAGTGTCTTGAGATCATGTTGACCAAGTTTGGCGGCAATCGAGAAAAAAACCTATGACAAGTATTTCAAATTCCAGAGCATGCGCTTTTTACATAACTCTAAATAGCTGACTTCCTGTTGGGTGGAGCCTATGACATGCAATACGAAAGTTGTTCGGCACGATGAGATCTATATGTGTACTGAGTTTCATATGAATATGTGCAAGTATGTGTGAGCTATACATCAACATTTCTGACTGTGTTCCAGGGGGCGCCGTAGAGCCCCTGTGCCACGCCCGGGTCCCAGCCTCTGCAGGCTCCTAAAGGCCACAGATTCCAAAGTGTGCGCAAATTTTCAAGAGTTTTTGAGTATGTTAAGGACCCCAAAAGCCCCCACAACTTTGACGAAAAATTTGAATACTAAACCCTAAATAGCCAACTTCCTGTTGGGCGGAGCCTATGATATGCAATACAAAAGTTGTTTGGATTGATGAGATTTATATGTGTACCGAGTTTCATTCGTCTACGAGCAAGAATGTATGATATATGGCCCTCCATATTCCAGGGGGCGCTGTAGAGCCCCTGTGCCACGCCCGTGTATCAGTCTCTGCCCGGCCCTAATGGCCGCAGGTTCCAATCTGTGTGCCAATTTTCAAGACTTTTTAAGCACGTTAAGGGCCCCAAAAGCCCCCGAGACGTTGGAAAAAAAAAATAATAATAATAATAATAATAATAATAATAATAAAAAATAATCCTAAGGAAAACAATAGGCCTCTCGCCCTTTGGGCTTGAGCCCTAATAATAAATATAGCTGCAAGCAGCAATGTCGGGCTCAAGCCATCAGTGCAACGCCACCCCGGTGGCATCGGGAAAACTGTGCCGAGCGGGCATAAGCATTTACAGTAACCCTCTGACAATCAAGTTTTAAGGGATGCGGCAGTTAAAGGGTTAATCCGACCAATCTAGACTTTGAAATCACATACACAGAACAATATATATATAACTTTAGTAATACTTTATTGTTATATTTATAAAAAATTTATAAGGTGTGCATTGTAGCTGACACCTATATGAACACATTACAATTGTTTTGTGACTGCTAGTCTTTCTTCTCAAATGCTATTGAGCTTCAAATTTGCATTTGAGCCCATGTGAAAAAGTAGCATAATTTACATATGACTTACAGTTTGTTGTAATAAATATCAAACATTCAAATTAATTGTGCATTATAGCTGTCACCTAGATGAACAATTACAGTTGTTTTTATGACTGTAAGTCATTCTCTTCAAATGCTACTGACGTTAGAAAAGTGTATAACAATATCACATGTAACTTTAGAGACCGGCCCTAAATTTGAGACTCTCGAATGTCCAATGTCAAGACAACTTTATGCCTGTTTTTTTTTTTTCTTTAGTTTTCTTTTCTCTGTGCCAGATTGCTGATGTGCTATACCCAGGCATAGATGTCTATCCATCAATTACGAACATTCAGCCGCAAACATGAGGTGTGAGCGGTCGCGAGCACATATTGGAGAATGGCGCATGTTTTTTTTGTTTTTTTTTTGAGCAACTGGGATGGTGCCCCCTCTGGGAGTTGGTGCCCTACGAAGACTGCATACTCTGCATATAGGGAGCGGCAGTACTATCTGGAAGATATATTCCTCAAACCATCGTACAAGAGAAGGTGATGCTAATCCTTCAAGAATCGCTCAAAAGCTATTCAAGTGTACAGTTTCCTTTTATTGCATCTTGAAATAAATATTTCTGAATTCTGAATCAAGCTGGGTTGTGTTTATTCATTTATTTTATAAGACAACTGAGACTTTAATCTATTTTGTAATATATGTGCTTTTAAACCAAGAACAATTTATTTATAGATGTATTACTGCTTAATAATGACTATTATTAAGGGAAAAGGCTTTATAATCATGAACTATTTACTAATGCTTAGCTAATGAGTGCAGTTATTATAAAGTGTTACCAATGCATTTACTAATGTTAACAAATTAGACATTATTTTACAGTGTTACCAAATCCTTAAATAATTTATTAGTGTTTTGTAATGATTTTAATGACCTATAAGCATTTGTGAAATAGTTTTGCTTGCATTGCAGCTTTATCTGTCAGTTGAAGAGTTTTACTGTTACATCCATGAGATTAATAAATGTCATGTCACGTCACAGGTTGTCATAGGTCAGTATCAAATGAGTTTGAAATTATTATTTGCAGCACAAATAAGGATTCTTAGGATGTTTTTAAATCCCTAAAACTGTCAGAAAAGGATAAGGCCTAAGAGATTTCTTAACCTGTAATGAAAGGAAAAAACACCACCATTAGCAACAACAAAAACAATAACAATTTAAAATACAGATTTTTTTTTTCCTGATTATTAAAGGGATGATTAGGTCTCTCTCTCTCTCTCTCTCTCTCTCTCTCTGCCAGACAGCCCCTCCCTACAATCCACACACACTGTCAGTCACCAAACATTCACAGTCACCAACCCCCTCACACTCCCCCTCCCTCTCCCCCTCCCTTTCCTCACACAGACAGAGTGGCCAGAGTGAGCTCATATCAGTTGAGAAGTCTGACAGTTTTTTAATTTTCTGTTATCCATACAGTGTTGTATGGTCGTGAAACTATGCATATTTCCTCAGAATGATTTGATCTTTGTATGAAAAAATGCTTTGAAGTGTTTGGAAGCTGCAATTTAAACATACAAGACAATTAATGTTTCCCTTTTTACTGTCATTTCAAAAAATCACCACGACAAAACCGTTCAAGCTAACCAAAATCCGTTCGCAATTTAAGTTCCTCAATGTTTTTTCTTCATGTTGACAAAGTTTGGTGTGTATAGTGTACTTCCCCTGTGAGGAGTATGCATTAATTCACAACTGTAAAATCTCAAAAATACACATTCAAATCAAAATAGCCGACTTCCTGTTGGTCGTAGCTGATGACTGTGAATTAGAAAGTTGTCCGTCTTGAAAAGAACAATTTATGTACCAAGTTTGGTGTCTGTAGCTAAAACTAACCCCCCCACTTTTGACAAAAGGTGGCGCTATAGAGTGCCTCCTTCACGCCCTTTTAAAAGCTTTTGCCATTGTCTAGCTATCACTAATACTGATATGTGTTTTGAGTTTCATGTAAATCTGAGCTAGTTATCTGCCTAAAAATCACCAGAACAGAACATTCAAGTTTGACACGTTGCCATAGCAACACTATATTAGACATAAATATCCCCACAACAGATTTTCTTCGGCCGTGTTTTGTCATTATTCTGATGAAGTTTGAAGCAAATCAAGTAAAAATAAGATGCTGAATTCAAAGCGTTTTGAAAATGATTCACTTCCTGCTGCCAGTTGGTGGCGCTATAACTTTGACTCCTAATAGTCACATATATATGATCGGTATCATACAATGAACAAACCAATTAAGTTTGATCAAATTCAGGAAATGTATGTGGATGTTATTAGACATTTCCTGTTTCTCATTTCTCGCCATAATTTCAACGCCTCGCCATGGGCAAACCGTTCGAGATATCAAAAATCTCTTCGCAATTTAGCATCCCCAATGTCTTGAGATCGTGTTCACCGAGTTTGGTGGTGAACGGGTGGAGTTCCTCAGAGGAGTATATCAAATTCCAGAGCATGTGTTTTTCATAAAACCCTAAATAGCCAACTTCCTGTTGGGCGGAGCTTATGACATGCAGTGTGAAAGTTGTTTGGTTTGATGAGTTATATATATGTACCAAGTTTCATATGTATACGTGCAAGTATGCATGATATATGGCCCTCAGTACTACAGGGGGCGCTGTAGAGCCTCGGTGCCACGCCCGTGTATCAGACTCTGCCCGGCCCTAATGGCCGCAGGTTCCAAGGTGTGTGGCAATTTTCAAGAGTTTTTGAGCATGTTAAGGGCCCCAAAAGCCCCCGAAACCTTGAAGAAAAATAATAATAATAATAATAATAACAAATAATCCTAAGGAAAACAATAGGGCTCTCGCCCTCCAGGCTTGAGCCCTAATAACAAATAATCCTAAGGAAAACAATAGGGCTCTCGCCCTCCAGGCTTGAGCCCTAATTAAAGCTGCAAGCAGCGATGAACGGGCCCTAGCACCCGGGCTCACCGCCATTGTGTGGCTTTAGTAAAAAGGTGAACGTTGAGAAATATGCATTTAATGTCCTAAATATAAGTGGAATATATCAAAGTATATCCCATATATGTGCCAATCTTACCGTTGCCAGCAGGTGGCGCTATCATTATAATGGAATATTGGCCTTCAGATGTGTTCAGGCCAGGACTCTTATCAAACATGTGAAGTTTGGGGAAGACTGAACATTTTATGCTTGAGTTACAACAACTTCTCTTGCTGTGGCAAGACATCAAATTTTGTCATGGCGCCATGGAAACGCCCTTTAACAAAAACTCAAGATCTCCAAAAGTTAACATTGCACAGGCATTTAGATTAGACTGACCACAAAATATATGTTAATCTCAAAAAAATTACAGGAGTAGTTTGTCGCAGCGTAAAACATGTCACTTCCTGTTGCCAATAGGTGGCGCTATGACTATAACTGAATGTGGGCATGTAGATCTGTTAAGGGCAGAAGTTTTATCTAACATGTGAAGTTTGGGGCAGATTGGACATTGTATGTCTGAGTTACAGCAACTTCCTTTTTCATGGCGAAACATCGAAATTTGTCAGGCCACCATGGACACGCCCTTTAACGAAATCTAAAGATCTTCGCAATTTAACATCGCAAAGGGCTTAAGATTACACTGACCAGGTTTGGTGTTGATCTGAATAAATCTCTAGGAGGAGTTCGTTAAAGTACAACCCCTGAAAATGGCAAAAACAACGCCAGTTTTGCAGAGAAAATTCTAAATAACCGACTTCCTGTTGGGATTCGGATTTCGTACCAAGAGACTTTTTTGTAGGTATTGGTGTGTTACATGTGTATACCGATTTTTGTACATGTACGTGAAACATAGCTCGAGGCGCACTCTGTTGAAAGTGTATAGGTGGCGCTATCGAGCCATTTTGCCACACCTGATGGAATTTTGGCCTTCAGATGTGTTCAGGCCAGGACTCTTATCACACATGTGCAGTTTGGGGAAGATCGGACATTTTATGCCTGAGTTATAACATCTTTTATTCCCATGGCGAGACATCGAACTTCGTGACGGCGCCATGGACACGCCTTTTAACGAAAACTCAAGATCTTCACAACTTAACATCGCACAGGCCTTTAGATTAGACTGACCACAAAAAATACATTGATGTCATAAAATTTCTAGGAGTAGTTCATCGCAGTGTAAAATATGTCACTTCCTGTTGCCAATAGGTGGCGCTATGACTATAACTGAATATTGGCATGTCAATCTGTTCAGGTCAGGAGTCTCATCAAACATGTGAAGTTTGGGGCAGATTGGTCATTGTATGTCTGAGTTATAGCAACTTCCTGTTTCATGGCGAATCATCAAAATTCGCCAGGCCGCCACGGACACGCCCATTAACGAAAACTCAAAAGCTTCGCAATTTAACATCGCAAAGGCCTTCAGATTAGGCATACCAAATTTGGTGTTGATCTGAATGAATCTCTAGGAGGAGTTCGTTAAAATACAACGCATGGAAATGACAAAAATGACACAAAATTTGCTCATAATATTAGAAATAACCGACTTCCTGTTGGATTTCGGATTTTGCTCCAAGATACTTTTTTGTAGGTATTGGAGAGTTACATGTGTATTCCGATTTTCATACATGTACATGAAACGTAGCTCGAGGCGCACACCGTTGAACATGTATAGGTGGCGCTGTTGAGCCATTTTGCCACACCCACTTCTGAAACCCATATCAGACGTAAATTTTCGCCAGTTCTGAGGTGTGTGCAAAGTTTCATGACTTTTCGAGCATGTTTAGGCCCTCAAAAATGCGATTCATTTTGGAGAAGAAGAAGAATAATAATTAAAGCTGCAAGCAGCGATGAACGGGCCCTCGCACCCGGGCTCACCGCCATCGTGTGGCTTTAGTAAAAAGGTGTACGTTGAGAAATATGCATTTAAACTCATAAATATAAGTGCAATATATCAAAGTTTATTCCATATGTGTGCCAATCTTCCTGTTGCCAGCAGGTGGCGCTATCGTTATAATGGAATATTGGCCTTCAGATGTGTTCAAGCCAGGACCCTTATCACACATGTGAAGTTTGGGCAAGATCGGACATTTTATGCCTGAGTTATAACATCTTTTATTCCCATGGCGAGACATCGAACTTCGTCATGGCGACATGGACATGCCTTTTAACAAAAACTCAAGATCTTCACAACTAAACATCACACAGGTCTTTAGATTAGACTGACCACAAAAAAGACATTGATGTCATAAAATTTCTAGGAGTAGTTTGTCACAGTGTAAAATATGTCACTTCCAGTTGCCAATAGGTGGCGCTATGACTATAACTGAATATTGGCATGTAGATCTGTTCAGGTGAAGAGTCTTATCAAAAATGTGAAGTTTGGGGCGGATTGGACATTGTATGTGTGAGTTATAGCACCATCATTTTTCATGGCGAATCATCGAAATTTGTCAGGCCACCATGGACACGCCCTTTAACGAAACCTCAATTCCTTCGCAATTTAACATGGCAAAGGGCTTTAGATTACACTGACCAAGTTTGGTGTTGATCTGAATAAATCTCTAGGAGGAGTTCGTTAAATTCAACCCCTGAAAATGACAAAAACAACACCAATTTTGCAGGGAAAATTAAAAATAACCGACTTCCTGTTGGGATTCGGGTTTCGTACCAAGAGACTTTTTTGTAGCTATTGGTGTGTTACATATGTTTACCGATTTTCCTACATGTATATGACATGTAGCTCGAGGCGCACTCCATTGAAAATGTATAGGTGGCGCTATCGAGCCATTTTGCCACACCCAATGGAATATTAGCCTCCAGATGTGTTCAGGTCAGTACTCTTATCAAACATTTGAAGTTTGGGCAAGATCTGATATTTTATGACTGAGTTACAACAACTTCTACTCCCATGGCGAGACATCGAACTTTGACATGGCGCCATGGACACGCCCTTTAACGAAAACTCAAGATCTTCTCAATTTAACATCGTACAGGCCTTTAGATTAGACTGACGACAAAAAAGACATTGATGTCAAAAATTTCTAGGAGTAGTTTGTCGCAGCGTAAAATATGTCACTTCCTGTTGCCAATAGGTGGCGCTATGACTATAACTGAATATGGTCATGTCAAACTGTTCAGGACAGGAGTCTCATCAAACATGTGAAGTTTGGGGCAGATTGGTCATTGTATGTCTGAGTTATAGCAACTTCCTGTTTCATGGCGAATCATCGAAATTCGCCAGGCCGCCACACACAGGCCCTTTAACGAAAACTCAAAAGCTTCGCAATTTAACATCGCAAAGGCCTTTAGATTAGGCATACCAAATTTGGTGTTGATCTGAATTAATCTCTAGGAGGAGTTCGTTAAAATACAACGCATGGAAATGACAAAAATGACACAAAATTTGCTCATAATATTAGAAATAACCGACTTCCTGTTGGGTTTCGGATTTTGCTCCAAGAGACTTTTTTGTAGGTATTGGAGAGTTACATGTGTATACCGATTTTCATACATGTACATGAAACGTAGCTCGAGGCGCACACCGTTGAACGTGTATAGGTGGCGCTGTTGAGCCATTTTGCCACACCCACTTCTGAAACCCATATCAGACGTAAATTTTCGCCAGTTCTGAGGTGTGTGCAAAGTTTCATGACTTTTCGAGCATGTTTAGGCCCTCAAAAATGCGATTCATCTTAGAGAAGAAGAATAATAATAATAAATATAGCTGCAAGCAGCGATGGCGGGCTCAAGCCACCAATGCCATCGCCACCCCCGGTGGCATCAGGTAAACTGTGCCCAGCGGGCACATGCATTCACAATATCCCTCTGGCAGTGAGGTTTTAAAGGATATGGCAGTTAAAGGGTTAATCCGAATCATCTAGACTTTAAAATCACATTCACAGAACAATATATATATATATATATATATATATATATATATATATATATATATATATATATATATATATATATATTTAGTAACACTTTACAATAAGATTTCATTTATAAACATTATGTTAACATGAACAATATTTATATAGCATTCATTCATGTCAGTTAATATTCCAAACTTAAACATTAAAACATTGTTTTGTGATTTTTTTCCAAGCACATTTTACCAATTCCAAACCATATCAATCTTAATAATTACCATTATTTTTTATTTAATCATTTATGAGTGTTATACAATAGTCCAGGAAAGCTGGAAGAGAAAAACTCCTTATATTCATGTGCAGAATTATTAGGCATGTTTTCTTTTACAGATGAAATGCACTAAAAAAGAGTTTTAACTCAAACTATTTTAACTCAAAGTCGAAAATTATGAAATACCCATGAGAAATATCAAACACAAATGCAATACAGAAATGGATAAGTTAAGACTTGACCATTGTACAAAAATGCTGACTGGGTCATGAGGTCAGAAAAGAAGAAGAAAAAAAAAAAAACAGGTCAAGAAGAACTGACAAAAAGAATTGCAAAATAATTAGGAATTAATGTGAAGATTAATTTTTAGTCAATTCTGCAAGACAGACTTTTCAGGAAAGGAGGTGGAATAAAAATGAGCTCCTAAATCTTAATCCCGGATTCTGGAAGATATGTTCCTCAAACCATCGGACAAGAGGAGGTGGTGCTGGTCCTTCACGAGTCACTCTAATCGGTTCAGAAAGCCTATATATAGTCTTATATATATATATAAGTCTTAATATATAGTATTTCACAATACTTCATGGTATTCTAATTAAATAATTTTTTGGAATCTTAGATCTCTCAGAACCTGACACATTGTAATTCTGAGACTCCAGGAAAGTGGCAGTTCTGTAAAATGTTGGCGCTGGAGACTAAATGCTCCCTGATAGTTTCACACCTAATTCAATTAACACACACACACACACACACACACACACACACACACATCACCCACGGTGACAGAGGGACAGAGTGACATCAGATGTATGATAGTTTTTTAATTTTCTATCATCAATATAGTGTTGTATAGTCATGAAACTATGCATATTTCCTCAGAATGACTTGTCTTCTATGTGTACAATTTTTTTAAGTGTTTAGAAGCTGCACTTTAAAACAATAAAAGACATTTACTGGTTACTTTTTTACTGTTATTTCAATAAATCACCACGACAAAACCATTCAAGCCATTCAAAATTCATCCGCACCTGTTCTGTAAGATACATTATTTAAACAGTGGTAAAAGAGGATGTGGTGCTGAACCTTCAAGAGTCACTCAAAACGTATCTGTCCATAAAGCCTATAAAGAATTATTCTTAATATACAGTTCACAATACTTCAGCTTGTTATTCTAATTAAGTGAGGGTCATTTTATCAGTAAAATACATAAAATTCATATTATTTTTCTTTGAAATATTTCTATAAATGATTTAAATCATACTTGTTTCTACAATAATTATTTAAAAGTAATCCTATAGCGCCATCTGGTTGCCATTATTGGTACTAAGAATTGCAAGCTTGATTTATATGTTATGATAGTTTTAATTTTATGCTGGCTCTTGAAAATGATAAAGCTATGAAACTTACTGTGCTTCCTTCAAATGATGACTTCTACGTATATAAAAAATTATGAAGAGTTGGAATTAAAAATGTTAAAGATATAGTAAAATAACTATTGTATTTTTTATGTTACTTTAATAAATCGCTATGGCCACACCATTTAAGGTATCCTAAACCCTTTCGAAATTTAACATCTTCAGTATATGGCTTCATGTTAAAACAGTTTGGTGTGAACTACTTATGTCTTCTTAGAGGAGAATGAATTCATTTACAGGCTGATTTTATCATAAATCCACAATAACATTTCTGAGTTCTGTATCAATCTGTGTTGTTGTTTGTTTATTTTTATTTTTCATAGGAAGATAACTGACCCTTTACTCTCCTTTTTAATAAATGTGCTTATAAACCAAGAACAAGCTATTTATAGCTGTATTTATAAACTGCTTACTACTGACTATTAATATTGGGACAAGGCTTTATGAAGCATGAACTGACTATTTACTAATGAGTGCAGTTATTATAAAGTGTTATCAATGCATTTGCTAATGTTAACAAATTAGACATTATTTTACAGTGTTAATAAATCCTTTCAATGATTTGTAAGTGTTTTGTAATGATTTTATTGACCTACAAGTATTTGTGAAAGTTCTGCTTGCATTACAGCTTAGTCTTGATCTGTGAGCTGAACAGATTTACGGTTACTCCCTAAAACTGTCAGAAAAGGATAAGGCCTAAGATTTCTATGTGAGTGGCTAAATTTATTTGTTTTTATAACTATAATGCATAAACTATGAAATTATACAAAATGTATAAAAATGTACAACAGTTATTCTTTTCCAATGTTTTTTTTTTTTTTTTTTTTTACATTTAAAAAAATTAGCCTACGCAATCATTCTAAACAGCTTGAATAAAACCTGTTAATATTTATTATAGACCACTATAACTGTGTATAATCTAACAAACAAGTTTATTATGAAAATATAAGTGTGTACACCAGATAAATTGGACGATAAAGAAATTGCTAACAATAATATAATAGAGCATGTTTTAGGTTTTTAGGCGTTTAGATGCAGAAATGGACAAATCAAATGTAAAATAAAATGTAATTGATTTAATTAAATATAGATTAAGTCTTGTTAGAGCAAAATAATAAATAAATACCTACACACATTAAAAAAGCAGCCAAGATTAATGAGTTTAATTTTTTTATATAGATTAAAATTGAAGACAGAAGCAGCTGGTATATGCGGTCACTTAATATTAAAATCCAGTAGATCCACTTCAGATTTATTTCTCAACAGTTTATGTTCACGTGGCTGTTTTCGTTTATATTAGCCAAGCTATTATGTATTTTGAAATAATCTTGTCCGTGATGTGTTCGTTCTTACGACGAAAGGCAGAATCCTGCAGCTCGAGAGATATATGTTATTCTGCCAGTCGCGCTTTCAAATAGTCTTGCACACTTAAACGGGTCAAAAGCACCTATATTTAGCTCGTGTTGTGTTATAATGGATGTATTGTGTGCATTTATGGCAATAAGTTATTTAAAAAAGCTCTTAAACAAGAATAAATTCGTTAGTTTTGAACTTGTGACACTGTGCGCGCTGATCGGAGCAGTGATTTCATATAGGCAGCCGCAAATATTTCATTTTCACACAAACAGTTCAAAAACATCTTAATTTAGCTCTTGGTGTGTTCTAATTGGTGAATTGTGTGATATCGCTGCAATACTTTATTTTTAATAGCTATAAAACAAGAATAAACTCGTTTTTTCTGAGCTCATCATTCCACACGATCTTGCTCAGAGCGGTGATTCATCTCTCGTGTTTCTCACGTATCATTGACCACACATCGATTATTAATGAGCCCTGACCTGATAATAATCATATATGTTGGTTTAGCTTGTCAGTGTGAATTAAATCCAAGTATTTATTTGTATTTTAACCGATTTAAAAGTGAAACCAAAAGACAGTCTCCTCCCTTTTTAAGTCCGGTAACTGCACCTGTAGGGGCGCTATTTCTCTCAGACAATGGAAGTCTAAGCACACTCACTCAAACAGAGGGACAGAGTGAGAGGAGATGTCTGACAGTTTTTTAATTTTCTGTTATCCATACAGTGTTGTAAAGTCATGAAACTATGCATATTTACTCAGAATAACTTTTTTTTCTGTATGAAAAAAGGTTTTGAAGTGTTTGGAATTTAAAAATGCAGGAAAATTAATAATTCCATCTTTACTGTCATTTAAAAAAATCACCACGACAAAACCATCCAAGCTATCCAAAACCCATTCACAATTTAAGTTCCTCAATGTTTTTTCAACATGTAGACAAAGTTTGGTGTGTATAGTGTTGCTCTCCTCTGAGCAGTATGCATTAATTCACAGCTAAATGTAAAAAACAATCCACATTCAAATCAAAATAGCCGACTTCCTGTTGGTCGTAGCTGATGACTGTGAATTAGAAAGTTGTCCATCTTGATAAGAACAATTTTTGTACTGAGTGTGGTGTCTGTAGCTAAAACTAACCCCCCCACTTTTGACAAAAGGTGGCGCTATAGAGTGCCTCTTCCACGCCCTCTTATGAACTTTTGCCAGTGTCTAGCTGTCACTAATACTGATATGTGTTCTGAGTTTGATTAAATTCTAAGCATGTTATTTGCCTCAAAATCACCTGAGAAGTATTCCAGTTTGACATGTTGCCACGGCAACAATATTTTTAGATATCCAATTTCCCCCAGCAGATTCATATCGGCTGTGTTTTAACATTATTCTGATGAAGTTTGAAGCAAATCGAATAAAAATAAGATGCTGAATTCAAAGCATTTTGAAAATGACACACTTCCTGCTGCCAGTTGGTGGCGCTATAACTCTGACTCCTAATAGTCACATATATGTGATCGACATCATACAATGAATAATCTGATGAAGTTTGATTGAAATCAGGAAATGTATGTGGATGGTATTAGACACTTCCTGTTTCTCAATTCTCGCCATAATTTCAACGCCTCGCCACGAGCAAACCGTTCGAGATATCAAAAATCCCCTGGCAATTTTTCATCCCCAATGTCTTGAGATCATGTTGACCGAGTTTGGTGGTAAACGAGTAAAAAACCTATGACGAGTATATCAAATTCCAGAGCATGCGCTTTTTACATAACTCTAAATAGCTGACTTCCTGTTGGGCGGAGCCCAATGACATGCAATACGAAAATTGTTCGGCACAATGAGATCTATATGTGTACTGAGTTTCATATGAATATGTGCAAGTATGTGTGAGCTATACATCAACATTTATGACTGTGTTCCAGGGGGCGCCGTAGAGCCCCTGTGCCACGCCCGGGTCCCAGCCTCTGCAGGCTCCTAAAGGGCACAGATTCCAAAGTGTGTGCAAATTTTCAAGAGTTTTTGAGTATGTTAGGGACCCCAAAAGCCCCCACAACTTTGACCAAAAATATGAATAATAAACCCTAAATAGCCAACTTCCTGTTGGGCGGAGCCTATGACATGCAGTACGAAAGTTGTTTGGTTTAATGAGATCTACATGTGTACCGAGTTTCATGTGTCTACGTGCAAGTATGTATGATATATGGCCCTCAGTATTCCAGGGGGCGCTGTAGAGCCCCTGTGCCACGCCCGTGTATCAGTCTCTGCCCGACCCTAATGGCCGCAGGTTCCAATCTGTGTGCCAATTTTCAAGAGTTTTCGAGCATGTTAAGGACCCCAAAAGCCCCCGTAACGTTAGAAAAAAATAATAATAATAATAATAATAAAAAATAATCCTAAGGAAAACAATAGGGCTCTCGCCCTCCAGGCTTGAGCCCTAATTAAAGCTGCAAGCAGCGATGAACGGGCCCTCGCACCCGGGCTCACCGGCAGCGAGTGGCTTTAGTTAATAGGTGAACGGTGAGAAATATGCGTTTAAACTCATAAATATAAGTAGAATATATCAATGTTTATTCCATATATGTGCCAATCTTCCTGTTGCCAGCAGGTGGCGCTATCATTATAATGGAAAATTGGCCTTCAGATGTGTTCAGGGCAGGACTTTTATCGAACATGTGAGGTTTGGGGAGGATTGGACATTTTATGCCTGAGTTACAACAACATCCTATTTCATGGCGAAACAATGAAATTTGTCAGGCCGCCATGGACACGCCCTTTAACGAAACCTCAAGATCTTCGCAATTTAAGATCGCAAAAGGCTTTAGATTACACTGACCAAGTTTGGTGTTGATCTGAATAAATATCTAGGAGGAGTTCGTTAAAGTACAACCCCTGAAAATGGCCAAAACAACACTAATTTTGCAGAGAAAATTCCAAATAACTGACTTCCTGTTGGGATTCGGACTTCGTACCAAGAGACTTTTTCGTAGATATTGGTGTGTTACATGTGTGTACCGATTTTTGTACATGTACGTGAAACATAGCTCAAGGCGCACTCCGTTTAAAGTGTATACGCACTCCGTTGAAAGTGTATAGGTGGCGCTATTGAGCCATTTTGCCACACTCGATGGAATATTGGCCTTCAGATCTGTCCAGGCCACGACCCTTATCACACAAGTGAAGTTTGGGCAAGATCGGACATTTTATGCCTGAGTTATAACATCTTTTATTCCCACGGCGAGACATTGAACTTCATCACGGCGCCATGGACACACCTTTTAACAAAAACTCAAGATCTTCACAACTAAACATCACACAGGTCTTTAGATTAGACTGACCACAAAAAAGACATTGATGTCATAAAATTTCTAGGAGTAGTTTGTCGCAGTGTAAAATATGTAACTTCCTGTTGCCAATAGGTGGCGCTATGACTATAACTGAATATTGGCATGTAGATCTGTTCAGGTCAAGAGTCTTATCCAACATGTGAAGTTTGGGGCAGATTGGACATTGTATGTCTGAGTTACAGCAACTTCCTTTTTCATGGCGAAACATCGAAATTTGTCAGGCCGCCATGGACCCGCCCTTTAACGAAACCTCAAGTCCTTCGCAATTTATTATCGCAAAGGGCTTTAGATTACACTGACCAAGTTTGGTGTTGATCTGAATAAATCTCTAGGAGGAGTTTGTTAAAGTACAACCCCTGAAAATGGCAAAAAACAACAGCAATTTTGAAGGGAAAATTCAAAATAACCGACTTCCTGTTGGGATCCGGATTTCGTACCAAGAGACTTTTTTGTAGGTATTGGAGTGTTACATGTGTGTACCAATTTTTGTACATGTACGTGAAACATAGCTCCAGGCGCACTCCGTTGAAAGTGTATAGGTGGCGCTATAGAGCCATTCTGCCACACCCGGTGGAATATTGGCCTGAAGATCTGTTCAGGCCAGGACTCTTATCACACATGTGAAGTTTGGGGAAGATCGGACATCTTATGCCTGAGTTATAACATCTTTTATTCGCATGGCGAGACATCGAACTTCGTCGCGGCGCTATGAACAAGCCTTTTAACGAAAACTCAAGATCTTCACAACTGAACATCGCACAGGCCTTTAGATTAGACTGACCACAAAAAAGACATTGATGTCATAAAATTTCTAGGAGTAGTTCGTCGCAGCGTAAAATATGTCACTTCCTGTTGCCAATAGGTGGCGCTATGACTATAACTGAATATGGTCATGTCAAACTGTTCAGGACAGGAGTTTCATCAAACATGTGAAGTTTGGGGCAGATTGGTCATTGTATGTCTGAGTTATAGCAACTTCCTGTTTCATGGCGAATCATCGAAATTCGCCAGGCCGCCACACACAGGCCCTTTAACGAAAACTCAAAAGCTTCGCAATTTAACATCGCAAAGGCCTTTAGATTAGGCATACCAAATTTGGTGTTGATCTGAATTAATCTCTAGGAGGAGTTCGTTAAAATACAACGCATGGAAATGACAAAAATGACACAAAATTTGCTCATAATATTAGAAATAACCGACTTCCTGTTGGGTTTCGGATTTTGCTCCAAGAGACTTTTTTGTAGGTATTGGAGAGTTACATGTGTATACCGATTTTCATACATGTACATGAAACGTAGCTCGAGGCGCACACCGTTGAACGTGTATAGGTGGCGCTGTTGAGCCATTTTGCCACACCCACTTCTGAAACCCATATCAGACGTAAATTTTCGCCAGTTCTGAGGTGTGTGCAAAGTTTCATGACTTTTCGAGCATGTTTAGGCCCTCAAAAATGCGATTCATCTTAGAGAAGAAGAATAATAATAATAATAATAATAATAAACGGAGCAATTCCAAGAGGGTCCTCACACCATCGGTGCTCGGGCCCTAATAATAATAATAATAATAATAAACGGAGCAATTCCAAGAGGGTCCTCACACCATCGGTGCTCGGGCCCTAAATATAGCTGCAAGCAGCGATGGCGGGCTCAAGCCACCAATGCCATCGCCACCCCGGTGGCATCAGGTAAACTGTGCCCAGCGGGCACATGCATTCACAATATCCCTCTGGCAGTGAGGTTTTAAAGGATACGGCAGTTAAAGGGTTAATCCGAATCATCTAGACTTTAAAATCACATTCACAGAACAATATATATATTAGTAACACTGTACAATAAGATTTCATTTATAAACATTATGTTAACATGAACAATATTTATATAGCATTCATTCATGTCAGTTAATATTCCAAACTTAAACATGAAAACATTGTTTTATTGTGATTTTTTTCCAAGTACATTTTACCAATTCCAAACCATATAAATCTTAATAACTACCATTATTTTTTATTTAATCATTTATGAGTGCTATACAATAGTCCAGGAAAGCTGGAAGAGAAAAACTCCTTATATTCATGTGTGCAGAATTATTAGGCATGTTTTCTTTTACAGATGAAATGCGCTAAAATAGACTTTTAACTCAAACTGTAAGGTCGAAAATTATGAAATACCCATGAGAAATATCAAACACAAATGCAATACAGAAATGGATAAGTTAAGACTTGACCATTGTACAAAAAATACTGACAGGGTCATGAGGTCAGAAAAGAAGAAGAAAAAAGCAGGTCAAGAAGAACTGACAAAAAGAATTGCAAAATAATTAGGAATTAATGTGAAGATTAATTTTTAGTCAATTCTGCAAGACAGACTTTTCAGGAAAGGAGGTGGAATAAAAATGAGCTCCTAAATCTTAATCCCAGATTCTGGAAGATATATTCCTCAAACCATCGAACAAGAGGAGGTGGTGCTGGTCCTTCACGAGTCACTCTAATCTGTGCATAAAGCCTATATATAAAGACTTAATATATAGTATTTCACAATACTTCATGGTATTCTAATTAAATCATTTTTTGGAATCTTAAGTCTCTCAGAGCCTGACACCGAGTAATTCTGGAGACTCCAGGAAAGTGGCAGTTCTGTAAAATGTTGGCGCTGGAGACTAAATGCACCCTGATAGTTTCACACCTAATTCACTTAACACACACACACACACACATTACCCACAGTGACAGTGGGACTGAGTGACATCAGATGTATGATAGTTTTTTTTAATTTTCTATCATCCATATAGTGTTGTATAGTCATGAAACTATGGTCATGAGACCAGTCATTCTGAGGAAATATGCCTCAGAATGACTGGTCTTCTATGTGTACATTTTTTTTTTTTTAAAGTGTTTAGAAGCTGCACTTTAAAAAAATAAAAAGACATTTACTGGTTCCTTTTTTACTATTATTTCAAAAAACATCACGGCAAAACCATTCAAGCTATCCAAAATTCATTCACACCTATTCTGTAAGATTAATTCTTTAAACAGTGGTAAAAGAGGATGTGGTGCTGAACCTTCAAGAGTCACTCAAAACGTTATCTGTCCATAAAGCCTATAAAGAATTATTCTTAATATACAGTTCAAAATACTTCAGCTTGTTATTCTAATTAAGTGAGGGTCATTTTATCAGTAAAATATATACAATTCATTTTTTTTTGAAAGATTTCTATAAATGATTTAAATCATACTCGTTTCTACAATAATTATTTAAAAGTAATCCTATAGCTCCCTCTGGTGGCCATTATAGGTACTAAGAATTGCAAGCTTGATTTATAAGTTATGATAGTTTAAATTTTATGCTGGCTCTTGAAAGTGATAAAGCTATGAAACTTACTGTGCTTCCTTCAAATGAGGACTTCTACTTATATAAAAAATTATGAAGATTTAGAATGAAAAATTGTAAAGATATAGTAAAATAACTATTGTATTTTTTTATGTTACTTTAATAAATCTCTATGGCAACACCATTTAAGCTATCCTAAACCCATTCACAATTTAACATCTCAGTATATTGGCATCATGTTGAAAAAGGAGTATGGAGTAGTATGAGTAGGATTATGAATTCATTTGCAGGCTTTATCATAAATCCACAATAAAATTTCTGAGTTCTGTATCAATCTGTGTTGTTGTTTGTTTATTTTTATCTTTTATTTTTCATAGGAAGATAACTTACTCTCATTTTTAATAAATGTGCTTATAAACCAAGGACAAGCTATTTATAGCTGTATTTATAAACTGCTTACTACTGACTATTAATATTGGGACAAGGCTTTATAAAGCATGAACTGACTATTTAATAATGAGTGCAGTTATTATAAAGTGTTATCAATGAATTTGCTAATGTTAACAAATTAGACATTATTTTACAGTGTTATCAAATCCTTAAATGACTCATAAGCATTTGTGAAAGTTCTGCTTGCATTACAGCTTAGTATTGATCTGTGAGCTGAACAGATTTACTGTTACATCCATGAGATTATGTAAATTAAAATAAATATAATGTTACAGGATGTCATAGGTCAGTATCAAATGAGTTTGAAATTATTATTTGCAGCACAAATAAGGTTTTTTTAGGATTTTTAAAAATCCCTAAAACTGTCAGAAAAAGGTTAAGGCCTAAGCTATTTCTATGTGAGTGGCTAATTTTATTTTTGTTTTTATAATTGTAATACACAAACTATGAAATTATACAAAATGTATAAAAAGATAAATAAATAAATACGCACACATTAAAAAAGCAGCCAAGTCGAATGAGTTTCCTTTTTTATATAGATTAAAATTGAAGACAGAAGCAAGTGGTAAATGTGGTCACTTTAATATTCAAATCCAGTAGATCCAGTTTATGTTCACGTGGCTGTTTTCGTTTATAGTCGCCAAGCTATTATGTGTTTTGAAATAATCTTGTCCGTGATGTGTTCGTTCGTACGACGAAAGGCAGAATCCTGCAGCTCCAGAGATACATGTTATTCTGCCAGTCGCGCTTTCAAATAGTCTTGCACACTTAAACAGGTCACAAACACCTGCATTTAGCTCTTGTTGTGTTACAATGGGTTTATTGTGTGCATTTGTGGTAATATTTTATTTAAAAAAGCTCTTAAACAAGAATAAATTCGTTTGTTTTGAGCTGGACACTGTACGCGCTGATCGGAGGCGGTGATTTCAGATAGGCAGCCACAAATATTTCATTTTCACACAAACAGTTCAAAAACATCTTAATTTAGCTCTTGGTGTGTTCTAATTGGTTGATTGTGTGATATCGCTGTAATAATTTATTTTTAAAAGCTTTAAAACAGGAATAAATTCGTTTTCTCTGAGCTCTTTACTCCAGACGCTCGTGATCACAGCGGTGATTCATCTCTCCTATTTCTCACGTATCTCTGGCCAGAAATAATTTATCCATGAGCCCTGAACCGGTAATAATCAGATATGTTGGTTTAGCTTGTCAGTGTGAAGTAAATCTAAGTATTTGTTTGTATTTTTAACCGATTTAAAAGTGAAAGTAAAAGTCCGGGAATTGAACCTGTAGGGGCGCTATTTCTCTCAGACAATGGAAGTCTGAAGCACACATACTCAAACAGAGGGACAGAGTGAGATGAGATGTCTGACAGTTTTTTAATTTTCTGTTATCCATGCAGTGTTGTAAAGTCGTGAAACTATGCATATTTCCTCAGAATGACTTTTTCATCTGTATGAAAAAATTATTTGACGTGTTTGGAAGCTGCAATTTAAAAATACAATAATGATTCCCTTTGTAAGGTCATTTAAAAAAATCACCACGGCAAAACCATTCAAGCTATCCAAAATCCATTCACAATTTAAGTTCCTATCAGAAATACTGATGTGTGTTCAGAGTTTTGTGAAATTCTAAGTATGTTATTTGCCTCAAAATCACCTGAGAAGTATTCCAGTTTGACATGTTGCCACGGCAACAATTTTTTAGATATCAATATCCCCCTTGCAGATTTATATCGGCTGTGTTTTAACATTATTCTGATGAAGTTTGAAGCAAATCGAGTAATAATAAGATGCTGAATTAAAATCATTTTGAAAATGACACACTTCCTTCTGCCAGTTGGTGGCGCTATAACTTTGACTCCTAATAGTCACATATATGCGATCGACATTATACAACGAATAATCTGATGAAGTTTGATTAAAATCAGGAAATGTATGTGGATGGTATTAGACACTTCCTGTTTCTAATTTCTCGCCATAATTTCAACGCCTCGCCACGAGCAAACCGTTCGAGATATCAAAAATCCCCTGGCAATTTTTCATCCCCAGTGTCTTGAGATCATGTTGACCGAGTTTGGCGGCAATCGAGAAAAAAACCTATGACAAGTATTTCAAATTCCAGAGCATGCGCTTTTTACATAACTCTAAATAGCTGACTTCCTGTTGGGTGGAGCCTATGACATGCAATACGAAAGTTGTTCGGCACGATGAGATCTATATGTGTACTGAGTTTCATATGAATATGTGCAAGTATGTGTGAGCTATACATCAACATTTCTGACTGTGTTCCAGGGGGCGCCGTAGAGCCCCTGTGCCACGCCCGGGTCCCAGCCTCTGCAGGCTCCTAAAGGCCACAGATTCCAAAGTGTGCGCAAATTTTCAAGAGTTTTTGAGTATGTTAAGGACCCCAAAAGCCCCCACAACTTTGACGAAAAATTTGAATACTAAACCCTAAATAGCCAACTTCCTGTTGGGCGGAGCCCATGATATGCAATACAAAAGTTGTTTGGATTGATGAGATTTATATGTGTACCGAGTTTCATACGTCTACGAGCAAGAATGTATGATATATGGCCCTCCATATTCCAGGGGGCGCTGTAGAGCCCCTGTGCCACGCCCGTGTATCAGTCTCTGCCCGGCCCTAATGGCCGCAGGTTCCAATCTGTGTGCCAATTTTCAAGACTTTTTAAGCACGTTAAGGGCCCCAAAAGCCCCCGAGACGTTGGAAAAAAATAATAATAATAATAATAAAAAATAATCCTAAGGAAAACAATAGGCCTCTCGCCCTTTGGGCTTGAGCCCTAATTAAAGCTGCAAGCAGCGATGAACGGGCCCTCGCACCCGGGCTCAGCGGCAGCGAGTGGCTTTATTTAATAGGTGAACGGTGAGAAATATGCGTTTAAACTCATAAATATAAGTAGAATATATCAATGTTTATTCCATATATGTGCCAATCTTCCTGTTGCCAGCAGGTGGCGCTATCATTATAATGGAATATTGGCCTTCAGTTGTGTTCAGGGCAGGACTTTTATCGAACATGTGAGGTTTGGGGAGGATTGGACATTTTATGCCTGAGTTACAACAACATCCTATTTCATAGCGAAACAATGAAATTTGTCAGGCCGCCATGGACACGCCCTTTAACGAAACCTCAAGATCTTCGCAATTTAAGATCGCAAAAGGCTTTAGATTACACTGACCAAGTTTGGTGTTGATCTGAATAAATATCTAGGAGGAGTTCGTCAAAGTACAACCCCTGAAAATGGCCAAAACAACACTAATTTTGCAGAGAAAATTCGAAATAACTGACTTCCTGTTGGGATTCGGACTTCGTACCAAGAGACTTTTTCGTAGATATTGGTGTGTTACATGTGTGTACCGATTTTTGTACATGTACGTGAAACATAGCTCAAGGCGCACTCCGTTTAAAGTGTATACGCACTCCGTTGAAAGTGTATAGGTGGCGCTATTGAGCCATTTTGCCACACTCGATGGAATATTGGCCTTCAGATCTGTTCAGGCCAGGACCCTTATCACACAAGTGAAGTTTGGGCAAGATCGGACATTTTATGCCTGAGTAATAACATCTTTTATTCCCATGGCGAGACATCGAACTTCATCACGGCGCCATGGACACACCTTTTAACAAAAACTCAAGATCTTCACAACTAAACATCACACAGGTCTTTAGATTAGACTGACCACAAAAAAGACATTGATGTCATAAAATTTCTAGGAGTAGTTTGTCGCAGTGTAAAATATGTAACTTCCTGTTGCCAATAGGTGGCGCTATGACTATAACTGAATATTGGCATGTAGATCTGTTCAGGTCAAGAGTCTTATCCAACATGTGAAGTTTGGGGCAGATTGGACATTGTATGTCTGAGTTACAGCAACTTCCTTTTTCATGGCGAAACATCGAAATTTGTCAGGCCGCCATGGACCCGCCCTTTAACGAAACCTCAAGTCCTTCGCAATTTATTATCGCAAAGGGCTTTAGATTACACTGACCAAGTTTGGTGTTGATCTGAATAAATCTCTAGGAGGAGTTCGTTAAAGTACAACCCCTGAAAATGGCAAAAACAACAGCAATTTTGAAGGGAAAATTCAAAATAACCGACTTCCTGTTGGGATCCGGATTTCGTACCAACAGACTTTTTTGTAGGTATTGGAGTGTTACATGTGTGTACCAATTTTTGTACATGTACGTGAAACATAGCTCGAGGCGCACTCCGTTGAAAGTGTATAGGTGGCGCTATAGAGCCATTCTGCCACACCCGGTGGAATATTGGCCTGAAGATCTGTTCAGGCCAGGACTCTTATCACACATGTGAAGTTTGGGGAAGATCGGACATCTTATGCCTGAGTTATAACATCTTTTATTCGCATGGCGAGACATCGAACTTCGTCGCGGCGCCATGAACAAGCCTTTTAACGAAAACTCAAGATCTTCACAACTGAACATCGCACAGGCCTTTAGATTAGACTGACCACAAAAAAGACATTGATGTCATAAAATTTCTAGGAGTAGTTCGTCGCAGCGTAAAATATGTCACTTCCTGTTGCCAATAGGTGGCGCTATGACTATAACTGAATATGGGCATGTCAATCTGTTCAGGTTTGGAGTCTCATCAAACATGTGAAGTTTGGGGCAGATTGGTCATTGTATGTGTGAGTTATAGCAACTTCATTTTTCATGGCGAATCATCGAAATTCGCCAGGCCGCAACGGACACGCCCTTCAACGAAAAGTCAGGATCTTCGCAATTTAACATCGCAAAGGCCTTTAGATTAGGCATACCAAATTTGGTGTTGATTTGAAGAACTCTCTAGGAGGAGTTCGTTAAAATACAACACATGGAAATGACCAAAATTACACAAAATATGCTCATAATATTAAAAATAACCGACTTCCTGTTGGGTTTAGAATTTCGCTCCAAGAGTCTTTTTTGTAGGTATTGGTGTGTTACATATGTGTGCCAATTTTCGTGCATGTACGTGAAACATAGCTGGAAGGCTGTTGATTTTCTTGGTATAGGTGGCGCTGTCGAGCCATTTTGCCACACCCTCTTCTGAATCCTATATCAGACGAAAATTTTCACCAGGTTTGACGAGTGTGCAAAGTTTCATGACTTTTTGAGCATGTTAAAGCCCTCAAAAATGCGATTCATTCGGGAGAAGAAGAAGAAGAAGAAGAAGAATAATAATAAATATAGCTGCAAGCAGCGATGGCGGGCTCAAGCCACCAATGCCATCGCCACCCCGGTGGCATCAGGTAAACTGTGCCCAGCGGGCACATGCATTCACAATATCCCTCTGGCAGTGAAGTTTTAAGGGATATGGCAGTTAAAGGGTTAATCCGAATCATCTAGACTTTAAAATCACATTCACAGAACTATATATATATATATATATATATATATATATATATATATATATATATATATAAAACTTTAGTAACACTTTACAATAAGATTTCATTTATAAACATTATGTTAACATGAATAATATTTATATAGCATTCATTCATGTCAGTTAATATTCCAAACTTAAACATTAAAACATTGTTTTATTGTGATTTTTTTCCTAGCACATTTTACCAATTCCAAACCATATCAATCTTAATAACTACCATTATTTTTTATTTAATCATTTATGAGTGCTATACAATAGTCCAGGAAAGCTGGAAGAGAAAAACTCCTTATATTCATGTGTGCAGAATTATTAGGCATGTTTTCTTTTACAGATGAAATGCGCTAAAAAAGAGTTTTAACTCAAACTGTTTTAACTCAAAGTCGAAAATTATGAAATACCCATGAGAAATATCAAACACAAATGCAATACAGAAATGGATAAATTAAGACTTGACCATTGTACAAAAATGCTGACAGGGTCATGAGGTCAGAAAAGAAGAAGAAAAAAACAGGTTAAGAAGAACTGACAAAAAGAATTGCAAAATAATTAGGAATTAATGTGAAGATTAATTTTTAGTCAATTTTGCAAGACAGACTTTCAGGAAAGGAGGTGGAATAAAAATGAGCTCCTAAATCTTAATTCCGGATTCAGGAAAATATATTCCTCAAACCATCGGACAAGAGGAGGTGGTGCTTTTTTTTTTTTTTTATTCAAAATTAATTCGCACCTGTTCTGTAAGATAAATTCTTTAAACAGTGGTAAAAGAGGATGTGGTGCTGATCCTTCAAGAGTCACTCAAAACGTATCTGTCCATAAAGCCTATAAACAATTATTCTTAATATACAGTTCACAATACTTCAGCTTGTTATTCTAATTATGTGAGGGTTATTTTATCAGTAAAATACATAAAATACATATTATTTTTCTTTGAAAGATTTCTATAAATGATTTAAATCATACTTGTTTCTACAATAATTATTTAAAAGTAATCCTATAGCACCATCTGGTGGCCATTATTGGTACTAAGAATTGCAAGCTTGATTTATATGTTATGATAGTTTTAATTTTATGCTGGCTCTTGAAAATGATAAAGCTATGAAACTTACTGTGCTTCCTTCAAATGATGACTTCTACGTATATAAAAAATTATGAAGAGTTGTAATTAAAAATTTTAAAGTTATAGTAAAATAACTATTGTATTTTTTTATGTTACTTTAATAAATCGCTATGGCCACACCATTTAAGGTATCCTAAACCCATTCGCAATTTAACATCTTCAGTATATTAGCTTCATGTTAAAACAGTTTGGTGTGAACTACTTGTGTCTTCTTGGAGGAGAATGAATTCATTTACAGGCTGAGTTTATCATAAATCCACAATAACATTTCTGAGTTCTGTATCAATCTGTGTTGTTGTTTGTTTATTTTAATTTTTTTATTTTTCATAGGAAGATAACTGACCCTTTACTCTCCTTTTTAATAAATGTGCTTATAAAACCAAGAACAAGCTATTTATAGCTGTATTTATAAACTGCTTACTAATGACTATTAATATTGGGACAAGGCTTTATAAAGCATGAACTGACTATTTACTAATGAGTGCAGTTATTATAAAGTGTTATCAATGCATTTGCTAATCTTAACAAATTAGACATTATTTTACAGTGTTATCAAATCCTTAAATGATTTGTAAGTGTTTTGTAATGATTTTATTGACCTACAAGCATTTGTGAAAGTTCTGCTTGCATTACAGCTTAGTCTTGATCTGTGAGCTGAACAGATTTACTGTTACATCCATGAGATTATGTAAATTCAAATAAATATCATGTCACAGGATGTCAGAGGTCAGTATCAAATGAGTTTGAAATTATTATCTGCAGCACAAATAAGGTTTTTTTAGGATTTTTTAAAAAAAACCTAAAACTGTCAGAAAAGGATAAGGCCTAAGATTTCCATGTGAGTGGCTAAATTTATTTGTTTTTATAACTATAATGCATAAACTATGAAATTATACAAAATGTATAAAAAAGTACAACAGTTATTGTTTTCCAATGTTTTTTATTTATTTAATTTATTTTTTGGGATTTACATAAAAACAAATTAGCCTACTGCAATCATTCTAAACAGCTTGAATAAAACCTGTTAATATTTATTATAGACCACTGTAACTGTGTATAATCTAACAAACAAGTTTATTATGAAAATAAAAGTGTGTACACCAGATAAATTGGACGATAAAGAAATTGCTAACAATAGTATAATAGAGCATGTTTTAGGTTTTTAGGCGTTTAGATGCAGAAATGGACAAATCAAATGTAAAATAAAATGTAATTGATTTAATTAAATATAGATTAATTCTTGTTAGAGCAAAATAATAAATAAATACGTACACACATTAAAAAAGCCGCCAAGATGAATGAGTTTCCTTTTTTATATGTAGATTAAAATTGAAGACAGAAGCAGCTGGTATATGCGGTCACTTAATATTCAAATCCAGTAGATCCACTTCAGATTTATTTCTCAACAGTTTATGTCTACGTGGCTGTTTTCGTTTATATTCGCCAAGCTATTATGTATTTTGAAATAATCTTGTCCGTGATGTGTTCGTTCTTACGACGAAAGGCAGAATCCTGCAGCTCGAGAGATATATGTTATTCTGCCAGTCGCGCTTTCAAATAGTCTTGCACACTTAAACGGGTCACAAACACCTGCATTTAGCTCGTGTTGTGTTATAATGGGTGTATTGTGTGCATTTATGACAATATTTTATTTGAAAAAGCTCTTAAACAAGAATAAATTCGTTTGTTTTGAACTTGTGACACTGTGCGCGCTGATCGGAGGCAGTGATTTCAGATAGGCAGCCGCGAATATTTCATTTTCACACAAACAGTTCAAAAACATCTGAATTTAGCTCCTGGTGTGTTCTAATTGGTGAATTGTGTAATATCGCTTTAATATTTTAATTTTAAAAGCTATAAAACAAGAATAAACTCGTTTTTTCTGAGCTCATCATTCCACACGCTCCTGCTCAGAGCATGATTCATCTCTCGTGTTTCTCACGTATCACTGACCACACATCAATTATTAATGAGCCCTGACCTGGTAATAATCATATATGTTGGTTTAGCTTGTCAGTGTGAATTAAATCTAAGTATTTATTTGTATTTTAACCGATTTAAAAATGAAACTAAAAGAGAGTCTCCTCCCTTTCAGTCGAATTTCCCTTTCAGGAATTGCACCTGTAGGGGCGCATTTTCTCTCAGACAATGTAAGTCTCAGCACATAATACTCAAACAGATGGACAGAGTGAGATGAGATGTCTGACAGTTTTTTAATTTTCTGTTATCCATACAGTGTTGTAAAGTCGTGAAACTATCCATATTTATTCAGAATGACTTTTTTTCTGTATGAAAAAAGGTTTTGAAGTGTTTGGAATTTAAAAATGCAGGACAATTAATAATTCCATTTTTACTGTCATTTAAAAAAATCACCACGACAAAACCGTTCAAGCTATCCAAAATCCTTTGGCAATTTAAGTTGTTTAAAATGTTTTGGCATCATGTAGACAAAGTTTGGTGTGTATAGTGTTACTCTCCTCTGAGCAGTATGCATTAATTCACAGCTAAATGTAAAAAAAAATCCACATTCAAATCAAAATAGCTGACTTCCTGTTGATCGTAGCTGATGACTGTGAATTAGAAAGTTGTCCGTCTTGATAAGAACAATTTTTGTACCGAGTTTGGTGTCTGTAGCTAAAACTAACCCCCCCACTTTTGACAAAAGGTGGCGCTATAGAGTGCCTCTTCCACGCCCTCTTATGAACTTTTGCCAGTGTCTAGTTATCATAAATACTGATATGTGTTCTGAATTTCATGAAATTCTAAGTATGTTATATGCCTTAAAATCACCTGAGAAGTATTCAAGTTTGACATGTTGCCACGGCAACAATATTTTTAGATATCAATATCCCCCTAGCAGATTAATATAGGCTGTGTTTTAACATTATTCTGATGAAGTTTGAAGCAAATCGAGTAAAAATAAGATGCTGAATACAAAGCATTTTGAAAATGACACACTTCCTGCTGCCAGTTGGTGGCGCTATAACTTTGACTCCTAATAGTCACATATATGCGATCGACATCATACAAAGAATAATCTGATGAAGTTTGATTAAAATCAGGAAATGTATGTGGATGGTATTAGACACTTCCTGTTTCTCATTTCTCGCCATAATTTCAACGCCTCGCCACGAGCAAACCGTTTGAGATATCAAAAATCCCCTGGCAATTTTTCATCCCCAGTGTCTTGAGATCATGTTGACCGAGTTTGGCGGCAATCGAGTAAAAAACCTATGACAAGTATTTCAAATTCCAGAGCATGCGCTTTTTACATAACTCTAAATAGCTGACTTCCTGTTGGGCGGAGCCTATGACATGCAATACGCAAGTTGTTCGGCACGATGAGATCTATATGTGTACTGAGTTTCATATTAATACGTGCAAGTATGTGTGAGCTATACATCAACATTTATGACTGTGTTCCAGGGGGCGCTGTAGAGCCCCTGTGCCACGCCCGTGTCCCAGCCTCTGCAGGCTCCTAAAGGCCACAGATTCCAAATTGTGCGCAAACTTTCAAGAGTTTTTGAGTATGTTAAGGACCCCAAAAGCCCCCACAACTTTGACGACAAATATGAATAATAAACCCCAAATAGCCAACTTCCTGTTGGGCGGAGCCTATGATATGCAATACGAAAGTTGTTTGTATTGATGAGTTCTATATGTGTACCGAGTTTCGTACGTCTACGTGCAAGTATGTATGATATATGGCCCTCCATATTCCAGGGGGCGCTGTAGAGCCCCTGTGCCACGCCCGTGTATCATTCTCTGCCCGGCCCTAATGGCCGCAGGTTCCAATGTGTGTGCCAATTTTCAAGACTTTTTAAGCATGTTAAGGGCCCCAAAAGCCCCCGAAACCTTGAAGAAAAATAATAATAATAAATAAATATAGCTGCAAGCAGCGATGGCGGGCTCAAGCCACCAATGCCATCGCCACCCCCGGTGGCATCAGGTAAACTGTGCCCAGCGGGCACATGCATTCACAATATCCCTCTGGCAGTGACGTTTTAAAGGATATGGCGGTTAAAGGGTTAATCCGAATCATCTAGACTTTAAAATCACATTCACAGAACAATATATATATATATTCCCCAAACATATATATATATATTTAGTAACACTTTACAATAAGATTTCATTTATAAACATTATGTTAACATGAACAATATTTATATAGCATTAATTTATGTCAGTTAATATTCCAAACTTAAACATTAAAACATTGTTTTATTGTGATTTTTTTCCAAGCACATTTTACCAATTCCAAACCATATCAATCTTAATAACTACCATTATTTTTTATTTAATCATTTATGAGTGCTATACAATAGTCCAGGAAAGCTGTAAGAGAAAAACTCCTTATATTCATGTGCAGAATTATTAGGCTGTTTTCTTTTACAGATGAAATGTATGGAGCCAGAAGAGTCTCAATAAAGATAAATGCACACACTACAGTCACATATGCACACATAGGATTCATACATGCACAAACATAATTCATAAATACACACACAGGATACACAAATGCACACAAAATTCACAAATGCACACACAAAATTTAAAAAGCACAGAAGATTCACAAATGCATACAAAATTCAGAAATGCAAACAAAATTCAGAAATACACACAACATTTACAAATGCACTCAAGATTCACAAATGCACAGGACAAGATTCAGAAATGTATTTCTGATGCACACACACATATATCTTGATTTACAAACTGCTTGCGGTCTGTGAACTTCACTGCATTTGTGTGTGAATTTTGAGACTCCCCTGACTTGGCTCGACACACAAATGCCTTTTTTTAAACAGGGAATGATCTGCAACCAATCAGATATCTCCCTTGTTTTAGCCAATCACAAGAATGCACCCCACGTGGGGGATTGTTTACTTATAAGCCAATCAGCGAACGACTCACTTACCTCACGCAGCCAGCGACTCACTTTGCGCAGCCAGCGACCCACTTTGCGCAGCGAACAACTCACTTTCCTCACGAGTCACGCAGCGAACGACTCACTCTCCTCACCCAGCGAGCGACTCACTTTCCTCACGAGTCACGCAGCGAACGATTCACTTTCCTCACGAGTCACGCAGCGAACGACTCACTTTCCTCACCCAGTGAGCGACTCACTTTCCTCAGCGAACGAATCACCTTCCTCAAGCAGCGAAGTTGAGCGAACGATTCACTTTCCTCACGCAGCGATCAACTCACTTTCCTCACGAGTCACGCAGCGAACGATTCACTTTCCTCACGAGTCACGCAGCGAACGACTCACTTTCCTCACCCAGCGAGCGACTCACTTTCCTCACGAGTCACGCAGCGAACGATTCACTTTCCTCACGAGTCACGCAGCGAACGACTCACTTTCCTCACCCAGCGAGCGACTCGCTTTCCTCAGCGAACGATTCACTTTCCTCAAGCAGCGAAGTTGAGCGAACGATTCACTTTCCTCACGCAGCGATCAACTCACTTTCCTAAGCGAACGACAGCCGCAGACCCACTTTTCGCAGCCAGAGAGCCACTTTCCTCTCGCAGCGGACCACTGACTCTCTCTTCATGTAGGGACTGAATATTATAATTAAAGTGAATTCTATATTGCATCCAAAAGAATATTTAGATATATTTAAATATTCAAAAAGGTTTAAACATTTTTTTTTTTTTTACTTTCATTAAAATATTTCAATAAAATGAAATAATTGCCTATTGCAAATTTATGAATCCATGGTTAACTTTTTTTCTGCAGTCACTGGGCTATATGTATTGAGACATTTTTAAATTTATATTTTGTAAAAAAAATAATAAAAAATAAACCTGAATTGTAATCTAAACATCTGTATTTTCATACAATTTAATACAATTGCTGTGTGAACACGTTCATGTGATTGGCTTATAAGTAAACAATCCCCCACGTGGGGTGCATTCTTGTGATTGGCTAAAAGAAGGGAGATATCTGATTGGTTGCAGATCATTCCCTGTTTAAAAAAAAGCATTTGTGTGTTGAGCCAAGTCAGGGGAGTCTCAAAATTCACACACAAATGCAGTGAAGTTCACAGACCGCAAGCAGTTTGTGAATCAAGATATATGTGTGTGTGCATCAGAAATACATTTCTGAATCTTGTTCTGTGCATTTGTGAATCTTGAGTGCATTTGTAAATGCTGTTTGCATTTCTGAATTGTGTGTGTATTTCTGATTTTTGTGTGCATTTCTGAATTTTGTATGCATTTGTGAATCTTCTGTGCTTTTTAAATTTTGTGCGCATTTGTGCATCTTGTGTGTGTATTTATGAATCATGTGTGTGCATGTATGAATCCTGTGTGTGCATATGTGAATGTAGTGTGTGCATTTTTCTTTATTGAGACTCTTCTGGCTCCATAGAAATGCGCTAAAAAAGAGTTTTAACTCAAACTGTTTTAACTCAAAGTCGAAAATTATGAAATACCCATGAGAAATATCAAACACAAATGCAATACAGAAATGGATAAGTTAAGACTTGACCATTGTACAAAAATGCTGACTGGGTCATGAGGTCAGAAAAGAAGAAGAAAAAAAAAACAGGTCAAGAAGAACTGACAAAAATAATTGCAAAATAATTAGGAATTAATGTGAAGATTAATTTTTAGTCAATTCTGCAAGACAGACTTTCAGGAAAGGAGGTGGAATAAAAATGAGCTCCTAAATCTTAATCCCGGATTCTGGAAGATATATTCCTCAAACCATCGGACAAGAGGAGGTGCTGCTGGTCCTTCATGAGTCACTCTAATCTGTTCATAAAGCCTATATATAAAGTCTTAATATATAGTATTTCACAATACTTCATGGTATTCTAATCAAATCATTTTTTGAAATCTTAGATCTCTCAGAACCTGACACCGAGTAATTCTGAGACTCCAGGAAAGTGGCAGTTCTGTAAAATGTTGGCGCTGGAGACTAAATGCTCCCTGATAGTTTCACACCTAATTCACTTAACACACACACACACACACACATACACACACACACACACATTACCCACAGTGACAGAGGGACAGAGTGACATCAGATGTATGATAGTTTTTTAATTTTCTATCATCCATATAGTGTTGTATAGTCATGAAACTATGCATATTTCCTCAGAATGACTTGTCTTCTATGTGTACATTTTTTTGAAGTGTTTAGAAGCTGCACTTAAAAAAATAAAAGACATTTACTGGTTACTTTTTTACTGTTATTTCAAAAAATCACCACGACAAAACCATTCAAGCTATTCAAAATTCATCCGCACCTGTACTGTAAGATAAATTCTTTAAACAGTGGTAAAAGAGGATGTGGTGCTGATCCTTCAAGAGTCACTCAAAACTTATCTGTCCATAAAGCCTATAAAGAATTATTCTTAATATACAGTTCACAATACTTCAGCATGTTGTTCTAATTAAGTGAGGGTCATTTTATCAGTAAAATACATAAAATTCATATTATTTTTCTTTGAAAGATTTCTATAAATGATTTAAATCATACTTGTTTCTACAATAATTATTTAAAAGTGATCCTATAGCTCCATCTGGTGGCCATTATTGGTACTAAGAATTGCCAGCTTGATTTATATGTTATGATAGTTTTAATTTTATGCTGGCTCTTGAAAATGATAAAGCTATGAAACTTACTGTGCTTCCTTCAAATGATGACTTATAGGTATATAAAAAATTATGAAGAGTTGGAATTAAAAATTTTAAAGATATAGTAAAATAACTATGGTATTTTTTTATGTTACTTTAATAAATCTCTATGGCCACACCATTTAAGGTATCCTAAACCCATTCGCAATTTAACATCTTCAGTATATGGCTTCATGTTAAAAAAGTTTGGTGTGAACTACTTGTGTCTTCTTGGAGGAGAATGAATTCATTTACAGGCTGAGTTTATCATAAATCCACAATAACATTTCTGAGTTCTGTATCAATCAGTGTTGTTGTTTGTTTATTTTATTTTTTTATTTTTCATAGGAAGATAACTGACCCTTTACTCTCATTTTTAATAAATGAGCTATTTATAGCTGTATTTATAAACTGCTTACTACTGACTATTAATATTGGGACAAGGCTTTATGAAGCATGAACTGACTATTTACTAATGAGTGCAGTTATTATAAAGTGTTATCAATGCATTTGCTAATGTTAACAAATTAGACATTATTTTACAGTGTTATCAAATCCCTTAAATGATTTGTAAGTGTTTTGTAATGATTTTATTGACCTAAAAGCATTTGTGAAAGTTCTGCTTGCATTACAGCTTAGTCTTGATCTGTGAGCTGAACAGATTTACTGTTACATCCATGAGATTATGTAAATTCAAATAAATATCATGTCACAGGATGTCAGAGGTCAGTATCAAATTAGTTTGAAATTATTATTTGCAGCACAAATAAGGTTTTTTAGGATTTTTAAAAATCCCTAAAACTGTCAGAAAAGGATAAGGCCTAAGATTTCTATGTGAGTGGCTAAATTTGTTTGTTTTTATAACTATAATGCATAAACTATGAAACTATACAAAATGTATAAAAAAGTACAAGTTATTCTTTTCCAATGTTTTTTATTTATTTACATTTTTTTTTTTTTTTTTTTTTTGGGATTTACATTTTTAAAAATTAGCCTATGGCAATCATTCTAAACAGCTTGAATAAAACCTGTCAATATTTATTATAGACCACTATAACTGTGTATAATCTAACAAACGAGTTTATTATGAAAATAAAGTGTGTACACCAGATAAATTGGACGATAAAGAAATTGCTAACAATAGTATAATAGAGCATGTTTTAGGTTTTTAGGCGTTTAGATGCAGAAATGGACAAATCAAATGTAAAATCAAATGTAATTGATTTAATTAAATATAGATTAAGTCTTGTTAGAGCAAAATAATAAATAAATACGTACACACATTAAAAAAGCAGCCAAGATGAATGAGTTTAATTTTTTATATAGATTAAAATTGAAGACAGAAGCAGCTGCATATGCGGTCACTTAATATTAAAATCCAGTAGATCCACTTCAGATTTATTTCTCAACAGTTTATGTTCACGTGGCTGTTTTCGTTTATATTAGCCAAGCTATTATGTATTTTGAAATAATCTTGTCCGTGATGTGTTCGTTCTTACGACGAAAGGCAGAATCCTGCAGCTCGAGAGATATATGTTATTCTGCCAGTCGCGCTTTCAAATAGTCTTGCGCACTTAAACGGGTCACAAACACCTGCATTTAGCTCGTGTAGTGTTATAATGGATGTATTGTGTGCATTTATGGCAATAATTTATTTTGAAAAGCTCTTAAACAAGAATAAATTCGTTTGTTTTGAACTTGTGACACTGTGCGCGCTGATCGGAGGCAGTAATTTCAGATAGGCAGCCGCGAATATTTCATTTTCACACAAACAGTTCAAAAACATCTTAATTTAGCTCTTGGTGTGCTCTAATTGGTGAATTGTGTGATATCGCTGCAATACTTTATTTTTAATAGCTATAAAACAAGAATAAACTCGTTTTTTTCTGAGCTCATCATCCACACGCTCCTGCTCAGAGCGGTGATTCATCTCTCGTGTTTCTCACGTATCACTGACCACACATCAATTATTAATGAGCCCTGACCTTATAATAATCATATATGTTGGTTTAGCTTGTCAGTGTGAATTAAATCCAAGTATTTATTTGTATTTTAACCGATTTAAAATCGAAACCAAAAGACAGTCTCCTCCCTTTTTTATTCCGGTAACTGCACCTGTAGGGGCGCATTTTCTCTCAGACAATGGAAGTCTAAGCACACACACTCAAACAGAGGGACAGAGTGATATGAGATGTCTGACAGTTTTTTAATTTTCTGTTATCCATACAGTGTTGTAAAGTCATGAAACTATGCATATTTACTCAGAATAACTTTTTTTCTTTATGAAAAAAGGTTTTGAAGTGTTTGGAATTTAAAAATGCAGGAAAATTAATAATTCCATCTTTATTGTCATTTTAAAAAATCCCCACGACAAAACCATCCAAGCTATCCAAAACCCATTCACAATTTAAGTTCCTCAATGTTTTTTCAACATGTACACCAAGTTTGGTGTGTATAGTGTTACTCTCCTCTGAGCAGTATGCATTAATTCACAGCTAAATGTAAAAAACAATCCACATTCAAATCAAAATAGCCGACTTCCTGTTGGTCGTAGCTGATGACTGTGAATTAGAAAGTTGTCCGTCTTGATAAGAACAATTTTTGTACTGAGTTTGGTGTCTGTAGCTAAAACTAACCCCCCCACTTTTGACAAAAGGTGGCGCTATAGAGTGCCTCTTCCACGCCCTCTTATGAAATTTTGCCAGTGTCTAGCTGTCACTAATACTGATATGTGTTCTGAGTTTGATGAAATTCTAAGTATGTTATATGCCTCAAAATCACCTGAGAAGTATTCCAGTTTGACATGTTGCCACGGCAACAATATTTTTAGATATCAATATCCCCCCAGCAGATTTATATCGGCTGTGTTTTAACATTATTCTGATGAAGTTTGAAGCAAATCGAGTAAAAATAAGATGCTGAATTCAAAGCATTTTGAAAATGACACACTTCCTGCTGCCACTTGGTGGCGCTATAACTTTGACTCCTAATAGTCACATATATGCGATCGACATCATACAATGAATAATCTGATGAAGTTTGATTAAAATCAGGAAATGTATGTGGATGGTATTAGACACTTCCTGTTTCTCAATTCTCACCATAATTTCAAAGCCTCGCCACGAGCAAACCGTTTGAGATATCAAAAATCCCCTGGCAATTTTTCATCCCCAATGTCTTGAGATCATGTTGACCGAGTTTGGCAGCAATCGAGTAAAAAACCTATGACAAGTATTTCAAATTCCAGAGCATGCGCTTTTTACATAACTCTAAATAGCTGACTTCCTGTTGGGCGGAGCCTATGATATGCAATACGAAAGTTGTTCGGCACGATGAGATCTATATGTGTACTGAGTTTCATATTAATACGTGCAAGTATGTGTGAGCTATACATCAACATTTATAACTGTGATCCAGGGGGCGCCGTAGAGCCCCTGTGCCACGCCCAGGTCTCAGCCTCTGCAGGCTCCTTCAGGCCACAGATTCCAAAGTGTGCGCAAATTTTCAAGAGTTTTTGAGTATGTTAAGGACCCCAAAAGCCCCCACAACTTTGACGACAAATATGAATAATAAACCCCAAATAGCCAACTTCCTGTTGGGCGGAGCCTATGATATGCAATACGAAAGTTGTTTGTATTGATGAGTTCTATATGTGTACCGAGTTTCGTATGTCTATGTGCAAGTATGTATGATATATGGCCCTCCATATTCCAGGGGGCGCTGTAGAGCCCCTGTGCCACGCCCGTGTATCAGTCTCTGCCCGGCCCTAATGGCCGCAGGTTCCAATGTGTGTGCCAATTTTCAAGACTTTTTAAGCATGTTAAGGGCCCCAAAAGCCCCCGAAACCTTGAAGAAAAATAATAATAATAAATAATAATAATAAATATAGCTGCAAGCAGCGATGGCGGGCTCAAGCCACCAATGCCATCGCCACCCCGGTGGCATCAGGTAAACTGTGCCCAGCGGGCACATGCATTCACAATATCCCTCTGGCAGTGAGGTTTTAAATGATATGGCAGTTAAAGGGTTAATCCGAATCATCTAGACTTTAAAATCACATTCACAGAACAATATATATATATATATATAACTTTAGTAACACTTTACAATAAGATTTCATTTATAAACATTATGTTAACATGAACAATATTTATATAGCATTCATTCATGTCAGTTAATATTCCAAATTAAACATTAAAACATTGTTTTATTGTGATTTTTTTCCAAGCACATTTTACCAATTCCAAACCATATCAATCTTAATAACTACCATTATTTTTTATTTAATCATTTATGAGTGCTATACAATAGTCCAGGAAAGCTGGAAGAGAAAAACAGGTCAAGAAGAACTGACAAAAAGAATTGCAAAATAATTAGGAATTAATGTGAAGATTAATTTTTAGTCAATTCTGCAAGACAGACTTTCAGGAAAGGAGGTGGAATAAAAATGAGCTCCTAAATCTTAATCCCGGATTCTGGAAGATATATTCCTCAAACCATCGGACAAGAGGAGGTGGTGCTGGTCCTTCACGAGTCACTCTAATCTGTTAATTAAGCCTATATATAAAGTCTTAATATATAGTATTTCACAATACTTCATGGTATTCTAATTAAATAATTTTTTGGAATCTTAGATCTCTCAGAACCTGACACCGAGTAATTCTGAGACTCCAGGAAAGTGGCAGTTCTGTAAAATGTTGGCGCTGGAGACTAAATGCTCCCTGATAGTTTCACACCTAATTCACTTAACACACACACAAACACACACACACACACACACACACACATTAACCACAGTGACAGAGGGACAGAGTGACATCAGATGTATGATAGTTTTTTAATTTTCTATCATCCATATAATGTTGTATAGTCATGGAACTATGCATATTTCCTCAGAATGACTTGTCTGCTATGTGTACATTTTTTTGAAGTGTTTAGAAGCTGCACTTTAAAAAAATAAAAGACATTTACTGGTTACTTTTTTACTGTTATTTCAAAAAATCACCACGCAAAATCATTCAAGCTATCCAAAATTCATTCACACCTGTTCTGTAAGATAAATTCTTTAAACAGTGGTAAAAGAGGATGTGGTGCTGAACCTTCAAGAGTCACTCAAAACGTATCTGTCCATAAAGCTTATAAAGAATTATTCTTAATATACAGTTCACAATACTTCAGCTTGTTATTCTAATTAAGTGAGGGTCATTTTATCAGTAAAATACATAAAATACATATTATTTTTCTTTGAAAGATTTCTATAAATGATTTAAATCATACTTGTTTTACAATAATTATTTAAAAGTAATCCTATAGCTCCATCTGGTGGTCATTATTGGAACTAAGAATTGCAAGCTTGATTTATAAGTTATGATAGTTTTAATTTTATGCTGGCTCTTGAAAATGATAAAGCTATGAAACTTACTGTGCTTCCTTCAAATGATGACTTCTACGTATATAAAAAATTATGAATAGTTGGAATGAAAAATTTTAAAGATATAGTAAAATAACGATTGTATTTTTTTATGTTACTTTAATAAATCGCTATGGCCACACCATTTAAGCTATCCTAAACCCATTCGCAATTTAACATCTTCAGTATATTAGCTTCATGTTAAAAAAGTTTGCTGTGAACTTGTGTCTTCTTGGAGGAGTATGAATTCATTTACAGGCTGATTTTATCATAAATCCACAATAAAATTTCTGAGTTCTGTATCAATCTGTGTTGTTGTTTGTTTTTTTTTTTGTTTTTTTTTTTTTCATAGGAAGATAACTGACCCTTTACTCTCCTTTTTAATAAATGTGCTTATAACCCAAGAACAAGCTTTTTATAGCTGTATTTATAAACTGCTTACTACTGACTATTAATATTGGGACAAGGCTTTATAAAGCATGAACTGAATATTTACTGTTTGAGTTTGAAATTATTATTTGCAGCACAAATAAGGTTTTTTAGGATTTTTAAAAATCCCTAAAACTGTCAGAAAAGGATAAGGCCTATAAGATTTTATGTGAGTGGCTAAATTTATTTGTTTTTATAACTATAATGCATAAACTATGAAATTATACAAAATGTATAAAAATGTACAACAGTTATTCTTTTCCAATGTTTTTTATTTATTTATTTATTTAAATTTTTTTTATTTTATTTACATTTCAAAACATTTGCCTACTGCAATCATTCTAAACAGCTTGAATAAAACCTGTCAATATTTATTATAGACCACTGTAACTGTGTATAATCTAACAAACAAGTTTATTATGAAAATAAAAGTGTACACCAGATAAATTGGACGATAAAGAAATTGCTAACAATAGTATAATAGAGCATGTTTTAGGTTTTTAGGCGTTTAGATGCAGAAATGGACAAATCAAATGTAAAATAAAATGTAATTGATTTAATTAAATATAGATTAATTCTTGTTAGAGCAAAATAATAAATAAATAAATAAATAAATAAATAAATAAATAAATAAATAAATAAATACGTACACACATTAAAAAAAGCAGCCAAGATGAATGAGTTTCATTTTTTATATGGATCAAAATTGAAGACAGAAGCAGCTGGTATATGCGGTCACTTAATATTAAAATCCAGTAGATCCATTTCAGATTTATTTCTCAACAGTTTATGTTCACGTGGCTGTTTTCGTTTATAGTCGCCAAGCTATTATGTATTTTGAAATAATCTTGTCCGTGATGTGTTCGTTCGTACGACGAAAGGCAGAATCCTGCAGCTCGAGAGATATATGTTATTCTGCCAGTCGCGCTTTCAAATAGTCTTGCACACTTAAACGGGTCACAAACACCTGCATTTAGCTCTTGTAGTGTTACAATGGGTTTATTGTGTGCATTTGTGGTAATATTTTATTTAAAAAAGCTCTTAAACAAGAATAAATTCGTTTGTTTTGAGCTCGACACTGTACGCGCTGATCGGAGGCGGTGGTTTCAGATAGGCAGCCGCAAATAATTCATTTTCACACAAACAGTTCAAAAACATCTGAATTTAGCTCTTGGTGTGTTCTAATTGGTTGATTGTGTGATATCGCTGTAATAATTTATTTTTAAAAGCTTTAAAACAGGAATAAATTCGTTTTTTCTGAGCTCTTTACTCCAGACGCTCGTGATCACAGCGGTGATTCATCTCTCCTATTTCTCACGTATCTCTGGCCAGAAATAATTTATCCATGAGCCCTGAACCGGTAATAATCAGATATGTTGGTTTAGCTTGTCAGTGTGAATTAAATCTAAGTATTTATTTGTATTTTTAACCGATTTAAAAGTGAAAGTAAAAGTCCGGGAATTGAACCTGTAGGGGCGCTATTTCTCTCAGACAATGGAAGTCTGTAGCACATATACTCAAACAGAGGGACAGAGTGAGATGAGATGTCTGACAGTTTTTTAATTTTCTGTTATCCATACAGTGTTGTAAAGTCGTGAAACTATCCATATTTACTCAGAATGACTTTTTTTCTGTACGAAAAAAGGTTTTGAAGTGTTTGGAATTTAAAAATGCAGGAAAATTAATAATTCCATTTTTACTGTCATTTAAAAAAATCACCACGACAAAACCATTTAAGCTATCCAAAATCCATTGGCAATTTAAGTTGTTTAAAATGTTTTGGCATCATGTAGACAAAGTTTGGTGTGTATAGTGTTACTCTCCTCTGAGCAGTATGCATTAATTCACAGCTAAATGTAAAAAAAAATCCACATTCAAATCAAAATAGCTGACTTCCTGTTGATCGTAGCTGATGACTGTGAATTAGAAAGTTGTCCGTCTTGATAAGAAAAATTTTTGTACCGAGTTTGGTGTCTGTAGCTAAAACTAACCCAGCCACTTTTGACAAAAGGTGGCGCTATAGAGTGCCTCTTCCACGCCCTCTTATGAACTTTTGCCAGTGTCTAGTTATCATAAATACTGATATGTGTTCTGAGTTTGATGAAATTCTAAGCATGTTATATGCCTCAAAATCACCTGAGAAGTATTCCAGTTTAACATGTTGCCATGGCAACAATATTTTTAGATATCAATATCCCCCCAGCAGATTTATATCGGCTGTGTTTTAACATTATTCTGATGAAGTTTGAAGCAAATCGAGTAAAAATAAGATGCTGAATTCAAATCATTTTGAAAATGACACACTTCCTGCTGCCAGTTGGTGGCGCTATAACTTTGACTCCTAATAGTCACATATATGCGATCGACATCATACAACGAATAATCTGATGCAGTTTGATTAAAATCAGGAAATGTATGTGGATGGTATTAGACACTTCCTGTTTCTCATTTCTCGCCATAATTTCAACACCTCGCCACGAGCAAACCGTTCGAGATATCAAAAATCCCCTGGCAATTTTTCATCCCCAATGTCTTGAGATCATGTTGACCGAATTTGGTGGCAATCGGCAAAAAAACCTATGACAAGTATTTCAAATTCCAGAGCATGCGCTTTTTACATAACTCTAAATAGCTGACTTCCTGTTGGGCGGAGCCGAATGACATGCAGTACGAAAGTTGTTCAGCACGATGAGATCTATATGTGTACTGAGTTTCATATTAATACGAGCAAGTATGTGTGAGCTATACATCAACATTTATGACTGTGTTCCAGGGGGCGCCATAGAGCCCCTGTGCCACGCCCGGGTCCCAGCCTCTGCAGGCTCCTAAAGGCCACAGATTCCAAAGTGTGCGCAAATTTTCAAGAGTTTTTGAGTATGTTAAGGACCCCAAAAGCCCCCACAACTTTGACGAAAAATATGAATACTAAACCCTAAATATCCAACTTCCTGTTGGGCGGAGCCTATGACATGCAGTACAAAAGTTGTTTGGTTTGATGAGATCTACATGTGTACCGAGTTTCGTGTGTCTACGTGCAAGTATGTATGATATATGGCCCTCAGTATTCCAGGGGGCGCTGTAGAGCCCCTGTGCCACGCCCGTGTATCAGTCTCTGCCCGGCCCTAATGGCCGCAGGTTCCAATGTGTGTGCCAATTTTCAAGACTTTTTAAGCATGTTAAGGGCCCCAAAAGCCCACGAAACCTTGAAGAAAAATAATAATAAATATAGCTGCAAGCAGCGATGGCGGGCTCAAGCCACCAATGCCATCACCACCCCGGTGGCATCAGGTAAACTGTGTCCAGCGGGCACATGCATTCACAATATCCCTCTGGCAGTGAGGTTTTAAAGAATATGGCGGTTAAAGGGTTAATCCGAATCATCTAGACTTTAAAATCACATTCACAGAACAATATACATATATATTCCCCAAACATATATATATATATTTAGTAAAACTTTACAATAAGATTTCATTTATAAACATTATGTTAACATGAACAATATTTATATAGCATTAATTTATGTCAGTTAATATTCCAAACTTAAACATTAAAACATTGTTTTATTGTGATTTTTTTTCCAAGCACATTTTACCAATTCCAAACCATATCAATCTTAATAACTACCATTATTTTTTTATTTAATCATTTATAAGTGCTATACAATAGTCCAGGAAAGCTGGAAGAGAAAAACTCCTTATATTCATGTGTGCAGAATCATTAGGCATGTTTTCTTTTACAGATGAAATGCGCTAAAAAAAGAGTTTTAACTCAAACTGTTTTAACTCAAAGTCGAAAATTATGAAATACCCATGAGAAATATCAAACACAAATGCCATACAGAAATGGATAAGTTAAGACTTGACCATTGTAAAAAAATGCTGACTGGGTCATGAGGTCAGAAAAGAAGAAGAAAAAAAAACTGGTCAAGAAGAACTGACAAAAATAATTGCAAAATAATTAGGAATTAATGTGAAGATTAATTTTTAGTCAATTCTGCAAGACAGACTTTCAGGAAAGGAGGTGGAATAAAAATGAGCTCCTAAATCTTAATCCCGGATTCTGGAAGATATATTCCTCAAACCATCGGACAAGAGGAGGTGGTGCTGGTCCTTCACGAGTCACTCTAATCTGTTCATAAAGCCTATATATAAAGTCTTAATATATAGTATTTCACAATACTTCATGGTATTCTAATTAAATCATTTTTTTGGAATCTTTGATTTCTCAGAACCTGACACATTGTAATTCTGAGACTCCAGGAAAGTGGCAGTTCTGTAAAATGTTGGCGATGGAGACTAAATGCTCCCTGATAGTTTCACACCTAATTCACTTAACACACACACACACACACATTACCCACAGTGACAGAGGGACATCAGATGTATGATAGTTTTTTAATTTTCTATCATCCATATAGTGTTGTATAGTCATGAAACTATGCATATTTCCTCAGAATGACTTGTCTTCTATGTGTACATTTTTTTGAAGTGTTTAGAAGCTGCACTTAAAAGAAATAAAAGAAATTTACTGGTTACTTTTTTACTGTTATTTCAAAAAATCACCACGACAAAACCATTCAAGCTATTCAAAATTCATCCGCACCTGTACTGTAAGATACATTCTTTAAACAGTTGAAAAGAGGATGTGGTGCTGATCCTTCAAGAGTCACTCAAAACATATCTGTCCATAAAGCCTATAAAGAATTATTCTTAAAATACAGTTCATAATACTTCAGCTTGTTATTCTAATTAAGTGAGGGTCATTTTATCAGTAAAATACATAAAATTCATATTATTTTTCTTTGAAAGATTTCTATAAATGATTTAAATCATACTTGTTTCTACAATAATTATTTAAAAGTGATCCTATAGCTCCATCTGGTGGCCATTATTGGTACTAAGAATTGCAAGCTTGATTTATATGTTATGATAGTTTTAACTTTATGCTGGCTCTTGAAAATGATAAAGCTATGAAACTTACTGTGCTTCCTTCAAATGATGACTTCTAGGTATATAAAAAATTATGAAGAGTTGGAATGAAAAATGTTAAAGATATAGTAAAATAATTATGGTATTTTTTTATGTTACTTTAATAAATCTCTATGGCCACACCATTTAAGGTACCCTAAACCCATTCGCAATTTAACATCTTCAGTATATGGCTTCATGTTAAAAAAGTTTGGTGTGGACTACTTGTGTCTTCTTGGAGGAGAATGAATTCATTTACAGGCTGAGTTTATCATAAATCCACAATAACATTTCTGAGTTCTGTATCAATCAGTGTTGTTGTTTGTTTATTTTTTATTTATTTTTTTTTTCATAGGAAGATAACTGACCCTTTACTCTCCTTTTTAATAAATGAGCTATTTATAGCTGTATTTATAAACTGCTTACTACTGACTATTAATATTGGGACAAGGCTTTATGAAGCATGAACTGACTATTTACTAATGAGTGCAGTTATTATAAAGTGTTATCAATGCATTTGCTAATGTTAACAAATTAGACATTATTTTACAGTGTTATCAAATCCCTTGAATGATTTGTAAGTGTTTTGTAATGATTTTATTGACCTACAAGCATTTGTGAAAGTTCTGCTTTCATTACAGCTTAGTCTTGATCTGTGAGCTGAACAGATTTACTGTTACATCCATGAGATTATGTAAATTCAAATAAATATCATGTCACAGGATGTCAGAGGTCAGTATCAAATTAGTTTGAAATTATTATTTGCAGCACAAATAAGGTTTTTTAGGATTTTTAAAAATGCCTAAAACTGTCAGAAAAGGATAAGGCCTAAGATTTCTATGTGAGTGGCTAAATTTGTTTGTTTTTATAACTATAATGCATAAACTATGAAACTATACAAAATGTATAAAAAAGTACAAGTTATTCTTTTCCAATGTTTTTTATTTATTTACAATTTTTTTTTGGGGGGGGGGGGGGGGATTTACATTTTTAAAAATTTGCCTACGGCAATCATTCTACACAGCTTGAATAAAACCTGTCAATATTTATTATAGACCACTATAACTGTATAATCTAACAAACGAGTTTATTATGAAAATAAAAGCGTGTACACCAGATAAATTGGACGATAAAGAAATTGCTAACAATAGTATAATAGAGCATGTTTTAGGTTTTTAGGCGTTTAGATGCAGAAATGGAAAAATCAAATGTAAAATCAAATGTAATTGATTTAATTAAATATAGATTAAGTCTTGTTAGAGGAAAATAATAAATAACACACATTAAAAAAGCAGCCAAGATGAATGAGTTTAATTTTTTATATAGATTAAAATTGAAGACCGAAGCAGCTGATATATGCGGTCACTTAATATTAAAATCCAGTAGATCCACTTCAGATTTATTTCTCAACAGTTTATGTTCACTTGGCTGTTTTCGTTTATATTCGCCAAGCTATTATGTATTTTGAAATAATCTTGTCCGTGATGTGTTCGTTCTTACGACGCAAGGCGGAATCCTGCAGCTCGAGAGATATATGTTATTCTGCCAGTTGCGCTTTCAAATAGTCTTGCGCACATAAACGGGTCACAAACACCTGCATTTAGCTCGTGTTGTGTTATAATGGATGTATTGTGTGCATTTATGGCAATAATTTATTTTAAAAAGCTCTTAAACAAGAATAAATTGGTTAGTTTTGAACTTGTGACACTGTGCGCGCTGATCGGAGGCAGTGATTTCAGATAGGCAGCCGCGAATATTTCATTTTCACACAAACAGTTCAAAAACATCTTAATTTAGCTCTTGGTGTGCTCTAATTGGTGAATTGTGTAATATCGCTGCAATACTTTATTTTAAATAGCTATAAAACAAGAATAAACTCGTTTTTTTCTGAGCTCATCATTCCACACGCTCCTGCTCAGGGCGGTGATTCATCTCTCGTGTTTCTCACGTATCACTGACCACACATCAATTATTAATGAGCCCTGACCTGATAATAATCATATATGTTGGTTTAGCTTGTCAGTGTGAATTAAATCCAAGTATTTATTTGTATTTTAACCGATTTAAAAGTGAAACCAAAAGACAGTCTCCTCCCTTTTTTAGTCCGGTAACTGCACCTGTAGAGGCGCTATTTCTCTCAGACAATGGAAGTCTAAGCACACACACTCAAACAGAGGGACAGAGTGATATGAGATGTCTGACAGTTTTTTTAATTTTCTGTTATCCATACAGTGTTGTAAAGTCATGAAACTATGCATATTTACTCAGAATAACTTTTTTTTCTGTATGAAAAAAGGTTTTGAAGTGTTTGGAATTTAAAAATGCAGGAAAATTAATAATTCCATCTTTATTGTCATTTAAAAAAATCCCCACGACAAAACCATCCAAGCTATCCAAAACCCATTCACAATTTAAGTTCCTCAATGTTTTTTCAACATGTACACCAAGTTTGGTGTGTATAGTGTTACTCTCCTCTGAGCAGTATGCATTAATTCACAGCTAAATGTAAAAAACAATCCACATTCAAATCAAAATAGCCGACTTCCTGTTGGTCGTAGCTGATGACTATGAATTAGAAAGTTGTCCATCTTGATAAGAACAATTTTTGTACTGAGTTTGGTGTCTGTAGCTAAAACTAACCCCCCCACTTTTGACAAAAGGTGGCGCTATAGAGTGCCTCTTCCACGCCCTCTTATGAAATTGTGCCAGTGTCTAGCTGTCACTAATACTGATATGTGTTCTGAGTTTGATGAAATTCTAAGTATGTTATATGCCTAAAAATCACCTGAGAATTATTCTAGTTTGACATGTTGCCACGGCAACAATATTTTTAGATATCAATATCCCCCCAGCAGATTTATATCGGCTGTGTTTTAACATTATTCTGATGAAGTTTGAAGCAAATCGAGTAAAAATAAGATGCTGAATTCAAAGCATTTTGAAAATGACACACTTCCTGCTGCCACTTGGTGGCGCTATAACTTTGACTCCTAATAGTCACATATATGCGATCGACATCATACAATGAATAATCTGATGAAGTTTGATTAAAATTAGGAAATGTATGTTGATGGTATTAGACACTTCCTGTTTCTCATTTCTCGCCATAATTTCAAAGCCTCGCCACGAGCAAACCGTTCGAGATATCAAAAATCCCCTGGCAATTTTTCATCCCCAATGTCTTGAGATCATGTTGACCGAGTTTGGCGGCAATCGAGTAAAAAACCTATGACAAGTATTTCAAATTCCAGAGCATGCGCTTTTTACATTACTCTAAATAGCTGACTTCCTGTTGGGCGGAGCCTATGATATTCAATACGAAAGTTGTTCGGCACAATAAGATCTATATGTGTACTGAGTTTCATATGAATATTGGCAAGTATGTGTGAGCTATACATCAACATTTCTGACTGTGATCCAGGGGGCGCCGTAGAGCCCCTGTGCCAAGCCCGGGTCCCAGCTTCTGCAGGCTCCTAAAGGCCACAGATTCCAAAGTGTGTGCAAATTTTCAAGAGTTTTTGAGTATGTTAAGGACCCCAAAAGCCCCCACAACTTTGCCGAAAAATATTACTACTAAACCCAAAATAGCCAACTTCCTGTTGGGCGGAGCCTATGACATGCAATACGAAAGTTGTTTGGTTTGATGAGATCTACATGTGTACCGAGTTTCGTGTGTCTACGTTCAAGTATGTATGATATATGGCCCTCAGTATTCCAGGGGGCGCTGTAGAGCCCCTGTGCCACGCCCGTGTATCAGTCTCTGCCCGGCCCTAATGGCCGCAGGTTCCAATGTGTGTGCCAATTTTCAAGACTTTTTAAGCATGTTAAGGACCCCAAAAGCCCCCGAAACCTTGGAAAAAAATTAGAAGAATAAATAATAATAATAATAATAACAAATAATCCTAAGGAAAACAATAGGGCTCTCGCCCTCCAGGCTTGAGCCCTAATAACAAAATATAGCTGCAAGCAGCGATGGCGGGCTCAAGCCACCAATGCCATCGCCACCCCGGTGGCATCAGGTAAACTGTGCCCAGCGGGCACATGCATTCACAATATCCCTCTGGCAGTGACGTTTTAAAGGATATGGCGGTTAAAGGGTTAATCCGAATCATCTAGACTTTAAAATCACATTCACAGAACAATATATATATATATTCCCCAAACATATATATATATATATATTTAGTAACACTTTACAATAAGATTTCATTTATAAACATTATGTTAACATGAACAATATTTATATAGCATTAATTTATGTCAGTTAATATTCCAAACTTAAACATTAAAACATTGTTTTATTGTGATTTTTTTCCAAGCACATTTTACCAATTCCAAACCATATCAATCTTAATAACTACCATTATTTTTTATTTAATCATTTATGAGTGCTATACAATAGTCCAGGAAAGCTGTAAGAGAAAAACTCCTTATATTCATGTGCAGAATTATTAGGCTGTTTTCTTTTACAGATGAAATGCGCTAAAAAAGAGTTTTAACTCAAACTGTTTTAACTCAAAGTCGAAAATTATGAAATACCCATGAGAAATATCAAACACAAATGCAATACAGAAATGGATAAGTTAAGACTTGACCATTGTACAAAAATGCTGACTGGGTCATGAGGTCAGAAAAGAAGAAGAAAAAAAAAAAACAGGTCAAGAAGAACTGACAAAAATAATTGCAAAATAATTAGGAATTAATGTGAAGATTAATTTTTAGTCAATTCTGCAAGACAGACTTTCAGGAAAGGAGGTGGAATAAAAATGAGCTCCTAAATCTTAATCCCGGATTCTGGAAGATATATTCCTCAAACCATCGGACAAGAGGAGGTGGTGCTGGTCCTTCACGAGTCACTCTAATCTGTTCATAAAGCCTATATATAAAGTCTTAATATATAGTATTTCACAATACTTCATGGTATTCTAATCAAATCATTTTTTGGAATCTTAGATCTCTCAGAACCTGACACCGAGTAATTCTGAGACTCCAGGAAAGTGGCAGTTCTGTAAAATGTTGGCGCTGGAGATTAAATGCTCCCTGATAGTTTCACACCTAATTCACTTAACACACACACACATACACACACACACACACACACACACACACACACACATTACCCACAGTGACAGAGGGACAGAGTGACATCAGATGTATGATAGTTTTTTAATTTTCTATCATCCATATAGTGTTGTATAGTCATGAAACTATGCATATTTCCTCAGAATGACTTGTCTTCTATGTGTACATTTTTTTGAAGTGTTTAGAAGCTGCACTTAAAAAAATAAAAGACATTTACTGGTTACTTTTTTACTGTTATTTCAAAAAATCACCACGACAAAACCATTCAAGCTATTCAAAATTCATCCGCACCTGTACTGTAAGATACATTCTTTAAACAGTGGTAAAAGAGGATGTGGTGCTGATCCTTCAAGAGTCACTCCAAACTTATCTGTCCATAAAGCCTATAAAGAATTATTCTTAATATACAGTTCACAATACTTCAGCATGTTGTTCTAATTAAGTGAGGGTCATTTTATCAGTAAAATACATAAAATTCATATTATTTTTCTTTGAAAGATTTCTATAAATGATTTAAATCATACTTGTTTCTACAATAATTATTTAAAAGTGATCCTATAGCTCCATCTGGTGGCCATTATTGGTACTAAGAATTGCCAGCTTGATTTATATGTTATGATAGTTTTAATTTTATGCTGGCTCTTGAAAATGATAAAGCTATGAAACTTACTGTGCTTCCTTCAAATGATGACTTCTAGGTATATAAAAAATTATGAAGAGTTGGAATTAAAAATTTTAAAGATATAGTAAAATAACTATGGTATTTTTTTATGTTACTTTAATAAATCTCTATGGCCACACCATTTAAGGTATCCTAAACCCATTCGCAATTTAGCATCTTCAGTATATGGCTTCATGTTAAAAAAGTTTGGTGTGAACTACTTGTGTCTTCTTGGAGGAGAATGAATTCATTTACAGGCTGAGTTTATCATAAATCCACAATAACATTTCTGAGTTCTGTATCAATCAGTGTTGTTGTTTGTTTATTTTTATTTTTTTATTTTTCATAGGAAGATAACTGACCCTTTACTCTCCTTTTTAATAAATGAGCTATTTATAGCTGTATTTATAAACTGCTTACTACTGACTATTAATATTGGGACAAGGCTTTATGAAGCATGAACTGACTATTTACTAATGAGTGCAGTTATTATAAAGTGTTATCAATGCATTTGCTAATGTTAACAAATTAGACATTATTTTACAGTGTTATCAAATCCCTTAAATGATTTGTAAGTGTTTTGTAATGATTTTATTGACCTAAAAGCATTTGTGAAAGTTCTGCTTGCATTACAGCTTAGTCTTGATCTGTGAGCTGAACAGATTTACTGTTACATCCATGAGATTATGTAAATTCAAATAAATATCATGTCACAGGATGTCAGAGGTCAGTATCAAATTAGTTTGAAATTATTATTTGCAGCACAAATAAGGTTTTTAAGGATTTTTAAAAATCCCTAAAACTGTCAGAAAAGGATAAGGCCTAAGATTTCTATGTGAGTGGCTAAATTTGTTTGTTTTTATAACTATAATGCATAAACTATGAAACTAAACAAAATGTATAAAAAAGTACAAGTTATTCTTTTCCAATGTTTTTTATTTATTTACAATTTTTTTTTTTTTTTTTGGGGATTTACATTTTTAAAAATTAGCCTATGGCAATCATTCTAAACAGCTTGAATAAAACCTGTCAATATTTATTATAGACCACTATAACTGTGTATAATCTAACAAACGAGTTTATTATGAAAATAAAGTGTGTACACCAGATAAATTGGACGATAAAGAAATTGCTAACAATAGTATAATAGAGCATGTTTTAGGTTTTTAGGCGTTTAGATGCAGAAATGGACAAATCAAATGTAAAATCAAATGTAATTGATTTAATTAAATATAGATTAAGTCTTGTTAGAGCAAAATAATAAATAAATACGTACACACATTAAAAAAGCAGCCAAGATGAATGAGTTTAATTTTTTATATAGATTAAAATTGAAGACAGAAGCAGCTGGTATATGCGGTCACTTAATATTAAAATCCAGTAGATCCACTTCAGATTTATTTCTCAACAGTTTATGTTCACGTGGCTGTTTTCGTTTATATTAGCTAAGCTATTATGTATTTTGAAATAATCTTGTCCGTGATGTGTTCGTTCTTACGACGAAAGGCAGAATCCTGCAGCTCGAGAGATATATGTTATTCTGCCAGTCGCGCTTTCAAATAGTCTTGCGCACTTAAACGGGTCACAAACACCTGCATTTAGCTCGTGTAGTGTTATAATGGATGTATTGTGTGCATTTATGGCAATAATTTATTTTGAAAAGCTCTTAAACAAGAATAAATTCGTTTGTTTTGAACTTGTGACACTGTGCGCGCTGATCGGAGGCAGTGATTTCATATAGGCAGCCGCGAATATTTCATTTTCACACAAACAGTTCAAAAACATCTTAATTTAGCTCTTGGTGTGCTCTAATTGGTGAATTGTGTGATATCGCTGCAATACTTTATTTTTAATAGCTATAAAACAAGAATAAACTCGTTTTTTTTTCTGAGCTCATCATTCCACATGCTCCTGCTAAGAGCGGTGATTCATCTCTCGTGTTTCTCACGTATCACTGACCACACATCAATTATTAATGAGCCCTGACCTTATAATAATCATATATGTTGGTTTAGCTTGTCAGTGTGAATTAAATCCAAGTATTTATTTGTATTTTAACCGATTTAAAATCGAAACCAAAAGACAGTCTCCTCCCTTTTTTATTCCGGTAACTGCACCTGTAGGGGCGCTATTTCTCTCAGACAATGGAAGTCTAAGCACACACACTCAAACAGAGGGACAGAGTGATATGAGATGTCTGACAGTTTTTTAATTTTCTGTTATCCATACAGTGTTGTAAAGTCATGAAACTATGCATATTTACTCAGAATAACTTTTTTTCTTTATGAAAAAAGGTTTTGAAGTGTTTGGAATTTAAAAATGCAGGAAAATTAATAATTCCATCTTTATTGTCATTTTAAAAAATCCCCACGACAAAACCATCCAAGCTATCCAAAACCCATTCACAATTTAAGTTCCTCAATGTTTTTTCAACATGTACACCAAGTTTGGTGTGTATAGTGTTACTCTCCTCTGAGCAGTATGCATTAATTCACAGCTAAATGTAAAAAACAATCCACATTCAAATCAAAATAGCCGACTTCCTGTTGGTCGTAGCTGATGACTGTGAATTAGAAAGTTGTCCGTCTTGATAAGAACAATTTTTGTACTGAGTTTGGTGTCTGTAGCTAAAACTAACCCCCCCACTTTTGACAAAAGGTGGCGCTATAGAGTGCCTCTTCCACGCCCTCTTATGAAATTTTGCCAGTGTCTAGCTGTCACTAATACTGATATGTGTTCTGAGTTTGATGAAATTCTAAGCATGTTATATGCCTCAAAATCACCTGAGAAGTATTCCAGTTTGACATGTTGCCACGGCAACAATATTTTTAGATATCAATATCCCCCCAGCAGATTTATGTCGGCTGTGTTTTAACATTATTCTGATGAAGTTTGAAGCAAATCGAGTAAAAATAAGATGCTGAATTCAAAGCATTTTGAAAATGACACACTTCCTGCTGCCACTTGGTGGCGCTATAACTTTGACTCCTAATAGTCACATATATGTGATCGACATCATACAATGAATAATCTGATGAAGTTTGATTAAAATTAGGAAATGTATGTGGATGGTATTAGACACTTCCTGTTTCTCATTTCTCGCCATAATTTCAAAGCCTCGCCACGAGCAAACCGTTTGAGATATCAAAAATCCCCTGGCAATTTTTCATCCCCAATGTCTTGAGATCATGTTGACCGAGTTTGGCGGCAATCGAGTAAAAAACCTATGACAAGTATTTCAAATTCCAGAGCATGCACTTTTTACATAACTCTAAATAGCTGACTTCCTGTTGGGCGGAGCCTATGATATGCAATACGAAAGTTGTTCGGCACGATGAGATCTATATGTGTACTGAGTTTCATATTAATACGTGCAAGTATGTGTGAGCTATACATCAACATTTATAACTGTGATCCAGGGGGTGCCGTAGAGCCCCTGTGCCACGCCCAGGTCTCAGCCTCTGCAGGCTCCTTCAGGCCACAGATTCCAAAGTGTGCGCAAATTTTCAAGAGTTTTTGAGTATGTTAAGGACCCCAAAAGCCCCCACAACTTTGACGACAAATATGAATAATAAACCCCAAATAGCCAACTTCCTGTTGGGCGGAGCCTATGATATGCAATACGAAAGTTGTTTGTATTGATGAGTTCTATATGTGTACCGAGTTTCGTATGTCTATGTGCAAGTATGTATGATATATGGCCCTCCATATTCCAGGGGGCGCTGTAGAGCCCCTGTGCCACGCCCGTGTATCAGTCTCTGCCCGGCCCTAATGGCCGCAGGTTCCAATGTGTGTGCCAATTTTCAAGACTTTTTAAGCATGTTAAGGGCCCCAAAAGCCCCCGAAACCTTGAAGAAAAATAATAATAATAAATAATAATAATAATAATAATAATAATAACAAATAATCCTAAGGAAAACAATAGGGCTCTCGCCCTCCAGGCTTGAGCCCTAATAATCCTAAGGAAAACAATAGGGCTCTCGCCCTCCAGGCTTGAGCCCTAATAATAATAATAACAAATAATCCTAAGGAAAACAATAGGGCTCTCGCCCTCCAGGCTTGAGCCCTAATAATAATAATAATAATAACAAATAATCCTAAGGAAAACAATAGGGCTCTCGCCCTCCAGGCTTGAGCCCTAATAAAAAACAAAGCAGATACAAGAGGGTCCTCGCACCTCGGTGCTCGGGCCCTAATAATAAACGGAGCAATTCCAATAGGGTCCTCACACCATCGGTGCTCGGGCCCTAATAATAATAATAATAAACGGAGCAATTCCAAGAGGGTCCTCACACCATCGGTGCTCGGGCCCTAATAATAATAATAATAATAATAATAATAATAAACAAAGCAGATACAAGAGGGTCCTCGCACCTCGGTGCTCGGGCCCTAATAATCCTTAGGGGAACAATAGGGCTCTTCGCCCCTTCGGGCTTGAGCCCTAATAATGTGAACAATTCTGTCTCAAGTATTTTTTTGTCATTTAATATAATTTCTTAGTACTTTTTAAATGTCACGCCAAAGGTCATAGAGCTGAAGATCTTTGGCCGGGCTCGGGCTTGCGCTCCGGTTTGCGAGGTAAACGAGCGGTCATGTGATGTGTTTCGATTAGCGAGAGAAAGATGTGAAAATGGATGCTGAGTAGGTGTAAACGGAGGCTTGCCTCTGGTGATTACGTTTTGGTTGCACCAGCAACTAAAGCAAAATCTGAGGTGTGGAAAAGTTTTGACCATGTTTATAATGAGAATAATAAGTGAATAATGATGCACCATCAGTGAGCGCAGGAACACAATGAAGACATCTACAGTGGATTCAATAATGTTCCTCCACAAAAACATGTAGGCTAATCTCTGTGAGTAAAGGTTTTTCAAATGATAAATAAATATTAATTGAGTCTTAAATGCATTATGTGGACAGAGTATTTACGCTAATGTTGGCATTATTATTTTATTAAATATCATCTGCTATCAAATTGCAATAGCCAAGGTGAGCTGACTGATGTTAACAAGTCCAAACTACAGAGGATGCTAGTCCAAAATGTGTGTGGTTTGTATTGAAAAACGCGGACAGACCTACGTCACCAGACTATTTGCCTAATCTTCCCAGTACTTTAGGCTGTAGTGGAAACACAGAAAGCAACAGATCTTGGGGAAAAATGGTTCCTGGGGAAAAAAAGTTCCTGTTACTATTGTTCCGGGTAATTCCAGTTGAAACGTTGAAATTAACGATAACTTAATAACCTTAATGCTGCAAAATGTGTCTGCAGTGGTATTATTATTATGTGCAAAAGCCAATTGGAAAAAAAGCTTTCTCACCTGAATTAAAGGGGTTTTAGTCTGAATAAAAAATGCTAGTAGCAGGACTGTAAAATGAATAGATATGATTATGATCATATATGGTTTCGTGGTTCACGTTATTGTATTTTAAAACGCAATTGCAATGTTCTCAAATGACGCGGGTTTGGCTAGTTGTATTTGGAGGTTATTGCTCACGTCTCGTTCTGCACATATCCCAATGTTTCCATATTCCCAGTGTATCTGAATGTTAAACTATAAAAAATATATATATTTTTTTATTTTATTTTTTTTTTATGTAAACTAGATGGAAAAGATCATCCTCTCTTCACATGAGCAAAAACGTCATTGGCATAACAGCAGAGTGGACCGGTATACTACGGTCTATTTAAACTGATCAGTGTAATCATTTATATGTTTGGTTGACTGTACTTTATTTTAATAATGAACAGACTGTGATGCAAGTTTGAAATTAGAATGCACTTTAGATGTTCTGTGTCATTTATACCAAACACAAATGTTGCTGGTTGCTAGTGTGTTTGCAGCACTACTATTATTAATTTTTTATATATTTTATTTTTTATATTTTTCAGTTTGATTTTTATTTATACAATTGTATTTATTTAAATGTATAATTAAGTTTACATTAATGTTCCAACAAACTTGAAAAATGCTGCTGAATAAATGCTCTAAACTTTTATATAAATGATTGACTTATATATAATAACTGTTTTTATATTTAATACTTGGTCAGTTTATTGATTTGTTTTGTTAACTTTGGATAAAAAAAAATATTTTAATACCGTGCAGTGCACAAAATTAAGATTCGAGAGATGGTTCAAGTCAGTGCTCAATAAATAATGGTAAGTTTAGAAATGTTCTGCACCCACTTCTTATTAATGTGACATTTTAGCATGCAAATTAAGGGGAAAACGATCAACATATCGGCCCTAAAAATCGGCAGCACATATCAGCCATCAGCTGACCCTGACCTCTAAATATCGCCATCGGCTATAGAAAAAACCCATATTGGTCGATCACTGTCTTGCAAAAGGCATAAAAACAATTGATACACGTAAAACAGAAAGGTTATCATCGAAGAACGAACTGTCAAAAGATTTGTGAATGATTCACAGCACAGAACAATTCGATCAGATAAAGGCTAATTAAGAAAGGTTTCTGTGAGAAATTAATGTTATAAAGATGTCATTAACACATTAATGTTATTAAAAGGGCAGCTATAAAAAACACTGTTGAGCAGCAAACAGGTATTTGAAGCTGCTGGTGTCTCTGACGTCCCAAGAATCCTCTTGATACAAGATCCTTCAGAGATGTAGGTACATCCCTGTGCCTACTACTCTCACCGCCTGAGCCCAGCAGAACGGAATTATGACGTAGGGAACCGGGAGCTGTTGGCGGTCAGGCTGGCCTTGGGTGAGTGGCATCACTGGTAGGGAGGGTGAGTTCACGCCAGGCCCGATGGGCACTCTTCTTTGGCCGGTTCAACTTCTCTCTCTCATATCGCCCAGGCTCCAAAAATGTAAAACCCGATGCCCTCTCCCGTCTTTACAGGGATACTAAGAGAACATATATATATATATAAACATATATATATATATATATATACATACATATATATATATATATATATATATATATATATATAGCTTACTGATTCTGAGTACAACAATACAAAAATAATAATTTCTATATTAAATTCAAAATCTCAATTACATTTACAATGTCATTGTTGCGTGAACCTCTACAAACGTCTTTCATTTAATTGTAAATAGGAATTACAAATAGGCTAAATAAAAAAAACTGGTTTAGGACAATGGGGCATCTCTTAAGCAGCAAGAATACAGAAAAATACCACATGCTTTAAATTGGCCTAAAAACACGTCTAAACATCAAAGGGCCTGCGTGTTTTGCCCCACCCCATTTGGTGCCTGTCTGCCCCTGAGAGAGACCCTTTGGTCAAGAAACCCTGTGTGTTTGCTTTAGTAGACCCTCATTGTTGCTGTTGTTTTATGGTTTGAGCGTCTATGCATAATGATGCAAAGTGTAGAATCTTTGCATATTTATGACCTTTTATCAGCTATGGGACTGACTGTAGTTTTGTTTTATTAAACCCGCCTACTGAAAGCCTCTATGACGCCATAGAGCTATGTTTCTTCCGTTTGACACCGGATGGCGCTACTACAACGCACTGTTTACGGCACAGGGGACAAAGCAACCAACTCGATTTCAACACTGGATCAACCGTACGCTCTATTTAACCATTTCACAGCCGAAACTTACTGAAACCCCTGGACACGAAGGTAAGCTATGATTGTGTCTTTGTTCGAGTGTTCTACATCGTCTCGGGAAGACACATGCATGATTTTGGTTTAGATTCAGTGGCCCGGCTAGTTCGACGAGCTTCTCTGTTTTGTGCGACCTGGATCCGGTTCTGCCTCATCAGGTTATGTCCTATGTGGCCTAACTCAACCACACAATTGAGTTGTCACTAAGTCAAATTCGCTCTTTCTTCGTAATTAAATGTTTACACAGGCATTTTAAATCCCCATTAGTCGTTTTTATAAATTAAATTATGAGAAAATACAAACGAGTAACTCGAGTTTTATGGCCATATGGCAGGAAAGAAGCGTGACGTGTTTTTCTGTTGTTTTGTCTGCAAGCTAATGCACTAGCCGCTAGCATGTGTCGCTCGAGGTCGCGAGACCGTTGAGGTGAGTAGCTCAAGCAGCACCCCGACTTCCTTATGAACAACTCGGAGACAAATTTTATTCATACTACATGAACATACAACAGGCATACGGTCATTATTATACTAATAGGCTACTTGGTGTCTATATTTTTATTTATGCCTTATATCGTGACAACTATCAGAAAATGTAAATGTTATTTATATTCTTCATACCAAATAAGAATAGCTTAGCATAGTTTGACAAGTATAGTGTATATTTAGTTAGTCCTATTAATGGCTTGTGATTGCCTAAATTGTAAATTGGCATTGATGACAACAATGTTTTGTTTAATTTAGCTATTTTCATTTATAAATAGTTGAAAACCAGAATAGGGCTATATGACTATTAATTGTTAATTATGGCGATATATATATATATATATACAATCAGTACAGACCAAAAGTGTGAATCTACAATTTTCATAGTCATGAAAATAAAGAAAACTCTTTGAATGAGAAGGTGTGTCCAAACTTTCTGTACTATATATATATACGTTAATGATTGAAATAGTAACAATTACTATGTAGGACAATCAAGTTGTCTTTATTTATATAGAGCTTCATACATTACAGATTGTCAAAAAAGTGTTAAACAGGAAAAATATGAGTTGATAATGCAAGAGGACAATAGAAAACAGTCAGTTTATCAGTTAAAGTCAGTTCATTGTGAATTCAGTGATGTCATCATCCAGCTCATCCACTTCCATTTCTGTGATGTCAAGTCAACAATGTTGCCAGAAATTGTATCCCCAACTAAGCAAACCAAAACTCTTTCGGTGACACAAATAGAGAAAATCATCTAAAGTACCCCTCTCTCTCTCTCTCTCTCTCTCTCTCTCTCTATATATATATATATATTAGGGATGCAACAATACAGTTAGCCCACGGTTCAATACATACCTCGTTTTTTTACCACGGTTTTCGGTTCGGTTCTGATGGCTTGACACAAGTGTTTTTTTTTTTTTTGTTGTTGTTATTCTATGCTTGGGCAATAGGAACAGTAAGAGGTTAAGAAGAAAAAAATAAAAACAATTTATTGCAATAAGAAAAATCCAATAGTTCCTAGTGTGTTGTATAATATAAAATATTTTTTTCTTTTAAAATTAACCCTAACTTCTTACAACTGCTGGTAGCCCATGTAAACTGGGGAACACACAAATTCCTAAATTTTGAAAATAAACATACATGTGAAGTTAGTAAACATAAATTGACCATTTCAAATAAACATACATGTACTTCAGTAAACTTAACAGTACTCCAGTACAGTATTCTTCATTCAGAATTTAAAGTGCAATTTCACTTAGGTCAGCTATCTATTCTTGTATTTTGAGGTTCTTCTGTATAAAGATAAGCCTGTCAACATTCTCTGCAACAAGGAGCGTTTTGCATTTACAATGTCCCTGGCAGTGGAGAAAATTCTCTAACTCGCAACAGAGTGTTTTTTTTGGAGGACTTTAGTACTTGCTCTGCTATCCTGCCTTCATACAGTGATATTGCTGGGTGATGGTGCCACAGATGTGCAGTCATGTTGGAAGTTTACAGTAGGCTAAACGTGTAAAACAATGCTTGCAAACAGTCTTTTTTTTTACCGTTTTTTCTTCCTCTGCATTATACTCAACGGCTCGGAAAAGTCTCCACACCATAGATTTGTAGATTTGGAAGACGCCGGTGCTTCCTCGTACTGCCTCACTTCACCGCTCGCCATGTTAAAGTGTGGAATGATGGTTCAGCACCCCTTACGTTAGAGCATAGTCATTGAATATTTACTCGCGGGGAAGAATTTCCTCATCTCAGCTCGTAGACTTACACACAAATATGCATGTATGTGTATATATCTGTATGTGTGTGTGTGTGTATTAAATATGATTCTCAATTTATCCAGAATCTTGCAGCTCTAGTTTATATGTTGTTTATTGCGGTCTATAATTCATTAAAATAGAAGATTAATTTCATAGTACAAGTTGATTTCAAAATGCACATACATTTTTAGCAAACCCCTTGCAGAATCTTTGAAAATGTGAATAATTTTAACAAAATAAGAGGGATCATACTAAATGGATGTTGTTGTTTTTTATTAAAGGGGGGGTGAAATGCTATTTCATGCATACTGAGTTTTTTACACTGTTAAAGAGTTGGATTCCCATGCTAAACATGGACAAAGTTTCAAAAATTAAGTTGTACGTTTGAAGGAGTATTTCTGTTCCAAAAATACTCCTTCCGGTTTGTCACAGGTTTCGGAAAGTTTTTTTCGAGTATGGCTCTGTGTGACGTTAGATGGAGCGGAATTTCCTTATATGGGTCCTGAGGCACGTCTGCCGGAAGAGCGCGCGCTCCCGTATAGCACAGCACTGAGAGAGCACAGGCATTCACTGATCAGAGCGACAGCGTCGCGAAATGTCACAAAAGGAGTGTGTTTTTGGTTGCCAGGGCAAGACAACCCTGCACAGATTACCAAAGAAAAAACAGCATTAAGGGACCGGTGGATGGAGTTTATTTTTACAGAGCATCAACGGAGTTGTGTAAGTGTTTGTGTTTGTTCCCTGCATTTCTAAAATGCTTGTTTTACAAACAAAGCCCAGTTTGACGAAGGATTTGCGTATTGTTTATTTCTTAAGGATGATGCAATCCCAACGAAAAAGGGTCACGATTGTGTGTTGGAACCACAGGCGGTGAGTAAAACTGCTTAAAATATCTCTGCCTCCTTGTTAGTGCGTCTGCCTCCCATCGGAGACCCGGGTTCGAGCCCCGCTCGGAGCGAGTGCTTGCTGCTGCTGCTCTCGTTCAGTTTCAGCCTTCACAGCTGTCAGAGCTTCCAAACGCTCTCAAAGCAACTGGCGCTCGTGATTCTTTAGCTCCGCCCACACGTCACGCCTCCAGGCGCTCGTCTTTTTCCGGGAAAAATCGGTACAGACTATCTTTCTCTTATGAATATAATAAAACTAAATACGTTTTGGAGTTATGAAGGATGCAGTACTACTCTATAGGTACTCAAGATTAACATGATATTGAGTGAAAACGAGCATTTCACCCCCCCCCTTTAAGTACTGTCCTGAGTAAGATATTGTACAAAAAAGATTAGGGGTGCTCCGATCACGATCGGCCGATCGTTATGCGCGTCTCGTCAGTAAAGCCGGTTCTCTAATCAGCGGTTAATTCCATCAGGTGTGTGATTTCACATAGAGCAGCTGTTACTACACAGAGCCGTTGTTAATAGAGAAGATGCGCCAAAAAACGCTGAAAATGAAGTGGATTTGCACATCTTCTCTATTAACAACGGCTCTGTGTAGTAACAGCTACTCTGTGAAATCACACACCTGATGGAATTAACGGCTGATGAGAGAACCGGCTTTACTGACGAGATACGCATAACGATCGGCCGATCGTGATCGGAGCACCCCTAGAAAAGATGTTTACATTTAGTCATTGTTCAATGTGTCATACTTGTTTAGTTGCTTTCTTTCCTAGTTTTTTTTTTTTTTATATGTATTTTTTTTATTTTGACACCACTCAGTTTTAACATCAGTGTTTGTTTTTAAAAGGATGATTCACCCAAAATGAAAGTTCTGTCATTATTCACCTGCTCTCATGCCATTCCATGCATTAAAGATGCATTAACTCTTTCCCTGCCAGCATTTTTTTTTTAAGTTGCCAGGCACTGCCAGGGTTTTTGACGATTTTCCCTAAACTTTAATGGCCCACAGAATATTTATGCGCATCTCATCAGTAAAGACGCTCCTGTAATATCTCCAGCATGTGCGTTCAGATCAGGGCTGCCAGGTTTTCACAACAAATCCTGCCCAGTTGCTTCTTAAAACTAGTCCAAAACTAGTCCAATCGCGTTTCCGGGAGTTTCCCCGATAAAAATTGCTTCCCGGGGTTAAAATATACATTTTTGGAAGGGTTACCCTATCACGTTATTGGTATTGGGGTTGCTTCAAACCGCGGATATGAAAAACAATTGCAGAGCGCAGACTTGGCAACACTGGTTCAGGTGGAGCGGCAGTTACCACACAGAGCCGTAGTCTACCGACAACTAACACAAAATCGCTTTCAAAATTGACAAAGAATCGCCTGCGATTTTAACATCGATTTTGTGTAGATTGTCAGTGAATTACGGCTCGGTGTAGTAAATGCCAACCGGTGTTGTCAAGTCTGTGATTGTTTTTCATGTCCGCGGGTCAAAGCGACCCCAATCCAAATAACATGACATTTAGCCCCTAAAATGTGAATTTTACTAAGGCAACCCTGCTAAAAAAAAACGTATATTTTAACCCCAGGAAGCAACTTTTTATCGGGGAACCTTATGGAAGCACGATTGGGCTTGTTTTGGACTAGTTTTGAGAAGCAACTGGGCAGGATTTGTTGTGAAAACATGGCCACCCTGATCTGAACGCACGTGCTGGAGATATTACAGGAGCGTCTTTACTGATGAGATGCGCATGAAAATCGCATTCAATTTTTTGCACAGCCCTACGTTTTCATCAAATATAAAACCTTCCAAAATATATTACAATTAAACATAAATCTAAAATATATTAAATTTAGGCACCGTAATTTGCTTTTGAGTGGTACACAGAGTAACATTTCCCAGGATGTAAGAAGACACCACAACTTTTGCAGTAGAATGAGGTCTCCTTACTTACACAAACTCTGCATCCTCTGGTTGGGTGTTGCTTTTTGGGAGTGGGCAGGATTGGAACAAGTTCATGAACAGCAAAACTGCCATTCATCCTGTTTTTTGGGTCAGTGTTGTATGATGCTCTTGGAGTGTTTTCAGTAGCACTTTTCTCCCCACCACTAGCATACTCTTGGCTGGTCCATGATTTTATAACACTCTGGATGAATGAGAGAAGAGTGTTACAATTACCCTGTGGGTTTTTCGCTATGTAAATGACAAAAGCGTTGAACAAACTGATCTGAAACAGGTACAAGACAAATTTCTTTGTCCACTTGTGTGACTTCCTGATAAATGGGTAGCACACAATGTTTTGGTCTAGTTTGTCAACACCATGGAATTCATGATTGTATTCCAAAATGCATGCTGGTTTTTGCTTTGCAACTTTTTCTTGGTGGCCTGTCTGCCATACCTCAACACGTTCCATGTTGTTCTGATGGAATGTTGTAACCATTTTCACTGTTTGTTTGTCTCTCCATGCCAAGACCATCACATTTTCGTTGTGATGCATGATTATTTCCCCAAATCTAAGATCAGCATTTCTGATATCTCGAATGACCGGCGGTTCACCTCTGTTTTTTCTAATTGTACCACATACATGGGTTTTCACATCAAGTATGCGCTCACACAGTTGTACAGAGTTGTATAGGTTGTCCATAAACAATTTGTAGCCATGACCTGCTAGGCGATCAAGAAGAGAGACAACAGTGTCTCCAAGGGTAGCGCTTTCCCCACAATATTGCATCATGTTAAAACAGTAGTCTGTTATCAGAATCGCACACGATGTAGGATTTTACTCCATATTTGATGGGTTTCTGGGAATTGTACACCCTGAAAGCTAGGCGCACACGCCACAGAAACATCCCCTTATAAATGCAAATGTTTGACTTGGGCTGAAACATTTCGCAGAATTTGGACACAAGGTGATCCAAGACAGGGCAGATTTTGTACAGCCTGTCAGTACAATTGTCTGGCCTTGTTGTATTATCACTGAAGTGAAGAAATCTCCATATGATTTCAAACCTATTGCGAGGCATGACTTTGTTGAAGTAGAGGGTAGCTAACATGTCATCTGTACACCAGTACATTTCAAGTTCAGGCTTATAAATGATACCAGTGAGAAAAAGGAGGCCCATGAAAGTTTTAATTTCTGAAACTGTGACAGGCTTCCATGCATGGCAACTAGCATGCTTTGAAGTGTCATCCATAGCCTGAATACACTGATCTGCATACAAGTTGGTCTGATCAACAATGTTCTGAATCAGTACATCAGAAATGAACAACTCTGCAAAGTCTACAGGTTGTTCTGACTCAAGAGCAGCAGCATCACCGATAGGCCCAGTATTCTCAGTGAAGGGAAATTTTTTGGCTGCCAGTTAATTTCATGCCACTCAGAATCATTAGGTTCACATGCGCACACAAAGTGAGATATTTCACGTCTTTATTTGTTATAACTTTGATTATGGCTTACAGCTTATGAAAAACTTTTTACAATATTCTAATTTAGAATTTGGAGTTTACATAAGCTGTAAGCCTTAATAAAAAACATTATATCAGATAAAGGCTTGAAATGTCTCACTTTGCATGTAATGAGTCAGTATAATATATTAGTTACACCTTTTAAGTTGAATTACTTAAACTTTTGCACGATATTCAAATTTTTCGAGTTTCACCTGTAAATACATATTACAATGTGGAAAATGTGCACAAAAAGATAAAAAAAATACGCCATTACACGCTCATATTTATGCACACAGTCCCACATAAATGCATGCACACACACAGTGTGTGTGTGTATGTATGTGTGTATATATATTATCCAACATTGTGCATGTGCGTAAAGAATGGAAAACTTTTTCATATTTTCTTATCTTGTCTTACCTCTAAACGTTCTGTCACCTGGGAAAGACGACTGAGATCTTGGCCTTGAATGTCCACTCACTGTATTACTGTCTGATCTGTCACTGTCCACTCTTCGACACACAGGTGAACTATGTCTTTGTCCAGATCGACGCGTAAACAAACTATCTGCTGCTCGTCCATGACTAGAACTTTCTGTCAACGACACGTGCATCTGTCTCACTGACTACTTCGTCCTGATCAGATTCAGAATGATCAAATAAGGAGCGATCGGACTCTGAGTCCATCAACACCTCCAGTACTTGATCAGTACCTCTTCATTTGTCCGTCAGATATTTTGACCTACATTCTCGCTAACATATTCCATTCATGTTTGAGACTATTGCAGACGGTTTCTTTAATCAAAAAGTTACGTACTCTTTCCGAGCATGCGCAAAAGTCTTCCTTACCATACACCACCTAAAACATGAATACCTGGAAAATTCCGTGTTTGGTGGGGAAAGAGTTAAGAGCTTTTAAGCTTGTTAAGAGAAAACTTTTGGAATTTGAAGATCATTTGTGTTCAGGGAAACATACAAGTATCTTCTGTTACAAAGGGCAGAACTAAATGGAAAATAATTATATTTCAACAAAATAAGAAAAATGTTGACGACATCATGTTTAAAAGTTTTCACCCCCAACTCTTAATGTGTCTTGTTTCCTTCTGGAGCATCAGTGTACGTTTGAACCTTTTTTTATTTAATAGTTGTGTTTGAATGCCTCAATTGTCCTCAGTGTGAAAAGATCTATCGCAAAATCTAGAGATGTTCCGATACCCTTTTTCTCTTCCCGATACCGATTCCGATACCTGGGCTCAGGGTATCGGCCGATACCGAGTACTGATCCGATACCTGGGTGTGTATCTGTATATACAGCTGTATATACTACTAGCCCTGTGTAAATTGCTAGAATTCTTTTTATGGTGTGCTTCAGACAGATCCCTCAATAAAACATGAACAAATACATGGTGAACTACTGTATTTATTACAGTATTTTTATTATCTAACATGAATTTGACAGTATTATTTATTTTCATATGCAAAAAAGAACTTCAAATGCAGCCAAAAATCTAACACCGCAAACTAAAAAAGGTATTTAAGTTTTACAATATAACTGTATAAAAAAACTGCAACAAATAAGTCTAGGAATATAAAAAAAGATCTATTAATCAGATAATCTCTTTACAACAAAACAAGTAAAAAACAAGCAACCATCTAGGCATAATTATTATTATTATAGAGACGTATTATTATTACTGTAGGCTACAACAGTAGCTTTATATATTGTCAATTTACTCATGTAAACCAAACATTTATTTTAATGGGCTGCCATGAAGATCTTTGAGTGTCTGTGTTTATGATATGACAGTATTCTCAAATGAAACGGTAAATTCTCATGAAGTGAAGGTTTATGCGTTCGTGTCCTCATGACACACAGCAGAGACTACAAAACAGCGAGCTCTCGCGCATCTGTGCCAGTCACCCACAGAGATGTAGATTTTGCGGGAGTAATATTTAAATAGTATTTTGCAGTTTAATATTCACAGACACTAGTATATATTCGGCTACTGTCTGGAGCCCTGCGCTTTGACTTACACGGAAGACTGAACGCAGCTGCCGGTACTGAATATACTTGAGAGTCTGTAACTACCGGTACTACAGAGACATACTGCTAACCACTGATCTATAATATAGAAGCGGCTTCACTGTCTTTTGGCAGTTTAGAATGTGATGAGTGATCCAGTCATATATAGATCAGGGCTGCTAACGCGTTTTCATTTCTTCTTCGCTGCTCTAAACAGGGGTTGCTTGTGGCAACACAGCACAACTTCCTGTGTTTTCAATGCATTTTGAGCAGCGAAGAAGAACCGTGCAGCGGTTAGGCAAAGCTTGCGGTCATAACTAGGTCTTTTTTAAGAAAATGGTATCGGATCGGTATATGGGTTCATGTACTCGCCGATGCCGATGCCAGAATTTGTTGTGGTATCGGAGATATTTCCGATACTAGTATCGGAATCGGAACAACTCTAGCAAAATCATAAAGTCACTGCTGGAAAGGGTTCAAATATGCAAAGATGCTGGAAAACTGAAGAATCTGCAGGGCCTTAAATATTTTTCTGAAGAACAGTTCTCCATTTAACTGTTCAGAACAAACAAGGGACTCATGCACAACCATCGCAAAATAGAAAAACAGTCATGGATCATCCAGGTAACCGTATTAAGAACCAAGGGTTCCCAAACTTTTGAATAGGGTTATTTTAATAATTTCAGCATTTTTTTTGTCTTGTGGATTAAAAGTAAACATCTTTTGTACAGTATCTTACTCCGGACACTACGAAATAAAAAAATAACGTACGTAGTTCGACGCTTTAACATTTTGAGCTTATTCGCAGACTCGAATTTGTGTCATGGGAGGGTTGAGTTCACGCAGCACTGTGATTTCAACCACCATTTATTCAGATAGTTTTCAAAATATTAATGTTATCGTGTCATGAAATGTAGTTTTTAATGTATTTCAGGTGAGAATGTAGTTGTTTTAAACTCAAATGCAGTTTATTTATAAAGACATCACTTATTTAAAAATGTTTGGTTGATTTTGGAGAAGAACGGCCTCATTCATGCGAAACGCACCACAGGATGTCTATTTGCATCTTTGCATTGACTTAACATGTAGGGCTGAGTATCGATTCGGATGTATCGATTTCGATTCGATTTTCTATGCAAATGTAATCGGTGATCTTTTGTGCACGAGGTGAATTGTGAGGAATTTTGCTTGTGAATGCATTTGAAATCTACGAGCGCAGCACGTTAACGGCAAGTTAAAAAGCAATACAAAACAAATAATGTGCCGTCATTATGTTGTCATTCCTTTTCTAACTGAATGTAATGTTATAATAGGCCTAACTATTTAATAATAACATTAACAGCAAAGTGTGCATCTAACTCTGGGGGGAGCTTAGTGTAATAAAATCACCCAAATATGTCTTCATGTTAAGAAAGAATAGTACACAAACATTTAAAAGGTTATTTTAAAATAAAGCATTCATGAATTTTGACAAACATTTTTACTGTCTTAAGTGCATTCATTTATTTGGCCTATAAAAATAATAAAAATTACTTATTTTTTATAATTATTATTATTATACAGGTTATGCGTTAGAAACCTATCCAAAACGACTTACAAAAGAGAAAAAAATTACTCCAGAGTCAGTCACAATGCTAGGTTTATTTTACAATAATAATAAAGTGCTAAGATTATCACAGATTAAACAAGATTTTGATGCACATCTTTCTTATTTGTTGTATTCCACCTCTTACTGCACTTGATAGAGAATCACTTTGAGAATCACTTTGCTGTTGGCATATTCCACATAATAATATTCAATAAAACAGTATGTTAACACATAGGAGCTTGCTGCATGAATCTGTGAGTACAGTTTACAAATCCGTGGGAACGGAATGCCAACTAACGCATGCGCACGGGTTATAAATTCATGGGTACGGATTCAAAAACCAAGGGTACGGTTTACAAAATCTGAGGGGACAGATTGGAAATTCGTGGGTATGGTTTATTAATCTGTGGGCACGATTTGTTAAACTGAGGGAACAGTTTAAGAATTTGTGAGTATGATTTATAAACCGAGGGGACTGATTGCAAAACTGTCGCCGCGGATTGTATATTTTTTTTCTCCTACAGGTGACGTGCCGCGCTCCGTAGTAATCTTCGGTTGTGTGCTCTGCTGTGGGGGTGTTGTAACGTCTGGGTGATGTCTCATCAAATTGTTCCACAGACTTGTAGTATTACTACAGCATTTCACCTCTGCATTACAAAATACGCAAATAGCTTTGTTCTTTTCCACAACACTATCACAGGACAGGTTTGCCTCTCGCTCCTTGGTAACATCGCGCAAGGCACATAAGAGGGTGACATCTAGTGTAGAAGACTAGTAATTAGATTAACGTTAATCTAACGTTCAATGTTTGCGGAAATAAATATGGAAAAAAACGATTTGTGGCCTTTGATTTTGAATCGACCACATTTGAAAAAAATGATTAACCGTAAATTGTAAACTGTTTTGGATGACCTTGGAGCATGACAGCAGGGCTTGGCTTGAATTCCACAAAACCAATCAGTGAGTTTCAAAAACCTTGAATTCACAAAACTAATTTTCAAGACTGATATCACTGAAAGTAATGATAACTTGCAGTCCAGGTCAGTTAGTGATTTCATTGTTAAATCATCAGATTGATTCAAACAGATAGACCATAATAATATTAATTTAATTGCTAATAACTAACAATAATGTCTAACAAAAATTACTTATAGAGAGTGGCTCCTTTGTTTATTTTTGTCTTTTTTATTTGTCATTGTGTATATAAAATTTTTAATCACACATACATTGTTACTGTTAATTGTATTTTTATTATTTTAATGTTCTTCTATCTCCCCATTTAATTTTTCAGATTCTACAAATGAACACGTGATTTTACAGTACCCTAAATGGAAATCAATATATCTGATGCATCTGGGCTCAGATATAACATGTTAAAGTAAACATTTGGATGGAAGAAAGAGCCACATCCATGACACTTGAACGCTTAAAAATCTGCTTTGAATAGAGAAAGTTTTCTTTCACTGCAGAAATTCTTTCTGCAATAATGGACAGGGAGGACGGCCTCTCACAGAACACTGAGGATTTAAGTTATGAGCATAATGGCTCCAAAGATATCAAGAGAATAGAGGCCAAAGGAACCTGTTTAAAAATTGAAGGGAAAGATGGTTATGTGTTTAAATCATACAGAATTACTCCTCAAGAGGTACTGGAAGCAGAACCACATACTTGTCCCCCTGAGACACTGGCAAATGATTCCTCTTTGGTGTCTTTGTCATTTGAGGGCACAGAGGAGGATGGATCTGACGTCGATGAACTTTCAACAGGGGATTCAGCAGCAGAAAGTTGTGAAAAACATGACTCTCAAACATCTCCAACTATTTCAGATAGGAGCCAGAACATTGAAATAAATAATTCAGAAATTGAAACGAGTGTATGTATCAAAGCAGAACCAAATGAAACCGGTGAAATTGCTCCGGATGATGAAAAGTTGTCATTTGATGGGGCCTTTGGCCCCTTTGCCACCAGAGGTTATGACGATGATTATGGTAGCTTGTTCAGTGGGTACTCCAGTACTCTGTATGATGTTGCAATGGATGCTGTCACACAAAGCCTTCTATCATCCATAAGAAGTCCCCTAAACCCTAGAAAAAAATCCCCTGCTTGGAACCATTTTTTCATATCACCACGTGATAATACCAAAGCAATCTGTATGTACTGTATGAAAGAGTTCAGCCGGGGTAAAAACGAGAAAGATCTCAGTACTAGTTGTTTAATGAGGCATGTGCGAAGGGCTCACCCCACTGTTCTTCTGCAAGACAGTGACTCGTTAAGTAATTTGTCCAACAATTCACCTTCAATACCTCCTAATATATCACCAAACAATGGAGACTTGTCTGTAAGCATCAAGCCCCCTACAGACAACAATACTCCACTGTCCTCCTTTCTATCCGAGGCAACAGACATAGTATCCAAAGACTCTTTAAAAAAGATCAAACCAAAAGCTGAAAAAAGCGTCAAGAATGACTCTAGTGTGGTTCCATCCCCACATTCCTTAAACAACCATAATGATGATGCCACTGACTTGGGAAGTGAATGCCCTGGATCAGCCCCTAAGAGCTCAAGTTCCCGACGGCGCTCCGCAGTGTGGAAACACTTTTATTTGTCCCCTGCTGACAGCTCGAAAGCAGTGTGTATTCACTGCATGAATGAGTTCAGTCGTGGCAAAAATGGGAAAGACTTAGGGACGAGCTGCCTTATTCGCCACATGTGGCGGGCCCATCGAGACATAGTCATTGAAGAAAATGGACAGGGCTCAAGTATTCCTCTCCCTTACATCACTCCACCAACATTGCTCTCTCGCACACAAGACTCCGCAGAGGTCAAAAAGGTATTCCTCTGTTCATCCAACCGCTCTGATGACATATCAGATGATGTGCCCAATGATGACAGTGAGCACATGATTCTTGAGGTTGAGGCAACTGATACTACATATCGATCTGGAGAAGAGCCCTCACATGATGAAAAGTTTAAACTGAAAGGGGAAAATATGTCTCGGTCATCCTCACCAGATGAACACACTGAGGAGCACAACATATCCCAAGATCAGAGCTCAGTTTTTCAACAAAACAAGAAAATAATGAAACGGGTGAAATCAGAAGTATGGCATCATTTCATTGTCTCTCCTGTTGACCAACTCAAAGCTTTGTGTCGGTATTGTCCCTGTGTCATAAGCCGTGGTAAACGAGGGGACTTTGGCACAAGCTGTTTAATGAGACATTTGATGAGACGGCATCCTGATGTTCTCAAAAGACAAAAAAGCACAAATGACAAAGTTTCCTCACCTCAGTCTCCCCATTGTACTCCTGCTGCAGAGGATGACATGGCGACAGATGCAATGGATAGCCCTCCTGTTGAGAACAAACACCACACCCTGCCTGTTTTCAGCAAAAAGACTTCAAAGCTATGGAATCACTTTTCTATTTCCTCTGCAGACCCAACAAAGGTGGTCTGTTTGCACTGTAGCCGCACAATTAGCAGAGGCAAAAAGACAACCAATTTAGGCACTAGTTGCTTATTTAGGCACATGCAGAGATTTCATGGGAATGTGCTTGAAATTAATAGTAATATCTCAGGTGATGTGTCATCTGCTGAAATTCAAATTAAGCAGGAGCTTATGGACATTTCTTCTTATGAGGAGAATGCAGAGAAGTTCAGTGAATGCCACCCAGCTGCCAAAAAAATAACCAAACTCATTGCAGAAATGCTTGCACTGGATCTTCAGCCATCAACTGTAGTGGAGAATGTTGGCTTGAACCGATTACTGGAATACCTCCAGCCACAGTATTCTCTCCCTTCTTCATCCTACTTTACCAGCACTGCAATACCAGAAATGTGTGGAAGTGTGAAAGAAGTAGTTCTTACCCACCTCAAGGAAGCTGAAGGTGGAATCATCCATTTCACGACAAGTGTTTGGGTGAGCAGCCAAACTCAGGAGTATTTGATTCTTACAGCCCACTGGGTAACATTTGAGTCTCAAGTTCTGCCTCAGGGGCAAGATTTCCACTGCTCAGCCCTCCTTGGTGTTTCTTCAATTGACTGTGACTACGATGTGATGAACGTACAAAAGCAGCTTGAATATCTTTGGGACACCTGGATTGGTTCCTCGGGCCTTAAAATTGGATTTACTGTAACAGATAATCAAACTATTGGAAGCATACTAGAAAGCAGTGATCACACCGCCATGCAGTGTTTTGTTTATAGTATAGACATCATTGTTAATGAAGCCATAAAAAATCAAAGGATGGTTCAGAACTTGCTTAGTATGGCTCGAAAAATCTGTGAGAGAGTTCATCGTTCTGCTAAAGCAAAGGAGAAGTTGGCAGAGCTGCAAAAAGCTTATCTGTTACCTGAAAACCAGCTGGTTCAGGATGTTCCTTCTAAGTGGAAAACATCGTATTTTATGCTTGAGCGATTAGTAGAACAAAAGAAAGCCATTGATGAGATGTCAATAGAGTGCAATTTCAGGGAACTGATAAGCTGTGATCAGTGGGAAGTCATGCAGTCAGTTTGCAATGCTCTTAAGCCTTTTGAGGTTGCCTGCAGAGAGATGAGCAATCGCACAGCAACACTAGGTCAGGTCATTCCACTCATTCACATACTCAACCGAAAAATAGATATGCTTTTTGATGAGACCATGGGGATTGACAATATGCTCAAGTCTTTAAAGGAAGCAATGGTGGCTAAAATGTCCCCTACACTTCATGACCCCAGGTACATATGGGCAACCATGTTGGACCCAAGGTATAAAACCTCCCTTTTTACTGAGGAAGAAGCAGAGCAGTGTAAGCATGACCTCATACAAGAGCTTGAGGTGTCTTCATCTAACTCTGTGGAGACAAAACCACCACTATCAAATGGATGCAGTGAAATTCCAGCTTCATCAAACAGCTTGGCCTCAAGCAAAGAAAACCTCTGGGCTCTTATGGATGACATTAGACAGAGAATCAAGCAGGAGGAGAGACCAAAATCATTGGAGCTTGCAGTGCTGGAGTATTTGGAGGAAGACATTCTTGACCAGAGTTGTGATCCTCTGAATTATTGGAACCTAAAGAAGTTACTGTGGCCTGAACTTGCCAAAGTAGCTGTACGCTATGTGGGTTGTCCACCCAGCATTGTACCAGCAGACACACTTTTTAGCACATCAAGTCTCAGCTATGCTCTGAATCAGTCCCGGCCATTGCTAGAAAATCTTGAAGGACTTCTATTTTTAAAGGTCAACCTTCCTTTGATATATTTTCGGTATTGATGATTGTGTATTTATATTTGCAAGGCTGTTTCTTAGAACCTAGGACCACTGATATTTAATTGAATAAAAGATTGCTTGAGTACTACTGTTGAGTACACTTTATCACTGGAGTCTTATTTCTGGTGAAAAGTTTTTTTTCAGGAAGGGAGGGTTAGCTAGCTATAGGGTTAGTTATTGTTTGTTGCTGTACATTAATTTCTTTTAGAAAATGCATTTTAACTTTGTCTTCTCTCTCCTTGTGCCTTATACAAACTACTTCAGGACAACATGCTGTAAATATTAACTGATGTGCAAAGTCATAGTCTTCTGATTTAAATGATTTTAGAAAATGTAAACCACATGCTGAATACTGTTTTTATATAAACACATGGCCCATAATAAATGCTGTGACTGAGAGATGTTTTAAATGCATTTTATTTAATTCTGTGATTTTTGAGGTACTGTTAGAACTTTGGTTATTTTTAACCCTTTTGTTGATGATTGTTTTGTTTGTATCTGTAAAAAATATTACATAATGTTGTACTTTTCAGGTTAAAATGTTTTTAGAAAATTTGTCAAGAACTTTTTTTTTTTATTTCTAAAAGATTAAATTATGGGACGTCAAGAAAATGTACTGTACATTTTATAAATAATTTCCAAAATATAATTAGATAGAGGAATAGTTCAGACTGGAACAACTAGGTTTTTTTTTTTTTTTTTTTTTTTCATGTGGTAATTTGTAAATAATAAATTTTATACTTTGAAGCCATGTTGTGTTTAAATTTGTTTCAGTTGTGTTTAAAAAAGTTTCAGGTCTTTGTCTTGTGATTTTCCTTGATTATTGTCACCTTATTTTTTTATATATTTTCCAAATCTGATTGATCTTGCTAAATCTACTCTATCTTATTCCAATCCAAACTGAGAAATGTGGGGAAAGAGGTTTAGATATTAATAGGACTTGGTTGTGTAAAAAAATAATACATATATTCAGGGGTGTATTGGAGGAGACCAGAAAGTTACAAAGCACATGATTTGGGAAGGACAATGAGCTGGGACTGAAACTCATCAGCACTGTTGCAATGTATTTAAGAACTATAAAAAGACTAGTTCCTGTAGAACTAATGTATGATGTTATGGTGAACTTAAGTATAATGATTGCAGTACTGAGAAAAAAAAAGGATGTGATGAACCGGCCATCTGTCCAGGGTGTTCTTCTGCCTTCAGCCAGAAATGTTGAGATGACCCTATATAGCACTAGTAAAAAAAAAAAAAAAAATGAATAGTCTTTTGTACATATGATTAAAGGGATAATCTCACCCAAATATCACAACTTCGATTTATGTCATCCCAAAATTGTATGACATTCATTCTAATATGGAATATAATTTTTGTACATTCAAGTCAATGCTAAACAAAATAGTTTGGTCACCTGATTGTTTTGTCTTCTGCTGAATAAAGTCATACAGGTTTGGAATAACAAAAACCACAGTCTTGTTTTCTGTTATCAATTCGGTTTTTAATTCCCCAATCAATAACACTAAAACATGCATTTCAACAGGTCCGCGCCATCGATGGCCAGTCTCTCCAACCTGCCCTCCCGCTCTCCTATCCGTATTTTGCCATTTTAAAAGACCGGTTGTATAGAGTGACCCAAGACGTTCGGACAAAATTTAATACAACCCAATTGTTAATTCCAAAGGGCCGCCGGGAAATGCTTTTCCAGGAGGCTCATTCTAATCCTATGGCGGGCCATTTGGGACAGGCCGCAACACTAAATCGCCTCATGGCCCGTTTCTTTTGGCCGGGCATTCATGACAACGTGCGCAGGTAGTGCGCGTCTTGTCCGGAATGTCAATTGGTAAACCCACCGGCCGCCCCAAAAGCGCCTTTGCGCCCTCTTCCCTTAATGCAGGTCCCCTTCGAGAGAATTGGTATGGACCTCATCGGGCCATTAGAGCGATCGGCACGAGAACATCGCTTTGCATTAGTCATAGTTGATTATGCAACACGATATCCTGAAGCGGTGGCCCTCCGCAACATTTCCGCTAAAAGTTTATGTCACGTACGCTACGCGAACTCTACGGATTGTTGGGCATTAAATCGATTCGAACTAGCATCTATCACCCACAAACCGACGGCCTGGTCGAACGATTTAATCGAACACTTAAATCCATGATCCGTAAGTTCGTTCACGAAGATGCCAAAAATTGGGATAGGTGGCTAGAGCCCTTGTTATTCGCTGTGCGAGAGGTCCCACAAGCCTCCACGGGGTTTTCCCCCTTCTCGACGTACTGAGAGAAACTTGGGAAAGTGGACCATCTCAGGGCAAAAACGAAATTCAGTATGTGCTGGACTTGAGAACAAAACTCCACACATTGGGGCGGCTATCAATGGAGAATTTGTTACAAGCCCAGGACCGCCAGAGCCAGCTGTATAACAGGGGAACTAGGTTACGCAAATTTGCACCGGGAGAGAAAGTACTTTTATTACTCCCAACGTCGAGCTCCAAATTAATGGCTAAGTGGCAGGGACCGTTTGAGGTCACACGACAGGTCGGAGATCTCGATTATGAGGTAATACAGTCCGATAGGAACGGGTCCCGTCAGATCTACCACCTCAACCTCCTTAAAAAATGGAATGAGGCGGAATCAGTGAAGTTGGCAACGGTGATTGGCGGAGAGGATGATCTCGGGCCAGAGGCGAATATCAAACCACAATTCCTCGCCCTGGCTCCAGGTGGAGATCACCTCTCGCCGCCCCAACTCACTGATGTAACGAAATTGCAGGCAGAGTTTGCCGACGTCTTCCTGCCCCTACCGGCCGTACTAACCACACCTGAACCCAATCGAGATGGTTTAGGGGTGAGCTTGACTGCAGACAGAAGGCAAAAGGACCAACAAGTGCTAAGCATCTCTCGGGGAACTCCTTCAAGACTGTTGGAAGACCATTTCAGGTGACTACCTCTTGAAGCTCATCAAGAGAATGCCAAGAGTGTGCAAATCAGTAATCAAAGCAAAAGGTGGCTACTTTGAAGAACCTAGAATAAGCCATGTTTTCAGTTGTTTCACACTTTTTTGTTATGTATATAATTCCATATATAATTCCACATGTGTTAACCACAACTTGACCCCAAATAACTAGTTAATTATAGTCCGATCTCGAATCTCCCTTTTCTGTCCGAGATACTAAAAAAGGTAGTATCCTCCCAATTATATTCCTTCTTAGAGAAAAATGGTATCTGTGAGGATTTCCAGTCAGGATTTAGACTGTATCATAGTACTGAGACTGTTCTCCTTAGAGTTACAAATGGCCTGCTCTTATCACCTGATCGTGGTTATATCTCTTTATTAGTTTTATTGGATCTTAGTGTTGCATTTGACACTATTGACCATAACATTCTTTTGCATAGACTAGAACACTTTGTTGGCATTAATGGAAGTGCATTAGCATGGTTTAAATCGAACTTATATGACCACCATGGATTTGTAGCAGTGAATGAAGAGGTATCGTATCGATCACAAGTGTAGTATGGAGTACCTCAAGGCTCAGTACTAGGGCCGCTACTCTTTACGCTTTACATGTTACCCTTGGGAGATATCATCAGGAAACATGGTGTTGGCTTTCACTGTTATGCTGATGATACTCAGCTCTATATTTCTTCATGGCCTGGTGAAACACACTAATTTGAAAAACTAATGGAATGCATAGTCGATATAAAAAACTGAATGACGAGTAATTTCTTACTGTTAAATTCTGAAAAAACAGAGGTGTTAATTATAGTATCTAAAAACTCTGCATGTAATAACCTAGAACACTGTCTAAGACTTGATGGCTGCTCTGGCAATTCTTCGTCATCAGTTAGGAAACTAGGTGTGCTATTTGATAGCATTTTTTCTTTAGAAAACCACATTTCTAGCATTTGTAAAACTGCATTTTTCCATCTCAAAAATATATCTAAATTAAGGCCTATGCTCTTAATGTCAAATGCAGAAATGATAATCCATGCATTTATGTCCTCAAGGTTAGATTATTGTAATGTTTTATTGGGTGGTTGTTCTGTATGCTTAAGTAAACAAACTACAGCTAGCCTGAAATGCAGCAGCAAGAGTTCTTACTAGAACCAGGAAGTATTACCATATTAGCCTGGTCCTGTCAACACTGCACTGGCTCCCTATCAAACATCGTATAGATTTTAAAATCTTGCTGCGTTATCAAAAAAAAAAAAAAGCAATTTGATAATACCTAGAATATCAAACTCAACTGCGGGCGGCAGATCCTTTTCCTATTTGACGCCTAAACTCTGGAATAACCTACCTAAAATTGTTCGGGAGGCAGACACACTTTTGCAGTTTAAATCTAGATTAAAGACCCACCTCCATAACCTGGTTTACACATAACACACTAATATGCTTCTAATTTCCAAATCCTTTAAAGGATTTTTAGGCTGCATTAATTACGTAAACCGGAACAGGGAGCACTTCTCATAACACCCGATGTACTTGCTACATCATTAGAAGAATGGCATCTACGCTAATATTAGTCTGTTTCTCTTATTCCGAGGTCATCGTAGCCACCAGATCCAGTGTGTATCCAGATCAGAGGGTCACTGCAGTCACCCAGATCCGGACCGTATCCAGACCAGATTGTGGATCGGCATCTAGAAAGGACCTCTACAGCCCTGAAAGAGACCAGGACAACTACAGCCCCAGATACAGATCCCCTGTAAAGACCTTGTCTCAGATGATCACCAGGACAAGACCACAGGAAACAGATGATTCTTCTGCACAAACTGACTTTGCTGCAGCCTGAAATTGAACTGCTGGTTTTGTCTGGTCAGAGGCCCAAATGAGCCTGGTTTCTCCCAAGGTTTTTTTCTCAATTCTGAAGTTTTGGTTCCTTGCCGCTGTCGTTTCTCTCCCCTGTGACATTCCGCAAGGCACTATTTTGGCCCACTTCCTATTTTCATTATATATGCTATACCTCTGGGAGTGTTATGCTGATAATACTGAAATCTATTTACTTTTTAGGAAAAAATTATTCACTGGCCATGACTGCTCTTTTATCCTATCTAGATTAGGTTAAATCCTCTGTTTATTTTTTTTTTGTTGTATTTTTTGTTGTTGTTTTTTTATATATATCCTTAAATGAGGATAACTGAAGTAATTGTTTTAGGTCCTTCGGAAAATATTAAACATTTAATTTTGAAGAGTGCCATCCCTATCGGCTTTTAGGTCTTCACAGGTGCTCTGGGTTAAGATGACTCATTAAAATTTGATAAACAAATTTCCACTATGATTGGGTCCAGTTTTCATCAGCTCCGTATACTCGTATAAAAATGTAACATTTCCTCACTAAGACTGAAGATGATGGTTCATGCTTTTATTACATCACATCTCGATTACTGTAACTCATTATACTGTGGCATTTCTAAAGCTCAAAGTGCCCTTCTGCAACTGGTCCAAAATGCTACCTCTAGATTTATTTATTTTTTTAAACTGAAAAGGAATCACACCACTCCGCTTTTAAAAGCCCTTCATTTGTTGCCTGTTCAATAAAGACTACATTTTAAAATCTGATTATTTGTTTTTAAATCTTTACATAATTAAGAACCTGGCTACCTATCTGAATTGATGCATCAGTACATCTTCTTGAGAATCCTAAGATCTGCTGACCAGAACCTTCTTTTAATTCTGCATTCCAGACTTAAGCTTTTAGATGACCGTGCCTTTTCTAAAATTGGCCCTTGCATCAGGAATGACTTGCAAGTGGACATCCGAATGGCCCCTAGACTGACCATTTCAAGTCTCTTTTAAAAACCCATGTTTTCAGTGGCATTTTTGGCTTTATATTAACTATTTTTAAGCCCCTTGAGATGAATCATCTCATTTACAAGGGGGTCCTCAATATTCCTGCCCATTTTATTTTCTATTTGTGTTTTAATTTATAATGGTTCTTTGTTTTAGCCTGTTTTGTGTGTTCTTACTACTCTTATGATGATGCTTTTGTGAAGCACTTTGGTCAGTCTTTTAAATGTGCTATATGAATAAAGTAAACTGGAACGGCAGTTATATCATCATTCATGCAATCATACTGTTGACACAAACCACTGGGAGGTGTTGTTATAATGTTTACAGAAGGAAGAATGGAGCAAATGACCATGCCATTCAAATCCCCTAACTTAGGACAGTTCCCCTCACAGTAAAACAGACCAGCAAAAGAATTCAGCTAACCACTTCTGTAAACATTTGCCAATGTCTCAGTTCATGCAATATTTTATTCAATTATTAATCACAATTTCAGTTCAAGCTTTCACTAACTACATTATTTGAGTGTCTTTCTAGCAGCACATGCATGTTGTTTATCTTGATTTTGAGAGGTGGAAATTGGGAGATGTCAAATACAAAGCTTTGGTATCCTGAGAAGAAGAGCAAAGGGTTTTGTCAAGAGTCTTTGAGCAGCAATATCTTCATTTTATTAACTTCCATTAACAGGTGTGAATATGTTTTGATAACTGCATCATCAAGAGTTCTTCATCATCATCCTCTTTCTTGTCATATCTACGAAAATAAAGAAAAACATTCAGACAAATCACCAATATTGCAAATTTAAGGCATTGTCTTTAATAATTAATTGATGTCACTCCTGCATTGCTTTCCCTTCTGGGTAGTTGTGATGGGAAATATAAAGATAAATACTTGTGTATACTCTATTTAGCATCAAATATCCTACTACAACTATGTAGCCAATTGTATACATTTGTGACTTTTGGTAATTCTTCAAACTGTAACAAAACAGAAGAGAAAAGAAAAGTTAAACTGTATCTAAAAATACCTGTTAACATGATATAACAAAGATATTTGTTTTCCTGTTTAAACCACCTTTTCTTTACCAAAACCGAGAAAATGCAAATTGTAATACATTTAGTACAGCTTTAATCTAATTCTTGTTTGAATGTACAAGAATTGGCGTTAGCCACATGGAAAAAAAAAAAATAAATAAGACTGTAACTGAAGCTCTGGTCTCTTTTCCATGTTCTCTGCTCCTCTTCCTCTACCAGAGTTCTGCCCCACTGGGCAACTGTTTTGAATCCATGGACCAAACCAAAGTCCTCAATGGCATTTCTTTCGCTCTCTTCTCTTTTAAAATTTATTTATTTATCTTTCTGTCTTCCTTTCTATATATATATATATATATGTGTGTATATGTATGTATATATATATATAAAAAGAAATGCACAGTTGTATAGCATTAATGTTTATAGAGTCACATGGCAATCCTACACATTTTAAAACATAAATTCATGAATTAAGCAATAAACCATGAAAGTATACAAATGAACAAGATAATGTACTCTAATGTATTCTATAATTGTCTATTTTGTGTTTTAAATAGGGATGTGCACAATGGGTAACATCAGAACCACTTAAAGGGGAAATGTAATCAATTTTTTGCATTTAGATTGGTTTCTTGAATGTTTGCCAGCTCAGAAAAGCTGAAAAGAAAACAAACAGCCAGTTCAGGCTGCCTGAGTCTGAAATGGTGTCATCCAGAAAGCTTCAATTTGCAGCTTGAAGTAGAATGAAGTTCAAATGAAGTTTAATGGTTAAATAATGTATAATAATTTGAAAAATACTTGAAAATGAAAATATATTAATGATAATTAAGTAAATAATACATTAAATCGCATTTAGCTTCAATTTTCAATTAAGCAAATATAGCTGTAAAATGATTAAAACATTTTTTATAAAATGAAGGACAAAAGAAACTCATTATATAGAACAAGTAGTAAGTCTATCAGTCTGAATTTACACATTTTGACATCAGAGTTTTTGTCTGTCCCATTTGTTGCTGGTATAACTAACAGTGAAAAAAAGATTTGTTAAAGATTTGTAAAATTTTGTTAACCTGTCAAGTTAATTTTAATGAGGGTTTGATGAAAATACAGAATTCATATACTGATAGACTTGCACTGCTCCAGTGATTATAAAGGCAATTTTTTTTTTTTTGTATATAAAAAAAAAATCACAAATGTCATATAGTTAACAGAGGGTTTTCACGCAGCTAACAGGAACTGTGTGTAGATGAACATTTAGTCACTGGCTTGATTCGTCAATGCATAAAATCATTAAACCATTATGTGGAAAAGAACATCTGAATATGACCCCAACATTACACCGATCACAGGTGAAAATATGTTTCTAGACGTTTGTTTATAAAGTTTACAGATTTTGTTGTTGAAAATTGTTTATGAACTTACAGTACAGTCTGACAGAAGGATTTCAAATTACATATTTCATATTTCTGTATATAAAAAAAAAAACCCACAACAGTCTTATAGTTAACAGATGGTTTACACGCAACTAAGGGAACTGTGTGTAGTTGAACATTTAGTCACTGGCTCGATTCGTCAATGCATAAAAGCATTAAACCATTTTGCGGAAAAGAACATCTGAATATGACCCCAACCGATCACAGGTGAAAATATGTTTCTAGAGGTTAGTTCATAAAGTTTGCAGAGTTTGTTGTTAAAAAAAAAATGTGTATGAATTTACAGTCTGACAGAAAGATTTCAAATTACATATTTAATCTGTTTGATCATATTTGATGCATGGAACACAAAGGGAAAAAAATGATGTGCAATATTTCAAATTCCACAATGAAGTTCAAGCCCTGAGTACCTTTCAGATTATAAAAAACATTATATTTCAACATTATAATAATGATAAAAAAAAAAGCAGTTCATTACCCCTTTAATCTTTTTTGTAAATAAAAAAATAAATAAAAAAATCCAGTGTTCTTACATATTCAGTTAGCAGGACATCTTGTGTGAATGATAAGGCTTTCCAGGTGAGTTTTGGATTGTAATAAAGTTTCTTTCCTGTACATTTAAAAATCATAGGTATTTTGTCTGTGTTATGTTTTGTCAGTGTTGTGTATGGCTTGCTACTAAGGGACTGTTGTACATTTCTTTTTACATTTCTTTCCTTTTACTCTCATGTTTCAACAAACTCTTATTCAGTCTATCTCTAATTAGGTACACCCAATTTTTTTATCTTCCTATCAAAGTTCTCAAAGGTTTAAAATAAAATCTCATCTTAATGGTGTTTTTTTCACTATTCTGTTTAACTCTGAAAAACATCACATTACGGAAGTAAAATGGGTTTCATGCAGGGAAATTCAAATCTATATTTTCTATCAAAATATGTTCAGCTTACATGTAGGAACAGATGCAGGCGGCAATAATGTTGAACATAAGGAAGGTGTAGATCAGTGGTTCCCAACCTTTTTCAACTCGTGGCCCACACAACCAAACACATATGTTTGTGCGGCCCACTGCAACAAAATTAACTGACCCTGCTATTGTTGGGTTAATAACTTGGTACTCAGAAGCTAGATGGTTAACTGTCTTTATTGAATGAACTGGCAATGAACAGAAAATAACTAGGGCTGCATGGCACCGCTTGGCACAACTGCTGTTGTTCTGTAGTATATGCAGCAAAAATATCTAAGATAAATTGGCAGTTTATTCTTAAACCAATCATCAAGCTTGAATAGTGGAAGCTTAGTTACAGTTTAAAATTATTTTGTGTTATTTAATTATATTAAATGATGTTTATTTTTACATATATGAACAATATTATTATTTCTTTTAATAGTAACTGGCCCGCAATACCATCACGGCCGCGGCCCACAGGTTGAAAACTACTGGTGTAGATGATGAAATGGAGCTCCTTGTGGGGCAGAAAGCAGTACAGCAGAATGAAGCCTACAGTTACGGTGAGCAGTTTTCTTATTCATCTGTCCAACAGGGCAAATTGAATAAATAGTTGTCACGGTAGGAAATCCATTGTTTCCTCCGTGTCATGTTTTGTGTTTGTATTTGTACTCTCGTAGTCTCCATGTGCTCGTTTGGTTAATTGTTGTCACCTGTATGTTGATTGTCTCGCTCCAGCTGATCCTCATCTCCACTCAGCTATAAATACTCACCCATCTCTCTGTCTGTTGTCAGATCCTCATTCATGTTTCAGCCATTCAGTTGGATTACCGTCTCCGTGTTCGTGTGCTGGATTGTATTCGTGTTGTTGTCTTCGTGTCAGTGTTCCGGTCTGTTCCTGGTTTCATCCATTGACCGTCTTCACCTTCACCATCGACTTCACCATCCAGCTCTTCTCACGCCACCGTAGACCTTCCTTTCCATTGCCTACATTCTGGACTCTGATATCAATAAACTTCTTCTGATTGCCTGCAATTGCTTCCTCCTCTTTTATGAACCGTTACAGTAGGATCTGACCATCATGGAAGCAGCAGGCGATCGCTCCCCATCTCATCTGGAGGAGTTTCTGCAGAGAGCCGTTAGTCGTATGGATTGCCAAGACAAGGCGATAGATGAGATGGGTCGAGCTTTCCAAGCTTTTCCACCCGCTGCGCCTCCCACACCACCCACACTGCCGATCGTCTCCGGGGGGATTTCCCAGTCCGAACCACGCCTCCCCATCCCTGAGAAATATGCGGGTGAGCCCAAGTTTTGTCGATCATTTCTGTCACATTGTTCTCTGCACTTCGCCCTGCAGCCCCGCACGTTTACCACCGAGGAGATGAGGGTGGCATTCGTCTTGTCACTTCTGACGGGGAGGGCTGCCCTCTGGGGGACGGCGGTGTGGGAGAACCAAGACAGCTGCTGTGCCTCGTTCCACGCCCTTTCGGAGGAGATGAGACGGGTCTTCGACCGCTCCGTCGCCGGGAGGGAGGCGGCTAGACTTCTCACGGACCTATGTCAGGAAGACAGGTCCGTATCCGACTATTCCATCGAGTTCCGCACCCTGGCGGCGGAGTGTAAGTGGAACGAAGAGGCGCAGTGGGATCACTTCCTGCATGGGTTGGCTGACCGCATCCAACAGGAGATCCGCGCCGTTGAGCTCCCCACTTCTCTCAATGGCCTGATTGACCTCGCCATCAGAGTAGACAACCGACTCGACCAAGCCGCCAGACGGAGGGGGAGAGCAGTTCTCGCGACCAGACCGGAGGCTCAGCGTCAGCGCTCAGAGGTTGCGGTCAGCCCACCTGGAGATCTTGAACCCATGCAGGTGGGGCGAGCTCGGCTCTCCCGGGAGGAGAGGATCAGGCGGAGATCCCTGGGACTGTGTTTATACTGTGGCAGCCAAGAACATCACATCCAGCGCTGTCCGGTAAGAAGACCAAGCCCGATAGTAAAACGGAGGCTACTATCGGGTGGGATCTCTGCCAGGAAGACCTCATCTACATCGACACTCCTTCCAGTGAGTCTACGGTGGTCCACCCACGCACTCGATCATCACGCTTTGTTGGATTCTGGGGCCGAGGGTAGTTTCATGGACTTCAGGTTCGCTAGTAAGCTCAACATTCCTCTCACCTCCCTCAAACACCCCATTGCACCCTTTGCACTCAACGGACACAGACTGCCAGTCATCACACAGACCACTTTACCTGTTTCTCTCATCACATCTGGTAACCATACGGAGGAGATTTCATTTTTCATCACGGACTCACCTCAATCTCCCATTGTTCTCGGTCACACCTGGCTCCATAAACACAACCCCAGGATCGATTGGCGCCTCGGATCGGTGGTTAGCTGGAGCGAGGAGTGTCATTTGTCTTGTCTTTTGTCTGCTGGTGTTAATGTTTCTGAGTCTGTGTTTCAGGGGGAAGCAGTGGAGTTGGCTAACGTGCCCGCGGAGTACCACGACCTGAAGGAGGTGTTCAGTAAGTCTCGGGCTGATTCTCTTCCTCCTCATCGTCCCTATGACTGTGCGATAGAGTTATTGCCAGGTACTTCTCCGCCTAAGGGCAAGTTATATTCTTTGTCTATTCCAGAGATGGCGGCCATGGAAAAATATATATCCAGTTCTCTAGCAACAGGGTTCATCCGCCCTTCTTCTTCTCCAGCGGGGGCGGGGTTCTTTTTTGTGGGAAAGAAGGACGGATCCTTGCGACCTTGCATTGACTACCGAGGGCTGAACAACATAACGGTAAAGAATACCTATCCTTTGCCGCTTATGTCTTCAGCTTTTGAGAGGTTGCAGGGAGCGTCCGTTTTCACTAAATTGGACTTACGTAATGCTTATCATTTGGTCCGCATCAGGGAGGGGGATGAGTGGAAGACTGCCTTTAACACCCCTAGAGGCCATTTTGAGTACTGCGTGATGCCCTTCGGGCTAACGAACTCGCCAGCAGTCTTCCAAGCACTAGTTAATGACGTGTTGCGAGACATGGTCGATCTGTTCATATATGTTTACCTGGATGACATATTGATTTTTTCTTCGTCTCTCCAGGAACATGTGCAACACGTACGACGAGTGCTTCTGCGGTTGCTAGAGAATGGATTGTTTGTCAAGGCGGAGAAATGCGTTTTTCATGCACAGTCTGTTTCTTTTCTAGGACACATCATTTCGACTGAGGGTGTTCGCATGGATCCTGAGAAGGTTAAGGCTGTGGTAGACTGGCCATCCCCAGAGTCTCGCAAGGCCCTGCAGAGATTTCTGGGGTTCGCCAATTTTTACCGGCGTTTCATTCGCAATTTCAGCCAACTAGCCGCGCCTCTGACCGCTTTGACCTCCCATAGTTTGACGTTCAGGTGGTCAAACGCAGCCGAGGCTGCGTTTGCCAAACTGAAAAGCTGCTTTGTTTCAGCTCCCATTCTCGTCACCCCTGATCGTTCACGTCAATTCATAGTGGAGGTCGACGCGTCAGAGGTGGGGGTAGGAGCAGTGTTGTCCCAGCGCGCATCCTCAGACGGAAAGGTGCATCCTTGCACGTATTATTCTCACCGTTTATCTCCTGCGGAAGTTAATTATGACATTGGCAATCGAGAGTTGTTGGCAGTCAAACTTGCACTGGAAGAATGGCGTCACTGGCTTGAAGGGTCGGGTGTACCTTTTATTGTATGGACGGACCATAAGAATCTCGATTACATTAGAACCGCCAAAAGACTTAACTCCAGGCAGGCTCGGTGGGCATTGTTTTTCGGTCGTTTCGATTTTACACTTTCTTACTGGCCGGGTTCCAAAAACATCAAACCCGATGCTTTATCCCGTCTTTTTGAGCGTCCCGATCGTACTGCTACTCCCGAGCCCATTTTACCGGGGACCATCATTATCTCCGCGCTCAGATGGGAGGTCGAATCGAAGGTTTTGACTGCCTTAGAAGGGGTATCGCCCCCGGCTCGTTGCCCACCGAACCGATTGTTTGTGCCGGAGGGGTTACGGTCAGACGTTCTCCAGTGGGGTCATTGTTCCAGTGTTGCTTGTCACCCAGGGGTTAGTAGAACTAGGTTTCTAGTCAAGCAACGATTTTGGTGGCCTGGTATGGTTTGTGACGTCCACGACTTCGTCTTGGCTTGTTCAGTTTGCGCTATTGGTAAGACTTCCAATCGACCTCCAGATGGGTTACTCTTACCGCTGTCTGTCCCTTCGAGACCCTGGTCCCACATTTCGCTAGATTTCATTACCGCCCTCCCGCCCTCTAAGGGCAATACGGTGATTTTAACCGTAGTGGACTGGTTCTCGAAGGCAACTCATTTCATTCCCTTGCCCAAATTACCATCAGCCAAGGAAACAGTGGTAGCTGTCATTGACCACGTCTTCCGTATACATGGCCTTCCGACAGATGTGGTTTCTGACAGGGGTCCCCAATTTGTGTCCAAATTTTGGCGAGAATTCTGTAAATTGTTAGGAGCGACTGTTAGTCTTTCTTCCGGGTTCCATCCCCAGAGCAATGGTCAAACCGAGCGAGCCAATCAGGATGTCGAAAGGGTTTTGCGATGTTTGGCTTCCAATAATCCTTCGTCCTGGTGTCAGCAACTCTCAATTGTGGAGTACGCACACAATTCTTTGCCAGTGTCATCTACGGGCATGTCTCCATTTAAGTGTAGTTTAGGGTACCAACCACCTAATTTTGTCAGTACGGAATCCGAGGTTTCGGTCCCCTCCGCACACGCACTAGTCCAGAGGTGTCACCGCACCTGGACCAGAGCTCGCAGAGCTCTGCTCCAGGCTAAGTCGCGCACCAAGGCTAAGGCCGATCGCCACCGGTCGAAGCATCCCCGTTACGTCGTCGGTCAAAGAGAGTGGCTTTCAACCCAGAATATTCCTATGCGTTCCGTTTCGAATAAGCTTGCTCCCAAATTTATTGGCCCGTTTTCTGTTACCAAAATCATTAATCCGGTAACAGTGCGTCTTAGCCTTCCTCCGGCGTACAGGAGGGTTCATCCCGTGTTCCATGTATCCAAAATTAAACCGGTGATTTTTTCCCGTCTTAACCCGCCTGCCCCGGTCCCCCCCCCCGCCTCGTATCGTTAATGGGGAAACCACGTATTTGGTTAATCGTATTCTGGACTCTAGACGGAGGGGACGCGGATTTCAGTACTTGGTGGATTGGGAAGGTTACGGTCCGGAGGAGAGAAGGTGGGCTCCTGCTCGGGACATACTGGATCATCGCCTTATAGATGATTACAATCTACAGGTAAGGCAGGCTGGGAACGTCAGGTGACGTCCTAGGGGAGGGGGTACTGTCACGGTAGGAAATCCATTGTTTCCTCCGTGTCATGTTTTGTGTTTGTATTTGTACTCTTGTAGTCTCCATGTGCTCGTTTGGTTAATTGTTGTCACCTGTATGTTGATTGTCTCGCTCCAGCTGATCCTCATCTCCACTCAGCTATAAATACTCACCCATCTCTCTGTCTGTTGTCAGATCCTCATTCATGTTTCAGCCATTCAGTTGGATTACCGTCTCCGTGTTCGTGTGCTGGATTGTATTCGTGTTGTCGTCTTCGTGTCAGTGTTCCGGTCTGTTCCTGGTTTCATCCATTGACCGTCTTCACCTTCACCATCGACTTCACCATCCAGCTCTTCTCACGCCACCGTAGACCTTCCTTTCCATTGCCTACATTCTGGACTCTGATATCAATAAACTTCTTCTGATTGCCTGCAATTGCTTCCTCCTCTTTTATGAACCGTTACAATAGTATTGTGCTGCCAAGAGCTCAAGGGAGAGCAGAGTAGAAGTAGCAAAGAAAAGATACTGAATTTCCACAAGAGACAGGATCATGCATTTTTATAATAACAGTAATACATTAACATAGTTTTAAACATGTTTAGTTGGCCCAAATATTTAAAATTCTGTCATCATTTAATAAATTTCATGTTGCTTTTAAAAAAAATCTGCATTTCTCTCATTCTTCTTTGGAACACAACTCTTTACTGGTCACTCTTACTCATGTGAACACAATGATCTATTGATCATCATAAAGAATGCATAAGCAGCATACAAGTACTTCTTCCACATTTTTATATGTTATAGATTAATGTGACATTAAGAACAAAATGTAAGTAGTTCAGATGTTTACTTGAGAGCCACTGAGCCCGAAACACTGAGTAGTGTTTACAATGTTTACAATAAAAACTTTTTTGCAAGAAATTTGCATAAGAAAATGGCATTTGTGTTTATATGCTGTTAGCAGTTTTATTAACTAACGTGTACATGCAATAAGCAGCTTCCATTATCCCACACAAATGCAGACTCTTCACAAACATGTTAGTCCTATTGTCACAGCCACACCTTCTACACTCCCGGAATCGGACACTTACGCCACACCCACTCGTCCCCAATCACCCGAATTCTGAACTCCTGTGCATCATCACCAGAACCACATATAAAGCCATCAGTCACCATCACTCATCGTCTGGTCTTGCACCGATCTCCTCACTTACCTGAACGCCATTATTAAACCTACCTGAACTCTTGAAACCTCTTCATCCTCGTCAGTCTTCCTGTCCCCATCGTCTTCATCTGAGCACCATCTGGATCACCGTTCACCATAAGGGAAGTTGTGTTGTCACCGTTCTATCCACGTGTCAAGATTCACCTGTGTCTGAAACCTCTGATTCACATTAAACTACCTTATCACTGAATCCTCTGTGTCCTCGTCTGTGTCTGACAGAAGACCAGACCGCATGCAGAGCTCTTCGGACACGGGCGAGGACCGCACCGCGGATCCCTTCACGCAACTGGTTCACGCTGTACGGTCCTCACTGATGCAACAAACTCCCCCTTCTTCACCGGCTGTCAACAACTCAAACACCGCTACAACTCCGGTCACTTCTTCAGTTGCCCCTGCGAGTCCCATGGCCAAACCAGCGACATACAGCGGCACGGCGGAGGATTGCAGCGGGTTCCTGCTACAGTGTTCCCTCTATATGGAATCCAACTCTCATTTATTCACCTCCGAACGCAGTCGAGTAGCCTTCATCATCAACCTACTCTCAGGTAAGGCCCTCCAATGGGCTGAATCTCTCTGGGACTCGAACTCACCTGCCCTTGGATCCGTCACTAACTTCTGTTCCCAGTTAAAATCCGTCTTTGGCCATCAAACTTCTGCATTGTCTGTCCATGACCAATTATTTACCATTCACCAACAGAGAGATGAATCTGTGAGTGATTATGCCATACGCTTCCGTACTCTCGCTTACATAAGCAGCTGGAATGAAACTGCCTTAATTACAGCATATCGCCACGGATTGAATGACAAGATACAAAGTTTGATAGTTGTGTACGAAGACTCACTAGGACTAGAGAATCTCATTCAGAAATCCATTCGAGTTGCCCAGAGACTCACTGCCTGTCATCCGCTCACTCCCGCTGTACTTCCTCCGCCCGCTATACCATCTGTCGCTCCTCCAGCACCTGAACCCATGCAAGTGGACTCTCACCATCTGTCCACATCGGAACGTCAGCGGAGGATCAACGCCGGGCTATGTCTCTATTGTGGGGGAGATGGACACCTCTTACCATCCTGTCCAGTTCGACCTCCACGCCCAGCGGTGAGTACCATCCATATACCTCCTCAAACTGCTCATCTAACTAAGACCTGGGTTACTCTAAGACACCTTTGCTCTTCTGTTTCAGTACAAGCCCTCATCGACATCAACCGGCAAACCTTAACTCGTCTCAACGCCAAACATCACCGAAGCCCTGTCGAACTCAAAGTAACCACCATACAGGGAAAGCCGCTGGGCAAGGGTCGTGTCCACTATTTCTCCCCCACAATCATCCTCCGCGTGGGACTCCTGCACGAAGAAGACATCACGTTCATGGTGCTGGAGGAATCCACCGCAGACATCATCCTGGGACGCCCCTGGCTTAACCTCCACCAACCTCACATCCATTGGCCCACTGGCGAGATCCTGAAATGGGGAATGTCCTGCCATCATACCTGCATCACTCCTCCAGCTAAAATCCCCAAGGTCAGTCCTCCCTTATATCATCCCAGCGGCGTTGGAACAACTACGCGGAGCCAGGATCTTCACGAAACTGGACTTGAGGAGCGCCTACAACCTAATCCGCATCCGGAAGGGGGACGAATGGAAGACCGCTTTCATCACTCCTTCCGGGCACTATGAATACCGGGTCATGCCGTATGGGTTATCCAACAGTCCATCCGTCTTCCAAAACTACATGAATGAAGTCTTCAGAGATTACCTCAACAAGTTCGTAATTGTCTACATCGACGACATCCTCATCTACTCCACATCCAAGCAAGAACATATCCATCATGTCATCCTCGTACTCCGAAAACTCCGGGAACACCACCTTTACCTCAAATCCGAAAAATGTGAGTTCCATACGCCCTCAGTCCAGTTCCTAGGTTACATCATCGACCCATGTGGCATGAAGATGGACCAGGGGAAGGTGGACGCCATCACACACTGGCCTCAACCCGGCTCCATAAAAGAACTTCAACGCTTCCTGGGCTTTGCCAACTTTTATCGAAGATTCATCAAGGACTACAGTTTACTCAGCTCCCCTCTAACTTCTCTCCTCCGGAACCGGCCCAAGTCTCTGTCCTGGAACCCCGAGGCCACTGAAGCTTTCCACCTGCTCAAACAAGCCTTCAAGACCGCTCCAATCCTCATCCACCCTGATCCCAGCCACCAGTTCATCGTGGAAGTGGACGCCTCATCAACCGGGGTCGGAGCAGTCCTCTCCCAGCGGCAGGGGAATCCACCACGACTCCATCCATGTGCCTTCTTCTCGAAGAAGCTATCCCCGGCGGAGCAGAATTATGACATCGGTAACCGTGAACTACTGGCCATTAAGCTGGCTCTGGAAGAATGGCGTCACTGGCTGGAGGGAGCCCAGTTCCCTTTCGAGGTGGTAACCGACCACCGGAACCTGGAATACCTCCGTGAAGCCAAAAGACTGAATCATCGCCAAGCTAGATGGGCCTTGTTCTTCACGAGATTCAACTTCAAGGTCACCTATCGCCCTGGCTCCCAGAACAATAGAGCCGACACCCTCTCCCGTCTTCATCAAGCAGATCCTGAACCCGAATCTCCAGAACCAATCCTCCCTCCAGCCATGATAGTTAGTCCTATCCAGTGGAGTATTGATCATCTGATTGCACAGGAAAACCTTCAACACCCTGCTCCGCCGGGAGGTCCAGAAGGGAAACTCTTCGTCCCCCCTCAACATCGGATTACCCTCCTGGACTTAGCTCACACCTCTCCGGGCTCTGGACACCCAGGCAGGAGGCGGACCCTCTCGCTCCTACAACAGCGTTACTGGTGGCCATCGATGGCTCTGGATACGGTCCGCTACCTCAAAGGATGCTCCGTCTGCGCCATAGCAGACACCCCTAGAAGACTCCCGGAAGGTAAACTGGTGCCTCTGCCCATTCCTGAACGTCCATGGACCCATATCGGCATTGATTTCATGACTGACCTCCCTCTCTCTCAAGGCTACACCTGTGTACTGGTAGTGGTCGACAGGTTTTCAAAATCATGTAAACTCATCCCTCTCAAAGGACTCCCCACTGCGTTCGAAGCGGCAGAGGCACTATTCCACAACGTCTTCCGTCACTTTGGCATCCCAGAAGATATCGTCTCCGACAGAGGCCCCCAATTCATCTCTAGAGTCTGGTCAGCTTTCTTCCGTCTTCTAGGGGTGTCCGTCAGTCTCTCCTCGGGATACCATCCTCAGACCAACGGCCAGACGGAGCGTAAGATTCAGGAGCTGGGGAGGTTCCTGAGGATTTACTGCCACCGTAACCAGGACTGTTGGAGCCAGTACCTACCCTGGGCCGAATACGCTCAGAACTCCCTCCAGCAATCTACCACCGGGCTCACCCCCTTCCAATGTGTCCTTGGATACCAACCTCCGCTCTTCCCATGGTCAGGTGAGCCCTCGCAGGTCCCAGCGGTAGATCACTGGTTCCGACAGAGCGAGAGGGTCTGGGACTCGGCTCACGTGCATCTCCAGCGGGCAGTGCGGAGGCATAAGGAGCAAGCGGACGCTCGTCGAGGACCCACGCCGCAATACCAACCTGGACAACAAGTCTGGCTCTCGACGAGGGACATCCGCCTCCGACTGCCCTGCCGTAAGCTGAGTCCCCGATACATCGGACCATTCACTATTGAACGGCAACTGAACGAAGTGACCTATAGACTCCAACTCCCTGCACAGTACCGTATCTCACCTTCATTCCATGTCTCACTCCTCAAACCCTTCACTGAACCTTTGTCTCCTCCATCCACAGAACCTGGTGATGATGCCGTACCTCCTCCTCCGGCCATCGAAGACGACAACGACATCTTCCGGGTGAGAGCTATCCTCGACTCTCGACGACGGGGTCCTCAACTGGAGTACCTTGTGGACTGGGAAAACTACGGCCCGGAGGAGCGTTGCTGGGTTAATCGTAATGACATCCTGGACCCCAGCCTTCTCACTGACTTTCATCAAGACCATCCAGACCGCCCCGCTCCCCGTGGCCGAGGTAGACCCCGTCGTCGCACAAGATCCCAGCCGTCAGGAGCCGCCCGTGGAGGAGGGGGTACTGTCACAGCCACACCTTCTACACTCCCGGAATCGGACACTTACGCCACACCCACTCGTCCCCAATCACCCGAATTCTGAACTCCTGTGCATCATCACCAGAACCACATATAAAGCCATCAGTCACCATCACTCATCGTCTGGTCTTGCACCGATCTCCTCACTTGCCTGAACGCCATTATTAAACCTACCTGAACTCTTGAAACCTCTTCATCCTCGTCAGTCTTCCTGTCCCCATCGTCTTCATCTGAGCACCATCTGGATCACCGTTCACCATAAGGGAAGTTGTGTTGTCACCATTCTATCCACGTGTCAAGATTCACCTGTGTCTGAAACCTCTGATTCACATTAAACTACCTTATCACTGAATCCTCTGTGTCCTCGTCTGTGTCTGACACCTATGGACTAGTACTCCTATTAAGTACTTTTAGAATAACTGGAAAAGGCAACCAGCTCCTCCTTTTGTGCTCCACAAAAATTATATGGGTTTAGATTGTCATGAGAGAAAATGACAGAACATTTTATTTTGACTACTCCAATAATTTAAGCTACAAGCATTTTACAAGAATTTTACAAAAGGATATTCCCCAATTTGAGCTTTTATTAAAGACAGTGTTGTACCATAGTACCTGACCCTCAGGCCAGAGCAGTTTATCACCAAAGTGAGACCTACAAAAGAAATTAAACTCACATCAGTCTGTGAAGGTCATTGTCTGTGCATGATGAGAAGCAAAACATCTGAACAGATGGAAACTGGGAACTGAGATAAAACAGAGAGAACAAGCACTTGTGCATCACTGCCCCAAAGATAATACACCAGCAGGTATGGCATGGTAAATCAATTGTAGAAAATTGAGTTCCCTGCTCAGAAGTGGCAGAAATAACATAAAAATAAAGTGAAAATCTTGACATCTGCCAAGTATGGTAACCCATACTCAGAATTGGTTCTGTCCATTTAACCCATCCAATTGCGCAGACACAATAGTGAACACACCATGAACCCGAAGCAGTGGGCAGTTATATCCAGCACCCGGGCAATGGGTATTGACGGTGGAAGAAAGCACTGTTCATTCACTCCCCCCTACAACACCTTTGCCAGCACCAAGACACAAACCTGCCATCTTCAGGTTACAAGTCCAACTCTCTAACCATTAGACCACAACTGCCACCGCTGACAAAAGAAGAGACACGATTCAGAGTGAAACACAATAATAGCCAAAACGGAGAGCCAAATGAAGGCGCTATGTCTCTGGGCCAGCCAAGATGTGAGTGCAAGCGAAACTATTCAATAAAACACAATTTGGAGAAACTTTTTAATGCAAAATTTAAAGTTGGACAAAATAATGCTCTAGGAATAATATAAAAAGATGCCATTACAACAACATTTTATTTATATGATTCTTATTTTTGATTCTTCTCGTTTTTGCCAAAGTGAAGTAAATAAATGTTTAGATGAATGTATAAGCAGTGTTGTTGCCATATGCTCAAATTTGCAACTGAATTTATTCAATAAACTCAGTCAATTAACTTGACAACAATTATCCATTTAACTAAACAATAATTAAACATTAATAATGAACGTAAACTTATTTATCTCTCATACTATAAATATTGTAATCCAAACCACTCAAAGCCTAAGTTGTGACAATCACATAGCAGTAAACAAATATATTATATTAAGACATGATGTTTTCTAAACCATAATTACAGAATTATTCATAAAAAAAAAACTGTAAGTATTGCTCCAAAATACAGGTCAAACTCCACCTAAGAAATGTCATAGTATACTTTGTACTTTATATAATCTGTTCCTAAAGGCAAAGCAAACATATTTGGGAGGGTTCTGGTACTGTCGCCCCGCCCATCTCAGCGGTTATTGGTTTATGATTAAGATGAGCCTATGGGTGTACAGATAAGTGACGATTTTACAGCTTATTGGTATAGAGAATTATGACGCTGTGAGCAGGATTGGAATGCGGAAGTAGACATTCAAATTAATAAACTTTTAATATAAATTAAAAAGCAAATGTAAATGTTGTGTTTTTGTATGCATATATAAATATATATATGTGTGTGTGTGTGTGTGTGTGTGTGTGTGTGTGTGTGTGTGTGTGTGTGTGTGTGTGTGTGTGTGTGTGACGAGTGGGGCAGGGCCGAGGGATGTGGGAACGAGCGAAGCCGGTGGAGTGTTGGGGAAATGAGCGACACCTGCGACCCACCACCGGTCTCGAGTCCCACAGAGGAGATGGAAGGATATAACACTGGAGCGATGACAGTGAAGGACAAGAGAGGACCAGGCCTGGGCTTTTAGTTGTGTTTTGGTTTTTATTTGTGCGCATCAGTCGTCCGTGAGGGGCTGATGCACTGTTTTGTGTTTATTTTTGTAATTAAAGTTTAATTTGGATTGTCCGCCGGTTCCCGCCTCCTTCTTGCCGATGATTATGAAGGTTTTATTATTACAATATGCTTCTATATTCTTCTTTTTTATTAAAACACTATACACTGCAAAGTTAAACTTTAAATGACATCAATTAATACATCAAAACCAGTTGATATCAGTTCATTCTCTCTTTCCCTTCTATGAACTTAACACACCAATGTGTTTCATTATGCCAAAAAAAAAACTGTCCTTGGAACAAAATCCTGTGTAAACATTGGAGGAAAAGCCCAGAAGTTCACCACGCTGGCATCTTCCCTGTTCCCAGGTGAGTATGACTTGAAAAGGGCTCTGCACTGCAAGCATTCCCTGATGCTGTTCATCCATCTGAACTTGTTCTGGTAGACCAGAGTAAAATTCTTCCAGCTGGCCACAAATTATAGCGCAAAGACAAAATACAGGAAAGATAATAATAATAAAAAAAGTTTAACAGCTTCGTACTACAAAATTAGATTGGAGAATGTGCATTAAACAGGGGGAAATCTTACTGTCTAGCCAGGCAAAGTGTGCCACTTTCCGAAAAACTTCTTGAGTGACCACATCCCTAAACGATCTGCATACCAGAGAAAGTGTCAAATATGCAGAATCACCCATTGACAAACAGCCTGATCTCACAATCAAAACATACATATTTAGACATAAATTAAAACTGTCCAATACGTATGTGCCTTTACGTGTTTACAGTGTCATTTACGTATTATCTGGATGTAATTACAGGTTTGATACGTATCGAAATTTACGTAAAAACTATGGCGTTATTTCCCTGTCAAATGTCGAGAGCACAGGTATTGATTGCACATCAACCAATAAGATTCCATGTAGGCTACTATGTTGCATTTTCATGGGAAGTCGTAGAAGCCTTTTTCTGATTGGTTGTTGCCGTTTTGACAGCGTTTATGCCAAGAGCAAAGAGAAAGAAATTGAAGAGTAAAAATTCTTACAAGAGCAACGTGTATCTGAGAGCGTGCACCGAGTTCCAGTGCGCGAACAGAGAGATTCGCGCTCCGCACATTATAATCCGTGCGCGAGCAGCGAGTTTTGCACTCGTGCATATTATATTCCGTACGCGAGCAGAGAGATTCACGCTTGCGCATCATATTAATGTACTTTCGCTCTACAATTATGCACTCTCTACATTTGACAGGGAAATAACGCCATAAAAACAACCTCAAATACGTACAGATAGAACGTGTTCTCTGACCAGTCAGTTATCCATAGAAATTTGCTCATGAAGCTGCTTTTCAATGCGTAGCGGATTATTTTTTTTTAATATTTATGTATATTTTCCCTTTTCATAATTTTTTTTTTGATAAATGTAAGATCCCTATACCTCACCCGAACCTAAACCTACCCATTTTATACAGAATGTTAAAAGAATAAAACACAATTTTAGTAAAAATATAACGTTAAAACGTTATTTTGAGCCACTAACGTTAATCTTACACCTACCCATAAACCTACCCATAACCATTTCTTAAAACTACATAACATTACTGTTGTAAATAAACAAATAACAGACAAACAAACATAATGTTAATCATTTATTTTTTGCGAAAAAATATCAAAAGTGGTACCAAAAGTAGTTCAAATGATAATGAGTTCCAGTCAGAGTCCTTTCTGGAGGTAATAGTTTTTATAGGGTACAGAGCAGAATTAGATTTATTAATCCGTGAAATTAGGAATCTGTCTTCTCTCCGTGAAGGCGCACTGGCGCAGTACTGATTTCAAATGTCTATCAACTGAAACACGATATGTCGCAATCTGTGACGAATTGTGTGAGAACCAATGAGAGTTCGATATCAGTGCCGTAAACCATGTCGTAACGTTCCTGTGGCGCACTGGTGCTATTTTCAAATTCAAATCATAACGAGCGCAGGCTTTGACGGACGCTGTTGCTGAGAATGAAGATGAAGATCGATTGATATGGATATGTTCCTTGCAAACATCTGGATTCTAAAGATATGGAGTACAGCAAACTGTAAAATGGATGTGATTTGTAATTTTATGCTGTGCTTTTGTGTATCTATGGTTTGCAGCATGCACAGAAATGTTATTTCCTATTAAGTAGATGAGTAAACTGCTTTCAATGAATTCAATAAAAACATTTATTGATATGACAATTAAATACAACAGATTTAAATCATTAAAGCCATGAATTTAATATTAATACATGGGAATTCATATAAATTCACACTTTACGTTAGATTATTTAAGTTTTTTTAGCAGCTGCTAACACATAAGTATTTGTATGTTTTACTGCTATAAATATGTCTAAGTTGTACGTTTTTATGTGCAAGAAAACGTGCGTAAATGTACGTGTGGTATAACCACATTTAATGTAAAAAATTCACACGTATTCTCATGAGATCATGTTGGATGATACGAATTACGGTGATATTTGGTGATAATACTGTTGTGATGTATTTTTAGAAAAAGTGTTACTGTTGTGAAACTCAGCTTCACCAATAGAGGGCACCCTTAGCTGTACACTAGGCTGAGGATTGGTCACTAACGCTGGTAGAGTGAAAGAGCGATCAGTATGTAACGAGTGAGTTTGAGTGCACACGCTCGAGTGTTCCCGATCGAAACTGTCTTTCTCATACTTTCATACAGAAATAAATGTGTTGCACAAAGGAAATGCAGGGATGAGGGGACAGGTGGGAGCTGTTCGCACTGTTTCAAATGTGGGCAGGAAGTTCATTTCTCTCGCGGATGCAGAGCATCGTCGGGAAACGGGCAGGGACTACTGAGATGGGGCCAGTAGTAGTCCAAGAAACAGCACCCCAAAACGAGCAGCCACCACCCAGCCCAGTCATTCAAACTACAACAGCCCTTGGAAAGAGAGCATCTGGTGCCTCATCAGCTGTAAGTGTAGTTAACTATATACCACCTCAATACCAGCCACAGTTAGTAAGCCTTGTAGGAAGCCAATGTATAGTGGACTGTGTCATAGACAATCGCCCAGTTAGAGCCCTGTGGGACACAGAAGTACAGTCCAGCATAGTGAATGACCTCTGGCGACTGAACCACCTCCCCCACACCATTGTAAAACCCATCTCAGAGTTGTTGGGGGATGAGACACTGACAGTCTTTGCTGCCAATGACACGCCCATTCCATATATCGGCTGGATTGAAGTCAGTTTCAGATTAGGCAGTGACCCCACCAAAATGAATGAACTACAAGTCCCAATGCTTGTGTCCAGTGACCCAGCAGTTGCCAGTGACCCCATCATCGGCTACAACGTCATTGAGGCCATCATTAACAGAAATGAGGAAAAGACGAAAAGGGAAAGAAAGCAGTTGTCATAGAAAGTAAGTAGAGCCCTTGCAATAACAGTGAAAACTGCTCTTCGTGTAGTCAAGTTGATGCAGAACGGTGATTCAGATACAGAGATTGGTGTAGTTCATACCGGTGGAAAAAGAGTGCCCTTACCAGCTAACCAAGTCACCACTGTCTATATAAGAGCACATGTGAGTTCACAAGCCCAAGGCCAACATATGTTCTTTTCACCTGACTTACTTAATCCTCCCCCAAAAGGCATTATTTACAATGATGTACTGGTGCAGATCCCAGAAAGGAGAGTTCCATACATACCCATCTCCATGACCAACACGACTGATCACACCATCTGTCTGGACCGTCACAGTGTGATTGGATATCTGGAACCAGTCAAGACCGTATACACAGCACCTATACAAATTAATGAGAATGATGGAATGAAATGAAGGACAGCACAGTGACAAAGCCTAGTGAAGCAAGTAACACACCACAACCAGATAACACTCAAGCACGTAGACCAACCTCATGGGACCCTCCTGTGGATTTCTGCCATTTCTCAGAAGGACAGCAAGAGGTGATGAGGAGGATGTTGTGGGAGGAATGTGAGGCATTTTCCTTTGACAGTGGGGTGTATACCATCACCCAAGATTCATATCACTCTCCATGATACGAGTTCTGTTCAAAAGACCTACATGTCCCTTCCAAAGCCTCTTCACAATGAAGTTAAGGAGTATCTACAGGATTTGTTGAGAAGAGCGTGGATCACACTTTCTCAATCCCCTTATTCATCGCCAGTGGTGTGTGTCTGGAATAAGGATGGTAGTCTTCGTCTCTGTGTTGACTTCAGAGAACTGAATCGTAAGTCAGTCCCCGACCGACATGTTGGATACTCTAGGTGGGAGCTCATGGTTCTCAGTCTTAGATCAGGGTAAAGCGTACCACCAGGGTTCTCTGGATGAGGAGAGCTGCCCTCTCACAGCTTTCATCACACCCTGGGGGCTCTATGAATGGGTGTGCATACCCTTTGGCCTGAGTTCGGCACCCGCAGAGTTTCAGAGGAGCATGGAGCATTGTTTGACTGGGCTGAGAGACACGAGTTGTCCCCCGTACCTCGATGACTCGAACCAGACCAATTAAAGAGTCGATCAGGGCTGTGGCTGAAACATGAGCCAAATTCCTCAGTGAGGCAACAGGAAGTCATAAAACATTCTGTGCCACTAGTCCCAAGCAAGATAACCAACCAACCAATGCTTTCACAGAACAGCTTTCAACATTAACACCACTAGAACAATTATTGGCAATTTTGTTCGTAATTTGACTTATAAATAAATATCAAACCATCGCTTCACTCCATATTCATTTAAGTGTAACCCACACATTTGACTATCATGTTATAATCACTTTTTGTGTATGTCTTTTAATAACTATGGGATAGCTTAAGGATACATATTCATGTCTAGTATCTATGTAATCGAATCTGCTTGCTTGAAATAGTCCTGACCATCAGTTATTTGTATCATATTCTTGTTATAGGAATCATGTCCAAAATTAGACCCTGCAAGAGCGGGAAAATTCGGACCACATGCTTGGTAAGATAACTTAAGATTTATGATACCCCCGAGCCAAGACAATATCTGATTGGTCAAGACAACATTTGAGGTGTGGCCAACAGGCCAGTTTAAATACTTAGGACACCATAAAATCTTGTTTTTTAGTTGTTAGCTTTGCTTCTGCTACTAGTCATGCCAGCTTTTAGCTTTTAGTTCTAGTCTTGCTTTTGCTATCAGTCATGCCAGCTTTTAGTATGCTTTTTGTTTGTTTTTAGCTTTTAGCTTGTAGCTTTGCTACCTAGCTTTAGCCTTTAGTCATGCTTTAAGTCATCACTGTTAGCTGCCAACGCCCAACCACACGCTTCCCAAGATGTCACTTCAGCGACTACTGAACTTCCAGCCAATCAGCGACATCGGGATACCGTCCCCTTGGAATTATAAGGGTGTACTCACACTAGGCACGGTTGCCATGAACCGGGCCCGAGTACGATTGTCCCCCCTCCCCACTCCCCCTCTGGCCTGCACTCACATATAGGGTTTCAGCATTCGTGCCGGAGCACGCTTACGTCATGATGGTGCGACGGTTTCGGGATAAACAGGAAGAGCGGCACTCTCTGAACACAATGGAGTGCATCGCTCTGTTTTCTTTGTGGATAATTTTGTGTTGTTTGGTCCACAGCCTGTTGTTAAACAGATGTGTCGCCTTAGTGGCGCGAAAATTTTCACGTAATCGTACTGCTCGTATGAGGATGTTTGCAAGGTACCAGCTGAAGTGCAGCAAGGACTTTGCAGTTTTTAGTTTTTATGCGTTTTGCACCTCTGCCGTAGACCAAAGCGACCCTTTCCCTGCCATGTTGGTTTTGGAGCGTCACAAAACCGTGATGCAAAGCGTCCTTTTCTGTGCTCCGGCACGGTTAGCGCTCACACTGCATGCAAACCGCGCCCGAGTCCAACTGAACCGTGCCCTGGCCCACCTCTTCCAAGCGGGCCAGGGCCGGCTAATCGAGCCGCGCCCGGGCACGATTCGGAGCACTCACACTAGTCAAACGAACCGCGCTTTGGTGGTCAAACGCACTCGGGCACGGTTCAAACTGGCAGTGTGAGTACACCCTAAGGTTCTATCTGACATTTTTTTTTAAAAGTGAGTTATTCACATATTCTTATTCTGTGACAAATTATTTACATTATGTGATGATTTTTTTGTGTACATTTTGGGATTTTCTATTGAAAAAACAAAAAAGTTCTATCTACCGAAGTCTATGGAACACAAAAACTTTAAAGCTCAATATCTCAAAACTACTCAGAACGCAGATAGAACCTTATAATTCCAAGGGGACGATACCCCTTTCAATGACAACAAAGGGGACACCCTTTTCACAGGAGACGCAAGTAACTTTACCTCCAGACTGTGACCTTTCCTGGTGTATCTAATATAATTTTAACCTCATTGAGGAACTCAATGCGAGGGCTAGTTACGTGATTGATGGTTGTTCATGTCTATGCAATTTAACGTATTGCTGTAAACTTGGGATTCCACATTTCCATTCTCTTAAACTCATCTTTCCATAACTTTCGATCTTCTTGCAACTTGTGTGAATGTGTGAGTGCATGCGTTTGTGTGTTAGATTAGTTTATATGTCTTAGATTTATCTAATAAAGCCTTATTCATATTGAAAAGAGAAGTATCTTGTGTTTTGTGCTTACAAGTCAATGTCTTAAACTGCCGATCTTGTTACTGAACTAATTGATAGTGTCTTCACTATAGTTTGGATATTAATATCCAGCGCAGATTTGATGTTAAACGGCTCGTTCAGTGAATCGCAGGGCATCTCAGTGATCAGCCATGAAACAGTGATTCTGTTCAAATTCCCTTTAAAATCTTAAACGATTCCCTTTGAGCTAAATTGACCTGTTTCCCTTACACTGACCCCAAAGAAATGTGAGCTGTTTAAATCGAGTGTGAAGTTTCTTGGCAAGTTGGTGACAGGAGAGGGTTATACAATGGACCCTGCAGAGATGGCTCCAGTGCAGGCATTAAAGGAGAAGACCCCTGTCACAGTGGGTGAATTTTATCTCTAATAGTAACGATTTTAAAGTTTAAGGGTGGGTTAAGGTGTAAAGTATGGGTCAACAGTGTAATTATAAATGTAATTACAGAAATTAAATACAGATGTAATTACATGTAGTTTTTTTTTATATATATAAGTACAATGTAAAAACACGTATGTACACAAAAAGTACATTGTACTAAATTATTAATTAAAATGTAAGTACATAGTAGTTAAGGCCACTTAATATAAAGCGGGTCCAATATTCTTACTGCGGTTGTTTGATCAACTTGTGAAAAACTGGAGCGAGAGAGAGGAGAGGAGAAAAGAAAAGAAAAACAGCGACAGGTTCGAATGAAAATGCTAATGACAAGCTAACGAGTGCTAACGCTTTGCAGGTGTACTGCACTCACGGATATAAAATAAAAGTGAACAATCAATGTTAATCTGATAAGATTGATCGATAATATCAGAAATATGGTGTGAATGAAGTTATATTTTACCACTTTAAAAAACAGAGAGTGATAGTAAGATAAAGATTCTAGAGAAAAAAATTAAATAACAGCTACACGGAGCTACGATTTGCTACAGAAGGCCAACAAGTAGAGAAAACACTGTCCAACAGTACACAGTATAACGCAGTTTTCACCACCTGGAGGCATGTAGATGACCAAATTCTCCACTCACCCACAGCAGAAAGCCTCGTAACTTTCCAAAGACTTGTGGCTTTTAAACTCCTGAATTTTGTAGTAACTTACACCAAAAACAAGATAATTCACAATGTCCCTATATGTGTGTGGAGGTATGGCCCAGGTCTCTGTGCTGCTGCAGGGAGCTCGTATGGGTCGATATTTTGGATGCCTGAGAGCTTCTCCAAATACCGCTGTTTTGTGCTTGGTGTAACCTAAAAAAAACTGTATTCCGTTGTTCCTATGTGTTCCATATGTATCGTGTGAGGTACTGGAGCAGTTTTTAACGCAGCAGTAACTTCCAAGCATGGTAAAACAGTGCAGAACTGCGAGAACCTCCTCTACTACCGAGTTAACAACACACGTAAACAATCATCTTTCGCTGCCGGTATCCTGCCAACATGGCAGAGACTGTGATATCGAGGGGAGGGGCTCTGTGCTATGACGTCAACTCCTCACTCTCAATATAGAAACCGTTATTGGGTTAAAACTGTGATTTAAAGTAATTAATAAAATGATAAAAAGAGCAATAAGAAAAGTTTATACAACTCATAAATGATGAAGTAATGTAGCTATATACTGAATTGTAACTTTCAATGTTTGAGTATAGAGTTTGCACTGTACTTACCTGTATTTATGTTACCAGAGTCTAATGTGATACTTTAAAATGTTATTTACTATACTTGCCTCTGATGAACTTTCCAGGGCACATTTTGTTCAATTTGTCCTATGATAGTGCACTTCTGAACTTACACATTGATGTAGGTAAAATGAAGGAGCCTCCCAGGGTTAGAGATTTGAGAGCCAAACTGCTCAACCAGACAGTAACCTTTTTTTGGAATCAAATTAGGAACTCTGGCATTGTGTTAAATATCTAACTATTTTGAAAGTGTTATTTTAACTCCAGAGAGTGTGGAGCTATATATAACTGTGTGAGAGTTAATTTAACATGGACTTTTTGCTGTGTACAGTGTAATTATAATAGTCTATTATAGTAATAAAAATTATATAGTACACAGTAAAATCTCAGAGTAAAGAGTTAAAGTGTTGTTTTTCAAACTATTAATGCGAGCTGGTGTAAACGGCACCTCTTGCCTGTGTAAAAATGGAGAGTAACCCTTATTAACAATGTTGAGTCTTATAAGTCACATTTGGGACATTTTCTCATGTGTGAGCCTAACCAATCTGAAATACTTTTCAAAGACGCCATTTTCTTTGCTCTCGATGCAAAGCGTATAATGATGTAAATCAGCAAAATAAAGTGTTTAGTCTCATAAAATGTCTTTTGTAATATCATATCATTTTATAACAATATTTATGTGCTGTATGCTCCTAAACGTTTCACAGAGACATTTCCTTTCACTCACAATGCGGAACAGACGAGGACTTTTTTTCAAAATGGGAAAATCCGAAATTAAGTGTTTTTATATTTAAAATATGTAATTTGTATTTCTAATTAGGTATTCAGAATCAGAATCAGAATCAGAATGAGCTTTATTGCCAGGTATGTTTACACATACGAGGAATTTGTTTTCGTGACAGAAGCTCCGCAGTACAACAGAATGACAGCGACAGAACATAAAACACATAATAAAAGAATAAAAAATACAAATAAGTAGATAGTGAATGACAATATACAAATGACAATTGTAGGCAGGTATATTACAAAATGAAGTTATGTATGTACATATATATTGTGTGCAAAATTTAAGTGTATACTAAGTATGTGTGTTAGATAAATAAAGTGTGTGTGTATATAAATATAAAGTGTAGTGTGTTCGCCGTTATTATCAGCTGTTCATAAGATGGATTGCCTGAGGGAAGAAACTGGTCCTGTGTCTGGTCGTTCTAGTGCTCAGTGCTCTGTAGCGTCGACCAGATGGCAACAGTTCAAAGAGGGAGTGTGCTGGATGTGAGGGGTCCAGAGTGATTTTGACAGCCCTTTTTCTCACTCTGGATAAGTACAGTTCTTGAATAGATGGGAGAGTTGAACCGATGATTCGCTCAGCAGTCCGGACTACCCTTTTTAGTCTTCTGAGGTCAGATTTAGAAGCTGAGCTGAACCAGACAGTTACTGAAGTGCAGAGGATGGATTCAATGATGGTGGAGTAGAACTGTTTCAGCAGCTCCTGTGGCAGGTTAAACTTCCTCAGCTGGCGAAGGAAGTACAACCTCTGCTGGGCCTTTTTTACGATGGAGTCAATGTGATTGTCCCACTTCAGGTCCTGAGAGATGGTGGTGCCCAGGAACCTGAATGACTCCACTGCAGTCACAGGGCTGTTCATGATGGTGAGTGGGGGGAGTGCAGGGGGGTTTCTCCTGAAGTCCACGATCCTCTCCACTGTTTTGAGGGTGTTAAGCTCCAGGTTGTTGAGACTGCACCAGACAGCCAGCTCTTTTACCTCCTGTCTGTAAGCAGACTCGTCACCGTCCTGAATGAGGCCGATGAGTGTGGTGTCATCTGCAAACTTCAGGAGCTTGACAGAGGGGTCCTTAGACGTGCAATCGTTGGTGTAGAGGGAGAAGAGCAGTGGGGAGAGAACGCAGCCCTGGGGAGCTCCGGTGCTGATTGTACGGGTGCTGGATGTATATTTTCCCAGCCTCACTAGCTGCTGCCTGTCTGTCAGGAAGCTGTTGATCCACTGACAGACGGAGGTGGGCACGGAGAGCTGATTTAGTTTGGGCAGGAGGAGGTTTGGGATGATCGTGTTGAAGGCCGAGCTGAAGTCCACAAACAGGATCCTCACATAAGTCCCCGGTCTGTCTAGGTGTTGCAGAACATAATGCAGTCCAATGTTTACTGCATCGTCCACAGACCTGTTTGCTCTGTAGGCAAACTGAAGAGGATCCAGCAAAGGCCCAGTGATGTCCTTCAGGTGGGCCAGCACCAGTTTTTCAAATGACTTCATGACTACAGACGTTAGAGCCACAGGCCTGTAGTCATTTAGTCCTGTAATTTTTGGGTTTCTTAGGGATGGGGATGATGGTGGAACGTTTGAGGCATGAAGGGACTTCGCACAGCTCCAGCGATCTGTTGAAGATCTGTGTGAAGATGGGGGCCAGCTGGTCAGCACAGGATTTCAGACAGGCTGGTGTTACACAATCTGGGCCTGGTGCTTTTTTCCTTTTCTGCTTCCGGAAGACCTGGCGCACCGCATCCTCGCTGATCTGAATTGTAGGTGTGGGGGAGAGGGGGGATGCAGGAGGTGAGAATGGTGAGAGTGCTTGATTGGAGAGGTGTTCAGGATGGGTTGCAGGAGCTGTTAATGGTGTGAACGGTAGTTTGGAGAGGCATTCAGGGCTGGTTGCAGGAGTTGTGAAGGGTGTGAATGGTTTTGTGGGGAGGCGTTCAGGGCAGGTGATGGGTGTTCTTTCAAACCTGCAGTAAAACTCGTTCAGATCGTCTGCCAGTCGTTGATTCTCTACAGTGCTGGGGGGTGGTGTCTTGTAATTGGTGATCTTCTTTAGACTTTTCCACACTGATGCGGAGTCGTTGGAAGTGAACTGAGTCCTTATTTTTTCAGAATAATTCCTCTTTGCCACTTTGATCTCCTTTTCCAATGTGTATTTAGCCTGTTTATACAAGACATTGTCCCCATTCACGTAAGCATCTTCTTTGGCCTGACGGAGCTGTCTGAGTTTTGCAGTGAACCATGGTTTGTCATTAGTGTAAATTAGTTGAGTCTTTGTAGGAATACACATATCCTCACAGAAACTGATATATGATGTTACAGTCTCTGTGAGTTCATCCAGATCGGTGGCAGCAGCTTCAAAAACACTCCAATCAGTGAGGTCAAAAAAAGATTGTAAATCCTGCTCTGCTTCATTAGTCCATCTTTTTACAGTCCTTGATACAGGTTTAGCTGATTTTAGTTTCTGCCTGTAGGACGGTATAAGATGAACCAGAAGGTGATCAGAACGTCCCAAAGCTGCTCGTGGAACAGAGTGATATGCATCCTTTATTGTGGTGTAACAGTGATCCAATATATTACTGTCTCTTGTGGGACAAGTAACATGCTGTCTGTATTTTGGCAGTTCACGGGACAGATTGGCTTTATTAAAGTCCCCGAGAATGATTAAAACAGAGTCCGGGTGTTGTTGTTCTGTCTCTGTGATCTGATCAGCGAGTTTCTGTAAAGCTGAGCTCACATGCGCTTGAGGATGGATGTAAACACTGACCAGAATAAACGAGTGAAACTCCCGTGGCGAATAGAACGGCTTGCAGTTAATGAAGAGTGTTTCGAGATTTGAGCAGCACGTCTTCTTTAACACAGTTACATCTGTACACCACCGTTCATTGATGTAAAAGCATGTCCCGCCGCCGCGTGATTTCCCAGTGGATTCTGATTCGCGATCCGCTCTAAACAGCTGAAAGCCCGGCAGATGGAGCGCGCTGTCCGGTATGGAGTCATTCAGCCAGGTTTCCGTGAAACACAGAGCAGCAGAGTGTGTGAAATCCTTATTTGTCCGAGAAAGCAGAAGGAGTTCGTCCGTTTTGTTGGGTAGAGAGCGGAGATTTGCCAGATGGATGCTAGGCAACGGCGTTCGAAATCCGCGCTTCCTGAGTCTGACGAGCGCTCCCGCTCGCTTCCCCCGTCTGCGCGTCCTGAAGCGCTTGATCAGCGCCGCCGCTCCTCCGATAACAACGTTCAGTAAAACATCTGAATAATTGAAATACGGAAAAACATCTTGTGGTGCGTTCTGCCGAATGTTCAGCAGTTCTTCCCTGGTGAAACTGATGGCAGGAATATAACTAAAGACAGGACAAACTAACAAAAACACAAAAACATTTACGGAACTCGTCACGGAGGCAGCCATCCTGTATGCGTTGACATTCACTCATTTTGATCTTTCCTCCACTCTTCCGTGTACGTCACTTCTCACCATGCATGCGCTTCATCAACGTCCTACGTCATCCGCCTGGAAGGTCTTCCACGCACAACATTTAGTGCAAGCTAGAGAAACGTTTTATTATGGAAGGATGCACTTTCTTTCACTTCTTTTGGACTGTTAAACAGAAACATCCACACACTGCAATTATAAAGCTTGGAAGAGCCAGGACATTTTTATATAACTGTCTGAATTCCTCTGAAATAAAAAAGTCATATACACCTTGGATACATTGAGGGTAAGTAAATCATGGGGTAGTTTAAGTTTTTGGGTGAACTAACCTTTTAAGTCACCATTTACTCACACTTGTGTTCTAATGCTGTATATCCTTTTTTTTTACCTGCTTGTCCTTATAATGTCAGTAAATGCCAATTAATATCAAGCTTTTAAAAAAGATACAACGTGGTCTCAAGTGTTTCTAATTAATTAGAATTTCATGAGCACAAGGATTCTCTGATGACAGGCGATTTATTGACTGGTTTACCATGAGGATAATCATCCAATTCAAGATGCCGATGTAACCCAGGTTACTAAGAGCCCTGTTAATGTAAAATAGAAAAGGGAATAAAATACCATAACACTCGTGAATATGTAAATCAGCACTTTATTTTAGTAACATTGTGAAATAGAAAATGCATCAATTAAAAAAAGAAATAAAACTATTTTAGAAACATTTTTTTTTATTCAAATAATGTGCGAGAGAGAACGAACGATGCCAGAGAGAGAAACAGCAGCTGCGACATGGTCCTGAAAAAGAAGAAAACAGAATTAGAACACATAAATAACCCAGCAAAAACAGAAAGTTGTGAAGACATCTTCAGTTAGTCGTCATTTGGTCATTACTTTATGGCGACGTTGTGAGGACGTTGTGGTAAAGTTCCATTTTGTGGAATCTCGGCTAACTTCCCAGAAACGTTGTGGGCACGCACGTCCTCAAAAGACATCGCTAGTTAGTCCGATTGGGGACGTTGTAGCTACGTGGTCATTTGGTCTTCAGATAACTTTTAATATTATTGCAATACATGTATTATTATTATTATTAAGATACATTTTGAACAGCCTATTTTTTTGGAAAATAAGTTATACAAAAAATTAATCAAGCATGTTAAAAGATGGCATGAATTTATATATATATATATATATATATATATATATATATATATATATATATATATATATATATATATAATTAAATTTATGCATTTAATGCATAAATAAATAAATTTTTACCTATCATGTATATATATATTTGTCATCAGTTTAAGAACAAACAAAAAAAATAATTAATTTACTTAGCAAATGGTGATAATGTTTGTTTATGAAAGAGAGTACAGGACAAATGAACATTTAAACCTTAAACTAGCAGCGCACGTCACTTTCTTAATGAAGTGCGCGATGTGCGCGTGCCCATCATTTTGTAATGGTCAACTTCCAGCGGATGGTCACGGTGGAAAGGTAAGCGCTATAAATCTACTTTTATTCATGGATTTTAACTGATATAATGTTAAATGCCATCAAAGAGGAGTAGTGTTTTGTATTTTGTAGGTTTTCTCATTCAATTTAATAAATAAATGGTCTGTTTCGTCAATTAGCTCAAAAGCAGCCTCAGAGGTGGTCTAAGGTAACGTTAACTGTTAAAATCTAATATAACCTTACCTGTTTTAAATTATTTGAAATTTAACACGATGCAGTATTCACTTTCTAATTATATATTTTTTTAAACGTAGTAACGTTAATTAGTTTGTTTGAATGTCTGCTGCTCACTCTAGATGATGCTCATGCTAGCCATGCTGTGAACTTGAATATTAAGGCCATCCTTAAAAATATTTTGGTTTGCAGTAACAATAATTGTTTTTTTAAATAAGGGTCGGTAGGTCGGTCTATATATATATATATATATATATATATATATATATATATATATATTTTTTTTTTTTTTTTTTTTTAAGTTTCAATGTAAAAAAAACAAGTAAATTTTTGTGATTGTGATGACGTCGGTATGAATTTAAACAAATTAGCATATCGTGACGTCACTGACTGGGTCTTCAACACCCACCTTCGGGCGCATCATTGATTACTAAAAGTGTTAATAAAAGCCTAAATAAAATATAAAATTCGATTTTAGTGACCATTCATTTCTTTGTAAGTGGGGAAAAATAACAAAATCAGCAACGGATCAAATAAATATTTTCCCCACTGTACATGTTTGGTACATCATATATATGATAACGGAATTTTCATATTTTGAACTGACCTTTTAACATGCGGTATCAACCTTGACCACTAGGTGCCACTAACACTTTAAATACAAAATCTGTTGAGGACTTGAAATACATTTACAGCGAATGGGTGAATAAGTTTCAACCTTCAAAAAGGACATAAACAATGCATTAAAATATGAAAAAAAAATTAAAGGTCACACCATTGTTTGTATGAGGAACAAATCTAAATTTGTTATTCTTATCCAAATAAGCTGTGACTAGATCATTAACTGATTTTGTGAAGTGGATCAACTGATTCACACAAAAAGAACATTCTTAATAGAAAGATTCTTCCACACTACTATCATCACATCATGTGAATGTGGCAGAGAAAGCTGACATAGATGTCAAGATTTTCAGTAATACTTAAAAATGCCAGTCCATATAAAAAAAGAACAACAAAGCAATAATGTATTTTTCATTTAGAGTCACACAAGGTAATAAAATAAATAGTTTAATTTATATTTTTGGTTGAACTGTCCCTTTAAATTGAATTACAGCAGTTAATATTGGTGTAGTGTTCTCACCTATGACTGAAGTCCTCTGATCTGAATTGGATCTTTGTTATGGGTCTTTTACACCTCGATGGTGAAGATGATGGAGAAGGTAGGAAATCAACACCTGTTGAAGGTCCTGACATATCCTGGCGTTGGTCATCTAATTGAACCTCCGTACTCACCTCACTTCCGAGCAACTAACTTCACCCTGCAGGATATAAAAGAGAAGGGTAAGCATGCATTTTTCATAATAGGATCAATACCTTCTTAAATGTCTGGTTGTATGTGCATGTACCTATCACCTGAATGTGGTGTTGTGGCCCCATTTGTGATACTGTGGGGGTGGACAGACTAAATCGTGCACATACGCACAGGAGGACGCTTGGGAGAAGATTTGAGCATTTCTGCGCCAGCACCACACAATAATATATATAGCCTAATTAATAAACAAATATACTTTAAAAATTAATTTATGGATGGAGAACCTGCCCATCGATAGAACGGACCTGCTCGAACGCATGTTTGAGTGTCTCGTCTTGGGATTGTTCCAGGGGAAAGTCATCGCGACTGGAAAGGTTTAGCCTCGCCACGCCGCTCGGATCCCCTGAGACTGCCCCGCTAGGTCCTGGTACAGATTCTCCCACCTGAGCGCTCGCCCCGCCCCCCGGCCGGAGACAGAGGAAGAGAGAGAGAGAGAGAGAGAGACAAAAGGAAGGGGCTCGCCGACCCCGGAGCACGCCGCCAGCTAGTCTTCCGCCAGTTGGATGGTCAGATCCAATGACGCCGGGAGGTGGCACTGGACCCACTGGGCGGTCTTCTTTGGAAGGCGAGAGATGAACTTCTCCAGCACCACCGCATTGATGATGGTCTTGGCGTCGCTGCCTCCGGCCAACAGCTACTTGCGGCACGAGTCCCGGAACTGCTTTGCCAATACAAAGGGCCGGCCCGCTTCGCTCAGCTCCAGTGACCAGAAGCGCTGCCTGTGTTGTTCGGGGCTGAGGCCGACCCTCTGGAGGATGGCTCCAACCCTCCCGGGCAAGCAAGCCCCGGAACAGCTCGCGGTCCTCCTGTTGGACCTGCATCATGGCCTGGAAGCGATGGTCATGGTCGGCTCGCAGATCCAGCAGGGCCTTGTGATGTTATAATGTCTGCAAATGGCGTAGGCGATGGTCCTGACGGAGACTGGATGGTGGAAGTGTTCTCCTTCCACCCGGGTTTCGTTACCAGTGTAGTAAGGTTCAACGATCAAAGAGGAAGGAGAGCGGGGTCGGCGTTCTGAGGCTCGTGGGTGTTTATTGAACAACATAAAATGACATAGAAAATAAAGTCGCGCCACATGCTTCGAGGTTTCTCCAGCTCGTCTCTGCTCTGATTCCCCACGAGTCCTCAGCTCTCTCGCCCTTCTCCGGATGTCGTGCGGCTTAAATACTAGTTACCCACGCCAATCACTGCAATGAGACCCAGCTGTTAATCGTCTCTCACCTGAACCACTTACCACCGCTCGTCTCTTCATTCGCTCTCCCGTTGCAGACTTCGCTAAACCATGCCGCCCCCGCCACAATGGCATAAAAGCATCGAACACCAGGTCAGGGGCAAAGAAAATAAAAAGCAAACATTTAAAAATGTATTTATTTATTTATTTATTTTACATTTATAGTTAAATTGATTAAATAGTGTGAAGTGAATTAGAAAAAAATACTATTTGTTGTCTTTTAGTGTGTGTATATATTTGTGGTGTGACTACTGATATTTGTTTGCGTGTGTGTATTACATGCCTGTAGACTTACTGAAGATCACAAACTTGCGGATACGGATGGAAAAGTTGCAAACTTTAGATGATGATCTGTTTGATGAGCGAGAGGGGGTGAAAAAGAAATACTATTATGCTCTATACGACATGGTTGTCCGTGGAAACTGTTTCTGCTATGGCCACACCTCTAAGTGTGCGCCAGTCGGCGATGAGCCAGGGGTCGAGGGCATGGTGAGTAAAAACAATAACAACAATGACAATGGAGATTAATTTGCACTGCTCACCTGTGTCTGTGTGTGCAGGTTCATAGTCATTTGCATGTGTAATCACCACACCACTGGACTGAACTGTCAAGAGTGTGAGGACTTTTACCAAGATCTGCCCTGGAGACCAGCAGTGGGCCGAGAGACAAATGCTTGCAAGAGTATGACGGCCCACAGTTAATTACAAAACATAACATTATTTCCCACTGCCATTTCTGCCTTCTGAAATTAAATGCTTTAAATTTGCTTAGTTCAATCGTCTTTTTACTTTCTCTCAGGATGTGAGTGTAACCATCACTCGCATTCCTGTCATTTCGACATGGCGGTGTATCTGTCATCGGGAAATAGAAGTGGAGGAGTGTGTGATGACTGTCAGCACAACACAGAGGGCCAGTGGTGTGAGAACTGCAAGCCCTTCTACTACAAGCACCCTGGCAGGGACATCAGAGACCCCAGGATCTGTGAGCGTAAGTGTGTTTAACACTTTCAAGTGGATAGATTATGTTTTGATACAATGTAGAAGGGATGCTGTTAATCTTTTTATGTATCTTTATATGCATTACTTGAAGGCATGTTGTGGGTTAATTACAATTCAATAACTTCATTCTGACTTTAAAAAAATGAATAGTAAACTTGTTCTGCATATTAAAATGGGATAAAAGAAAAGTAATTTAATTATTTTGTTTTATTTTAGCCTGTGATTGTGCCCACGTGGTTCTCTGAACGGAGGCTTATTTGACAGTGCTACACATGTTCTAAGAGATATGATTGCCGGACAGTGTCGTTGCAAATGTGGAGGGACAACATTGTGACCACTGTAAAAAGGGACACTATGGACTCAGTGACGACCCATTAGGCTGTCAGCATGCGTAAACACACAAATATTCACACCAGCAGCTTTGTTCATGTTCTTTCAAGGCTTTGACCTCTGGCTTCCTGCTTGTCTATTGTCAGTGAGTATGATCATGTTCATCTTACGCTTTTATTGTTTGTGTTTTGGTCGACCCAGCATGCAGCTGTAATCCTCTAGGTACATTCCCAAAAGGAAGCCCCTGTGATATACACAAGAAGTTGCTACTGCAAACATCTTGTTACCGGACTAAACTGTGACCTGTGTCTGGTAAAAGAGTGTTATTATATGTTTGTGTAATCTGGTTTGTGTATTTGCGCATCTGTGTGTGTGTGTAACACAGCTTTCCCTTTCAGCCACAGCACTGGGGTCTCAGTAATGATATGGATGGCTGCAGACCTTGTGACTGTGACGTAGGTGGGGCTTTGAATAATAAGTAAGTACCCATATCAGCTTTGGAAAAATTAATCGATTTTCATAACTTTGTAAATTAATTTCTAATGTTTTTCTCCAGTCTTAATTAACATCCTTTCTTATATTTTTGTTCGCTCTATAGTTGTTCTTGGGAGACAGGGCAGTGTGCATGTAAGAAACATATGTTTGGTAGGCATTGTGATCAGGTGCATTCTGGGTACTACATTCCGGCACTGGACCACTATATTTATGAAGTTGAGGAATGCTTCGTTTGGACCAGTAAGTGTAACATTGGACTTCATTCATCCAACATAAGTATATATATATTTTTTTTTTTCAATGTAGCATTTTAAAATTTACATACTGGTAATATAGTTTAATGAATATATTGAATCTGACAATTTATATAACAAAGAATTTTGAAAAAGAATGCATATGACAGTTTACTTAAGGTTTCATGAATGTGAAAATTTGTGTAACAGTGAACAAACTGTAAGTGACAGTCTTACGTAAAAATGCTTTTACAAATTAACTGAATGCTATAATTTATATAAGAATGGCTTCACAAACTAATTGATTGTGACTGTAAATTGTGATTGTAAAATTTACAATAAGAATTTTATAAACCAATTATGCGCAATAATTTACTTAAGTATATTTTTCAATACACATTAAATTGGTTTGTTTTTGTAAGAATGGTTTTACAAACTACCGGTAATAGCGATAATTTACACATAAATATTCATACTTATGGACAATTTGAATGCTGTTTGAATGGCTTTATGAACAAATTTAGGGCAGCAAATGCATGTTTGCTTTTATGAATACATGAGAAAACTGAGAACATTTGAAAAATTGTTTTATAAAGGATATACACAGAAGTTTTTTTATGCTTTTCCATAAGAGATGTCCAATGAGTGTTTGAGTTCACCATATTTTATGATAAGTGTTTACTGATTTTTTGCAGGAAGTAAAAGTGGTTCAAAGAGCGTTACCTTTGGATCGTAAACCTACCTGGACGGGTAATGGATTTGTGAATATAGCAGAGGGTGAAACACTGAGGTTAAACATTTACAATTTACCACGATCTATGGAATACAACTTAATGATCCACTGTGAACCACTGGTAATAAGCACAAATACTATATTCAGTTTAAAACTTATCTGTGACACAGGAAGCAGACACAAGTAAATGCATGTGTTCAATGCATTTATTGTAGTTGCCAGATGAATGGGAGAAGGTTGTAGTACAGATAGGGTGCCCCAGGGACACTTACCCATCAGCACACTGCACTTCTACATATAGAGATGAGCAGACCATCTCACTGCACCCTGGATCCAGGTAATGTTGCATTAGTGCGTGTGAAGTGTTTAGTTTTGTTTATTGTGTATTTAACTGCTGATTGTGTGTTTCTGTGTTTCAGATATGTAGTTCTGCCTGGTCCAGTGTGCTTGGAGAAGGGTCAGAATTACACAGTAAAGATTAACTTCCGCCAGTACTCATCATACAGCTATCACACTTCTCCTCACACACTTGTTGATTCAGTAAGTTTATTTAATTTATATATTAAGTATTAATTTATTAATTGCTTGTATTAATTAACAGCTTTTTTAGAATTAAATCAAAAACATGATGTACTTTACAAATTATGTACTGTACCAATCAAATGGTCAGGTAAAATAAAATAAATAAACAAATTTATGTTATGGTCATGACTTTCCGTTAACTTTAAGTGGTTTTATTGATATTTTGTTAACCTCTATCCCCAAACCAAACCCAGACATGTTGTTGCATTTTTAATTTTGATTGAAACTTAACTTTTATTAAGCCTAAAGGCAGCCAAATGCAAATGCCTACCAAATGCAGCTAGTATTTTTAGATCTGACATAAAACATTATAATTATATAAAGCTGTTTGAATGCCTAAATATGGTACATTTGGCAAATTGAACACCATTTTTAGAGCTTTCCCACACTGAAAAAAGGTGTACTTAATTTTAAATGTGGCCATTTTACTTTGAACTATTTTCACGTAACAATTCACAAATAACTATAAAGAAACAGCTCAGGATACACAAGACCTTTGTTTTCTGAACAGGGAATGTGACGCTCAGTAGCTATTACTCAACAAGAATGCCCCTTGGAATCACGTCAATTCACTGGCAAATGGCGCGGACTACACATCGACATCACATCGACATCAGGGAGAGGGACAGAGGGCCAGGAAAAATGGGGAAACAAAGACAAGAGGACCAGGTAAAATGGGGAAACAGAGACAAGAAAACCAGGTAAAATGGGGGGAAAAAAAAGAGACAAGAAGTGCAAACACAAAAACAAGGAGCCCAGAAGGGAGGTGGACCGGTGGAGGATCGGGGGAGGGACGGAGGGCCAGGTCCTTAGAGGGAAATAGAGAGAAAGACAAATACAAGGAACCCAAGAGGGAGGTGGACTGGCGGAGGATCAGGGGGAGGGATGGAGGGCCAGGTCCATAGATGGAAACAGATAGAAGAAGAGCAAAAAAAAAAACAACAACAACAAAACACAAGTCCAGGATGGACATAACGTGAAACCCACCAGGGCGGAGCAGAAGACAGAGAACATGAACAAGTTAAGGTTAGCCTCCGTGGCCATGACAGGATCAGTCGAGCGCTCAAAGAATTCGGCTGAGATGTGACGAGGCTCTGGAAGTTCCGCAGAGGCGAGGACAGACTCTGGTAGTTCAGCCGAGATGAGGAGAGGCTCTGGTAGTTCAGCAGAGGCGTGGAGAGGCTCTGTTAGTTCAGCAGAGACGTGGAGAGGCTCTGGTAGTTCCACAGAGACGTGGACAGACTCTGGTGATCCCACAGTGTTTAGACTGGATTCCAGAAGATCAATGCTGACTTGACTCTGCTCATTGGTGGCCTGACACTGCTCATTAAGATCATTGGTGACTTGCATTTGTTCATGAAGATCATTGGTGACTTGTATTTGTTCACGAAGCTCATTGGTGACTTGCATTTGTTCATGAAGATCAATGGTGACTTGCCTTTGCCCATGAAGATAGTTGGTGACTTGACCTTGCCCATGAAGAACATTGGTGACTTGACCTTGCCCATGAAGATCACTGGTGACTTGACTTTGTTCATGAAGAATACTGGTGACTGGACTTTGCCCATGAAGATCATTGGTGACTTGCCCTTGTCCATGAAATTCACCGTGACTTGACTTGACTCCGGAGTGTCAACGGTGACTAGCCCTGACTCTGGAAGGTCAACGGTGACTAGCCCTAACTCTGGAAGGTCAAAGGTGACTAGCCCTGACTCTGGAAGGTCAACGGTGTCTAGCCCTGACTCAGGAAGGTCAACGGTGACTAACCCTGACTCTGGAGGGTCACTGAGCACATGACTCGACTCTGGAGGGTCCACGGGAACCTTACTCGACTCTGGAGGGTCAACGGGAACCTGTCTTGACTCTGGAGGGTCAACGGGAACCTGACTTGTCTCTGGAGGGTCAACGGGAACCTGACTCGACTCTGGAGGGTCAACGGGAACCTGACTCGACTCTGGATGGTCAACAGGAACCTAACTCGACTCTGGAGGGTCAACGGGAACCTGACTCAACTCTGGAAGGTCAACTGTAGCTGTCGTTCTGTGCAGAGGCGCTGGACAAGCATTCATCTCGTGCCATAACTCTGGACCGGTGGCCATCTTGGGCCATGGCACTGGACCGGTGGCCATTTTGGGCAGTGGCACTGGGCCGGCGTCCATCCTGGGCAGTGGCTTTGGGCTGGCGGCCATCCTGGGCAGTGGCTTTGGGCTGGCGGCCATCCTGGGTAGCGTCGATGGGCCAGCGGCCATTCTGCGAAGCGGCGCTGGGCTGGCGGCCATCTTGTGCAGCGGCGCTGGGCTGGCAGACGTGCGCCTCCTCTCCCCTCCATCCGCAATGGTGAGACGGCGGCTCCGATCTGTCCCTCACGAGCCCAGGGTCGAAGGGGGGCCATGGTGGAGAGTGATGCTAGTCCTCCACTCGACCACTCACTCCTGTAGTTGCCAGATGAATGGGAGAAGGTTGTAGTACAGATAGGGTGCCCCAGGGACACTTACCCATCAGCACACTGCACTTCTACATATAGAGATGAGCAGACCATCTCACTGCACCCTGGATCCAGGTAATGTTGCATTAGTGCGTGTGAAGTGTTTAGTTTTGTTTATTGTGTATTTAACTGCTGATTGTGTGTTTCTGTGTTTCAGATATGTAGTTCTGCCTGGTCCAGTGTGCTTGGAGAAGGGTCAGAATTACACAGTAAAGATTAACTTCCGCCAGTACTCATCATACAGCTATCACACTTCTCCTCACACACTTGTTGATTCAGTAAGTTTATTTAATTTATATATTAAGTATTAATTTATTAATTGCTTGTATTAATTAACAGCTTTTTTAGAATTAAATCAAAAACATGATGTACTTTACAAATTATGTACTGTACCAATCAAATGGTCAGGTAAAATAAAATAAATAAACAAATTTATGTTATGGTCATGACTTTCCGTTAACTTTAAGTGGTTTTATTGATATTTTGTTAACCTCTATCCCCAAACCAAACCCAGACATGTTGTTGCATTTTTAATTTTGATTGAAACTTAACTTTTATTAAGCCTAAAGGCAGCCAAATGCAAATGCCTACCAAATGCAGCTAGTATTTTTAGATCTGACATAAAACATTATAATTATATAAAGCTGTTTGAATGCCTAAATATGGTACATTTGGCAAATTGAACACCATTTTTAGAGCTTTCCCACACTGAAAAAAGGTGTACTTAATTTTAAATGTGGCCATTTTACTTTGAACTATTTTCACGTAACAATTCACAAATAACTATAAAGAAACAGCTCAGGATACACAAGACCTTTGTTTTCTGAACAGGGAATGTGACGCTCAGTAGCTATTACTCAACAAGAATGCCCCTTGGAATCACGTCAATTCACTGGCAAATGGCGCGGACTACACATCGACATCACATCGACATCAGGGAGAGGGACAGAGGGCCAGGAAAAATGGGGAAACAAAGACAAGAGGACCAGGTAAAATGGGGAAACAGAGACAAGAAAACCAGGTAAAATGGGGGGAAAAAAAAGAGACAAGAAGTGCAAACACAAAAACAAGGAGCCCAGAAGGGAGGTGGACCGGTGGAGGATCGGGGGAGGGACGGAGGGCCAGGTCCTTAGAGGGAAATAGAGAGAAAGACAAATACAAGGAACCCAAGAGGGAGGTGGACTGGCGGAGGATCAGGGGGAGGGATGGAGGGCCAGGTCCATAGATGGAAACAGATAGAAGAAGAGCAAAAAAAAAAACAACAACAACAAAACACAAGTCCAGGATGGACATAACGTGAAACCCACCAGGGCGGAGCAGAAGACAGAGAACATGAACAAGTTAAGGTTAGCCTCCGTGGCCATGACAGGATCAGTCGAGCGCTCAAAGAATTCGGCTGAGATGTGACGAGGCTCTGGAAGTTCCGCAGAGGCGAGGACAGACTCTGGTAGTTCAGCCGAGATGAGGAGAGGCTCTGGTAGTTCAGCAGAGGCGTGGAGAGGCTCTGTTAGTTCAGCAGAGACGTGGAGAGGCTCTGGTAGTTCCACAGAGACGTGGACAGACTCTGGTGATCCCACAGTGTTTAGACTGGATTCCAGAAGATCAATGCTGACTTGACTCTGCTCATTGGTGGCCTGACACTGCTCATTAAGATCATTGGTGACTTGCATTTGTTCATGAAGATCATTGGTGACTTGTATTTGTTCACGAAGCTCATTGGTGACTTGCATTTGTTCATGAAGATCAATGGTGACTTGCCTTTGCCCATGAAGATAGTTGGTGACTTGACCTTGCCCATGAAGAACATTGGTGACTTGACCTTGCCCATGAAGATCACTGGTGACTTGACTTTGTTCATGAAGAATACTGGTGACTGGACTTTGCCCATGAAGATCATTGGTGACTTGCCCTTGTCCATGAAATTCACCGTGACTTGACTTGACTCCGGAGTGTCAACGGTGACTAGCCCTGACTCTGGAAGGTCAACGGTGACTAGCCCTAACTCTGGAAGGTCAAAGGTGACTAGCCCTGACTCTGGAAGGTCAACGGTGACTAGCCCTGACTCAGGAAGGTCAACGGTGACTAACCCTGACTCTGGAGGGTCACTGAGCACATGACTCGACTCTGGAGGGTCCACGGGAACCTTACTCGACTCTGGAGGGTCAACGGGAACCTGTCTTGACTCTGGAGGGTCAACGGGAACCTGACTTGTCTCTGGAGGGTCAACGGGAACCTGACTCGACTCTGGAGGGTCAACGGGAACCTGACTCGACTCTGGATGGTCAACAGGAACCTAACTCGACTCTGGAGGGTCAACGGGAACCTGACTCAACTCTGGAAGGTCAACTGTAGCTGTCGTTCTGTGCAGAGGCGCTGGACAAGCATTCATCTCGTGCCATAACTCTGGACCGGTGGCCATCTTGGGCCATGGCACTGGACCGGTGGCCATTTTGGGCAGTGGCACTGGGCCGGCGTCCATCCTGGGCAGTGGCTTTGGGCTGGCGGCCATCCTGGGCAGTGGCTTTGGGCTGGCGGCCATCCTGGGTAGCGTCGATGGGCCAGCGGCCATTCTGCGAAGCGGCGCTGGGCTGGCGGCCATCTTGTGCAGCGGCGCTGGGCTGGCAGACGTGCGCCTCCTCTCCCCTCCATCCGCAATGGTGAGACGGCGGCTCCGATCTGTCCCTCACGAGCCCAGGGTCGAAGGGGGGCCATGGTGGAGAGTGATGCTAGTCCTCCACTCGACCACTCACTCCTGTAGTTGCCAGATGAATGGGAGAAGGTTGTAGTACAGATAGGGTGCCCCAGGGACACTTACCCATCAGCACACTGCACTTCTACATATAGAGATGAGCAGACCATCTCACTGCACCCTGGATCCAGGTAATGTTGCATTAGTGCGTGTGAAGTGTTTAGTTTTGTTTATTGTGTATTTAACTGCTGATTGTGTGTTTCTGTGTTTCAGATATGTAGTTCTGCCTGGTCCAGTGTGCTTGGAGAAGGGTCAGAATTACACAGTAAAGATTAACTTCCGCCAGTACTAATCATACAGCTATCACACTTCTCCTCACACACTTGTTGATTCAGTAAGTTTATTTAATTTATATATTAAGTATTAATTTATTAATTGCTTGTATTAATTAACAGCTTTTTTAGAATTAAATCAAAAACATGATGTACTTTACAAATTATGTACTGTACCAATCAAATGGTCAGGTAAAATAAAATAAATAAACAAATTTATGTTATGGTCATGACTTTCCGTTAACTTTAAGTGGTTTTATTGATATTTTGTTAACCTCTATCCCCAAACCAAACCCAGACATGTTGTTGCATTTTTAATTTTGATTGAAACTTAACTTTTATTAAGCCTAAAGGCAGCCAAATGCAAATGCCTACCAAATGCAGCTAGTATTTTTAGATCTGACATAAAACATTATAATTATATAAAGCTGTTTGAATGCCTAAATATGGTACATTTGGCAAATTGAACACCATTTTTAGAGCTTTCCCACACTGAAAAAAAGTGTACTTAATTTTAAATGTGGCCATTTTACTTTGAACTATTTTCACGTAACAATTCACAAATAACTATAAAGAAACAGCTCAGGATACACAAGACCTTTGTTTTCTGAACAGGGAATGTGACGCTCAGTAGCTATTACTCAACAAGAATGCCCCTTGGAATCACGTCAATTCACTGGCAAATGGCGCGGACTACACATCGACATCACATCGACATCAGGGAGAGGGACAGAGGGCCAGGAAAAATGGGGAAACAAAGACAAGAGGACCAGGTAAAATGGGGAAACAGAGACAAGAAAACCAGGTAAAATGGGGGAAAAAAAAAGAGACAAGAAGTGCAAACACAAAAACAAGGAGCCCAGAAGGGAGGTGGACCGGTGGAGGATCGGGGGAGGGACGGAGGGCCAGGTCCTTAGAGGGAAATAGAGAGAAAGACAAATACAAGGAACCCAAGAGGGAGGTGGACTGGCGGAGGATCAGGGGGAGGGATGGAGGGCCAGGTCCATAGATGGAAACAGATAGAAGAAGAGCAAAAAAAAAAACAACAACAACAAAACACAAGTCCAGGATGGACATAACGTGAAACCCACCAGGGCGGAGCAGAAGACAGAGAACATGAACAAGTTAAGGTTAGCCTCCGTGGCCATGACAGGATCAGTCGAGCGCTCAAAGAATTCGGCTGAGATGTGACGAGGCTCTGGAAGTTCCGCAGAGGCGAGGACAGACTCTGGTAGTTCAGCCGAGATGAGGAGAGGCTCTGGTAGTTCAGCAGAGGCGTGGAGAGGCTCTGTTAGTTCAGCAGAGACGTGGAGAGGCTCTGGTAGTTCCACAGAGACGTGGACAGACTCTGGTGATCCCACAGTGTTTAGACTGGATTCCAGAAGATCAATGCTGACTTGACTCTGCTCATTGGTGGCCTGACACTGCTCATTAAGATCATTGGTGACTTGCATTTGTTCATGAAGATCATTGGTGACTTGTATTTGTTCACGAAGCTCATTGGTGACTTGCATTTGTTCATGAAGATCAATGGTGACTTGCCTTTGCCCATGAAGATAGTTGGTGACTTGACCTTGCCCATGAAGAACATTGGTGACTTGACCTTGCCCATGAAGATCACTGGTGACTTGACTTTGTTCATGAAGAATACTGGTGACTGGACTTTGCCCATGAAGATCATTGGTGACTTGCCCTTGTCCATGAAATTCACCGTGACTTGACTTGACTCCGGAGTGTCAACGGTGACTAGCCCTGACTCTGGAAGGTCAACGGTGACTAGCCCTAACTCTGGAAGGTCAAAGGTGACTAGCCCTGACTCTGGAAGGTCAACGGTGACTAGCCCTGACTCAGGAAGGTCAACGGTGACTAACCCTGACTCTGGAGGGTCACTGAGCACATGACTCGACTCTGGAGGGTCCACGGGAACCTTACTCGACTCTGGAGGGTCAACGGGAACCTGTCTTGACTCTGGAGGGTCAACGGGAACCTGACTTGTCTCTGGAGGGTCAACGGGAACCTGACTCGACTCTGGAGGGTCAACGGGAACCTGACTCGACTCTGGATGGTCAACAGGAACCTAACTCGACTCTGGAGGGTCAACGGGAACCTGACTCAACTCTGGAAGGTCAACTGTAGCTGTCGTTCTGTGCAGAGGCGCTGGACAAGCATTCATCTCGTGCCATAACTCTGGACCGGTGGCCATCTTGGGCCATGGCACTGGACCGGTGGCCATTTTGGGCAGTGGCACTGGGCCGGCGTCCATCCTGGGCAGTGGCTTTGGGCTGGCGGCCATCCTGGGCAGTGGCTTTGGGCTGGCGGCCATCCTGGGTAGCGTCGATGGGCCAGCGGCCATTCTGCGAAGCGGCGCTGGGCTGGCGGCCATCTTGTGCAGCGGCGCTGGGCTGGCAGACGTGCGCCTCCTCTCCCCTCCATCCGCAATGGTGAGACGGCGGCTCCGATCTGTCCCTCACGAGCCCAGGGTCGAAGGGGGGCCATGGTGGAGAGTGATGCTAGTCCTCCACTCGACCACTCACTCCTCTGTGACCTCCCCTGGTCCCACGAAAAACGATCAGGCGGGTTCCCTCAAAACCACTCTTTCTCTCCTGCTCAGTGGCTGGGGAGGAAACATCAAAAAACATATCGCTGGATCTTAGCTTGATGGAGTCCTTCTGTGACGTTCTGAGACCCAGTGAAACACAGGGAACGAGAGATCCAATTGCATTAATGTTTATTTAGGGTAATCCAAATCGTAATCCAACAAGCTGGGGTCAAAACCTGAAAACAATCCAAATAAACAAACAAAGAAGGAACAGGAAGGGAACAGGAATGGGAACAGGAAATCGGAATGCGAGGAACTCGGATGATGAGAAGACTGGGTACGGAAGGAAAGGACTCAATGCAGACAACAGTAAAAGACTGGTTAATATAGGGAGGCTAATGACTAATAAGTGAAGGCACCAGGTGCAATTAAAAGGAGTGCAATTACTGTGATGAAGGGATAAGGCTAGTGGGAATTGTAGTGCCTACGGTGAGCTGCCTAAGGGGAAGTGAGACCACTAGTGGACACCCAGGGATACAGAGACCAGACAGCATGACATGGAGTCTGTGACATTCTCACCAAAACATGATTGCCTTGCTTGAAGTGGCCACAACAAGTTTTTATACTGGAAATCCGAACAGGAGACAAGTGGTCCTCCATCGAAATTAAATCAAGCTGGACCCCCAAGAAAATGGTTCACTGAGAAAGTGTGAGAGCACACTTCTTACTGTTGAACCTGAGGCCAAGAGATCAAAGCTGGTGAAGAAGAATGTCTCTGTAACAACTCACCATTTCCTTGAAATGGGTCAAGATTAGCCATTTGTACAGGTAGTTGAGCAGACAAATGCTCTGGTCCCTCAATGGGGCCAGAACATCATCCATGCACTTTGTGAACATCCATGCATTACATTACAAAGCCAGACCGAAGTGAAGAATCCTGTACTCGAACACCATTCCTCCAAAGACAAACATGAGGAACTTTCTGTGCCACTGAACAACTTGAATATGAAAGTAAGCATCCTTCAGGTCTACAGTAATGAACCAATCCCCCGCATGAACATAAGCCAGAATAGCCTTCAACGTTAGCATTTTGAATATCGCTTTGTAAAGAGAAAAATTCAGCCAGCGCATATCTATAATATCTCAGACTGCCATCCTTTTTCAGAAGGTGGAAATAGCATCTGAAGAAGCGATTCAAGTCTTTTGTAGAGACCTCCTCTATCGAACCCTTGAGGAGGAGTGAGGAGACTTCCTGCGGGAGAACAGAAGCCTCTGAGGCCCTCTTTACCGCAGTAAGTTGAACCTTATCGAAACGGGGGATTGTGAATTGGATCCAGGTCCCCAAGATGATCATGCACCTGTGTACACGGGCATGGAATTAACAGCGGCAGAAGAGGGCTTGTGGTGATGGGTTGGCTCATGAAAACTGGAGTAGGGGCATGGTCTTGTTATGAGTAAGGGTGGCTGATGCATGGAGAATGCCGCAAGCATCTCCCATCATGTAAGCAGCACCCGTAATGGAAACGGGTTATGAGGGGAGAAAGCCTGAAGCTTTAATGACTGCTTCTGAAGGAAGGAAATCTAAGGGGCGGTCACTAATATTAGAGAGTGGTGCCCATGCCCACGCCATCAGCCAATGAACTGGCATGATTGGACCATTACATACCCAAGGGGTGCTCCCATTGTGTCATAGTTATGCAGCATTGAGTGAACCTATGAAAGAGAATATAAACCAACTCATATATGCAATTACACATACCAACTAATGCAAATCAGTTTTTCCTCTAGCTCTGCATTTACAGCATAGCGGTTTGTTGTCATATTCATGACCAGTGACTTTGACCTTGTCCTCGGACATCTGTAGATGGTGCTTTTGCCAGAGGTGCAAGACCTGAATCTATTTTCTGGTGGAGCCCAGCAGTGGGAAAACTGGGAGATGTTCCAGAAATACCGATGTATGGAACGCACTCAGGGTGTTATTAAAATCCCCTTAACGGATATTTGCAAAGATTTTATCTTCAGTGTGTCGGCACTACTGCACAATGGAGCTCTTGGTGAGAAAGACAGAAGAATTACAATTGTAAAACTAAGCAAGTAATAGAGGTTTTATGTTTTATGTAATACATGTTTATGCATTTAGAGGTTATTTTTCCCACAAATATTTGCTTTGGGAATTCTGTTTTAAAGCAATCAATATTTTGCTGTTTAGTTTGGTAATGTTGGTGGTGAAGAAATTGCAGACTTCAGCTGTAAAAGTACATTATTTTAAAACTTTTTTTCCTTCAGCCAATTTTCTAATTAAAGTAGGCATCGACTGGAAACTTATCATAGTTTTGCTGAATAAATGCCATTTGTCTCTCAATTATTTATCATTGGCAGAGTGTAAGTGTGACCCCCAAGGTTCTCTGAGCACAGTGTGTGACAATATCGGTGGACAGTGTCAGTGTCAACCCAATTTTATAGGTAGGAACTGTGACACCTGTGCCCCGGACACCTACCTATTTGGACCCTCAGGATGTAGACGTTAGTGAACTCTATGTATATGCACATATACACAAACAATGAACACCAGCATAGCCATATGCATAGAATAACATTAACAATGTTTTTTTGATCATCAGGGTGTGACTGTAACCCACTTGGCTCTCAGAACCCTTTCTGCCACCCCACGACGGGCCAATGTTTATGTGTGCCAGGGGCATATGGGCACCAATGTGGCAACTGTAAGTCGGGCAAACTGGTTACGGGCGAGTGTCTGAACTGCAGGGGTCACACCACAGGCCACAACTGTGAGAGGTAAGAGAGGAAAACATATTGTTTAATATGTCTGATAAATATGATTTGGTGGTATAATGCCACTTAGATGGCAAATTATTTTTCACCCTACATTTAACCTTAGGTTAACATATGTTTAAATCCACAGTAAAGACTGGATTTTACCTTTTAATTGTGAAAACCTACTCCAGACCAGTTAGCAAGGCTTTTCTGGCTTTAACACTAAATTTTGGTATCAAAAATACAGTATAAAGAATGAAAATGTTATAGTGGGTGGTTTAGCAAAGCACAACCAATCATAAACTACCTTAGTCCTTTAATGATTAAATATTCATGTTTACTCATACTTAATCTACTTGTCTGAGCAAAACAGTGAGGAAAAAAAAGTAAAATGTGATTTTTGATTATTGTTGTTGTTTCAAAAGAGAGCAAGTGCAACATTTTAACAGAAAGACGAGCAGTTTTTTAAACAAGTTGCATGCTCACTGTGTGCTGTATATTTATTCAAAAGTTAGAACTCCCTAGGCCATGTGGTGCAGCTCAGCCTCTGGGCTCAGTGGACTCTGACAAGCCAATTATTTAAAATGTGTCCTGCTAGTGCATTTAAAGTGCCTTGAAAAATTTAAAGTTGCTGCTTTGTTCTGTTGTAAGCTGTGGTTTAAGGACATAGCTTCATAGGTTAATCATAATTGTGTAATCATAATTGTTTATATTATAAGTTTATTTAAATGAAAATTTATTTCCATAATAAAATGTACATGAATTCATCAAAAGGTCAAAACTGACACAATGTTGAATTTTATTTTAAAGAGGAATGTTTTGTGTGTGTTTATAAAAGGAAGATTAATATGTGAATAATACAGTTTATTTCATTTTTCATTTAATTTATTCATTGTTCATTTATTCATGTATTGTTTACTTGTTATAACTCATTTATTAATTTTAATAGTTGCTTTTGAAAATTGTAATTAATGAGTAACTTTACTCAGAAACGTATATTATATTAAGTAACATTTAGTTGTGATTTATGCATCTTATATCCAATATGCAATTATTAACTAATATTTCATTGATCTTCATGTGTGAAAACAACATTGTGAATGGAACGTGGACTGAATCTCAATCACAACTAATCTAAGTCTGCGTTCAAGACCGGGGACAGTGTCTCTCCTCTGATTAACAGCAGCAGGTTCTGAGAATCAAACATTCAGATCCCAGAGGTGAGCAGAGCACACACACCTACAGGTTTAAATTCAACACACACATGCTGTATCTGAAGTGTGTGGTGATCATCTCCTGTAGGTGCGGCGGACAGCATCAGAGAGTATAACGAGGAGTCTGGCGAGGCGGAGTTTCATCAATCAATCAATCAATCACCTTTATTTATATAGTGCTTTAAACAAAATACATTGCGTCAAAGCACTGAACAACATTCATTTGGAAAACAGTGTCTCAATAATGCAAAATGATAGTTAAAGGCAGTTCATCATTGAATTCAGTTATGTCATCTCTGTTCAGTTTAAATAGTGTCTGTGCATTTATTTGCAATCAAGTCAATGATATCGCTGTAGATGAAGTGACCCCAACTAAGCAAGCCAGAGGCGACAGCGGCAAGGAACCGAAACTCCATCGGTGACAGAATGGAGAAAAAAACCTTGGGAGAAACCAGGCTCAGTTGGGGGGCCAGTTCTCCTCTGACCAGACGAAACCAGTAGTTCAATTCCAGGCTGCAGCAAAGTCAGATTGTGCAGAAGAATCATCTGTTTCCTGTGGTCTTGTCCTGGTGGTCCTCTGAGACAAGGTCTTTACAGGGGATCTGTATCTGGGGCTCTAGTTGTCCTGGTCTCCGCTGTCTTTCAGGGCAGTAGAGGTCCTTTCTAGGTGCTGATCGACCATCTGGTCTGGATACGGTCCGGATCTGGGTGACTGCAGTGACCCTCTGATCTGGATACACACTGGATCTGGTGGCTACGATGACCTCGGAATAAGAGAAACAGACTAATATTAGCGTAGATGCCATTCTTCTAATGATGTAGCAAGTACATAGGGTGTTATGGGAAATGTTCCTGGTTTCGGTTTACCTAATTAATGCAGCCTAAAAATCCTTTAACGGATTTGGATATTAAAAGCATATTAGTATGTTATGTGTATGCCAGGTTAAAGAGATGGGTCTTTAATCTAGATTTAAACTGCAAGAGTGTGTCTGCCTCCCGAACAATGTTAGGTAGGTTATTCCAGAGTTTAGGCGCCAAATAGGAAAAGGATCTGCCGCCCGCAGTTGATTTTGATATTCTAGGTATTATCAAATTGCCTGAGTTTTGAGAACGTAGCGGACGTAGAGGAGTATAATGTAAAAGGAGCTCATTCAAATACTGAGGTGCTAAACCATTCAGGGCTTTATAAGTAATAAGCAATATTTTAAAATCTATACGATGTTTGATAGGGAGCCAGTGCAGCGATTACAGGACCGGGCTAATATGGTCATACTTCCTGGTTCTAGTAAGAACTCTTGCTGCTGCATTTTGGACTAGCTGTAGTTTGTTTACCAAGCGTGCAGAACAACCACCCAATAAAGCATTACAATAGTCTAACCTTGAAGTCATAAATGCATGGATTAACATTTCTGCATTTGACATTGAGAGCATAGGCCGTAATTTAGATATATTTTTGAGATGGAAAAATGAAGTTTTACAAATGCTAGAAACGTGGCTTTCTAAGGAAAGATTGGGATCAAGTAGCACACCTTGGTTCCTAACTGATGACGAAGAATTGACAGAGCAACCATCAAGTCTTAGACAGTGTTCTAGGTTATTACAAGCAGAGTTTTTAGGCCCTATGATTAACACCTCTGTTTTTTCTGAATTAAGCAGTAAGAAATTACTCGTCATCCAATTTTTTATATCGACTATGCATTCCATTAGTTTTTCAAATTGGTGTGTTTCACCGGGCTGTGAGGAAATATAGAGCTGAGTATCATCAGCATAACAGTGAAAGCTAACACCATGTTTCCTGATGATATCTCCCAAGGGTAACATATAAAGCGTGAAGAGTAGCGGCCCTAGTACTGAGCCTTGAGGTACTCCATACTGCACTTGTGATCGATATGATACATCTTCATTCACTGCTACGAACTGATGGCGGTCATATAAGTACGATTTAAACCATGCTAATGCACTTCCACTGATGCCAACAAAGTGTTCAAGTCTATGCAAAAGAATGCTGTGGTCAATTGTGTCAAACGCAGCACTAAGGTCCAATAAAACTAATAGAGAGATACACCCACGATCAGATGATAAGAGCAGGTCATTTGTAACTCTAAGGAGATCAGTCTCAGTACTATGATACGGTCTAAATCCTGACTGGAAATCCTCACATATTCCATTTTTCTCTAAGAAGGAATATAATTGTGAGGATACCACCTTTTCTAGTATCTTGGACAGAAAAGGGAGATTCGAGATTGGTCTATAATTAACAAGTTCTCTGGGGTCAAGTTGTGTTTTTTTTATGAGAGGCTTAATAACAGCCAGTTTGAAGGTTTTGGGGACATATCCTAATGACAATGAGGAATTAATAATAGTCAGAAGAGGACCTATGACTTCTGGAAGCACCTCTTTTAGGAGCTTAGATGGTATAGGGTCTAACATACATGTTGTTGGTTTAGATGATTTAACAATTCTTCCTTTCCTATAGTAGAGAATGAGTGGAACTGTTCCTCAGGGGGTCTATAGTGCACCTGATGTGATACTGTAGCTGACGGCTGAATGGTTGCAATTTTATCTCTAATAGTATCGATTTTAGAAGTAAAGTAGTTCATAAAGTCATTACTGTTGTGGTGTTGGGAAATGTCAACACTTGTTGAGGCTTTATTTTTCGTTAATTTAGCCACTGTATTGAATAAATACCTGGTGTTATGTTTGTTTTCTTCTAAAAGAGAATAAAAGTAATCAGATCTAGCAGTTTTTAATGCTTTTCTATAGGATATGCTACTTTCCCGCCAAGCAATACGAAATACCTCTAGTTTTGTTTTCCTCCAGCTGCGCTCCATTTTTCGGGCTGCTCTCTTTAGGGTGCGAGTATGCTCATTATACCATGGTGTCAAACTGTTTTTCTTAACCTTCCTTAAGCGTAAAGGAGCAACTGTATTTAAAGTGCTAGAAAAGAGAGAGTCCATAGTTTCTGTTACATCATCAAGTTGTTCTGAGGTTTTGGATATGCTAAGGAATTTGGATAACTTAAAAAGCAGTCTTTTGTGGTAGAAGTGATGGTTTTTCGATACTTGTAACAAGAAGTAGAATTTACAATTTTGTCTATATGAAGTTTACACAGAACTAAATAATGATCTGAGATATCATCACTTGGCTGAATAATTTCAACACTATCAACATCAATTCCATGTGACAGTATTAAATCTAGAGTATGATTTCGACAATGAGTAGGTCCTGAAACATGTTGTCTAACACCAATAGAGTTCAGAATGTCTATAAATGCTGATCCCAATGCATCTTTTTCATTATCGACATGGATATTAAAATCACCAACTATTAAAACTTTATCTGCAGCCAGAACTAACTCGGATGTAAAATCACCAAACTCTTTAATAAAGTCTGTATGGTGCCCTGGTGGCCTGTATACAGTAGCCAGTACAAACATAACAGGGGATTTATCATTAACATTGGTTTCTCTGGATAATGTTATATGAAGCACCATTACTTCAAACGAGTTATACTTGAAGCCTGCCCTCTGAGAAATCCTGAAAACGTTGTTATAAATTGAAGCAACTCCTCCCCCTTTGCCTTTTAGATGCGGCTCATGGTTATAACAGTAATCTTGGGGCGTGGACTCATTTAAAATAATGTAATCATCAGGTTTTAGCCAAGTTTCTGTCAAACAGAGCACATCTATATTATGATCAGTTATCATATTATTTACAAAAAGTGTTTTCGTAGAAATGGATCTGATATTCAATAAGCCAATCTTTATCATTTGTTTATCCATATTGCATTTGTTTTTTATTTGTTGAACCTCAATTAAATTGTTAACCTTAACTTGGTTTGGACGTTTTTTGTATTTTCTAGTTCGTGGAACAGACACAGTCTCTATAGTGTGATATCTAGGTGAAAGAGTCTCAATGTGCTGAGAATTAACTGACCTCTGTGACGGGAGGCAGCTAGCAGACGGTCGGTTTAGCCAGTCTGAATTAGCCGGCATGAATACAAATCTTACTGTATTTACGTTTAGCATTAGCCAGCACTTTTAAATTTGCCAAGATGTCAGGCGCTCTGGCTCCCGGTAAACATTTGACTATGGTGGCTGGTGTCTATATTCACGTTCCGTACAATAGAATCACCAATAACTAGAGCACTTTCATCAGGTTTCTCAGTGGGTGCATGACTGAGTGGGGAGAACCTGTTTAATGTTTTGATCGGAACAGAAGAGCGGTGTTTTGACCCACGACTACGCTGCCTCACTGTCACCCAGTTGCCCTGCTGCAGGGGCTCTGTTGCCGGAACCGGACAATGTACAGGAATCCCTGAGCTAGACGCATCCAAAGCCATATCTAGAGCCCTAACATTCTTACTGTCCTCAATTAAAGTTTGGATGCGTGTCTCTAATTCATGTCAATAAAGCTGTCTCTGACCCAAAAAGTACGGTTGAAGAATCTGCTCAGATACGGAAAGCTGCTGAGACCAAACTAGAGAGCAAAGAGGAAGAATTTAACCGGACGCATCAGCTGCATTTACAGAGGCTGGACAAAACTGGATCTGAAATGGACTCCATAGACCTTTCACAACTAAGCCATCGGGTAATTTATCTACATAAAATAATAATAACAATAATATAAAAACAAGTTAGTGATTAGCCCAATCAAGGTGGCCAAGGTCTAAAAGGTCTGGATACGCAAGACTACTATTTTGGTGCTTGTGCTTATCACATAGCATACATACTTATGATAAATATTAAAATTGAAACAATGTGCTTCTTATTTGAATGTATAGAACGTATGTTTTGAGTTATTGAATGTGTAAATGTGTGTGTAGCTGTGTGGAGGGGCGTCTGCTCTAGATGGTTTGCGGAAACTGTGGTGGTCTGGGATGTGTGAGCGAGGATGGCATGTCCCAGTGTGGGGGGGAAGGATGTGAGACCATTGTGACTCAAATTCAAGAGACCTTGAACAAAGTCAAAAACCAAGATGCCCTGCACGCTATAGGAGAAATAAGCAAGCTTAGCAAGATGGTAGGGATTCACAACACTATTATTATAATTTATTAATTTATTTATTAAATCCCCTGAAATTCATGTGTGTGTGTGTGTGTGTGTGTATATATTTATATATATATGTATATATATACACACACACACATTTCTATTTGAAAGTTTTGGGTTAGTACTTTTTTTTCACAAACAGGTATTAAATTGATCAAAAGTGACAGTAAAGACTTTTACATTGGCTTTGACCTGAAAAACAGATCACATGTTTCCACAAAAATATTAATTAGCAAAATTGTTTTCAATTTTCATAATAACTTCGATTTTAAGTATGGACGTGCATATAAGGACATGCATGGGTGTTTCTTGCAGGTGTCAGATGCTCGAGGACATGCAGATAAGGCCAAGCTTAATGCTCAGGATGTGTTAGTGAGAGCCAATCAGAGCAAGGCACGAGTGGAACAGACCAATGAGGAGCTCAGAGACCTCATTCAGCAAATACGAGACTTCCTCACAAGTATGAATTGTCACATATAGTAAACACTCACACTTTGGCTGTGTCCAGACTTTCTTCAAACACACAAATGTATAGTCTGCAAGGTATGCAGATCTATATGACACACCACTATATTTGTTTCTTATACCAACTGTCTTTTTGCTACAAACCATTGATATATACAGTACTACTATCAGACCATGGTAGATCATGTATAACTGATTATATCATGTGTGTGTAGACGAAACTGATCCAAAGCGTATAGAGGAAGTAGCTGATGAGGTGATGAAACTGAGTTTGCCAGTGTCAGTGCCTGGTGCTCTGAAGAACGTGACCACATAGATCCGCGAGCATGTGGCCAGACTGACACAGGTGGATGATATTCTGGCCCAGACGGCAGAGAACGCACACACTGCACAGAGACTCATGCAAGAAGCACAGGCTGCCGAGTGAGTAATCACACACTTTTAGACATTGAAGTTTCAAAAATATACTTTTAAAACACTAACAATAATAAACAGATGCAAAATGTAAACAGATACAAAACAAGATTGTCAGCCTTTTTGACTCCAGGGCCCTGTTTTGTCCAAGAAAGAGGCGCTATCTATTGTATGATGATATCTACCTGCGGTACCGCTAGTTATTATATAAAAATAAATCTCAATTTTAGTTTTTTTTAGGTTCACCTTTTTAAGGGGGACACTGCTGTCAAAAACAGTTTTTTCATGCACCTGTCTATTTTTTGATTTTTGGTGTTTTGGCTTTAAATAAAGTTTTTTTTTTTTTCAAACTAATGGAAAGAAACATCCAAAAGACACTGTTAAGTGTTTCTTTTATAGCACTTTATCTAGTTGTGTCAACAGATTTCAATTACACTACACATTTCTAAAGACCATTTTCTCAAAATGAGTTTTTTTCTCCTACACTGAGCCATAAATCTCTACTTAAGTGGCACTTACACACACCAAACTTGTTTATTCCTGTCTATATTCTGAAGGTTTTTACAGAGGGATTTTTGCATATATAATTTTCTTGATTATATACAACATTATATTCCCCCAAATAATTGCACACACTAAACTTTACGTTTATTCTTGTCTACATTCTGAAGGTTTTTACAGAGGGATTTGTTCATACATAATTTTCTTGATTATATACAAAATTTTACCCCCCCCCCCCCCCCCCTCCCAAAAAAATTTTTTTTTTTTTAGAAAATATATTGTTTTCTGGCTGTTCAAAGTATTTTCTGAATTATGGAGTGACAAAAAGAGATACCCAGAATTCCATGTGTAAAGACATTTGACTCTTAATATGTCGAAAAAAATGTAACAATAATTTTGAAATTTACTTCTTCCAGTGTTCAGATTTTTGAACTAGAAATGTATGCAAATTAGTGCATATTTTCTTATTAAACAATGCCTCATTTGCATATTTAAACATAACATTTTTGAAAACTTGTAATTCAGTACAAAATAAATGTTTGCAGTTATCAGTGTAATCAACCGAGTATGTAAGGTGATAACTATTAGTTTTTTTTTACCCTATTCACCTGCAGTGTCTCACGTTAACATGACAAATATAACTGAATATGACTAATTTTAGGACTACTATCACAGCTTGATTGTAAATGACGCACTAATAAAAAATATTATTCAGTGATGATTTATTGATTTATAAGTCCCTTATTTGACCTGAAGCATGCTCTTCTGCTGTCTGTTTGGATAATGGTGCAGGATCTTAGGGACAGTCATAATCTGTGCGGTCAACCGATTAATCACATTCAAAATAAAAGTTTTTGTTTACATAATAAATGTGTCTGTACTGTGTATATATTCTGTAAATATAAAACCACACACAAATTCGTGTATATATTTAGAAAATATTTACATGCATATATTTATATTCCTATCATTGATATTATTCATAAATATATTGAATATATAAACATAAAAAAATTCTCACACGTGTGTATTCATATATACATAATTAATATACACAATACACACATTATGTAAACAAAATTAAACATTTGACAGCACTAGTAAAAATTATATACATTATTTTCCCTCAGTAGATATTGAAATGCTTCACATTTCATTTCATGTCTAGATTAAGGTTATAGGCCTATATAATAAGAATATTTTAACGTGACCTTCAAAAAACACATAACGTCTGTTACATGTACTCTAATAAAATCAACCCCTGCAACACAAAAACCTCCTTTATTACATAACGGCGTGTGTTTTGTGTGTGTATCACAGTGAGAGAGCTACTGCACTGAAACAGGCCACTGATGAGGTGAAGGAAACTCTAGAGGATACTGAGCGTGCTCAGACTGCTGCCAGCGAAAAACTGAAAGAGGTGGAGAAAGACATAAACCAAACAAAACATCAAATCGCTGATGTGAGTATATATACATTTCTTATATCTCTTATGTCCTTTAAACATAGTCTGTTTTTTATTTATTTTATTTTATGAAATGTGTGTCTACAGGTACAATCAAAAACTGAAGCGACTGAGTTCAAACTGAGTTTGAGCACAAGAACACTTCTGGATATTGAGAGAGAGGTTAATGAACTCCAACAGAAAACTCTAGAAACGTACAGCAGTGAAAATCAAACTCAGAATACAAATTCTTGAATACACAATCATATTTTGAACATTTTTCCAATTTATGTATATATTAAAATACATTTTGATAATGTTTTGGGGGACATAAAGTTAAAAATGTGATACAACTGTCCTGATATTATCATGAAGAATAAAGTAAAAAACATTATCAAGTAGTTAGGCATAATATTTTATTATTAGTCATTATATAAAATATTTGGGACACTCTTAAATGCTTTTGACCCATACACGCAGCATTTGTATATTTGTCTATTTTAGGAGTTTGACTCACTCATGCAACATGAGTACAAACTGGCGAGTGGTGTCATAGATCAGAAGGGAGCAGCTGTGTTTAATGCTCATCGGAAAGCTGAGCAACTCCGTCAGGAGGCAAAGGATCTACTGAAAGATGCCACAAAGAAACTAGAGAGACTGAGTGGTAAAACTGCTCACTGACTTGAATATTAGATTATAGACTTGCCTATGATTCCTCACTTTTCTTCCTCTTTAACTCTTCCAGAGTTGGAGAAATCATTTGTGGCATATCAGCGCATTCTGGTGGAGAAAGCACAAGAGATGGATGGGCTGGAGAGTGAGGCCAGAGATGTACTGCAAGATCTCAGTCAGAAAATCACTATCTACAGCACCTGCGCTTAACTATATGATCAAAGATGAATGGATAATGTTATAAGCTCAGACTTTAATCAGATTTCAACCATGTAAATTTGCCTTTTCTATGAAACTATGAAGAAACACATCTAGTTAACTGTGTCCTATATCTATGAGGAATATTGCAGTGTGCAATATCAAGCCCCATCCATTGTTGTGAACAGCAAATCAGGTTGGATCTTCTTGATAAAACTAAGCATGGTAACAATGAAATGCCAAAATAAAAAATCCATTAAATTATGTGATGAAGCGATAAACCACTGTGGCTTCTGGTTTTTAATACATTCATAAAACTGTGGAAACAGCAAAGTGATCGAAAACTTGTTTATGAACTATTTAAATACATTAATATTGATAATACAATAACCATTTATTATTAGTCAGAATAAAAAGCTTGAGTCAACTGCATATGTGACCTGTGCTTGCAAAATGAGTCACAATGAGCAAACTTTCAAAATTGAGTTATTTTTTTTCACATTCTCTATTAAAAGACCTGAATGGGACTCAGAATGATGTATGGACTGAGACTGAGCAACACTGTGTTAAGTTGATAGAATCAACAAAGTCAATTTTGAGAAGAACCCAGTTAAACGTAAAGTGCCGATGCAAAATCACTGAGCAACGTTGCATCTTTTCCTCCAGTTCTTTTCTTAATAATAATTACTAATCACAATATTTTTTTATTTTAACTTTGTAGAAGCAAATAATGCATTACTTTTTTAATTTTACATATAAACAAAAGCATTAAAGTAAGAAAAAACTAAATAGGTGTAATCAAATGTAAAAATCCCTTAAGTCTGTTCATTACAAATAAAGCAGTTCAATAAAGAGCAGCAAGTGATTCCCTCTTTCCTTTTATTGTTAACAATGTGACAGATGGCTATATAAGACCTAAACTACTGTATGCACGGATCTTATACAATGTTTCAGATGTTTTTTTTTTCCCAACGATTCACCAAATGTTCATAATAGATTATGTTTGCGTGAATACTTGACTACTGTAGTTATTATGATACGTGTATTTATCGTGATCGCGCGCGCTTCGGAAGACAGTCTGCATGAGAAACCAGCGGAGAAAAAGTACGCCTCAGAAAACCTACAAATAAAAATAATGAAACATCTAAAATTTTAATTCGGAGCATTTGGGACTACTAGAAGAGGGGTTAATTAACCAATTTCCAATTAACCAATTTTTTGTTGTTTGTTTTTGTTTAATTTTTTTGCCTCTAGCTCAAAATTAGCCCATGGCATTCCAACCTCCAACTCATTCGGGTCTCATATGTAAATTACGTTGTGACGCAATCTTCTCTAACGGTCGGTTTAATCGATTTCATTGCTGAAGCTGCAGAGTGACATTTGAGATTGAAAAAAGTAAGTCGATAGACACAATGACAGCTTAACTCAAGATTCAAGAAAACAGGTTTGTGAATAACTAATTTTACAAAAAAACGAACTAGTCATGACTGAAATATATTTAAACATCATTGTGGAGTTACGTTAATGTAACGTTAGCTAACTAAAGTTACAAGTAACATTAACGTTAGCTGTCTTCTCTACATTTTCAGTAGATAACGTTACTATGTTTGTATGTGTACAATAGTTATATATATATATATATATATATATATATATATATATATATATATATATATATATATAAAATTAAATAATTCAACCATTGAGTTATAGCATTGTTTCTAGAATATGTACTAGCAATGTCCTATTAGCACATTTTTTTAATCGGTTCTTCAATGAATCAATCACACAGCTAAATTAATCAATAACTTACTCTGAATCAGACTGGATCAGTTCACTCAAGTACCGAGTCGTGTGGAGTAAATTCGATGTTTGGCAGTCTTTTCTGATTTATTTGTATCTAGCCTGGAGTTATGTTAAAATGTAGCGGAGTGGACTTTAATGCTTGTAAGGCTGATGATACCCGTAACTTTTTAAGCAATGGGTAACACATTATCTTACTGGATACTTCAGATCGGTCCCGAGTCATTCGTGGGTCTTGTGCCTTACCTTGGTTGCTCGTTGATGACACCATTAGCCAAAGTTGCCCGGCATCATTGCTCAAAATTTGTTCCGTGTATCATCAGTTTAAGTTTATCATCCCACGTGTCCGACGAGATTAATGGAAGCTTTTTTCCCCTGTAGTTTAATACCGGAGTTAATTCAAACTCCGTTTCCTTCATCAACCACAAGAGGGCGACACCCATCTGAAAGTCTGAAATAAGCGTCATCAGTGACCTTTGAAAATCATGAAAGGCATTCCTCGAATCACGTCTCGCGAAGGATTATCTTTCAGGTAACAAACGTCAAACAACAAAGACAGATTTTATATATATATATATATATATAAGTGAACTCAACAACTACATTTTCATAACAAAAATACAATTAAAAAATAATACGTTTCCATCTAATGAGAAATGCATCAGGTGGTTGATTAAATAAAGAATCGACAAATAGTCAAATTTCAGTAAAAATGAGGCCGTTTATTGTTAAGTTTAGATAATAATTAAGACCTGTATGGTCTCCTACCACATGGACACTGAAGCATGTATAAAACAAATAAAATCACTTTCCCCATGCTTACAGGTAAAAGGCCACAACTCTAGTACAACACCACATTTTAGTTCAGTGGATGGGTAAATTCAGATTTTGTGGCTTTATACAATCTTCAGTCAAAACCACAGGTAGGCATGCACTCAAAGGGACAACGGTAATAATGCTGAAATCGGTTTCCATTGTGGGAATCATTAAAGCAAATGAAACAAATGTATATAAAAATAGTCTAACTTCCATTAGGAACAGTTCAGAATGTTACATCAACTTGACAGAGACATTTGTTTCCATCTCATGTGCTAGTTTCTAGAACCCCAAGGCATTTCTATTGCATAATAAACAAAAAGACAGTGTTTCCATCTTTTGTGGTCAGTACAGAGCAGCACTGCTCAGACTAAAGAATACAAAATAAAATTAAAAACACACAGATTCTCATAAACCTGGGTGCTGGGTTTTAAAGTGCCAGTGAAAAGAACTTCAGGCCATTTCATTAGTACAAATAATGCTAAAAACAACAACAACAACAGTAAACGGATGAAACTTAACAAAGCATGTCTAAAACGTGTTTGTTTGCATGTCACTCAAAATTTTTAAATCAGGTACACATTTTAGTGCATAAAGAAAATCGAGCATTTTTTTTAAGACCATTACTTTTTTTTTTTTTTTTTATTCTAACAGTATGATAATCTCCCAAACATTCTCATTACTGCAATTAAAGTAAGAAAGAAAGTTACTTATTAAAATGATCATAAATCGTTTCCTAATAGAATGCGATGCATCACAGTAATAAGAAACTACTGAGAGTTAATCAAGAATAATGAAAATAATAATAAATGAGAGAATTACTCAAAAGTAAAACACCCTTGAGAAAATATGTAATGACAATAATGTCAAAATACAAAAATAATAATAAAATAAAATACAAAAACAATGTGGTCTCTAACAAGTCTTCATTTTCTTTATGCAAAATATGTTTTTTCTTATGATCGTAGAATGAAATATTACCAAGATGTGTTTTTGTGAGCCATCTCCACCTAAAAGAAAGGACATGAAGCATGTAAAAAGGTTGTTAACCTTCATCACAAAAGCTGTTTGAAATAACACAACACAGTTATAGAGATGGACCCGTTTCTACAGTACATCATGAATACTCTTTCACATAAACACAACAGACCAAAAAAAAAAAAAAAAAGAGGAAGTGGTAAAGCCATCATCTTGGGACAGTCACATTATAAAGGGAATATCCCAGGAGGAGCACTTTATCTGACAAGAACATCACAGAACACGCATGCAGGCGCATGTTTCATGTCCCTCATCTGGGCAGCAGCATCCGTTCTATTGCACACTGCAAATGCTCCCAGTTGCTCCAGCTATACACCAGTAGACACACACATACAAAAGTCCCAAACATATGTAGTCGACTCCGCATTAGCGGAGCGGAAAACTTAGCAGCAGTGGAGACGCAGACTAGGATCACGGTGACGATGGCCAACATGATGTTGATGCATTTTCCCAGCAGCACTTTGGCGTCAGCGCTTTCCAACTGCAAGACCTGCTGTTGCTGTTGCTGTAACTCCAACTTACTCACTCGCGTCTGACAAACTTCTAAAGCATCCTTCGGAGAGGAAAAGAAAGAGATGCAAAAATTCCAGTTCTCATATCTGATTGGCAAAGCAGCGGTCCATAATTGCTGATATTTAATATAACGTCCACTAGAAACCTGGAGTGATTTTACAGCACTTGGAACAGGGAAATGAAATTTGTTGCCTGCATTATTCCAGACTTAAATATTCTGTGTATATGTACGTGCGTGCTATAACAATTCAGTATACTTTCATTGACTATGCATTTGGTTATATGCTCAATATATGTATGGATTCACATCAAAACTGAAGTATTTGTCTTAAATTTTAATTCAAAATCAAATCATATCTGGTGTCTAAAATACAGTTATGTGGACTGAGATTTTAGTTTTGGTTGTTGTGGTTGGTTTAGAATAAAGCTCAGCTTATAAGGGAAAATATACCTTCAATGTATTATCACGTTGTGGCTGGTGAGAACACAGAGTAACATTAATCTGGGATTCCATTTATGGAGTGCTTTGCATACGTTTTTCATGTGTCTTGTGTATGTGAGTGTGTTTGTCTGTACCTGTATATCTCGTGCTCGTTCGCAAGCTTGATAGGCCATCTTCTCTTCGACGCTGGCTAGTTCTTGTTTGAGGTTTGCGGTCTCGTTCTGATGAAGCTCTGTGAGGTCATTCAGCTGGTCCTCCAACCGCTCACACCTGATACAGAAGAACAACAAGTGTGTGAAAGATATAGAGAGGAAATTGCGCTGTCTGCCAAGATGATAAGACCAGCTTATGTTACATTTTTTTATGTTGGTTGCCAGCATGATCTCCCAACATGCCACAAATGATCAAAAGACAGGTGGGAGCCTATGATATTTTAACATTCGAGTGATTCGCTGATAATTACTTGCATGACATGTCAGTCCCTCCAGAAAAACACGATTATGCGATCGCCCGATTTAATGCATAATCAGCCAAAGGCCGCATATTTATGCGGGGTCGCATTTTTTCAAATACGCGGCTCTTTTGCCGCATAATTTGCCGATTTCAGAAAGCAAAATATGCGGGGCTAACATGATTTCATAATCCCTGTATTTTCGTTGCAAAAAACTCACATATATATTAGCAGAAAGTAAAAAAATGTTGCGTTTACTTCACACAAGTAAAGCGCCATTTTGAGAAAAAGGTGTTGGGGGAAATCACTTTTTTTCTCTTTTTCATCAAACCGCAGTTTTTGCAAGTTCACGCAATTTCATCGCATAAAATTGCAAAAATATCCCGCATATTCCATCGCATTTTTTAAGAAAACGTGCCGCAAAATCAAGGATTTTTGCCCGCAACAATCACAAAAAAAATCCGCGTTTTTCTGGAGGGACTGATATGTGATGAAAGATAAATGGTTGAAATGTATAAAATATATACTATTTATATTTCTTTTGTCTAAACAATTAATAGAACACTTAAGATTGAAGTAAATTTTAGAAATAACATTATGAATGTACAACAACGTTATAAATCAGAAGTTCTGTCATGAAACTCTAGATGGCGCAGGCTGATTTGGTCCAACTCAATCTGACATAATAATGTTAATATCAAAATGTAATTGAAGGAATATTTACCTGTACCGCTCCTCTTGTAGTGTTTGTGTAATATTCTCAAATTCACATTTAAACTGGGTCTTCAGAGTCTCGATGTCTTCTGCAAGCAGAGTCTGATTCTCTCTCAACTCCCTGATCTCCTCCCAAGCTTCCACCAGCCGGCTGCTGTTTTCCCCGTGGCCTCCTTCTCTCCCCGACACACAGTGCTGCCCCGTCACACCTGATCCAGTCACATGACCGTTGCTCTCAATCGACACTGACGTCTCTGTGGAGCACTCGTCATCGCTTGGGTATTTGGGTTTAGAGCTTATCGTGGCGCTGCCGCTCAGATTTCGGGCTCCCCCTTCCGCCTGCAGCCCACTTCCCGTCTCCATGGTGCTCTTCAGGTGTGCGATGTTGTCCGCGCTACCAAACTTGTTGCGAATGAGATTTGCAATCTCTCTGGATTTGCTGAAGAAGAACGGAGGCGACAGTGAAACTCCCGGGCCAATCGTTTTGGCTTTGTCCAAATGTGGGTGGCGCCCACTTCCAGTGACTACACTTTCCTTGAGGTTGTATCTGTGCAGCTCATTTTCTTTGGAGTGTGGCGGCGTGTGTTTTGTCCCGTTCGAGAGGTCACACTCCTTCATCTTGCGTTGATACTGCTCTAGCTTCTTCTGAAGCTGAATGATATTGTGTGCCGTTTTCTGGTTCTTCTTCTCAAACACCTGTTTGATACGACTGCTCTGCTGCTTGTCGGCACTGTTAATGAGTTTGAGATACTCAGCCACGTTCTCATCCTGTAGATTTTGTTCAATTCTCAGCTGCTCTTTCACTTTCAGCACTTTCTGCTGCAGGGTGTCCAGACCAGTACGTGATCGTGGGGTGTCCCGTACCACCGGATCAGAATCCAGATCTAAACAGGTCTCTGAACCTCCTCTACGCATGACCATTGGCACGCTGAGGGTGATCACATCACAACCTTTCTCCGCCTGAAAAGAAACCGAGAGAATGAAATTAATAACTTCAGGACGGATACAATATAAGTGTTCATTTTTGTAGTATATATTAGTATTGTTTTTGTTATGTACTTTTGAGGTATGTACTTCTGTATCCAAACCTCAACAAAGATGCAGATAAAATTGAGAATTTGATTTCCACAAAGTAGTTCTTTTGAACTGCACATTTCAGTGAATAATTTCAAAAGGCTTGTTGAGAAAATCATTAGCGTCATCACTTATTATTAAGTTCTTGCGCTACGCATGCGTCCAAGATTATAAGAAATTTATAATATTTATATGCATATTTATAGGACTTCTAAAATGGATATAACAGAGGCACACAGTTTGACAATATCCAGGCATTAAACTGCCTTAGCAACCATAAGACAATAGAAGGCATACTTTATTAGAACAGGAAATAAACAAAAGGAGGCTTATTTTCAGCCACAGAGTCACATGATGGCACCACCTAGAACTGAAAAATATAAAAGCTCCACAACAATTCTCTTGTCTGAGTAATAAAAAGTTCACTTGTCCGGAAAGAAAAAAAAAACGTTAGAATAATATTAGAATAATAATACACGGTCACTGGCTCTTACCTTGAAAAATTATTTTTGTTGGCTCATTTGTTTTGATTTTTCATAAGAGTCTCTCTCACATTGAGACAGGACGCACTAGTCTCAACTGGTTTGTTACTGTCAAAAACTATCCTTTATCAATAACTATTTACACTGAATGTAATGCAATGTAATGACTGATGAAGAGAATGGTTCTTTTGTGGCTTTGTAGTAAACGAAGATTTGGGTCAACATTTTTTGGACTGAAATAAGCCCTGGACCAAATGGAGTGGAAGGAATTCCTCTCAGAATGAGGAAATAAATGAAGCCCTTCATAAGGTCACTTAATGCGCCTGTGAAATGGGCTGACAATAATAAGCCATTCCCCAGGGTCCTGAAGGACATCAAATTCATTTAGGCAAACTAAAAGGGCAGTTCATCTAAAATTGAACACTATCATAATTTACAGGTCAATCCATTTTAAGTGCTCCAATGGACCACCGTACACTGTACTTTGGTACCGACTAACAAAACATTTATAGGTACTGTATGTAATTTATTGACCGTACGAAAGCATAAAATAAATTTGCAGATATTTAGGAAACATGTTAAGTTCTCAAAATTATATATATATATATATATATATATATATATATATATATATATATATATATATATATATATATATATATATATATATGCTACACAATGCTACAGCCAGTTATGCTACTTTTGAAATGTGTGTTCTGTGTCAGAATGTCTGTTTTTGTTTTTGGTCTGTGTTACTCTGTCCACTGCCATTTAACCCATTAATATTCTGACACTCCAGGTTGCCAGTTGGTGTAAAACACAGCGCACTGCAGCCATGGAGTGAGTGAGCAAACAGTGTAAGGGGCCGTTCACACAAAAAGTACCTTTGCATCTAAAATGTGAGGAATGGATTTTAAAAAAAGGTGCAGCACAGAACACAAGTAGCTTGCTTGAGACACGCTTTTGAGACGTGATGCAATAACAGATAAAAACAGTTGCTATGCCAACTTGCTACTGTAAACAAAAGCTTGCATGCTTTGTGTGAAAATTGACCTTTGCTGAAATTTCACTGATGCAACTGCACATTAAAAGTGGAATTGTCTTGATCACTATAGTCGATGCAAGTAAAATGTTTTATATGCACATGTACTCTGAAATGTGCTTTAAAGATTATTTTTTGAATGGCTAAAGCCATTCAGAGCACAGATTTTGAGGTTTCCATGCATTTCTGTATAACCATGACACAGAGAAGTTGCTGTGGTTGAAACAATTAACTAATAATAATAAAAAATACAGGTTTTGCAAATTAGAGATAAATAATTTTAGAAAAAAAGTTCAAGGAACTTTTTTCAAGGAACCATCAACAACAGTAAATTCAAGGAACCATCTTGAGATAGACTGACTATTACTCAATCATGTCAAACCCACTTTATTCTTCCATAGAACACAAAATTAGATATTTACTGTATGACTGGTGCAGGTGATTAAAACTGTCAAGCTCAAAAAGACTATAAAAAGTAGTACATAAAGGTCTCACGTCTTTTAAATTTAATTTTCGAATCTGAAAAGCAGAAATTAGATTTTTGGGGTAAGCTAGAAATGAATTAAAAACAAGATGAAAGATACAGAAATGACACGAAGATGAATAGATGATAACACTACGTTCAGTTTCAGTTGAATTATCCCTTTAAATGAACCTGAATGAATCTTTTGTTTGATTGTGAAGATGGTTAGTTTTCATCAGGCCATTCTCTAAGAGCCACATTAGCATTTCTAAACGCCCAAACAACAATAACAGGAGACAGATGGAGGCTGCAATTTCCAAAGTTATGAGCGCTCAATATGGCTTCAGAAGAGCTCTTTTCAGAGCAGAATACTTATTATCATCCGTTATGGATGGATTTTCTGGGTACCCTCATGTAAAACTTTATTCAGATGTCCAAATGTCAGATACTTGCAATTAAATTAAATGCGTCGGTTCCCATGGCAGCTCTTCATCAAGCAGTAACAGGCCGACAGAGAGCAGGGACACAGGCTTTTAGGACTTGACTGCAGTGGAGGAGAGGAAAGATAAGACAAGCAGATGCAAGCCACATGGTGCAAATCCACGTCAACTCAAGTTCATGAATCTGAATAGAAACGAATCTATAAAAAACATCCAGAGACTGGAAGCATATGAGGAAACTGGACGCTTTCGTGATGATGGCAAAGGACTTCTGCAAGCTCAACAAATGTCATACATCAGTTCACTTAGTTTCATTTCACCATTTCTTTGGTTTGAAGACCGTGCGAGTTTCGAAACAGTTGACTGAAGTGGAACTTGACGAATGTTGCACTGTCAGTGAATCTTATAGTCTTGTGTATGTGTAGTTTTGAAATGCCTCAAAGTTTTTATTTTTACATTTTTCTGAATGCCTCAAATGTCCCAAAGCTAACATTACAGCTTGGAAGCGCAAGTTAGCTTGATACATCCAAATAAATAAACCAAAAGTGTCTTAATAGCTGTCATTGGGTTAACTTTTATGTTAAGAAAACCTAATATATGCCAACATAATTCAATGAAACAGAATTAGATGATAGCACAAGATACATTCATTATTATTTTAATACATACTTAAAATTCATCTCAATAAAAAACACCTCAATACCGTCCACTTCATTGGCCCGTCTAATATATTGCTTTATAACAAGTGAAAAGAACATGGCTTTTCTTGCCAAATGGCATTTAATGATTAATGCATGTAAAAGAGCTCCAATCATGTTTCCGTGTGGGTCACTGAAGCGACTCTGAACCTCTTCTTACTTTGACCAGACTGTATCTGTGTCTTCAGGGCAGAAATGCTACTCTGGAGAATAAGGTCAGTCAGATCAAACGTGAAAAACAGGCCGTCTGCTCAATCTACGGTAACCTTCCTGTGACATACACACACCTGGCGCCAGACTTATGTCATCAGTGATCTCTGCAATCTGGAATTAGTCTGGTTTTTATTTTACTTTTTAATTAGCTGCTAAATTAATCCTGTCTAGCATATATGGCTCATATTTCTCACCCCAGTTTTTTTTTTTTTTTTTTACTTAACGACAACAAAAATTGTTACAACCAATCACACATGCACATAAACATAACTGAAACTCAAAGAATGTCTCTCAGCTCTCACAAACTGAGCCTGTTAGTTTCCATATTAAAAGTACATCTTGTTTTGTTTCTAAACTAAAGCCCGACTAAGGTTTACACCCAAACTCTTTGAACAAGGAATGTGTGTACGGAGATTGTATAATCCAACGCTGGATTATTACGAGAGAGAGGTTAAGACAAAAAGATTAGCGCTAGCATGTGGCGAAGAGCTCTTAGCCTTTGAGTGGAGAACAGCTCTGTACACAGAAGACTAATAAAAGCCCTTGTGTGTGTGAGTGAAAAGGTTGTTCACATGCTTTACATAGTGCTGAGGTCTACAAAAAAAATACTGTTGAAATGTAACTACCTACATGAAGTTGAAATCAAAACTTCTTTGTTAGACACTAATAAGCAAACCCTGAAAATCGCCCTCGTTTGCATTTTACAGTGAAGAGTCTAAGTTTCAGATGGAGAGAATGAGGAAATGAAAGAAGATAAATAAAAAATAGCTGTAATGACAAAGTGCTTGGATGGCAGTATCTAACACCATGTTTAAACTACATCCCAAATGCAGTTGCATAGACATTTAACTTCTTAAACACACACACACACACACAACACAAAGCCCTCATAGGAAAGCCAGTGTTTTGGAAATCATACGTTTTAAAGGCTGGGACTATTGTAGTGGAACAGGATTTTCTATTGGCAATCCCCGAAGATAAACGAAAAGATTGAACCGGTTAAACTGCATGCACAGGCCATGTGACTATGCATATTTTAGAGGGTTTCCTACACAAATCTCTGTCTGTATCATCCTACATACTGAACAAAACAACACTGTTTGGAACATTTCAATGTTTTCTTAAAAGACGGTTTCTGGAAATTGTAATAAAAACGGTTTATTACAAATAGTAAAAAACAAACACAAATTCATTCGAAATCACATACTGTCTTAAGAAGTTAATCCTTTGAATAAATATTTATTTTGCAACCGTTACAAAAGTCTGAATGTCTTTCGTACAAATGGACTTCATGTTCTCATTGTCACATAACCGACAGTGTTAGTTTTATTGCTTCACTGCCATTTCCAGCTCGTCTTCTATGGCCTCATTCGATGCGTCTACTGAAAGCAGACTTTAGTGTCTCACTGGAAGTAGTAGGTCTTAATTCAGACGTTCTGCTCTTTGCACATACTGTAGTAGAGAAGTAGCCAAATTGGGTTGCAGTCTCTGTTTTTGTAATGCAACAGAAAGATACGATGTGAATTTATGGTCATGTGTCGTTTTTATTATTTTGTATTACCCAGTTGTGGTTGCACTTGTTCAGTTTGATTTGGCGTAACATACCTATGGAAGTGGGATTATATTCATAAAGCCTAGTAGCTAGGAACAAAGTCCACAGCATAATTCCCCCACAAACAAAAAGCCTGAAAGGATGTGTTCTTACAGACTTCTTTTCCAAATCCCCAGAGTAGATTTGTTCTCTCTTTAAATTCATTAGGAATGAGGCACACACCAGGCGGGAGAGAGTTGTGCAGCTGTGTGTTAACGTGTGTGTGTGTGTGTGTGTTGGCTAAGTGCTAATCCAGTCAAAAGAGCCCTGCTTTAGAGGTAATGTGATAAAACCATATGCAAACCCACATACACATACACAGCCAAATCCTTTTTCCACGCGAAGGCCGCCAAGCATTAACCTGGTTTTATATCTACTTGCATTCTGTATGAAAGTTTCACATTCAGAAAAGTTCCTCGTTGAAATGTCTATCTGTCTTGGTTTCTCTGGGGCTTTCTTCTCCGACTCTGGAATGTGCCGCAGGAACATGTTGTAATGAGGAAGTTCACTCTAGTGTAACAGGAAGAAACATCACTGCTGGACTAGATGTCTTGCAGTCAATTTTGTACTGTATCATTCAAGTCAGCTGGATGTTTTCTTCTGTAGGCTGCACAATTAAATTAACATAATTCAGATGAATACTACCATCACAGTTAATTACAGTGAGATGTTCTCCTGTAATGTCAAGTTTTCTTTGTATATTTGAGTGTATACAATCACTGACATTTCTGGCATGCGCATAAATGGTGAACTAACGGTGTTTAAATAGTTTTACAAACATCAGCCACTCGTCTTTTTTTTGGTATTCATATGCGGAGTAGAATGATAGCATCTTATGGTGTTTAGAAGTCACAGTATCTATCCTACTCTCTATAGCCCCTTTCACACTGCACGTCGGACCCGTCATATTGCCGAAACATTGCCAGGTCGCCTTCTGTGTGAAAGCAACCACGTCCCAGGATCGATTCCCGAAATGAACCCAGGTCGGGGACATAGTAACATTGCCGGGACGAGTGCTGTGTGAACAAAAGCCAGATCTAATGCCATGTCGAAGTTATGACGCGCGTTTTTGCGCGACTCTTTTACCGGCTGTTTTGAAGGAAGATCAACGTTCGCGACGAAAAAATATGTGTAAACTGTAATGAAGCAGAGATCAGTTAGTTCCTCACTTTCCGCACTGACGCCGAGATCGTTCGCTTGCTTCAGTCACGTCACGTGTCGTTACGGCATCTTTACGGGTTGTGTGTGAAAAAACGCACATATACCGGGTCATCACTGGCAGGGTGAAAGTGCAAAATCTAACGACCCGGGAACAATTGCCGGAACACTTTACCCCTGTATTTGTCGGAATGGCAGTGTGAAAGGGGCTTAAATATTACCTCACTGGGTGGGTTGAGACTCTGTCTGAGAACAGAATGGCTGCTGTTGACATGGAAATGTAGGCCTTTGTATGTTAATGTATCCAACTGAGGACTAGATTAGTTTTGCAGATTAGTAAAAAAAAAAAAAAGTTTTCTGGGACTAGAAGATGGGGTCAAAGGGGTCATGCGCCTATTTTTGGCTGTATTTTAAATCTCTAGGTGCTCTACATTAATAATATCTTAAAATTTTCAACTTTAATAATATATTTGCAACTACTTAGTAGCTCTGTAAGAGCTGGAAAAAATAAATAGATTATTTAGCAAATATATTTTGCAGTAAAATATCTGCAGACTGTGAGAAAATGTTTAATTTAGACACGTAAGTATGATTTTTTTTTTTTTTTTTACTATAAAAATGTCAACTTGCATTTTGCAATTTGCTAAAATCCATTGGAATCTGCACTGAACACCATCACGTTTAAATGGGCATGATATCTATTTTTTTCCCCTTCAAATATATTTACATTTTTCAAACATACATCTCATTTAAAACACCCCCACATACATGTACCAGTTCTTGCACAGTTAAAAGTAGAGAAAAGAAATACCGAGCAGTATGAAGCCCTCCCTCACGCAGTGCTAGAAAATATCACTTGTTAATGAGGTCAGTTCATCTCAACAAGCTCATCAGGATCCGACACTGAATCCCACAAGGAGAAACACGCTCATATAAATTAAAGAGATCATTTAACTGAAGCCTCAAAAGTAAAAAACTTTAAATTAACTGTAAATACAAAAAAAAATAATCATTCTGTCACACAAGAAATAACCCTGCCTTAAATTCTGTGTAAGGAAAACACTTCAAGTGCCATCTGTTATCATACTGTTACTTCTAACACATGTGTCTGTGTGAAGACATAAATACTAGGGTGTTTCCAGCATGAAGGCCCTGCAGAAACTTGCTCTGTCTGCTTGTCATGTGACTAAGTACTTAGAAACTCAAGGGCCAGAGGGCAAAGACATGTTTGTGTGAGCAACAGAACGCACTGTAGAACTGTTTGACTGCACTCGAATGTCTCTACAACACACATGTAAATGTCTCACATACACACAATGGCTATGCAGCTGCACACAGACATCAAAGATTCAATGACATGATGTCATGAGAAACTTCCTGTACCTTATCTGGAGTCGCTCAAAAACTGAAACGCTTCATACATGCACATTTACAACGAAAATAAACCTTTCTTATACGGCATCATAAAAGCAAGTGACATTAAAATAAACGTACTGGACTCAACACAACTCTGCTGATAATTCTGATTTGTCAATCAGTTTGTAAAAACATTCAGAATAATGCACTTAAAGTTACACCACCAGAATTGTTGTTAAAGCATTTATAGGTCGGTGACAAATAAGCATGTACACAATAAAGGAAAGGAAAAACACATTTTGTCAAGTTCTTAGATGTATTCATGTTGCTTTTGCATGGCAAAAAAACACCTTCCTTCATTGTTAAGAAAGGTTTTTAAATGCCAGGTTTCTAAATCTAGATTAAATGTCATGTGGTGTAACCAGGTATACGTTGTTATCACATAGATGCTGTCCGCAGGTCTTCAATTTTATTAAACCCAGGAACATTCCTTTAATTTGTTTTCCATCTCTTCCAATACAGGAAGATGAAGTACCAGATGCACGCTCATCCACAAATCTCCTGTCATCACAGAGAGCATTCTGGGACACAGCCAGTTCCACAATCTTATTTGTAAAACAAACACACACGCTGTTACAGCAGTAAGTTATGGCCACAGCGGACAGTGTCACAACTGGGACAGAAACCCGAATAACTATTAGCGAAACAAGCTCTGATGTCAACACCACCGCTGATGGGAGCAATCTAGTTTTTTATTGCATCAGCCCAATATACAGACATGCTTCACATGTTGGTGAGGGGCTTGAAAGGGGAATGTATGGGTGACCCTGGAAACAACAGGAATGTATTTTGAACAACAACTATATTCGAATGCGCTTTCATGCAAGTGGTAGCTATAGTTTGTGGACAATATTGTCCCCAGAAGTTGAGTAAATAAATAAATATGGCAAAAATCTCCAAAAGAAACAATCTTATCTTCAAAGATAAAAAAATAACAATAACGAGTTATTTTGCCAAAGTCCTACATCCCTGCCAATATTTTCAACTGGTCCAAACACCGAAAATATATATAAAAAAAATGTTTGAAAACAAATCATTTTAATTGAATTATTTGATATTTTGTGGATGGTTACATCACATTCCATTATGTTACCCTCATATCACAGTGCATATAATACAAATATCTGGCAACTCAAAAATTTAGTTTCCGCCAAAATCAGTACTGAAAATGCAAAATGCAATATCCGCTATTATTCGTTCATGTTTTCTCCCTATCTTTCCAAACCGCTACAAATGCGACAAATCCCTTCTTTGCAAAATGCAATACATCCACTCAACCAATCACAGCGCATCATTCCACACATTGCAAACAGTAATGGCAGCACTCTGGCATCCTAGCTAGATTTTGCACTTTCACACTGCCAGTGATTACCCGGGATATGTGCGTGCTTTCACACACAACCTATAAAGATCCTATAACAACACGTGACATCAGGGCATGACGTGTAATGTACGAGTCGAAAACGCTAGGCACGTTATATTTTCACTGAAGCAAGCGAACGATCTCGGCGTCAGCGAGACGGCGACCCGGCAATGTTCCGGCAATATGACTGGTCCGACGTGCAGTGTGAAATGTGCTCAAGACTAACACAAGTCATTCTTGCTATTACCACAAAACATCTATCTGCCAGCTAGATCATTATATGGTTAAAGCTAGTCGAGCAGAAATCAACCAAGAAATGTTAAGAGAAAATCTAACTTTTAATTTTGAAAAGTTAGAAAATGCATATAAATGCAACACGGGTTGATGATAGATCTATAAATGAGTGTATGTTTTTTAGGCATCCAAAGGTGGCAAAATACAAAGCTTAGCATCACTTTAGAATGGTCTGTATTAGTCATATGAACTCAGTGTATGTTTCCATTTGATCGGTCATTTAATCAGTACTGCATCACTTCATCCAATGGGGTGATCCATAAAGGCAGCTTCACTAACACAACACGTTTGGGATACAACAAACCCTAAACGCAAAAGAAATTCAATTACGGAAGGCCGATCGAATGTGTTTTACATTCTCTCTCTCCATTAGCACCAGGCTTAATAATGCATTGGCAGACACATTCAAAACAATTGAGTTTATCAGAGACCCCTCCATTCACTAAATCACACTTCTGTGCTAACACACAGCATGTGAATGCGTTTCCTACAAGAGCCTCATTTAAACACACAGACTGACGCAGTGCTGCTAATGCACTCGTTTTCTTCACTTAAAAGTTCACACTTGAGGTTAATGACAAACCAACACATTCTTTTAAACAAAGCAGGGGTTACTCGCATTAAAAAGCAAAGTGGCACAGCATCAGTCTGGTACACACATTGTTTTAGTGCCAGGGGTCGGGGCGGTCTACACACACTCACACACACACACGTGTACATCGGACACAGAAACACTTGTTCTGCTTACAACAGCCCGACTCAAGACCCAAGCACATGCCCCAGCACGCCACCATCACCCCAGTGTTTCCAATGCATTTCAATGTGGATTAGGCGTGTGTGCAACAAATACTTGGAATTTTCATTAATGAGAATGCTGAGGCATCACCATTAACTCTTTCCTTTACGGTAAACACCAGTGTAACCAGTCAAACTGGTGTTCAGTATCACTATTATTTAATCCAACGGTGTTTGAGCACTGGAGAGAGAAGTACTTTACTATTCAGCTTATATTTTCGATGAGGTTTATAACAGACCTAGTCACAAAAAAAGTTCAATTAAAATTTGAAAACCAATTTTAAAGCGATAATAAACAAGGATTTAAAAAAAAAAAAAGTAGAATCTGATCTAACACTTCTAGGACAGGTTCCAAATTATGATAGAAATTCTATTGCCATTCATTTTGGATTTATATGCTATTTATTTCTTTATTTTAGAGGAATACTCCAGAAATATGCATAGATCATGTAAATAACTGAAATGTCTGGTGCTTGAACACTACTGTTCAAAAATGTTGATTATCAACAGTTGCTCTGACTAATATTTTGTGAAAAAAAACGTGATACTTTTTTTTCTGGATTCATCGATGAATGGAAAGTTCAAAAGAAAAGTATTTCTTATCAATTTATTTCATCTGAAGTAGTAATTTCTTTTACTGTTTTTTAAATCTTACTGATCCCAAACTTTTGAATGGTAACGTAGCATGCTACAGGATGTCAGCTAATCTTGAGGTAAATGTCATTTTAATAAGGTATACAAACTATAATATTAAAATTAAAGCTCTATTTTGAAAACATTTAGGAGAGTGAGCCCCAATGTTTCAGAAAATAGCGGTAAATATATACTTTTTTAGGTATATGTTGCCATTTTTAAATATTTAACAGAGACATTATATTAGGTTTTATATACATCACTATATATACACACACATCACTATATAAGTTACTATATATATACACACATCAATATATAAGTTACATTTTAGAACCAATGAGCATTAATAAAAGACGGTTAATAAATGTAAACATTGTAAAAACCACAATAATCTAATGATAACTATGCAATTAAAACAACATGGCAGCAGTGCATTATCATGTATGTAAATAAAAATAAGATCGCTGTACGTGAAGCATTGTTTACATCAAAACCGCATTGTTTACATCAAAAGAATACTGGTAACTGTAGAATTACTGTAGTAAAATTAGATAGCGGTGAAGCACGAGACTGATAAACAAGAAAAACATCTTCTCAGGAAGAGCAGAAACACATTGATCATATGATATCCACACATATCATGTAGAGTGTAAGGGTTAGATAACATGCTGCATGGATGGATTAAAAAGACTCAAGAATAACTACCATTTTGCAATGTAAGAAAGAGTTCCTCTTGAGTTCAGGTAAAGTTCTCTCGGCGCTGGGCATAATTCAGTTCACTTCGGTCCGGACAAACTGTACTCCAGTGTGAGATTGCGGCGGTACGGTCTGCACCATTGTGTCGCGGGTTGCGGGGCGCCGCCGCGCGCTCTCGGTCCGTGGATTCCTCTTTGTAATCTGCGCGACGCACATTCACTCACTCAGTAACTCAACCCTCATGCATATTTATCTGGTGAGAGAGAGAGAAACAAAGAGAGAGAGAAAAGGAGGGAGGAGCCGGACGCGAGTTCGTCACTACGTCACAGCCATTTAGGGAGGTACTACAGCTGGGCAAATATTATCGCTCCAGTCATCAGTAGCTATAAAAATAAATAAAAAGTTAAATAAAAAAGTTAGGATTTTTAAAAACGTATTATTGTATTTAAAATATATTCTGATATTACACATATAAATATGGACATGAGACATCTTATTAAATATCCCTATGTTTGCATAATGTAGTTTATATTTTTAAAAAATCAACAGACAAAATATCACTATTGTTACTGTTATTCTTATCAAAAACAGTATTTGCAAATTTTATGGCACTATATTATTTTTCCCCTTCTTTTTCAATATATATATATATATATATATATATATATATATATATATATATATATATATATATATATATATTATAAATCACAAAAGTATGGAACAAGCAAGTAAGCATTTAATAATGCTGAATTTTATTTAAGGGTGAATTATTTTGAAGTTGAAATTTAAGATTTAGGCTTCAGTGTTGCTTTTGTTAAAAAACTAAATGCATTAAAGTTCAATTAAAATCATTATCATTAATCGAAATGAAGCTGAAATAAACTAAGATGAAAACTTAGCTTGAACCTAAATTTTGAAATGTCGCCTTAACAACTATGTTAAATAATAATAATAATAGTTGAAGTAGGTACAACTGAAATAATAAATTAAAGTTTAATAGATAGCTAAAAAAACTAATAAAAAGTACAAAAGAACATAAAAATGACTAAAACATAAAATAAAAATGTAATAAAAGTCTGAATGGTAATATAGTGTACACATGTGGTAATGCTAAAATAACACTGTCTCTGTTTCGATGAATCATCAAATTAAAGATTTAAAAAGTATATATGTTTATAATTACTGAAATTATCTACAAAATGTGTTAGAACATAAAATACTTATTTCTTACCAAATAAAAAGTTCTATCACATATTAACCAGAGTTTCAAATTTTCGACTCAAACACTATAAAACTAATGTACAAGCAATTATAAGCATCTATTAAAATTTGATTAAAACAATAAATGATCATAAGTAATAATAAAAAAATAAAGTTTCAGCATCTCTTAGTCAACTATTTATCTGACCTGGACAGTAGCTGCAATTCATAACATGTCACCCGATAGTCCTGACTCTCAAACCAAAAATAACCATCATATCTTACAGCATTAATGTGTTAGTGTAGAAACCTTTTCAAATGAGTGCTGAATATTTAATCATCTACTGGTCTGAAAGAGTTATGTCAGGCTCATTCAGGGTGTGTCGACTTCACGGAGCACTGTCTCCAGCTCTCAGAGGAACATCAAGGTAAAGCGCCAGTTCCACAATTTCAGAGCAATTGTTCACTGTATGTATCCACATTCAACTGTTAGCTTCTTGGTCACTGCATGGGATAATAAAGAATTAGCAATAAAATATCAGTACCCAAATAATTGTAATGTTTAATAATAATAGTTATGCTTAACAAACTGCACAAATTATAATGAAGTAATACAACGAAGCTACTTTACTGTATGACACTGCCATTAGTTCAGTAGGTTTAGTAATGTATCTGCCAGAAGAATTATTCTCATCTGTCCTGCTGTGCTGCTAAATAATCTCATTTGTATTTGCACAAACCCTGACTGTGAACTGCCACTCATCTAATTGCATTTAAGTGCAAAGGTCTGATGGTTGAGCGTCACGGGGGGTTAACAGCCTCAGAATGGTTTTGTTTGGGATTGCTAGATTGTTTATACATTGCTTTAGGGCATGAATAAAACCATTCGATGTTTGATTCATAAATTTTGTGGGTGGAATGATACAGTTATGTCTTAAGTAATATGTGGTTATTGAAAAACAGAGATGCTTGCATTGAAGTTCTGGCGTTGGTAATTGGATATTCTAAAGTGTGAAAACATTCAAAAACGCTTAACATGAAAAACAATGTCGTAAACAGCTAGCGAGAGTCATCCACAGTACTACCAAAGAACAAATTAAAAAGACAGCATTATAATACATAGACAATATTGTTATTTTAAGCATTGTTTCATATTAAGAATGCTATGCAGAAACAGGGACACATTGGTAAATAATAAGACAACTGGAATTTATTCTGTATACACTGAAAAGCCAATAGCCCATTTAAACTCTTTTTTTTTTTTTGCAAAATTGGTTCTTTTGAAAGAGACTGTTTTAATCAAACAGTTTTCAAAGTACCATAAAGTTCACCTCATTCTTTAAAGGGGGTAGTTCACCCAAAAATGTCATTAATAATCTGTCATTAATTGCTCACACTCATGTCGTTTCTAAACCATGAGGCCGCTAATCTTCGGAACACAAATTAAGATATCTTTGATGAATTCTGAGAGCTCTCTGACCCTCCTATAGAGAGCAATTAAATTTTTAACTGTGATCAAGGTTCAGAAATGTAGGAAGGAGATCGATTAAAATAATCCATGTGACATCAGGGGTTCAACCGTAATTTTACGCGTGATAAGCTGACACAAAATAGCATTCACTGTTTTTTGTGGATTTATGTGTCAGTGTATACTCTCCAAACCAAGACACGGCATCGCAGTATGTCACAACATGCCACATAACATTCCCGTCACACGTTTAAAGTGTTCAGTTTTCCACCAATGAGCTCGCTGCTCAGCATTGAAGTACTCGGCTAGTGTTTGCTGAAGCAGTTGCAGCACACTTCAGAAACCCTCCACCTCCCCAGCTCCACCTGTATCGTTGTGCTATGGGGTGATTTCATGCATGTCATATGTGGGAGTTATTTCATATATGTTATACGTGCAGCAGCAGTATTTCATGTCTGTGGATATATTGACAGTCGCAAGTCTCTGTACTTGCTCTCCCGCAGCAGCATCATAGCAAATCTATTCTGTCAAGACCAAACACATTAACATTGCCATGTGTACTACCGTTCTAAACTGTCCTTGCTCGACCATAACCCGTTCTAAAACATGTCATCTCTGGCTGGTTTCAAAACAAATGGAAAGCATCAAATATTCACCAGAAGAAACTATATATCGCTCTCACGGGCCTAATTTATTTGAAGTGTGTGAAATAGCCCTGCCAGTAACACCAGGTAGACACACATACTCACACTCAGAGACACGGGCTGATATAGGCCTACCTTTTCCCTTGATGTTCATCGAACTGAGCAGACAAGGCAATAAGATCCACACACACACACACACACACCTTCAAGACACACACACCTGCTTACTCTCCATGCACAAGCACCTTATACAATCACATCAGCACTTATCCTACTTGTGAGAGCTTGTACATACATTCGTACCAGAACTAATAGTGGAGTTCAACCTTCCAGTCTAAAAATCATTTGTGTGTATGTACAGACATGTAGACAGATTATGCAGATATTTTACAGTAATGTTACAGTTGCATTTAGACCCAGAGAGGGAAATTACCATGTGACGTCAACCCACTTGAACAGCAGTGACCCCCTCCCCCTCAACCACTGACCCTCAATACAAGTTGATCAATGATCAATTAGTGATTTTTAGGGGTAGTAAGTGAAGAAACAGTGAGCACATAAAGGGCAAATTTTTTTGTCTGCAAAAAAAAAAAGACATTAGTAACACATATAATATGCAATCTGTGCCGTTGTGTTATTATAAATACATGAGTTTTGTTATTACTTTAACCTTAACCTTGTTATTAATGTATTCTGTAGTTGTTAGATTGTTTTTATATGAATGGTTGCTAAAGTGTCCTGAGTGGTTGTGTCATCATTTTTCTGAATCATCTTTAAGATCGAACCATTTTTAGTCATTCCAGCAGAAGATGCATATCAGAGTTTCTCTCGATCAGCCACTGCTAGAGCTGTTTCATTCATTTTAATATCATGACCTAAATCACTCATACAGACATATGGAAATAAATCTGTTTTCCTGGCCTAAAGACTGTATCTGCCAAACATGCTAAAATGAATGAATAATCACATCTGCCCTCCCATAACCTCACAACTGCTTCTGAGTCTGTGGATGTTTCTGAAGTGCTTTCAAGTCACAACGCCCACAGCATCTATTTTAAATAACTGGATGTAAAACTGTAAAACAGAACAATAACTTAAACAAAAGCGGTGCAACAAAACATACATTAACAATATAAATATATAAAAATACAGCACATTTATATTCACTATATAAATATCCAATTTCTCTAACCCTACCTTTAAAAGAAAACTTTTAGAGTAAGAAAAATTAACAAATTTATGAATACATATGAACAAGTTACTTCTTAGGATGTTTCAGAGGGAGGATTCGAAACAAGGTCAGTTTGTTCCCTTGACATTTTTGTTTCTGTTTCTAAATTACGTGTCCCCATCCACCCCCCATCTCACACAAAGATGTCAATGTTTGACAATAGGTGATGATTTTTATTTATAAAATCTGTGAAAAACCTAATCCATGAGAATGTCCACAGGCCGTTTCTGTCTAGCTGAAAGCGTTTAAAAACCAGAGTCAAACAAATTGATTGACACTGATGAGACAGAAAGCACATTCAATTAACAAAACAATAAAATGAGGTTTGGTGACAAGTTAAAATGGAAAAAGGGAAAGGTTCAGTTAAACTGCGGTTCATTGTTCTGGAATAAGTGCTTCCATCTATTTTGATGTCACGCTGTGCAAATTGTTTGGAATCACATTAGCGTTCTGTTTTCTTAAAGGGACAGTTCACCCAAAAATAAAATAAAACAAAAATTGTTCTAAACATTTCATGATCTCAGCATGCTAGGTTTCAACATGTGCTCAAATTTGATTTGAAACTTCAGGAAGGGAAGATTTTCAGTAAATAATGCCTTGAATACAATTCATTGAGATTTCGATGACTCGAAATACAGTGTGGGCTATACTGTGCTTTTTTGCCCTTTGAAATAAAAGTGAATGGGGACTGGGCTGTTTAGGAAATGGACAGCCCCATTCACTTTCATTTTATCAAGAGAAAGGCAGAATGAGCACTCTTCAATGTCTTCTTTTGTGTTCCACAGAAGAAATCAAATTAAATGGGTTTAGATGGCTTAACCTTTAGTTTAAACCATTTCAACATGCCAAGTTTGTTTAAGTGTAAATTAGATTTAAAACCTACGCAGGACCCACGTAGGACATCCTGAAGTCCCTTTATTTATTCTGTTCCACACTCTGATCCTTCAAATAGGTGCAACAATGCCAAAGCTTTAAAAACAGCCCTAGTTCCTATTCACTTTCATGAAATGGAAAAGAACAGCACGAACGTTCATAAAATGATGGTTATTAGATGATGACTCACTTTTAATATTTGGGAGAACTATTTATTTAGCAACAGCTACAACAGGTCAAGCTAGCTTATTAGTTACCCATCTTGAATTATCACTCTGTTACCTATTATCATACTGCTCCCTTCCCTCTATCTCTATCCCTCTTTTATTGTTCAGTTTGTTTAGTTTATGCGCTCGTACTGTTCATTAGTTGCTCCAACACACCCACTTAGGTCTCTTTTGTCCTTTCCCTTGTTCTTGTGAATTAGTGCTGTGAACTGCAGAAAAACCTGAAAGACAAATAGACAGAGAACTGAAAGATAAAAGAAAGAAAAATGACCTTCGCCCGTTCAGTTCACTCAGCCCCCCTGCAGGACATGACATCACTACTGTGTAGTTTTGATCCTCTAAGAGTTAGATGAAAAGGGCTGGTAATACGTATAAGCACAGGAATGCATCAGTTAGCCATGCTTTCATCTCAGCCAATAACCGCTATTTCTTTCATGACACATGCCAGAGTTGGAGTCATAAACTCATCCCTTATGACCAAGATGCAGAGAAATGTTTTTTTTTTTTTTTACTTTCCATCGACAGCTATCGTTAAATCTTTCTTTATCTATCTATAAAGAAAAAAGCATAACAACAAGCATCCACTTTAAAGGGATTGTGCACTTAAAAATGAAAAGAGAAGCTTGCAAGAGAAGCCAGTCATTCCAAATCTGTTAGATTTCATAATTGGTAAGGATTTTAAAACTGCTGTAGTCTGAGTGCGGATTAAGAAAACTACTGCAGTTACCCAACTGGAAGAGACTGGAAGAAGAGTGGACCAAGATCACACTAGCACAATGTGAGAAAGTAGTGATGTCTCACTGCCACCGATTTGTTGAATTCATTTAAAGCAATGGGCCCGGTTCCCCGATAACGCTCACTCTTAGCGCGCTAAGAAAACTTGAAAGATATATCTTACCAAAGCTGTTTATGTTCTTAAGTGTGTTCCCCGAAGTGTCCCTTATGAAGCTTCTTAAAGGGTTAGTTCGCCCAAAAATGAAAATTATGTCATTAATAACTCACCCTTATGCTGTTCCAAACATGTAAGACCTTCTTTTATCTTGGGAACACAGTTTAAGATATTTTAGATTTAGTCCGAGAGCTCTCAGTCCCTCCATTGAAGCTGTGTGTACGGTCTACTGTCCATGTCCAGGAAGGTAAGAAAAACATCATCAAAGTAGTCCATGTGACATCAGAGGGTCAGTTGGAATTTTTGAAAAAAATGTGAAAAAAAATAATTTGAAAAAAGTTGAAAGTATCGAAAATACATTTTGGTCCAAAAATAGCAAAAACGACGACTTTATTCAGCATTTTCTTCTCTTCCGTGTCTGTTGTGAGAGAGAGAGTTCAAATCAATGCATTATATCCGGTTCGCGAACAAATCATTCAGTTCACCAAATCGAACTGAATCGTTTTAAACGGTTCGCATCTCCAAGACGCATTAATCCACAAATTACTTTAGACTTAACTTTTTTAATATAGCTGACACTCCCTCTGAGATCAAACAAACCAATATCCCGGATTAATGCATGAACTCAAACAGTACACTACACTGACTGAACTGCTGTGAAGATGAACACCGAGCCGAGCCAGATAACAAACAATAGACTGACTCGTTCACGAGTGAAGAACCGGTTGTATCGGTGTTCGGATCACCAGTAGTTCTTTCGGACAGTTCAATTCAATAAACCGGTTGAAGAAAACGGTTCACCGGTTCTTTCGGACTCATAACATTAGCACAGAATCTTTTCAGAATCAATCTCCAAAAGAATCAGTTCAGTTCAGACGCTCTGTTTGTCGGTCTGCTTCACGCTGAATCACACATGCGCAGCATCATCAGCTCCTCGGTTCACGAATCGGACGCGTCTGACAGAAACGGTTCTTGACTCGTGAACGAGTCATTATCTGGCTCGGCTCGGTGTTCATCTTCAGTTCTCTCTTCACATCAGTTCAGTCAATGTACTGTTTGAGTGCATGAATTACTCCGGGATATTGGTTTGTTTTAACTCAGAGGGAGTGTCAGCCACATTAAAAAAGTTAACAGCTTAAGTCATTTGTGGATTAATGCATATTAGAGATGAGAACCGTTTAAAACGATTCAGTTTGATTTGGTGAACTGAATGATTCGTTCGCGAACCGGATATCCATGCTTTGATTTGAACTCACTCTCACACAGACACGGAAGAGAAGACAATGCTGAATAAAGTCGTCGTTTTTGCTATTTTTGGACCAAAATGTATTTTCAAAGCTTCAAAAAATTCTAACGGACCCCCTGATGTCACATGGACTACTTTGATGATGTTTTTCTTACCTTCCTGGACATGGACAGTATACCGTACACACAGCTTCAATGGAGGGACTGAGAGCTCTCGGACTAAATCTAAAATATCTTAAACTGTGTTCCGAAGATAAAAGGAGGTCTTACATGTTTGGAACAGCATAAGGGTGAGTTATTAATGACATAATTTTCATTTTTGGATGAACTAACCCTTTAACACGCTGCCTCTTACGTCCAACGTTACAAAGGCGCTGTCCCGGGTGAAGGTGCTGAATTAGTTGCTCAGGAATCGATTTTCCACTTCACGCGAAAGTGCATTACAGTGTTAAGAAAGACATGTTCTATGCAAATGAAACATTGCTCAAATTATTATAGTAACATTTATTTTAACATAGTTTAAGTCTCAGTAGAATATAGACTATAAATTAAATTATCATATGGTCAGTAAATAATATTTTCACGCGATATGTTGTGACAGTTAGACAAACGGGGTATCCCACGCTAATCATCCACCCTCCTTATCCCTTTGTGCCACTTGTGCCGCTTCTTGACATGGGTTTAACTACTTATAAAAATTATGTAATACACTTTTATATTAATAGTAAGGTACTTTACAATCAGAATTGATTGGCAAGCAGCTGCAGTTTAATGCGATATTGATTGCCATTGGTTAATGTTTTCAATAAAAAGCAACCTATCTACATTGAACAGAGAGAGAGAGAGTAACTACAGAATATGGTAGGGAAGCAACGTAAAAAAAGGGCACCAAGCTTCTCATCAGAGGAACCACTAGGTCGGAGATCACACCCCTGTGGTCCACTATAACCTGCACGTTTATGGCCGCGTATCCCTTTCGTGATATGTACGCCTGATCAATCACTGAAGTATTGGTGATAGGGATGAGTGTGCCATCCACCAGGCCCAAGACCCTGGGGATGCCAGCAATGGCATGACATCCCTGCTGCACCTCCTGGACCTCCTGACGTGTTGCCAGCAGCCGGATATACTCTCTGGCCAAGGTCTTCCTTAGTCTGTAGCCCTCTCCCACGACCTCGATAAAGCTCTCTGTAGCAAAAAAAACCTTAGCGCTGCAAGCAGCTGGACTTCAGGGCTTAAAGCAAATTCCGCCGTGTTAGCCTGGCAAGCGCAGGTCTGAGAAGGTCCAGCAGCTCCATAATGAGTGGTCTTGGGAAACTATTTTTTTTTATATAGCCACGTCAGGCAAAATGTCAAAAGGGCTTAAGTTTTGCGGAATAAAAAAAATTGACATGGACGTGGCCGGCGCTGTCTTTGATTCAATACAAGGACAAGGACAAGGACAATCGCTGCCATAGTTGGTCGCTTACTGGAGACCACCATACCTACCCATTTATAGATCTTAGCCATTTAGAGCCAAATTGTTTGCCAGATTTTAATTATCAGAAGTGATTGCCAATTTAAACACTTTAATGGCATTACGAAATAGCCTAGGCTAATTACCACCATATTAGTTCTGATACCCAATAAAGTCAACTTCATAAATAGGCCTGTATCCATTGCGAACATATTTTATTATTAGTCTTTAAATGTCAATAACATAAAATCATTGTTGAGCCACAACATTGTCAACATACCATAGTTTGACTTGTACTGCGCTGCGCTGATTTCTAAAGACTAGCGTCTAGCGTCTTGGGCTCAAACAACGATAAGAGAGAGCTTACGAATGGTCCGGACCAACCTTACGAAAGTGTGACTTACAGAAGATATACTTAGCATACGAACGTGTCGGGAATCGTGCCATAAGGTTAAGAGAGAGGTTAAGGAATAGGTTAAGAACTGCTTAGCGATAAGAACGTTTTGGGGAACCGGGCCCAGGCCTCTACAATTCCTACTAACTTCTGACAGCTGTATCTCTCCAAAATTTAAGTTGTAATCTTCTTTCGTGCTACTGTGGTTACCGTATTCTAATTTTGATCACTGTGTTTTCCACAAAATAAAAGTTTTCATTGTTTTTGTTAAACATGTTCGTAGAACAGTGATATACTCACAATTTTCTGGAATATTTTATAGATTGCTCTCTAATTTTGATATCTACTGTGTGTGTGTGTGTGTGTGTATTAAGTTGGTCCACTTCTCTTCAATGGCTGTGTGAAGTTGCTAGACATAGGCAGGATTATCATGCTGCAACATGAGGTGATGGTCATGAATTAATGGCACAACAAGGGACCTCAGGCTCGTCACGGTTTCTCTGTGTATTCAAAATGCCATCAATAAAATGCACCTGTGTCCATTGTCCATAACATACGCCTGCCCATACCATAACCCCACTGCCACCATGGGTCACTCGATCCACAACGTTGACATCAGCAAACTTGAAGAGAACAACGGTTTCTGACAGCTTGTCCTGGGCTAGTGTGGTTACACATAGTCTGCAGTTGTGAGGCTGGTTGGATGTACTGCCAACTTCTCTGAAACGCCTTTGGAGACATATAGCTCGGAGCTTTTGTGTACACAGAAAAAGTCTTAGACCTTCGAGTTCAGCTCATGAAAAATGGGGGCAAGAGTAAAAGTGTCATGTTTATAATTTTGTTCAGTACATGTTCAGCATTATGTAATAGCTAGTTTTACCCACTATAGTGTGAATTTAGGTCTCCTACAAAAGAATGTTCTCAGACCTTACTTGAAAGGTTTGTTTATTATCTTAAAAAATTCTAGTTTGTATTCTGGAACCCTACTGTTGCGGTCTATTGTCTTCAAGATCAAGAGCACTAGAATAAAACTGACATGTCACGCAACCATTCGCTTAATAACTTTAATTCACACGCATAAACCTAACACACAGTCTCTAGAGGATCTTCCATTCGAAAGTCTTGCTGTCACATTATTAATGATTCATCTGCCTGACTACCATTCAGAAGTGAATTATTGATGAATACAGTCAGTGTGTGTGAAATGACCAAGGACTCGAGTCTAAATATAGCTCCTCTTTAATTGATGAAATTAACTTGCACAGGTCAGTGGGATTCTTTCAATATGGACAGATTACGGATTTTGGATTTATAACGCTTGATTGATTTGTTGTCATTTTAGTGCTGAAAATGGGTCTAGTCTCAGCCTACAGAATCTTTATCACCAAAAAAAAAAAAAAAACACAACAGGAATTTTCCACCAATGTTGCCCTGAAGAATTCCCATAAAAATCACAGCGTGAATCTTTCTCCTCCTTTCATCTATGTTATTTCTGGGACAACACTTTCCTTTCTCAGTTTGTAAAAACAAGCAGAGATTGCATTCATACAAAACCACTTACAATCTGAGTCTAGAGAAGAGCATATACACTGACCCTTGTGTTATGCTTAACCTTTATGACATTATTTACTTTGCAGAACACAAACATAGAACTCTGTATTTTAACATTCCGAATAACATCTCGAATAAAAAACTTTGCCCCATAGAGTTATATTTTAAGTGTATTACTGAAAACACAATTGTAGTTTGTTGTTATAAGGAATGTTTTCTGTGACAGTATAGATACTGTTGATAGAACTTAATAAAAAAAAAATCATTTTGGCACATTATGTACATACAGCACAAGACAGCATGCAATCTAAACAGACTTGACACTGTTCCTTGCACTTCCTGTGACTGAGTGAGGCCTTGTGGGCTCTGGAAAGAAACTGTATGAAGTACAGTGTACAGTTTGAATGTAAAACCAGTCTTTGAGTTACACTGAGAACACTGACAACAACAGTGTAAAACTTGTCTTTATCTTTCCAATATATCTTTCAGAAATGTTCAAAGCCTGTTGAGTGTGTAGCGTCCATCAGTCTATTTCAGCGGGGAGTGGCCGGATTGGCAAAGCTATTTGTTTTGTACCTCATCCTGTTGATAAAACCTCAACCCTATCTTAGAGGCTTTGTCTTCCTCTCTTTACAACCCTTCACTGCAGATTAAAAAAAAAAATAGAGATGTGCTTTTAACAAGTATCTGGGCCAGTGCTAAATTTATCACATTGAGTGCCTCAAAATAAGGGCATATGGAAACTCTCATAACATGAAACAAAATGCACAGCATAATAACTGTTAAGTAAAACTGCCGCCTTTCTGACCACACATTACTGGATTAATAAACCAAACCATAAACAGGACCGCATTTTAAAAACGATGGACTAGTAAACATGAGTGGCCACAGAGATGCTAGGATGTTCTGGGCGGCTACTAGAGTGTTGCTGTACGGTTACTAGGGTGTAAAAGTTCTGGATAGTTGTTTTATGAGGTATTACTATGATGGGTGTCCCGAATAGTTGCCAGGGTGTTGTTAGGGTATTCTGATAGACGCCAAGGAAATATACAGTTAGGGTAGCAAAACTGCACATTATGACATAGTATAACCCAATCGCAATAGTGAAACTTAACCACTCATTGCAGTTACTGCTATTAAAAGAAGGATGTAGCATGAAACATGTAAATATTCACCAGCAAGTTCATATGTATAGCATATCAGATTGTAATTGAGAGAACCTGACGCTTATCTGATGTATGAATACATCCCCATATACACTACGCTAACAGCCGCTATTTCATGGGGATATGAAAATTTAAACCACTTGGCGGTGTGAAATGACACCGTGCTAATGTGCATATCCATAATTCATTACCCAGTCCATTTTGCAGTGAACTTGTGTGTGTGTGTGTGTGTGTGTGTGTGTGAGAGAGAAGGAGAGAGTGAGACGGAGCTCTGGATAACAATACTAGACACTATAAATGAGGAGTCTGTTTTACACAGATGAGTTACAAACCCTGACCTGTTAGTGTGTTAACCATAAGCTGCTGGTGTCATGCACACATTGACGTCCTCTGCTGACAGCTCAGTTTGCTCTTGTGTTTTTCTCGTGTGAACATTAAAGCTGCAGTAACTTTTGACGCTCTAGCGGTTAATAAACATCGTAGCCGGATCTACTTCTCTCTGCTTATGTCTATGAAGAATCACAAAGGTACTGGGTTACTCCGCCGCGGTATCCCCGAAGCAATCTAAAATAGTCCGAATATAAACACTTATTATAGGTGCACCCTAGTGATTCAGGACAAGCTAAAAACACGGTTTGAAATATGGATTCATGGTGTACTCGCTTATTATATACATTTTTCTACATTTTGAACACAAACAAAGTTACGGACTGCAGCCCTGATTGGTTGTTTCTTACCGGGAGCGATGTATTCCTGCAAATGGCAATAGGACCACTGGGAGGAGCCAGATTATCTGTCTCATATTCTACTGTCAGGACATAATGACAGGTTATACAAATATGTAAAAAATATTTTTTTACAAAAGTTACCTACTGCAGCTTTAAGGGTTCTCAGAGTACTAATATATGTATTAGTATATGTATATGTTTTGGCATTTATCTGCAGGCACAGGAACTATGTTTTAACACTATTTGTGTGAAATTGAAACTACAAATTGTGGCTGGCAGTGTTTACATTGTCACATTACCCTGGTAAACTTGTAAGTTTGTGGTGATAATGCTACAGACCTTATAAAAATAAGTACTGTGGTGACATCATGGTATCAGGTGATAGTACCATGGTACTTCCATATTGATTACTATATTCATGTACCATGGTATTTAAACAATATTCCAAGGTACTTCAAACAGTACAGTAATATTACCATGGTACATGTTTAACCCTCAAGCATCCTTTGTATAGCATCCCTTAATTGGTCCTTTGTGGACAAATTTGGGCACAAATGTCTCAGGCGTGATCCCAGTTTTATATATATATATATATATATATATATATATATATATATATATATTTAAAATGTTATATGACTATCTTCAATCAAATAAAATCTATCAATATATGCATTTTTTTTGTGGATTTTTGGATTTTTGTAAAAAATGTGTTTACCTCGAAAAGTACCAATTTATGCAGTGGGATAAATGATGGCATATACAATGTTGTAACTTAACCATGTATGTTTCCAATTAAAAAAAATAATAATAATAATTGTAGAATAAAAAAGATTATAATAATAATAAATGACATTTGAGATGCCAAAATATCTTTACAGACAAATTATTATAAAAAACATCACATTTCAATAACTCAAAAAAAGTAAAATGGTAACAAGTGATAGCAAACAGGTAAGAATAATTAAATATTGATATAAATATTGATTTTTATTGGACAAAAAAAAATGCTACGAATTATAGTATTTCCAATTAATTTCCTATGGGTGCTCATTTTTGTCCATGAAGGAAAAAATCACTTAACTTTGCAGATTCGAGTCCATTTGTGTGTCTTTATTGTGTGTGTGTGTGTGTGTTCAGGTGGCAAATTTAGGAAAAGTTAGTCTTGTAATGCACAGATTAGGGAAACTATTTTTAAAAAACAAAAATATTTCGCCCACGTGTCCCGAAGGATACTTGAGGGTTAAATCGACAAATACAGTGAGCCTATAAAATGTGGAGATTTTCTTTCACTCGTTGGAGGCCCTATGTTTCTTAATAGGAAGCAGCTGTTTATAGTTTGCGCACTGGTTTCAGTTTTCAGCGTGAACTGTGAGCTTTGTTCAACAACATTCCCTCAAAAACTTGAGCAAAGTCCGAAAAACATAAGAGCAGCGTCCTCTGCTGGTCAACCTCTGATTCACCTTCCTGACTAAACACTCACCCTTCGGTTGGATAATAGTACAGCGAAACAGAATCTTCTCCTTGGACTATAGGCCCCTAGAAAGTGAGATTTTATTACCGACTAGGCCTATACCTTTATAAATAATATTAAAGTAAACAAAACCTCTGTGTGTTTTAATGTCCATTACCATACCCAAGCTCGACTGTTATATGGATTACATCCATTTATGGAGACCAGTGTTGCCAACTTCTTTCAATGGAAAGTAGCTAAACCCTGCCTGAAAAGTCGCTAAATGTCACTAGATGACGTCATATGCGAATTAGCATATTTGTGACGTAAGTGCGTCATATTATCTTGCCCTTTCTGTGCTCATGTACTGCATTTTAAGGCAGCCAAAATTCTCAATAAAAGTTTTTTATTATTATATTTGAATGTTTCTGTTGTCCGACAATGGAATTAATATTATAATGACTGAAACGCGTCTATTAAGAATACATAACCAGCTCTCAAAGATGTTAATCTCTGCACTAAAATCCTATTCACGACATTGTCTAATGAAATCACATACATATAAGATTAAGATAATGATTGTACTGTGATTTCGGCTATACTTGTATGTAAAATAGAGTTAGAAGCAACAGAATATATTTTTTTTAACTGAAAGTGCTGCTCCTCTCTGCTCGTTGAACATAGCAGATGCAGAGAGAGTGAGGCGTGTGCGCACGCTGGGAGAAATAGAGAGAGAGAGAGCTCGTGCGGCAGTACCGGAGAGTCTCAGAGACTAAATAAGGTCTGTCAAAAAAAGTCGCTAGATTTGTCGCTAGTCGCTTTTTTGGAAAAAAAGTCGCTATGGGGGTCTGAAAAGTCGCTAAATCTAGCGACAAAGTCGCTAAGTTGGCAACACTGATGGAGACTCGCCCAACTGTTCGACCGGAGAGAGGGTATGCTCACCAGATAGTACTCACCGATTTGAGAAATACTAAATATTTTCTAAAAACCGATCCCTCATCACTGAGCCACAGGAAATCATGCAACTTGGGTGTGCTCATTATTGTTTGTGCATGTTATTCCAAATGTATCGATTTATTTATATGAAAAAAAATAAAAAACTATTATCAAGACCAATATCAATCAAATGGATGCTTTTATATTTGATTGTATTTTCAGGGCTAAATTAGTTTTTCAATTAATTTTTTGAATGTGTATATAACGTTTCTAAAGTTACAAAATGTTTGTTTTAAAGCTGCAGTCGGTCACTTTTGACGCTCTAGCGGTTAATAAACAGAACTGCTTGCGTCTTGCGGAACATCGTAGCCGGATCTACTTCTCTCTGCTTATGTCTATGAAGAATCACAAAGGTACTGGGTTACTCCGCCGCGGTACCCCGGAAGCAATCTAAAATAGTCCGAATATAAACACTTATTATAGGTGCACCCTAGTGATTCAGGACAATCTAAAAACACGGTTTGGAAAGTGGATTCATGGTGTACTCGCTTATTATATACATTTTTCTACATTTTGAACACAAACAAAGTTACGGACCGCAGCTCTGATTGGTTGTTTCTTAACGGGAGCGATGTATTTCTGCAAATGGCAATAGGACCACTGGGAGGAGCCAGAGGAGCTTGACTTTTTCACAGATTATCTGTCTCATATTCTACTGTCAGGACATAATGACAGGTTTAACAAATATGTAAAAAAATACATTTTTACAAAAGTTACCTACTGCAGCTTTAATTAAATGCTGTTCTCATCAAAGAATCATAAAAAAATGGAAAGAAATCATGGTTTCCAAACACTATGTAGCCGTTTTTAACTGATAATCAATGTTTCCTGAGTGGCAAATCAGCATATTCGATTATTTCTGAAGGATGATTTGACACTGAAGAATGGAGTAATGATGCTGAAAATGCAGCTTTGACATAATAGGAATAAACTCTAATAATTACTCAAATACAATAAAATAGAAAACAGCTATTTAATGTATTTGTGATCAAATAAAACCCCCTTGGTGACTATAAGAGCTCCTCTGATACAGGGTCAAACCTTTTTGAAGTTTTGAAGTCACTCGGAAACGAAAACTCTTGTTTCAATTTATTGATGATTATAAAGCTACAATTTACAGAATGTTCCAAACAGCAGAAGTGTTCAAAGCTTGTAAGGGAACACAAACAGGACAAGGGGGTTATTTCTCCCCGGCTTTTGGTGGCACCCACTCGTGGATCTTCTTGCGAGTGGTTGAATAGGGTACGTAGCAGTTCAGCGTGCCGCTGTTGTTGAACTGATGAACTTTGGCCAGGAACTTCTTGGGTTCTGGAGGATGAGTGGTGGGAGGGTCATCCGTCATGCAGTGCAGCCAACGGTGCCTGAGAAACACATCAAAGAGAGAAAATTATTGATTCAATGATCACATAACATGAAGTGTAAAAGGTAGAAAACTATATCCATGAAAACGCCATGCCAAACACATCTATATTTTACCATTCGGCAGGGACCATGCTGCCATCAACATCCCACAATGTTTTCTTGCCATTCATCTCCATCGTGTAAATCACCCATCGGTGACGGCCTGAAAGTCACAAATGGAAAAACACACACCCATAAGTCATAAAACACCGTGAAATTGTGTACAGACAACAAGAGTATGTATATCCATACCGAAAAAGTATCGGTTGTCCTCATAGTATTTGTTGCCATATTTGTCAATACCCACCAAGGCTCCAGTCTTGATATCATTCACCCTGACAAAGACACATTTTTAATAAATTATTATGTTATGAAGTCTTGTTTAATATTCATAAAAATGAATAATATATAAATATCAATAATAAATTCATTAAAATATGTAGTGCAGGTTCAAAAAATAGTTACATTCCTAGCAATAATAACAATGATATAAATGAATAAAGATAAAAATAAAAAGATTACATCATAACACTCACTGGCTCTTTGATTGTTTTTAATATATTGTTTCTATGCATTAGCACATAAAGATCTCAGTGTTTAAATAAAACACAATTCTGTCTTTTGCCTTGTTGTGTTGTGACTCCAGATGGAATATAAATATGCGAATTAAAGTAATTACTCCAGTAGATTATTTTAGCATATATATATATTTGACTGTACCGTCACTACCAGAAAGGTCATCGCTTTGGCTTCCGTGTCTTACAGCTAAACACGCTGGATTTTACAGCACTGTTTAAATCAAAAGCGATTAAATCTGTTTGACATGAGTGAGTCACCTGAAGAGCTGCAGGAGGAAGCCTTTAACGCCGCCATGACCGGTGAGTTGACCCGCGGCCCGCCGCACTAAATTCGCGTACTCCGCCATAGCTGACGGACTCCAAACACTGACGGACTGTCACGCGACTTTAGCGTTCCCCCGGAACACAATCACGCGCGTTGGGTTCCGCCCACACTGTTATGGAAATAATCCCACCGTCTATGAAATAATCGTACACGACAAGAATTTAAAATTCACATAGAGCCGTTAAGACTTTGTCTCTCGTTTAACTGAATTGCAAACTGAAATTTATTTCTCTTAGATGTATATTATATATGCAAAATCCTCAAATTCTAATTGGATTAAAATTGAATACTGATTTTCCAAATTACCTTTATCTTTATATTTTACCAGAAACAGTGAAACGAGCAACAGATTCATGATTGCTATGCAGTGAATGTTCATGCCCCCATTTTATCGTACCGCATAAACAGTTTGAAAGATCATATTTTTTATTTTATCTAACAAATAAATTTATCTCTGGGAGTTATGCACTATAAGTATTAACTAGCATGAATAAAAAATGAACAATACATTTATTACTGTATATATTAATCTTAGTTAAAGAAAATGCAGTCATTCATTTGGTTTGGTCATGTTCATTCTCAGAGCATTAACTAATGTTAACCAGCACACGTTTTGATTTTAATAATGCATTAGTAGATGCTGAAATTAACATTAAATACAGTGTTCTGGCATGTTCTGATCTTCTTCATAGCGTTTGCATTGCATGCCCAGCCACAGAACAGAATCTTGTTCCACCAGGTTTAAAGCCTAGAGTCCGCTGTTGAAATAAGTCAACTGACACTCGTTGACAATGTGCTGCAAGGTTTCAGGTACCCCGAAGCTGCAGTTCGGATTAGTGGCTTGGCCCCACCGAACAAAGTGTGCTGAACATTCCTATCTGAAACCGATACAGAATTGACCAATGTTGTCGAGGATGGTCGAAGCCAGAAGGACAGGCCGATGGCTCAGCTACGAGCAGATGCTGCCCACTCATCGCTCCATGCTGAATTAGCTCTCATATCCTCTGGTGGCGGAGGGTTGGATGCAATGTAATGTCCGTATTGAGTGGCAACTCGTCATACGCTTGGACTTAAGTCAGCAGCTTGGCAGTGGCCTCCTGTCATCAGAGATGTGGTGGTGGTATGTTGCTGAGTACAGGCAGCCACGGAAGAGGAGTAGAATGTAGAGTTCCAGTGGTTGTGTGCATAGACATGTTTAACTGAACGTCTACTCACTTAGTGTAGGATGATACTCTGCTGTTGAATAACACAGAGCAAGTGCAGTTGTCCTTAGTGTTTGGGCCCTTGCACCCCAGCTTGTGCCGGCCAGTTTACGGAGTAGACTATTTCTGAATGCTCAATCTGATGTAATGACATCATTATCACATTGCACAGCTGACTGGTTCTCTCCTGTACTTGTAGCCAATGAGCTCGCTGCTCAACATTCAAACATATGACTAGAGCTTGCCATAGCAGTTAAGCTTGTTTCAGAAACCCTCCACCTTCCCCAGCACCACCTGTTTAGATCTGCTATGAGGTGATTCATGTATGCTATAGGTTATTTCATAAATGTTACATTTGCAGCAGCAATATTTCTTCCATGCTCACAGCAGCACGTTGTGGATGTATCGGCAGTAGCAAGTCTAGGTTCTTGCTCGTAGCAGATCTGTTCCACCAAGACCAAACATATTAACATTGTCATGTACATTACCATGCCAATCCCTCCAAGAGTTGTCGTGACAGAATTTAAGATTAGACTTAGTATTGTTCATGCTTAGTTCATGTTCTAAATTAGTTAACCTTATTGCAAAGTGTTACTGTAATAATGATTATATAGTGCAATTTAAGTGTCCAAGCTCATCAGAACATGTTTCTGAAAGTCTGGTTTACCCTTTAATAAAAATGCAACACAACACAAACATATTCATTATTTAAACATTACAGAGGTCAACCACTGTCTAGATTCCCACACATTTGATCAAAATTTGAAGATTGCACTCATAGATGAATATTTTGCCAATTAAATATAATAGAGCATAAACAGAAACATTTACATGCGCTCCATAAATTCCCATGACTTTTACAGGGTTGAAAAAAAAAAAAAAGATTTTCTGTGACTGTGGGAACCCTGTATATCATTTATTATTCCTATATACATAATTATCATACATACAGAGGAATTCAGTGCTTGGGACAGGGGGCAAAGTTCTCTTTGGAACAAGTTCTCAAGAACAGGTTCCATGCACTTTCAGTATCTTTATGGACACTTTTCTAAACATAAGTACATCAGTACAATTAAAGCCCAAATGATCCAACCGCAACAGTTGCGGTAAACCACATAATGCATATTACATAACCCACAGACACAACCACTGACCGAATGAAAAAGCAAAGTCATAAAAAAATGATTCTCTCATTCAAAATTCACATGAGTATATCTGTTTTGGCCTAAGGGTTTGAGCAAGCAAAGCTGATGGGCGCGGCTGTGGGCGGGGCTTCTGTCACTCAGCCGTGCTGATTGGCTGGCTGTTGTAGTCGGTAGACTCCATTTTGAGGATGTAGGGAATGATACTGTCGATCTGGACGTTCCCGATGAGACCGGCGAAAAAGAGCTCTTCGGTCACCGCCGCGCTCATGAGCCGCAGAGCAGGCAGGCGAACTAACAGTTTCGAAAGACTTTGAAGGAGAATTTATAGTTTATTTTCTAATCATAACTAATTGATCTCAAATACAACTCAATAAAAAAAGAAGTTTCTGAATACTTAAAATTAATTAAACCATTATTATCCATTTAATTATTGTGAATCTATCAACGTAAGCTGATATAGTGACTCACCGATATGTGTCCTCTGGATACACTTTGCTCACATAGTCCTGTAGTTCCATGTAGGCTTTCTCCTGAAAGCGTTCGATCTGAAGGGTGCCATCCACTCCACAGTGATCTATGACAAACAAACCAAATCAACTCCATTCTAACGTTTTTTTGTTTTGTTTTTCCATTTCCTTCCTATTTTCCAGATGAACTCCAGTTGTGCTCACCTGGGCTGAAGAGAACCACAGCTTTGAGGTAAGCATATTCATATGCGTCAGGACTCATGCGACTCATACTGTTACAAAATTCCTGCATACGCCAGATATGCTCCATGACTAGCTTCACCCGCTCCGGGGACAGTTTTTCTGTTCAACACATACACATTTCTTATTAGGTATCTGTGAATTAACTCCTAATTATTCATTTTAGATGATATTTGAACCATTGACCAATGACCAAATGTAAACACCTTTTATGTATAATATCTTACTCAGGACAGTACTAAATAAAAAATAACATGCATTTAGTATGATCTCTTATTTTTTGAATATTATTCACATATCACATATCAACAAAAAGTTAGCATCACCCTTGGTCCTTTGACTAAAGCGAAAGCCAGTTGGATTTTTCAACTGGCTTTTGGATTATTGTAGTTCAGTTAATTAATTATAAAGCAAATAAAGCTTAATGTGATGAATTCTGAAGAAAAAAATAATAATTGACAGAGGCTATAAACAAACAGCATGGGAAAGTTGCATTATTCAATAATTCTGAAAACTTCTCTTAAAACCTTTATTTAACCTTTATTTTTGAATTAGAATAGTTCGCAAGAGTGCACTTATAAGCCTAACGGGGCTATAAAAGTGCACTTGTTAGTTTATGAGCTTTCATGTTCAGTGTGATGACATTTAAAGGGATAGTTCACCCAAAACAAAAAAAGATGTTTATCTGCTTAGCCCCAGGACATCAAGATGTAGGTGACTGTTTCTTCAGTAGAACACAAACCAAGATTTTTAACTCAAACCGTTGTTGCAGTCTGATAGTCTAATAATGTAAGTGGATTTTAGTTTTATTGTATGTTTTAGCCGTTTATCCGTTATAAGACTGATCGACTGTTTGAGTTAAAAATCTTGGTTTCTACAGACCTTGTTTCTAGGCCTACAAAAATATGTCATCACCGCAGCACTCTATATCAAACCTACTTTTTTTTATATTTAATGTATGTCAAATATTCAGCTGTCTGTATACTTTAGTATAGGGTCTTTGACATGTTGGCAAAAGCCTGAAATAACAAACTAAAGTTGAGTTGCTAAAAGTTATGACAGTAACATAAAAGATATAGGAGATACGCAAACGAGAGCTCGAGGTCCACAAACCTTCATCCAGGTTGGTCTGTAAGTGGCTGATTATGGCTGTGAGGATGGTTTCTACATTCATAATGTGTGAACACTGAGCCAGACCTAAAGCAAACAACTCATTCCAGCAGGCCTTCATCAGCGTGATGCTGTTCTCGGAGCTAAACACCAGCAAATACAGAAAAGAAAATGAAGACACAGCCACAAATTCACAAATAAAACCATTACACAGTGCACTGTAAAGTGTAAGGAACATATAAGGAGGAAAAGTATGCCTACAGTTCTGTTTCACTGTCCAAAGAGCAATGTTTTAGGGTTTTATGTGAGAACTCATGCACAAAGGTCTGTATTAAAAGATACTGTCTCCTCAGATAATTTGTTGACCAACTTCTAATGCAGCATTGCATGTATTCTTTCTGTTGCCAGAATGTAATGGTGGCGGTGAATTCAGGAAGTGCTGATTATAAATATAATTCATTTTGTACAAAGTAATTCAGTCAAGAGCAGTGAGTGATTTTCATTTTCTTGGATTAACATTACAGCAGCCAGTAGCTAAATTAGGCGCGGTCACTTTAAGAGACGATGAACGTATCCAATATAATACACATCCCATTTTTTCCTTCAACCGTTTACTTTCACTTAAGAAATAACTGACAGTTTTTTCGAGCATAATTTCCAAGGTGGATATTTTGACATATTTTGAGCAAAAATAAGCAAATTCGATGTTCAAGTGTTTTGAGACGCCTTTCTCTGCGTGAGCCCTGAACACCAGAACAGCGCGAGTATTGAATTGGGCTCTTTTTGTTTGTTCAAACTGCGATTTGTATTTGTTCGTTCAGGTGCAGGAGGGACTTCGAGAACTTTGCAGAAGAGAGCTCGGTTCAGTGTCGCTGTCCGTGATACGCGGCTCTCGATCTCTCCACTAATAAAAATATATATTTTTTATATATTTAATTATTAAAATCATATTTTTAGCCCATTTACATCTGTATTTAGTGCTATCCACTTATGATCACCTGAAACCAGTTGTAAACGGGGCCATTCATTCACTCACCCAAGGGCCTGGAAAGCTGGAATAGAGCGTGCCCAGTGCATGGAGAGGAACAGCAGACGGGAAGCTGATTCACAGATGTAATTCAGATTCAGGAAGTCTGGCATGGGCAGCGGCATCATCAGCTACACAAAATATTGAGTACAGCTTGTTATTGGGCCACCGTTTTTGGTTCTAGTGACTGCAGTGTGTGCAAGTCTAACGTCTGACCTTAAAGGGCACATGCATATCTGAGAGCAGCGGTCCTTCCAGTTCCAGCAGGGCGGTGGTCTGTTCATCAACCCTGACAGACCCTTCAGCCACCTCTTCCCCACAACCCTCCACAGGCTGAAGCACCTTTGTGAGCGTGTCAAAGGCCCTGGGTACACAACAAAAACACAGAACATTTAAGCACAGCCACGTACCGCACATCTCCTAGACTTGATCTACAGAAGTGGCTTTCCGCACCGTGAGACATCATTCGACTCATCCCTTTGGATGTCCGTCATAACGCTGTCATCGTTACTCATGGTCTCCATCCCCGATGGGTCGGTACTGCTTTCCATCATCTCACGACTTTTACTGAGGTGACCGAGAGACGTGACCACGTTGGCCAAGGTACCCAGATCTCCTTGACTAGAGTCATTCTAAAATGAACGTCAGAAAACATCAATATACATTCATGAACATGTTACACGTGTCCAGGTTAAATCTAACTTTAAATAGAAAGTTTGGGCACCCTTTGCAGAATCTGTGAAAATGCGATTAATTTTCAAAAAATAAGAGAGATCATACTAAATGCATGTTGTATTTTATTTAGTACTGTCCTGAGTAAGATATTGTACATAAGATATTAACATTTAGTCCACAAGACAAAAAAAATGCTGAAATTATTAAAATAACCCCACTCAAAAGTTTGGGAACCTTTGGTTCTTAGTACTGTGTTCTGTTACCTGATGATCCTCGGCTGTCTTTTGTTTTGTGATGGTTGTGCATGAGTCCCTTGTTTGTTCTTAACAGTTAAACTGAGCAGCGTTCTTCAGAAAAATCTTTAAGGTCCTGCAGATTCTTCAGTTTTACAGCTTCTTTGCATATTTGAACCCTTTCCAGCAGTGACTTTTGATTTTGAGATACATCTTATCACACTGAGGACATTTGAGGGACTCAAACACAACTATTTAAAAAGATTCAAACATTCACTGATGCTCCAGAAGGAAACAAGATGCATTAAGAGCTGGGGGGTGAAAACTTTTGAACACGATGAAGATGTCCAAATTTGTCTTATTTTGTTGAAATATAATTTTTTTCCATTTAGTTCTGCCCTTCGTAAGCAACAGAAGATACTTGTATGTTTCGCAGTACACAAATTAAGTACAATTTACCTTGATCTTCAAATTTCAAAAGTTTTCACCCCCCAGCTCTTAATGCATCTTGTTTCCTTCTGGAGCATCAGTGAATGTTTGAATCTTTTTAAATAGTTGTGTTTGAGTCCATCAAATGTCCTCAGTGTGATAAGATGTGATCTCAAAATCATACAGTCACTACTGGAGAGGGTTCAAATATGCGATATCTTTATGTACACTATCTTACTCAGGACAGTACTAAATAAAACATAACATGCATTTAGTATGATCTCTCTTATTTTTTGAAAATTACTCATATTTTCACAGATTCTGCAAGGGGTGCCCAAACTTTCGAGCCCCACTGTGTGTATATATATATATATATATATATATATGTGTGTGCATCTTACAGTAACAGCTGAGTGTCTATTAGAACTAGAAGGAACTAGACTTCTAATTAACAATATAAATAATTTATAATGATAATCATTAATGTATTATATATTTGACAACATGTCATGGATTTAATATATGTTTTATGTAAAAAAAAAATTTTTTTACCTGATCTGGTGAAGAAGGGATTAAAATGGTGTTGTCAAGTTTGGACAGAGACTGCTGGATGTTCAAGAGCATGTTCGAATCCAGTAAACTGGTGGACCTGTGATCAGACCCAGCGTTAGGAAAAAAAAAGATGGTATTTGACACAATCACACATTCACATTTATACCTGGTAGTCTCTTTTTCACTAACAAACGTTGGCATGGCGGCGAGAGGACTGCAGAGGTTTTTACGGATGTAGATCTTTTCGATGGAGGGCGCACAGTTGGCCGGCTTCTCCCTCGACACCTCTACCGGTTTCCTCTCACACTGAACAGCTGTGAAATATTCATATTTTAAGCAGGTGAAAACATAAAGTCTGATCGTTTCGAAAAATGCCAGCACGCCCCTCCTCAAAATGCCATGATTGGAGTCATCAGTCATGAATCTGATTTGGACTCACAGTCTTGTTTCATGCCGAGGGCCATGCAGCGCTGCAGTCTGCAGTACTGACAGCGGTTCCGATGGTGTTTGTTGATGACACATCCTCCAGACCCGCGGCACGTGTACACCAAGTTCTTCCTGATGCTGCGCTTGAAGAAACCCTTACAGCCCTCACAGCTCACTGCTCCGTAATGTCGACCTGATCCCACACACACACACAGACACACACAGTGACCAACAGTACAGAAACAGCTGTTTACAAACGTAACACAAATAATCTAATTGTGTTTGAGGTCTAAAATGATTGAAAACATGACTGAGTGTGTTTGTGTGTCATGTACCTGAGGCCTTGTCTCCACAAACTACACAATACTCCACTGGAAGTTTGGTAGTGCCCTGTTCGGAGCCCTCCGTCACGAACTGAAAAACCAAACATTCTAATCTAAATATGACCAATAATACTGAATCAGAATCAGAATCAGAATGAGCTTTGTTGCCAGGTATGTTCACACATACGGGGAATTCGTTTTCGTGACAGAAGCACATAAGATGTTTTTTTTTCTTTTCATCTTGGCTCTGTATAATGCATATTAAAGCTGAAGTAGGTAACTTTTGTAAAAATGTATTTGTGAAACCTGTCATTATGTCCTGACAGTAGAATATGAGACAGATAATCTGTGAAAAAATCAAGCTCCTCTGGCTCCTCCCAGTGGTCCTATTGCCATTTGCAGAAACTCCATCGCTCCCGGTAAGAAACAACCAATCAGAGCTGCGCTCCGTAACTTTTTTTTGTGTTCAAGATTTACAAAATGTATATAACAAGTGAGTACACCATGAATCCACTTTCCAAACAGTGTTTTTGGCTTGTCATGAATCACTATGGTGCACCTATAATAAGTGTTTATATTCGGACTATTTTAGATTGCTTCGGGGGTACCGCGGCGGAGTAACCCAGTACCTTTGTGATTCTTCATAGACATAAACAGAGAGAGGTAGTTCCGGCTACGATGTTCTTCCGCAAGACGCAAGCAGTTCTGTTTATTAACCGCTAGAGCGTCAAAAGTTCCCGACTGCAGCTTTAAAGTTCATAAATGCAGCCAGCACTGGTTTGTTTACAGCAGAAACCAAGGAAACGTTTTAAGCGCCACCTGCTGGCAGAGAGTGAATCTGCGTCTCATTCAGCTCGTCTGCTGTTTCATGCAGATATTTTTATGTATAGTTCCACAAAACTCAATTCAAATCATTCTGTTTTTGTTTCAAATTTCAAAATTATACAATCCAATTTCGATTAAAAACTGCTCATGTTGCATGTCTGCAGCATCTTTGTTCGGATCATGATTAAAATGCAGTGGTTGCCTGGAAAGAGCATTGACAAAGCCTTATTTTGTTTATATGAAGAGATTTCTTGTATTTTTGTAACTTATTTATTTGATTCTTTATTTATTTATTTAGTTTTGTTATGTACATATACACTATATTTACATTTTGTTATTTAGCAGACACTTTTATCCAAAGTGACTTACAAATGAGGACAACAGAAGCAATCAAAACCAACAAAAGAGCTAAGTGCTATATTAGTATATTATTATGTTATTTCAATTTCATAAAAAAAGAAAAAAATTGCAGCATTTTGTCCAAGCAATAACAAAAGGACATATTTAATTTAATAATTGTCTGAAGTCTCATTTTGTAAACAAAAAAATATAATAATTTGTGAATCGAATCGTGAAATCAAAAACTGTACTTTGGGCTTAAATGAGTGGTGCCTGTGTACCTGGATTTGTTGTCCTGTCAGCTCGGGTGATGCAAACAGCAGTTGATTGACAGCTGACCCATCGGCAGAAGTCAAGATGACCTTGGATGGCGAGTTCTCCTGTTTGATGAACAGTTTCTCCTGGTTGGGGTAATCCAGGTTAGCTAAAATAAACTGCTGCTTGCCGGCTCCTGCCTGATCAATGGCTGTGACTATCTGCACCTTCTGAGCCAACTGCTGCTCCGTCAAAATCTGATACGACACATGATAACAAAGACCATCAGAAAGAAAGCGAACACCATTAACAATGATAGAGTGGTCAAATGTTTGTTTGCACCAACACAAGTGATGGCATGAAAATTCAGTCTGATTTTCATATACCATTTGTCTGTTCAGATCACACACATAAAAAAAAAAATGGTTGAAAAGCTGGATGAAAATGCAAATTCACTCTCTGACAGTAGGTGGGGCTTATGGACATACACAGCTTTCCGGTTCAGACACCCACTTGTCACAGAAAAGCAAGCGCAAATCTAATTGATTGGCACGCTGTTTTCGCAGTGTGATGGAAACGATATTAAAACACAAAATGTTGAACTGTTGAAATGCAAAAGTTCACCCTAATAGAAGCATTAACAGCCATTCATTTAAATTGTCTCACAAACATTCAGTCTAAGTCACCTGCAGGCCTCCATCTGCAGACACCAGCTGAATTCTGGGACTTTCTCCTTCCATGATACCCTTCCGTCAGAACCAAGGCTCAGCAACGCCCCATCAGCCACAGGCCCACCTGAGAAAAACAACACACAACTAGAGACTCTCCAAGATCCAAAGCAATCATGTACAATAAGACCTTGTATAAGTCTGCGGGGAACTAAATATTTCCAAATAATATTTCACACATCTCTATATTTATATTTCAAATCTTTATAAATGCTAATATATAACTGAAAAAATGTAGGTCCCTTACACAAGGATGATCATATTTTGGGGCCTGTGCCATCTAAAAAATGGAAAACCCCTGATACAAGTGAACAAATTTTTCGGTGTTGTGTTTTCTTGAGTAATATTATCATGTGCAAAATTTGCCGCCAAGATGCTGGGGTGCTGTGGGGGATTGCGATGTAATTTTTTTTAAGCGCATTTCTGGAGATGTGCTGATCCAAGTCTCCATGACATTCTGGTCTCCAGATGTGGCTCAAGTCCTTTCTTTAAAGTCTGAGATTTTTTACCCGTCTTATGGTCCGCCGGGCAAACATCTGAAGTTTGATCTCTTAGAAAAGTCCTGAGCATACATTACATGCCTAAGTCTAATATTTAGGTTCAGGGGTTTGATAAAATAATTACGTAAAGGTATGTTTCAGCTTTCATTATCAGTCAGATGATCCATGACTTTGCAGTTCTTGCCATTCCATCATCTTTTTCACCTCGACCAATTACTGAAATCAGGTCTCTTTATTATAATTATTATGCTCTACAGATGTTTGAGTATTCTGTTTAGTGTTGTCAATCACTTCAAACTGATAAAAGAAACAGTGGAACCTCACTGGCATCTGATTAGCACTAGCTACATTAGCACACTAGCCAGCGTCGCGTCTTGGTTTTACTGTTTTATAAAGAACTAAATGACTTGATGGATGAATACAATCTAGCGTGAATGACAGCTGGGGGTCAGAAGCTCTTGTGGAATGTATGGGTGTTGATCCGGGAAGATAAAGATAGATCTGTTCCTGTAGGTTAAAGGTCATGATTGAAGGGTTAAAGCTCCCCGCGCATAACGTTACACAGAGGGACATACACCGCAGCAGCTCTTCACTCGTGAAGTACAGGATACATCTCATATCTTCCAATATTTTGATCACCAAATGACAACTTAACCGATTGGAATGATCATCTTTGTGTTATCTTGCGATCGGTATTCGTGATTATCAACGCGACGATAACAGATTAGCCCACTGATAGCGTTAGCCTGCTAATTATCGTCATATCTGCATCCGATGAGTTAGTATGTCAATTAGCTGCTTTGTAATGTATGTTTATTGTTCTTAAATAACCCAAAAAAGCTCTGACGGTTAGTTAAGTATCAGACCTATGACTGTACGGATCGTTATTTTCTGTTTTGCTAGCGGCTACTACGCTAACGCGTGTTAGCAAGCCGGCTATCAACAGCGCTATTATTTTCCTGAATTATTTATCCTAAGCATTTACTGCAAACACAATGTGCTGTAACAACATATAAAGACTTATTCTTACCCTGAACGCGTGAGAAATTATCCAAATACTGTGATGTTTTGATAAATTATCATAAACTGACGGCTCACAGCAGCTACAGGAGGTCAGAGTTCGCGACCCGCTCAAAACAGACCCGCACGTCTGCGCATGCGCATATGCACTAGGTTGAGCGGTAGTGTATTTACCACGTTAACCAGCATGATTAACTAGAATTACATTTCTTTAATAGGACTGCTCTAGGAAGTCGAAATGATACATTGACGAAGAATTGGATGCATGTTTGGCAATAACCGTCCCAGTTCAGCTGATTGTTAGATTTCCTGCTTTGACTAATGTCAACAAGCACAATTATTTAGATTTTAGTAATTTATTAATAAATGTTAGACATAACATTATCTAAGAATAATAAATCCTGTAAAATTATTGTTCCATTTTAGTTAACTAATGAACCTTATTGTAAAGTATTACAGATTTATTTCATGATATCTAACAGTGCCACCAAATCTTGTAAAAGATAATGCAGTTTGCCATCAGCCACTCCACTTTCTTGTTATTGGAACCGGCCAAGAACCTGTTAATAGGAATGTGAACTGCATAATGTATTTTTCATATTTATATTCAGCAAATATACACCAAGTTATTATGCAACCAAGTTTAACCAGACTTACAGACATGTTATCTTATTACATTTCAAATATTTAGTAAAAAGTATTTGCACTTTACATTTATGTCGTGGCATAATCTACTCCCTTGAATTCCTCAGGATATTAACACATTCATGATGTAAAACCTTCTGGAGATGCACAGAACTTTGGGACACAACAGTGAACTAGTGACAAAATTGACAAGAATCGTCAGGAAAAGCAATTATATTTTTCTTCCAAGTAAAAGAAAGTGGCGTATCTAATGTTTTCCAAAATGCAAAACAATCTTACAAAATGTAAACAAACATTAAAACACACAAATATGATCATTATCGAACGTATTACTGCAAAACAAATCATATTAATTTCTTGGACTTGTTACACTTCAAACAGTGAAAGATCAGTGGCTTTCTGCAGCTGGAGCTGACAAAGGACCTTAGTGAAAACTGTAGAGAATATAATCAGGTCATACCCACTGTCAAAGTGTCAAGAGATGTGGTCCCGAACAAGGTGCATTAGAGTATTTAATGTGTGTTATATCTTTCCCTGATAAGAGCACTAGTTTTCCTCCAGGTATTCACAGCCGGTGTGCTATAATGTCTTATATAGTGAGTTAAAACAGTGCTGAGTTAGCCAGCCTGGCACTGTGTCTCTACTACCCATAATTCATTGAGGCCAATAAACAAACTGAAATATTTTAAATACACCTGCATTATATTACCATTTACAAAATATGTACACTTCCAGTTCTGTCCGGTATAAGGTTTAAAACAACAGTCAAAACACCTACATTGTACAAAAGAGTTTTTCAAAAGAATGTGTAAGATTATTCAAACATTTTTGCAACAGTAAGACTGAAAACCAAATAAAAAGGGAATTTTTCAAGAAATTAGAGGAGAAAAAAAAAAATGTTTGAATTGTTCATAAAATCGTTATTCCACAAATTGTTGCATATAATGATTGAATTGTTGTTCCTGTAGCTCAACTGGTAGAGCATTGCGTTAGCAAGCAAGCTAGCGCAAGGTTGGGGGTTCGATTCCCTGGGATGTTTTTACGTAAATAATGTAGGTAACGCATGAACTGTTCGTTAAACCATAGGTTTAGGTAAACCTATGGTCGCAATCACTAAAATATTCTTGAAAAAAACAAAACCAAATTTGTGTTAATGGTCACATTCAATGCATCATTCATTCATAAAACCATACAACAACTTTCTCCATCAATGTACAGAACAATAGTTTTATGTAAAAATAAGTCATAAAGTCACTCTGTGCATCATGATTAAGGCCCAGTCATTTTTTTTTAAAGCCTTCTCTTCTCAGCTTCACAGTTGAGTCCAAAATCTCCCATAATGCACCATGCCAGACTGAACGGACTGCGCCACATGACCGTGCCAAAAATGCGACCTGGCATCAGACATTCCTTTGTCATATTTGCTCATGCACATTCAGACTTGACTATGAATCACACCCCTGGCCAAATCTTTTTAAACCTTCTTCAGGCAACAAGTGATACTGCAATTAGATTAAGACTGTCCCTATGAGATCACAGTGGAGTGGGCAGAATGAATTCAGATCGAAACATGATTCACAGGCAAACCTAATTGTCAGGAGTCAATGAAAACGTCTATATCTAGTGCTCATGACAAGTCATTGCCTTTTTTGACCTTGAATGCATTGTGGGCAGGATTCATGGTAATGTTAAGCACCAAAAGCAACTGGCACAAAGAGGCAGTGTTTCTTTAAAATGATATTAAGAACAAACTGATTGATTAATACCTCACATTTCTGAAGTACAATGGAGGCAGACTGATTAAACAGCCGCTCACTGTACCCTCATTAGGGTGCTTAAGATAGATTAATGCATAAACTACATCTGCCAACATCCTTTACTTCAAACTGGGTTTTGATTTATGCATCCTCAAACTCACTGCCTGTGTACACAGTGCAGAGACCCAGACGAATGACATTTATTCATTCTGTTTAATCCAACTGAATCCGGTCAAAGGATCATGGCCTCTTGAAACGCCTCAATCCATCTGAAAAAAGCACCACATATTTAGTTCGAAGCAATGAATCATAGATAAGATTAATAGAACAAACTCTATGCAACTCAGTCTACAACAAAGTGCTTGTGTACCTCTGAGCAGTGGGGATGTCCTCTGCTCTGAAGATGTCGTAGAGTGTGTTTTTATGATACAGTTTAAACTGCAGTTTCTGAGCCGGTCCTGTCTTCTCCTCTCGGAGGAAAAAGCCCAGCAGCGGTTGACTCTCCAAAGCCGCAACATCCTGACAACAATGCAATCGTCATCACATGAAAGATTTTATGACGCCATACACTTCTGCGGACTCTCACGATATTAAGAAACACAGTAAAGGGGAACATCCGAGTTAAAAAAAGTGACACTACTGACGTAATTAAAGTTTTGAGTATTGCAAAAGTAGACGTTTTCATAATAATAGTTCTTCTGATAACAAGCAACTTTTTCCAACAAATAATCTATAATAGCAAATAGTCTAATGCAATAGGTTTACAAAAAGAAAATTCCCTTTCAGACACAAAATTTATGGGCGGAGAGTTTCAAAATGAATCACCACTGACACAATTTACTAAAGTTTGCGCTCGTCATATTACTGGTATTTGCAGCATTATTAAGGGATATACGAAAAATTTCGCAAGATATTTAATGCACATCTTTTCAGTAAAGCTGGTTAAGTAAACAGCAGTAAACCATAAATATCGGCAGATATTTAATGCGCATCTTGTCACTAAACAAGCTGACATTGTTCACTGACAAGCTGCGCAAAACGTGCAAAATATGATCGAACAATGGCTCTTTGTAGTAAATGCTGCTCCGTGTGAAATCGCGCACGTGTAGAGATTTACCGCTGATTACAGAACCGGCTTTACTGACAAGATGCGCATTAAATATCTGCCGATATTTATGGTGCATCCCTACTATTGTTGAAAGATAAAATAAATTATGAGTAGCTTCCTCAACATTAAAAGTTATTACCGTATTTTTCGGACTATAAGTTGCACCTGAGTATAAGTTGCATCAGTCCAAAAAATATGTCTTGATGAGGAAAAAAACATATATAAGTAAACAAGTAAAGACTGCATACTTCACTAGCGGCGTAAGTGTAGAGGACTTTGTTCTTAATGACGAACCACAGCCTCTTCCACGGCTTCTTATGGCCTTTAGATCTTTGCAGATATCCACTCATGGAGGAGTTCTCAGTGTTGGCAGACACCTGTGAGCGAGATGACACTATAATACTAGTGATGCATTAATATGACATCAGCGCTGTGGTAGAAACAGACGCCTCCATTACAATGACATTACATGAAGTTACGTAAATGCTGCATTTCTATTGCATTATGTGTAAAGTACAACTTCACGTTACCTCCTTGAGGGCAGAAGGAATCCTTTTCTGTTTTCTAGAAAAAGCAAATGTCGAACTCCGCCCACTAGGGGAAACGGCCACACTGGATTGGTCGCCTAAGACACAAAAGCAAAACAGCATATTAGAAAGAAATGTGTAGTATTTGCCTGTACAATAACAACACTGTTGCTATGTGGTTGCTTAGGTTTTCAAATGGTTTGGTTATGCGCTGTATTTGAATATGAGCAAACATCATTAAAAACTAGCATGTCCAATACATTTTTTTGAATGAAAATACTAATAATGGGAGAAAGAGTATTTGAAATATGAGAAGAAAAGTTGGCCTGACAGCAGAAATCTCATACCCTTGTGCTGTAGTTTAATATAGCAGTGGTCACACACTCGTGCCAGCTGATTTTTCAGGTATTCCAGGTAGTATTTATTGGATGAACACGCCTGACACACCACCTGTCGCCACAACAAATGGAAATCAGACCTGATTTTTCATTCAAAAATCAAAAAAGTCGTAGAACTTCTCTGATTTCTAACCTTCCCGCAGGCACGGCAGTGGTGGCGTCTCCAGGTGAGCGTGAACTCACACGTGCAGATCATACACATGGTCGTTCGCAGATCTGGAATCCAGATAGGAGCTTTAGAGCCCAGCGGTAGACCATCATCAGAGACTCCCTCCAACTACACATGAAAAAAAAAGAGAATTTGAAATACTGTAGGGGAATTATCGCATTTTTTCACATTTTTTTAATATAGATAGATTATATTATATATAAAATTATGAATATTTGACTTTAGACTTGGTAATCATACATCAGTATTACTGCAATATTTTACAATTATTTTTCATGTTTTCCAGTACAAATATCTAAACATTCTTAAATCAAAATTCATTTATTTGAGATGCAAAATGAAATTGAATTAGGTTCAGGAATTGATCACAATTTACATTTTAAATTGCATTAGGTTGAATTCATCCTTAAAACAAGAACCAATATCTCCCAATATGGTAAGAAAAACTGAATGAAATGAAAGGGTAAACAATTTTAGTTTTCTCACCTAATTTGGCTGATATTGTTTCCTAAGCTAGGCTTAAACAAGACTTTAATGTCATTCTGCATCTCAAAGAAATGTATGTTTAAAGAATGCTTAAATATTTATGCTGAAAAGAAGACAAAAAATCACTCTTCGCAGTGTATACATGTCAGTGAAGACCCTATAAATTTAATGGAAACATACAGAAAGTCACACTTAAATGCACCCACCTCTTGGCTTCGACTGGAAAAGAAGGAAATCTTCTTTCTGGTGTAGTCATCTATTGCTTTAGCGATGGCTTCCAGCCATTCGTCTCTTTCTGTGGCCGAACTGCAAACATTATTTTACAGTCTGTGATTTCAATTTCAAAAAGTGATCAAAGGATGATTATGGTGTATAATTCTTCTTCACACTGCTGATATTTCTTTAATGTAGACCCCACACATACATCCTTGTGGTTTGTGTATTTCTTACTTGGCAGACAGTATGAAGGAGCGTTCCACACTCTCAATGTTTAATTCATTCTGATAGGCCTCCTGACTTGGTTTGCTCACCTATTGAAGACGTGGGACACACACGACACGTTACAACTCTTGTAAGTTTGTGTGTGTGTGTGTGTATGTATAGAAGTATTATGATGGTGGATGTCTGACCTTCATGCCAGCAAGAGAGAGCATGCTGTTGACTTTATACTGGCCAGACTGAACAGGAGTTGTGTACAGCAGAATATCATTAAACTGTTGAGAGAAAAAAAAAAAATTGGTGGCTTTTACATCATTCACAATTTATATAAAAAATACTAAAATAACATTGTAGATTTTATAATAAAATCTCACCAAGAAGAACATTCTGGGCTGCATAACTTTCCTGGAGAGTTTCATCAGAGTGCCCTCCTTTAAGAAAACCTGTGTGTGCAACAAGAGCACGTTTAAATTCACAACACAGAGACCGAAGACTCGGACACAATGAATCAGGAGGAATTGAGTTTCTCACCCTGCCAGGCTGGACGATTTCATGGTGACCGTTCAGACTGTACTGAACCTGCATCAGCTTCTGGAAGTTATCCTGAAAAAAAGAGATGTTTAAGTGGTTCATGAGTAAGTCATCTGTATGAGGTCTTAATGGTGGTTTGGTTGTGTTTGTTGTGTTACCCCTTGCTTCATGATGTCGTTGGCATGGTTTGCCACTTCTTTCACCACACTGAGGGCAGCTGGGTAAACCAAACCAACAGAAGCTCAATAAAACAGTTCAAAGATTGGATTTGGAATCATTAAACAAGAAAAAAAGTGAATGTCAATCTACAATGAACTTTTTTTTTTTTCAATATTAAAGTCATAATGAAATGAAAGTGGTGACAGATATCCGAGTGAAACAGATTATTGAAAAAAAAAAGCAAATTAGATCAACGACATGTACCGTATTTAGAAAAAAAGATTCATGCCAAAGTTAAAATAAGGAAATTTTGGAAGTGGAAGCATCTTTTCTATGGAAATAAGGTTTACGATTCTACATTCAAGTGAGCTACAATGGTTTGGTTCTTTAAAAACTGACCATCGTTTACGATGATTCAATGAATGGGGTGATAGAAAACATGATGATGGCCGGTGTAAGACGATGGCCCTAGCTATAATTGTTGGTTACTGTGAATTTTGATCAGGTCATTTTATTTTATTTATTTACTGGGCAGTGGACATTTACTAAAAGCGCCACCTTAGCTGTAGAGAGAATGGTCTGCTCTTACTTTGTGTGTCTTTGTAGTCGGATGAATCCTCAGGAAGATTCTTCAGATAATCTAAAAGAGATATGAAAAATAAATTGGAAGATTCAAAGTTGGTTACAGAGATTTGTCGCATTCCTTAAATTACATGATTAGTTTAAAGTTTAATCATAAGTTTGTCCAATGCAAGAAAACATTTAAGAATTCAATTCACTTTAATTAGACCAAACTGTCGAAATCTAGCCAAAGCTCAAAAAGTCCACTAGCTGAAACCAATGATGTATCTTCTGTTTGTGGCTTCCTGTAATGGGCCTGATATCCTCCTGTTCATCTGAGGGTGTGTACCTGTGAGCAGGAGCTGGTATTGAGGTATCCGCTGCACCGGTTTCAGCAGGTAATGCTTCAAGGCAAGACTAGCACAGCGAGGACTTGTCTAAGAATGAAAGAGAGGAATCTTAAATGTAAAGCATTACCAAATGTTACTGCAAACAAACTTTCTGTTTTCAAACAGGTTTCCCTGTTCGGAAAAAGTACCCATATCCCTTTTAACATGTTAATCGTTGTAATAGCATGTTATACACTATATGTTATTTAGTATGTTATACATGATGTATGTTGTCATTTCAGTTTATTTCAAAAGTAAATAGTATTAGCAGAAAATTCTAAAAATATCAGGTATATTAGCAATATTTCTGGATCTACTAAAAACAACGTGATTGGAGGCAGCTTTTTTTCCGTTTTCTTTTATAATAATTATTACTGATGTTAATAATGCACACAGACTCCTACCTCAAACTGGCGCACAACGTTGGCAAAAGGAGGATTTTTGCGACACTGTTCATCCAGCAGAGCCACATTATGGTCAAACTCTCGTATGTAGGTAGAGTACATCTTTAGATACGGACCTTTCTGAACGAAGATGTCAGCCAATCTCTGATGATCAGACCTGCGGTAGTCATAGAGATGCCCGGAAACAAAACTGAGCAATGGGAAATGTAGGACTTTTCCTTATAAGTTAAGAGTTCTTAAATTCTTTTTCTAAACAAGATCAATAAACTCCATCCAACTTCTAAAGGCTCTCGTTCTTTTGGATCCTTATTTGAACTCTCTCTGCTATTACCCACAAAACATGCATGCTACTCACTATGACATCACTGAATTCAATGATGAAATAAAGTTATATGCATATAGCAGATGCTTTTATTCAAAGTGACTTACAGTGCATTCAGGCTAACATTTTTTACCTAACATGTGATTCCCTGGGAATCAAACCCACAACCTTTTGCGCTGCTAACACAAGCTCTACCACTGAGCAACAGGAATGCTATATGATAAACTGTCTTTAACTTTCCCTGAAAACTGAGTGTTTACTATTGCCATTTTGCATTGTTGACACACTATTTTCCTATTTAATACTGTAAATTGCTTTGACACAATATGTATTGTTAAAAGCACTATATAAATAAAGATGACTTGACTTGAAAACAAAAGTGACATGAAAATAATTCGCGATCCATTTAACTTTCATATTGTGTATGTGCATTACCAGTGGGCTACTCTCTCCTCCAGCTCTTTCAGCAGGTCTTTATTAAGCTCGTAGAGTTGGGGCAGATAGTATAAGATCTGATTCAACACTTTCTCCTCCACCAGTGGCTTCCCGCTCGCACGAGTCGCTTTGGCAACTGCGTCCCGGAAATCCTGACACAGAAATGGAAAAGCTAGCTACTGCCAAAATTCCAAGGTATCGCGACAAAACAAAGAGCGCTAGACAAGATGAGTAATAGCAAAAAACATGAGTTGACATCCGTGAATTCAAACCATTACTTCATTTACTAGCATTTCAACTTAAATAAAACAAACAGTGCCAGTAAGAGCCCATTCGAAACATTTGCCATAAATCTTTCAAGGTACAATTGCTATAAACTAGCACTCGACCAAACGTCTCCAAACAAACTGAAAAACAAACAAACTGAAGTGCATCAACTCGCAGCATAGTCCATCTACAGCTTTAACAGGAAGTAGAGAGAACGTTTTCCCTCACACACACATACACACACGTGTCTTTAGGACAGCTGTTTGGGGTCATGGCCAAACAAGTGGGTTAAAGTGAGGGTGGGTGTAATTTCTTTCCAAAACTCTCTCTGTCCGTTGATCTCTTATTCCTTTACCACAGTCTCTTTGGACAAGCTCTTCCTCTTGCCTTTCCTCTTTTTCTGACTTTCTCTCTAACTTTTTACTTCTCTCTGAATAGGGATGGGTCAGGAAACACTAGCTGTCTCAGTAGTTGGCTAGTGAGACAAACTAGGGAATGTATCTAGACTTCTTTTCTTAGCAATGGTGCTTTAAACAAGATCATTTAAGAGTGGGAACCGCTTGGCAGTGTTGTTTTTGTTACTGTAACTAAAAATAAAATGAATAAACATTTTTAATTGAAATAAAGCTGAAATAAAATATAAATTATCAAATAAATAAAACAATTACACATTTCTGACCATTTCTGTTGGTGCAGTGCAGAGACCTCTGATCAATGTATTTTTAGTTACTTCTATTAACCCTTGCAAAACACCTTGCTCCATAGACGTCCACTGTATTCCATTAATTTGCCCAGTTTTCTTTTTTTTTTAATCAGAAATATGAAGGATGATTCAAGCTGATTTTCTGTAGCAATCAACATTATCCGCCAAATATGTAGTCTTGCACATCTTTAGTCCTGATAATACACTTGCACAGAGCATATAGCTCCTCATTAAAATCCCAAAATAAACAGAGAGATATGTGTCTGTTTACCTCTGTGATCCTACTGTGACCGTGAAAACCAAACGCTCTTCCAGAACACATTCATATAAAACTAATAAAACACAGATGACTGAACCCCACACTTCTACTATAATCATAATTCTTGTCTCAAATCTGGATCCAGTGAAAACGGTGATGACTTACGATGTGAAGTAACTTCAGAACATCCACAAATCTGCACAGACGACAAAAACACAATCAAAATACAAACTATTTCCCTCTAAATGTGTTCAAATATGAATTTGCATTAAAGAGATCTTTTTTTTTAGTACGTACACTTTCTCTGAGCTCATGATTTCCATTGCGATGTGGACCACCTTGTTCCTCTTCGCCCGCTCTATCTCCTGAAGAAAAACGTGTTAAAATGCAGTTATTATATTAAACCATTTTAGAATCTATAATATAATTTTATCAGCCGTTAACTTACGCAGTTGCTACATCCAACCATGATTACCAACAACATACAGCCTCATACCGCTCCATGTGAGCTTGAGTGTGTGTGTGTGTGTGTTTGTTGTTGTTGTTATGGACTGGTGAGAGGCTGCAGTCTTTATTTGGATCATGGTCTGTCTAAATTCAAGGACAAATTTTGACTGAAAGCACCCCCTGTTTCTCAGATCGGGGTGTGTCTGGAGGGCCTCTCAGGATTATCTCCTGACAGAAAGTCTCTCCAAAACAAAACCTCTCCACAATTGATTAGAGTTCTTATTTCTTAGGTTTTTCTCTTAAATTTGAGATGAATGACGACATTCTCGAATGCATTTAAAGAGACAGTTCACCAAAAACTGAAAGTCCATTCCACCACGACTTTCACGTTTCAAAACTTTCTTACGGAAATCGTGAAAAGTAGTCTATATGAATGGAGCAGTTTAATCCCAAGTCTTCTGACGGGGACGCAATTGCCATATATGACAAACAGATTTCATTTATTTAGTTTTTTTCACATACAAACATTGATCAATGCACATTCATCAACACATCAAATATGGTGAATGGAAGCTCAACCGTACTTGCTTGATGTTAAGAGAAGAAAGCATGTCACTCATTGGTTTGAGTGAATGTGTGTTAATCAATGTAAATGAAAGCGTAATAAGTGTTATAAGGGTTACTCCGCCGCGGTACCCCCGAAGCAATCTAAAATAGTCCGAATATAAACACTTATTATAGGTGCACCCTAGTGATTCAGGACAAGCTAAAAACACGGTTTGGAAAATGGATTCATGGTGTACTCGCTTATTATATACATTTTTCTACATTTTTAACACAAACAAAGTTACGGAGCGCAGCTCTGATTGGTTGTTTCTTACCGGGAGCGATGTATTCCTGCAAATGGCAATAGGACCACTGGGAGGAGCCAGATTATCTGTCTCATATTCTACTGTCAGGACATAATGACAGGTTATACAAATATGTAAAAAATATATTTTTACAAAAGTTACCTACTGCAGCTTTAAGCTATTTTTTTTCACAATAATCTTCTGTTAACATGTTTACCATATTTAAGTCCTTTTACCATACAGTGCATTTCAAAGTTTATCCCAGTGCAATGTCCTGCCTCATAAACTTTCACTGTCGGTGGATTAGTGGAAACACAATGTTTTTGTGTGTGTTTACACTAATAGAGGAGTTGAAATGATTTCCTGTGATAACGGAAGAAACAATCACAGATGTTGTCAAGAGAGCTTAACTTGTGCTGAACCTGGAATGTTCCTTTAATGGCATGCCAAGAATTCCCGACCGTTTCACTCTGGTGTAGTTCTGTGCATCTGTGTAAAGGTGTAGTACCTCTTTGTCTTCTGAATGGCCCATGTCTTCCTTGCTGGAGTCAGAACTGTCCCCATCTTCCTCATTAGAGCTCAATCCATCCTCTGACAGATCACCACTCATAGAGCATCTGTTGTCAAACAGGACGTGCACATGTTCAGTCCAACGTGCATACAATCAAACATAATTTATTTATGTTTTTAACTGATATGTATAATAAAAGTATGCAAAAATATTTTAAACTTTACCCAATGTTTTATTTAATTGTTAATTTGATTTATTTATTTTGCTTTCATTGGATGGAAAAGAGCAGTGTGAACAATCTCCTTAATTTCTGATTTTTTGCTCCTCCTAAGAAATAAAGTCATACATGTTCGGAGTGACATTTGGGGTGAGAAAAGCACTAGATAGCACAAGCAAACTCTCACGCACACTCATTCATTCACACTCTTTCTGGTTTCCCTCGCTCTCATTCTTTCTCCTGCAGCAGGACAGAGCTGCTCTTGTTTACAGCTTATATAAACACTCTCTGCAAAGAGACACACACACATCGATACAGCGCACAACCTCTCTCACACACAGAGATATGCAGGGAGTTTCTGTCATGCCTGGGCAATTAGTGTGGATGCCATTTAAAATATGATATATTATCTGTCTATTAAGGACACTCAAATTCAGAAGCTGGAATGTGCTAAATCTAAATATCACCCAATAAATTATTGACATGTAACTCAGTAATGGCTTGCACAACTCACACATATATTACTAAGCCATCTAAATGAGGACCCACTGCAAAACACTGCTTTAAATATAGAGATTTATCAATTATAATAAATATACATTATAAATATTACAAACACTACAACTAAAATAAATAAATACATAAATTATTTATTTCCCGTGATTCTCCCTAAAAGTGAGCTAAATTGAAACCTACAGAACAAAACCTTCTTTTGTAGACATTCAGGGACATCCTCAATAATAATAATTAAAATTATATATATATATAAAGTACAGACCAAAAGTCTGGAAACCTTACTATTTTTAATGTTTTTGAAAGAAGTTTCTTCTGCTCATCAAGTCATTTATTTGATCCAAAATACAGAAAAAAAACAGTAATATTGTGATATATTATTACAACTTAAAATAATAGTTTTCTATTTTAATATACTTTAAAAAAAATAATTTATTCCTGTGATGCAAAGCTGAATTTTCAGGATCATTCCTCCAGCCTTCAGTGTCACATGTAACATCCAGTCGATCACATGATCATTTAGAAATCATTCTAATATTCTGATTTATTATGAGTGTTGGAAACAGTTCTGCTGTCTAATATATTTGATCAATAAAAGGTTAAAAAGTACTGCATTTATTCAAAATAAAAATTCTAATAATATATATTCTAATAATATATTTTCTTTACTATCACTTTTTATCAATTTAATACATCCTTGCTGAATTAAAGTATTGATTTTATAAAAAAAAAGAAAAAAAAAACCGACCCCAAATTACTGACCAGTAGTGTATATTGTTACTACAAAATATTTATATTTTGAAAACATAGCTTTTTTTTTATTTATTCATTAAAAAAAGTATCCTAAAAAGTCGATCACATGATCATTTAGAAATCATTCTAATATTCTGATTTATTATGAGTGTTGGGAACAGTTCTGCTGTCTAATATATTTGATCAATAAAAGGTTAAAAAGTACTGCATTTATTCAAAATAAAAATAAATGTCTAATAATATATTTTCTTTACACTATTTATCAATTTAACACATCCTTGCTGAATAAAAGTATTGATTTTATTTAAAAAAAGAAAGAAAAAATTACTGACCCCAAATTACTGGCCAGTAGTGTATACTGTTATTACAAAATATTTATATTTTAAAAACATTGCTTCTTTTTTCTTTCTTTTTTTTTCTTTTTATTCATCAAAGTATCCTAAAAAAGTATCACATGTTCTGAAAAAATATTAAGCAGCAGAACTGTTTCCAACTTTGATAATGAATCATCATATTAGAATGATTTCTAAAGGATCATGTGATAATGTGATAATATATATATATATATACACACACACACATACAAACACACATTTTGGGAGATTTCGTCAGGTGTAGCTCACTTCTGGATACAAATTTGTCCCCAAAATATGGTTAGGTTCATAGAAGCACATGCTGCACTCCAAGTGCTTCAGCATGACTCTCGTTAAACAATACAGCCTACTGCCAAAATCAGCTCAGATCTCAAAGTTAAAGAGAAAGTAGGTTTTAGAATGCAAAACTAGCATGCTGCCTAGTGCACACTGCGCAGTACGCTACATCATATTTTTTAAACTTGTAGATTTTTATAGTCAAATAAGAAGTTCATTAAAAAAAAGAAACAAGGATTCTTATTGCTGCATGGAGGGACACAGTATTAAACGCAGTGTATTCTGCATTGTGTTACTGAGAGATCAAAGATGATGATTTATTATTACTGGGATCAAGGTCTGTAGCCCACATGACTGTAAAATATTTGTTGGTAACAACTTGCTGACAACTCCAAACACAAGACCACAAACTTGATTCAATGTCCTGTGCATCTGGAAACCAACTGCGAATTCAGCAAAACGCCGTTTTTACCGGCACTGAGACTACATCACGGAGAAGCCAATGAGTGATGGAGGTCAAGAATGTGTTTACAAAGTCATCACCGTAAACGCACTTTGAGTCAATGCCGAATTTGTTTCTTGTGAACTAAAGACATATGCGTAAATGCTTGAAAATAGTTTTGTAGATGAAAATAAACTGCGCTTGCACAAGAATCTCTCTACAAAACTAAAACAAAACTCTTATAGCTGAGAAAAATGAGCTGTGGGCGCTGGTGTTTTATAATGAGGTCAGTGATACAGTCAGCAGTTGGTGTATTTTGCAATCAGAGTAAGATGATTCACATTTTACTGATGTGACATGATTTTTGCTACTGTGTTGGAAATGTTGTAATGACAAAGCATGACTGTGAGCCAGAAGATTTCGGTTGAAAATGCTGAGAATGAGAGTGTGGGAGAAACGGAGAGAGAGAGAAAGGTTATTTTCCAGTGGCTCAGCTCTCTTCTCTACAGACATTTCCTGCTCTGGCCACTGAAAATAACCCACAGGAAAACCCAAGGCCCAACCTGGACTCAAAGAGTGGACTGTAACCCTCACACACACGTCCATGATCACACAGACCAAACCAATACAGTGCAATTGAAAATACATAGCAAAGTATATTAAAATGTGCATGTTATGTGGTCTAACGTTTTGGGGTTACTCTGTGTATAAGATTCTTAAAGCCCACCAGGTTAATGTTGTGCATTTTAAAAGATTTGACTACATACAGTGATTTACAGACATAACCAGAACCTTTCTGAGTGAATTTGCGGGGGGATTTGGGGTAAATTTACAGACTGCCTGATTAGAAATCCTAAAATATAGCTTGTCGATCTATGAAACTCTTAGCCAAGGTGGCCTTTTTAGAAAGTGTAGTAGTTTAGTTATGTCGTCTACTGGCAGAGGCTAACTGGACCATGCCAAAGTCCCTTTCAAGGAAAGTCTGTTCACTCGGCGGCCATATTTATGACGCCTTCTGGCTGCTCATCCAAGACCAAGTCCTGACCAAGCCATTGGCTGGTCTAGCATCAGGTTTCTATGGGAACCGGAGCTTTTAATGGCTGCTGTAGTGATGCTGTGACTTTACCAATCAATGATTGGCTCTTTCATTTAGAAGGCGGGACCATTCTGCCATATCGCGCATTGCAGTTTCTCCCATTCATAAGCATTGGAGTGAACCGTCTTTGTATTTCTATGGTGTTTGACCATGAAACCATACAAACAGTGATCCCTTGGTCTTAACCACCGAAATATGTTGATTATTATGTCTAATAATTATGCTTAATTTTTATATAGCTTATTTACTGTTTATAAGCAACTTATAAGTAATTAAACAATAACCATAGCAAACCACTAGTAGAATATTTTAATGTATTAATGTTAAATTTCCTGCTAATGTGGCATGGTGATATTCTGTTAGCATGTTAAGCTAAAAGTAAGTACCAGTGTTAGGGTACTGCGAGGGTACAACTCTTTCTGGGACTGAACCCGGCAATGTTACTAGGTCCCCAACCCAGGATCGATCCCTGAATCAATCCTGGGACGTGTTTGCATTCACACAGCAGGCAATTTTCGGGCACCAACATGCAGTGTGAAAGGGGCGTAAGCAATGCCGTTAGTTACGTTTTTATGGAGTAACACAATATTGTACTGCATTACTTTTAAAAATAAGTTTCCCCAACACTGGTAAATACACATAATCATAGCAAACTTTTGTAGAATTTCTCAATGTATTCTCAATTAAACAAACAAATCAAACAATTTGTCCCTTAATTGTTTGATTTTATGAATCTTTGTTCGGATTTTGAAAGGGGCTTGGAATTGGCACAAAGCTGTTACCATATCTGTAACCTCAAATCAATCACCGATTGAAATGTAATAAATTGTCTTCCTAAAGTAAATCTTAAAGTAGTTTCATTGAGTACATCCCTCAAATCGAAACCTATCAAACAAGACAACTGTAGATCAGGACAGTAACATGAATAATAACGCTTGTGTGTATATGCATATATACATAAACTGACCTGTTCAGCTCACATGGTTCCTGTACTTCATACACGCCTGTGTCCACATCCTGGTTGGAATAGACCCAGGGCAGGTTCATGTACTCTGGAATCACATCGTATAATGGGACGTTCTCGTATTCCACCCCACAGTCAGCCTCTCTGTCACACTGAGCTTCTACCTCATCACCAGGTGCGACCTGACTAGAGGGTGTGGCTTTATTTTCATCGTATTCACCATCAGTACGAGTGCAATCCAAGGCTTGTCCACTGCGAAGCAATTTCGGAAGCAACCGTGCATACACGCGCAGCTCTAGAAGTTTCCGCAAGCTACGTCTTGTTTGATCAGAGCGCACCAACTGCTCAGAAGATCCAGTGTCCACTCGCTGAAGATCTGCAGAGGAAAACGACTTTGCCCTCTTTTTGACAAGAACAGGTCCCCCACCTCCAGCCTGTGGTTGGCTGTTACTGCGAGTCGGCTGGTGTCTACTGAAGAGAGGGATGCTTGGAAGGGCGACTCGCCATGATAGTTTCTCTTGAGGAGGTGCCGGAAGTTCTCTGAATACGGGAGGACTGGAGTTAGGAAGCGGAGGTGGAGTGTGTGTTAGCGGAGGCGTGTTTTGCTTCCGCAACACGACGGACGCGGGAAGACTGTTTCGTTGGGGCTTTTTAGGCATGACTTTTGGTGACTTTTCATCCACGTCCAGAGACGGCTTGGTTATGGCTGCCACTTGTGATCCACAGCTGAGCTTTATCTGTTTAGGAAGACTCCGAGTTAATGGGTATCGAGCAAAATCTCCATATGCTCTATCATCTTCATCATCGCTTTGCACCTCCTCATCTTTACACTCAACCTCTTGAAGATCTGAGTAGCAATGCAAAAGCAAGTTGTCCACTGATGTCGAGGCCTTGCATGAGGAATCAACCATTTGTGGGAGGGATTTCTGTCGAGGTGGTGGAGCTGGAGCTTGCGGCCCCTCCTCAGCAGCGGTGTCCGCGGAAGCTAAAGTTATACCATTTGTCGGAACTGAATAATGGGTGGAGTCCAGATCAGGACGCACCTCTTCAGTAACTGCACTGTGAAAAGAGGCTACTTTGTGCAAAGAATCAGTGTTGGTTGAGGAGTCGGTGTCTGGGTTTTCCGTATTCTCTTTAGGGGAACATAAATTGAGAGGTGTGTCCGCGTAGGTGTTTTCGGGACTTTCTAGTAATGTGTCTGTCTGAACGTGTTCAGGAGTTTCTGTAGGTGTTTCTGCTTGAGTGTCTGAAGGTGCAATCTCCACAACATTCTGCCTAAGAAGTGCTCTCCGAAGGCGTCGTGGATGGGGTACAGGGAGTGGCTTGCTGGGTGGTGCAGGAACACCATTATTGCCACTGGTGCAAGAGCTAAAAATGTTCCCGGTGTGTTTCTGCTCTGCAGACTGTTCTTGTAAAGGTTTGGTAGGACTTTGTCTTGGGATCTGGAGAAAAGTTTGTTTTTGTGCACTTGTCTGGTCCTTTTCTAGAGTGGCAGAGTTTTTTTCTTTCTGTGCCTGTGTGGAAGTGTGGGATGGGTCAGTGGGAGTGTGCATTTGTTCCCATACAGATTGGGAAACATGTTCCGTTGTGTCATTGCAAATCAACTGTTCTTTTGCACTTTCGACCTCTTTGAAAACACCTACCTCCGCTGTTCCATATATTTCCTTGGAATGCTCTGATTTGCTGTTACCTAGTTGATGACCTTGAGTACTGGGTGGTATGATGTAATCTGACAGGTGTGAAGATAGTAGAGCAGGACCACCATTTTTGGAGACAGGTGGATGTTGTTTCTTGCAGGGGTCTTGTTTCGACTGGAGAGGTTTCTGAGGGGCTTTGGGCAAACATGGTTTGGGGGCGACAGCAGGTTTTCCTCTCTTGTGTGCAGTGGGTGAGGGTGAAGGCAGCAGGAGCTCAGGTTTTGGGGCTATGGGGGGAGGTGATGGTTTATGCGACTGAACCAGCTTGGGTTTGGGGGCAACCGGTGGTTTCTTCATTCCTACATAATCTCACACAGAGAAGAAAGAGAGAGAACTACATTAACTCCATGAACTGACTTGAATACTACACACACACACACAGCTGAACACGATGGGTCATGACTAAGGTCAAGACTGACACCCAGCTCTGAAACATACAACACTTTTATTCTCTGCTTTTAGGATTGTGTGAGAAGCTGTAAATGATGGTTCAGTACGAGTCATTATCAATTCAAGATTTTGTCACCATTCACAATAATGCTTAATAGCATATTGAAGTACAGCATTCTAAACACTGGCTTCAATATTTTTCTTTAAATATCTGATACCATTTCTTTTACAGCCCTTACAAAACACACTGATTTTTAGACAAAGTAGGCAACAGGCATCCAAAAACAAGAGTTTTTTTCTGAGATATCTGTTTAACATTTTTATAGTTATCCACCTGTGTTTCGATGGTGAAAAGCATTCAACTTTAAGAATAAACGGATAATACAAGAAATGTTAATTAACTGTCAGCTCCATTTATTTAATTATAGGAGATAACAGCTGCAATGTTGACAAAATTTCCATGTTTTAGACGCACAGGTATCAAACATTATAGCCATTTGAATTTTTCTGGTGTTGCTAGCGACTAAATCGCAAACTTTCCGGTTCTGATCATTTAAATGACATATAAATTGTGACACTTTAAGCAATTTAAGCGTGATTATGGCAATCTAAATGACATTTTCTCCTCAGCCAATATAATGTTGAGCCGGTGAAAGTAGATAAGCTGAAGGATGGTATTAATATTGCAGAGCCACTGGACTTTCTAATGAAGTCTCAGACATCAGATAGATACTTTTTAAATTTCTATTTAAAGTATACATACTTATATTGTTCTCTTTAGTTTATAAAATATAATACATATGGCATTACTGAGTTATAGACAAAAACTGGAAATGTTGCTATGTTCAATACTAATGGCAGGTATGAGATATGTGATCAATTCTGTCCAATGTCTCAAGTAACAGTGTGTAGTAAACACCCTAATTTCCTACAAAATGCACTTATTGTTAGTTACTGTCACATCCATAAAACATTCTAAATTAAGTAAAAGAAAAGTCACTAACATGTTTGCACGGTTGGAAGCAGATCCTGTTAGCTTTACAGTATCAACAGTATGAAACTACAGTTATCATAGAAACTTTGTACAAAAGATGCAATCATAGTGCAATACTGTGATTTCAGACATCTCCTTTTACAGAAGTCACAATTAATGCTAGAGGAAGAAAACAACGGTGTTGACTTCGCCGAATTCACTTAGACAGCGCTTTCAGGAGAAAAAAAATCACTTGGGTTTGTTGATGCTCTCTTGAGGAAATGTGGTCTTCCATTCCAAGGGAAGCAATCCTAGGCTGATCCTGGAGGCGCCCTCCTCCGCTCGTTCTTTCCTCCGATCCGAAGCGTCGAGACCCGGATCAGGGAGCTGAGCTCGCGGACTGTCGCGCGTTTACATCAGCACGGGAGACCGAGTCATCAGGCGGATGTTCTGTGATTGAGTTCCTTACAGCAGTGGAAAGACACCAAAGGGACTTTTTCCGCGTTATTCTCTTTGGTTATACCCTCCATAACAGTGTCCTTATCGATTGAAGAGAACAAAGAAAAAGTAAACTCTTCCCAAAATGGTTATTAGCGTGAAGAAACCCGAAGGGAGAGGGAAAGTAAATCAAGAAACGTTGAAACAAAAGACTGGAGACAAATCAAAGTAACTACTCCGTGCGGTTTTCATATGCCTGGAGTTAAAAACATGGATGAGGCTGAAAGTAAAATATCCATTCAGGTTTCAGCTTTTGCCAAAAAAAAAAAAAAAAAAAAAAAAAAAAAACATCGTTCCTTACCTTCTTCATCCAGGATATTTGTTGTGCTTGTTTTAAGCAATTCGTCCCGTTAGCACAAGATTAGCCTCTAACAGAGAATAGAAACACTGAAGCTGCTGCTGCTACTGCAATAAAGTTCCACCGGTTGCAACACATGGAAATATTCTAATGAAACCGTTAAATATCGCAACATCTCACCATAAAAGCCCTACATGCTTCCCTAGACTGCTTGTTCAACAGAAATAGTTGATGTTTATTCATCCAGGAAACTAACCTGTACTCATGATCCCCAAACGACTCACTTTACTCCATGAATGAGCTGCATTCAGCACAGTTCCTTCAGATTCAGCTCTTTTCTTCTGGCAGGAGCCATTGCAAGTCCTGAATTGAGAGACAACTCGATATCTTCAAAAGATCATCCAAAGTCTTTGTATTACCAAGAAGTCGGAAAGTGTCCCATGCTTGCCATGGTATTTGCCACCGCTTTGTAAAGCTGGGAACGGCGAAGTCTATGCCAAAGTGTTCAATAAAAACTTCCACGAACCGCCGCTAGAGCGGCCGAAGAGCCTCGCCGCCTTGGGAAAGTCCGATCCATTTAGTGAATCGGTTCTTTGAACAGATCAATGAATCGTTTGAACAGACCGATTCAGTTATTCATTTCTTCACATACATTTAAAAAAAGAGAGAAAAAAAGAGAAGGTGACTGATTATGTCACCTAAATAATGTTTTCTTCAAGACGTGATATACGAATAAGCATGTTTGAACTCCCATATTGCCCACATTATAATTTCAGCCTAAAGTGCTCATTACAAGCAAGGAAATACGCATTTCGCAACAACAAATAATTAAAAATTATATATTTTTTTTAGTAACGTGTCCGCCTAATTCACAGTATCTGATTATAAGGAAATTCCCATTTTCAATATCAACCGATTTCAGGGCAGAATTCAGTCCTGCGCGATTCGCTATGACAGATTCTTTGAAAGGAACCGACTCCAACGAACGATTCGCTTGGGAATCGAACATCACCCTCAGAGCTTGAGAGTTATGAAATAAAAAGTTATGAATAAAAAATAGGTGTTTCTAATACTGTTTGTGGCAATAAAAAATGAGATTAAGAGTAGAAACAGAAATAAATGTATCATTATTCCTCAACAGGGAATATCAAATTTGAGAACAGTGAGGATGCATTATAAGTCTCAGAGTATTTTCCTGTGCCTCGTTGAGGAATAATCTTGCTATATAATATAGTGAATAAATCTAATGATCCTACAATACAAGGTTGTTTACTTGGCTACAGTATTTGTAATCAGACTAACATCTAATTGCATGACAGGTCAGTAGTTATTTTTAAACAACTTTTTATTGAAAACATTTGAATTTACAATCATGGTAATGCTAATGTATAATAAAAACAAATTACAAATAAAATACAAAAGTCATATACACTGTATTAATACAAATTCAAATGTAAATAAAGGAATCAAATAAATGACCATCACAGGGAATTGTTTTTAGATAATGTTAAAAATAATATGAAAATCTATAAATGAATAAAGGCTTCCTGGAAACAATTGTGGCTAAACCACTACATTCCGCCTTATAATAATAATTTCCAAAGTAGTAGAAGTAAAAATTTATGTTTTAAAATATCATATTTTAAAATAGCATACTCTTAACCATGAAGTAAAAATACTGTTTGCAGAATTCAAGACCAACATTCCGGTAGATGTCGATTTGTACATATTTTGCAAGCCATCGTCGAATAACTGAAGAAGAAGAAGAAGAAGAACAAGAACAAGAAGAAGAAGAAGAGCTATGGATCATGGGAATTGTAGTTCAAGTCATGGCGTGTGTCTGCGCATTCAGCAGAAGCTGTAGAGATCGCTCCTTAATTCATAAACACTACCATCCCAGCATGCGCAACTGATGGACACATATGGCGGAGAGCTATGACTGAGGATTTTGATGAAGAAGTTGTTTTCGAGGTGAGTTTTGATCCTGATACTTGCGTGTACGCGGGCACACAACAGCTGCTCAAATATCTGTGGTAACGTTAGATGTGCAGTTAGCAGCCTGTACTTAGCACAAATAACAAACACTCCTTCCCATTCCCCTCTATACTGCCATATAGATGCTTATTAAGCACTCTGGGTTTAATAAAATACAGACTTTGTTTATTAATATAATACAACAATAGATTAGGAGGCACACATCTTGTATGAGTCAGACTGTGGTTCAAAACATAGTGATTACTAGGTAGTAATATCCCAAAATGTTGTTTAGCTAGGCAGGGCAGTCACAAGGTTTTGAGAGTTTAATACCTCTGAAATGTCTCCAAATTGGCAGTTCCTTAAGTTTTAGATTAAACAATACTGTCTATTTTGCCAGTTATCTAGACTATAAGACCAAGATGCCAACAACAACAACAAAAAAGCCCTAAAAATGGTGTCTACATTGATAGCTCCATAGGTTTTGGTACTGTGACTGTTTGAAAAGGCTGTTTAAGTAAGGTAGGTGTTTTGAAACTAGAAATGTCCCGAAAACACAGTTTAGAGAGGCACCTATAGGGAATGTGAAGGTGACGTCACGCCGTGTTGCTTTATGGGTCCTCCGCCATATTTGCAGGATCGCGCCCTATACCGCTGTATTTGAATTCGTGTGTTGGAGGCTGTGTTTGGATTTTCTGTCGAGATTTTAATAAACGTCGATATGGTTGGTCAGTACTGCTCGATCAAAAACTGCCATAGCAGGTCACACGATCGTTCAGGGAGGAAACTGAACAACGGAATACGTTTTTTCAGCTTTCCTTCCTGGAAAAAACAACAAGGGAAGCAGGTGGAGGAGCTGACGAAAAGACGCCGGATCGCGTGGGTTGCCGCAATCAGGAGAAAACAATTTTACTTTCCAAAACATCCCTGCATCAGCGAGAGTGTGTTCGCTGCATTTTCAGTCAGGTGAGTTCTGTGGTCTCTAACTTTGACCTAAATACAATATTTTCATTTTGTTCTTATTGTCTTAAACGTCGGTGTGTGTTGACTTCCAGAGCAATGCATAATTTGTGGCTATCAACAGAATGTTCCATTTGCAACAACAATCACAATATCTAAGAAGTTGATTTCATATATATATATATATATATATATATATATATATATATATATATATATATGTCACACACTGTCAATAGTTTTATTAAGATCACTTTAAAATTGTTAGCTTTTGTTTATCTTCTGGTCCAGTTTCTACTAACATAATTATGTATGTGTGTGTATATATATATATATATATATATATATATATATATATATATATATATATATATATATATATATATATGTGTGTGTTGAAAGTATATGAAGATGTCCATAATTATATATAACCTACAAAATTGCTGTATTTACAGGACAACCAGCATTTGAAATGCTGGATACTCATTCTGACTGGGCACCATCTTTGCTTCTGGGCCACAATGAAGTGCAAGGAATGAACAAAGAGAGGTTTGCACGTCAGTTAAGAAAATACCTCAAACATCAGGTAATTAGCAAGAGGCCAGGAGAGGAGAAAGAACAAGAAGAAAGTTGTCACAGTCTGCTGTGCTCTTACAAATATGTGTCCAAGTGTTGTGCAGTGATTGCTAAATCAACTGGTTTGTAAAAACGTTTGTTAAAAGTTGTAGAAAAGCAAGAGGTGTTGTGTATTGTATATTGCTTGATGATTTGTAGGATAGCTGATGAATGATGTTGAATTTGTGGTTTATGTTAGCAGATGATAAAGACAGGCCACATTGCATGAATCAAAAATTATTTATTTTTTCAATGAACAATTTGCTTTGATATTCTGTACATATTTTTACATGCCTTTTTAAAATGTTTCTGACTCAAGGTTTTATATAACTGCTTAATAAATATATTAAGTGACGTATCTGTTTCTGTACTGATTGTATCCACAGAGACCCTTTAAAGGGATAGTTCACTTTAAAATGAAAATTCTGTCATCATTTATTCACCCTCAAGTTGTTTCAAACCTGTATGAATTTCTTTCTTCTGCTGAACGCAAAGGAAGATATTTTGAAGAATGTCAGTAACCAAACAGTTACCTGGAACCACTGACTTCCATAGCAGGAAAAAAAAATCTATGGAAGTCAGTGGTTCCAGGTAACTGTTTTGGTACTGACATTCGTCAACATGGGAGCATGTCTCTGCGACTCAAGGCATACATGTACAGTGGGCTGAGGAAACCCAAGCCTTCAGAGGAACTTCACTAAGGTGCTGGGAATGCATCACCTGTACATAAAGACAGAAATGTTAATCAATGACAGATACATTTATTATCTGATTAATACAAATTAAATGTAGTTAATTTGTGTTTAATAAAAGCAGAACCACTTAAATTATCTTGCTTTTATGCTTACACTGTCAAACTAATTTGTAAATGTAAATTATGTATTTCAATGTAAAAAAAATCTAATGTAAATTATTGATTGTACATTATGTATTCATTCATTTCTAATCAACATAATCACGTGTTACAAAAATAAATCTGCCCACCACAAGCAAAATAAAACTGGGTTTTTAGACAATTTTGACAATTATAACCAATATTTTTTTAAATGCAACTGCTCAAACCCACTGCTTATGACTCTTAAAAAAACATAACTTCAGCTGAATATTTAGCATTTTGTTTGTTTTAATAACTTGGCCAAAAACACAAGTGTCTTCTTATGAACGTGTTGATTCATTGCACAAAATACAACAGAGAAAGAATCAATTTTACAGAATCATTAAGATACTTAGGTATTAAAACATTGTCAGTGAATAGCATATTTATTTTAGCTGGTTTGCCAACTGCCATAAAACTCCGACAGAAGAAGAAGTGCCATCTTACCTTTGCCAGTACGACTGTGCTCTTGCAGTTAGGCGGCCTGTGAATGAGGAGGTCTTGTACCCAGCCGCTGCAAAACTGTTCATGGGCTTGAAGGGATTTATAGCTCTTAAACTCCTGCAAAGTGTACGCACTCAATCCTAAAACGAGGTAATTGACGATGTCCATATATGTGAGCGGAGGTAACGGTTAGTGCGTCTGGATCCGTAATCCAGTCTTGGGCTGCTAACTTGGACTTGGACAGTTTGTCTAAATAACGTTTTTTTTTTTGGCAGTGGCATTTAGTTTCTCCCGATAGGGTCCCTTCTCTTTTTCTTTCAAATTCTCCATTTCTTCCGTTCTTCAATTTTACCTCGTTTTAGCCAAACACACCCACAATTAAATGTCATAGCAATGGTTGGCGAAAACGTAAACAGAGATCGTGCCTCTAAACATGGCGCCCACGTCCCATAATGCAACACTGCGTGACGTACCTTCACATTCCCTATATAGGTCTTGAGATGCCGCCAGAGTGTAAATGTAGACCGTTTCTGTCTGTCACTGTGGTCTGCTTTATTTTAATTCTCTATGAACTGATTTAAGAGCTTTGTGCATTAAAGCATGTGTGGTCTTGATCCATCTTTATGAGTCAAGATTAGGGCTGTCAGATCAGCATCCTACTGGGAAACCATGCTGTCAGGGACGGATTGGCAATCGGGAATACCGGGAACAATCCCGAACGGCCGGTCCATTTAAGGCCGAATCGGCCGGTGGTCAAATTTTATTATTATTATTTTTTATTATTATTATTTATTTTATATGATACGCTACCGTACCGGCCTGTGGCCGGCCGCTCAGCTGCAGCGGAACGCAGTGTGTCTGTCTCTGTGTGTGTGTGTGTGTTTCAAACTGGGCCAAACCAATACTTACAATCTTAAGGGGGGATACGAGCGGCCCCTCCCAACTTGGACTGATCCTCGTATTTCCTGACATCCGATTGGCTCAAAGGCGCCGATCAAAGGAGTTTACTTGGTTAGGTTTGAGTTTGTGTGAATGCAACAGAGACAGGCGGTAAAAATGGTGAAACGAAGGAAAGAAGAGAAAGAAATGGGTGGGGCCGAAAAAATAAGAATGCACAAGAGGCAGCTAAATGTGCCAAATTAACGGACCTTTTCCGCACTGAAAAGGGTGCTGTGGCAGGAGGTGCAGATGAGGAAGGACCCAGCAGCATGGATAGGACAGGTGCACGATTAAGCGTTTCTGTTGAGTGTAAGCTGCGTGGTGTTTGCGTAGCGTTTTCCATGTCTTTGCCTGGTCTTTGCACACCAGAAACGTGTCTGACAAAGCGCTGCTGCTAGGTGACATAATATGATAAGACTTTGGTAAAAAAAAAAAAAAAAAATAAGCCTCTGGTGATACATTTGTTTAAATTACATTTATATCTTCATTTATGTCAAAACCTAGAGACTCTTAAATATCAAAATGTAATTTATTAATATTTATTCGTGTCAAAATGACATAAACATCTTTTCCTATTCTATTTTGGCTGGAAACGCTTCCAACACGCTTGTCATACATTAAAAATACATAAATAGTCAGGGATGCATGACACAATAAAGCCCCAGACTTAAATAAAGCCCAAAGACTTATACCCCGAGGAGGAGCAGCAGCAGCAGGAAGAGAGAGGAGGAGGAGAAGAGAGGAATAGGAGCAGGAGAGAGGAGGATAAGGAGCAGCAGGAGGAGAAGAGCAGGAAACAGACAGGCAGAGGGGCAGTGTGCAGGGCTGGGTAGGCAATCATATTAGGCATATCAATCAATCATTTAAAGCTTTATTAAGAACACGCACACAAAAATAGAAAAATACAGCACAATGTTACATATTTACATAAAGGATAAAATGCCAATCGTTCCACATACTAGATAATAACCTGACTGAAGCACAGATTGAATTAGAAAATGTATTATTCTTTGTCATATTTATTACTCATGTTCTTCTCATGCATATGTTATGTAGCTGTACAATCAGTAAGCAGAGACAGGGTCCAGCACAGGGGAAGCTGAGGCAGGGAGAGTTGAAAGTGAGTACACACACACACACACACACACACAATCTCTATTGTATGGGAATGCATTGTAGTTTTTGAGTATGAGTGGGTGTGAGTATTTGTAACTATTTTATCACTCCGACTGACTGTACACATGACATGCTGGTAGTTCGCAGTATACTGTGTGACTTATGTGTTTGAGATTAGGTTTTGCTGACCTGGTTGTGTTCAGTGCAGTGGACTTGCTTATACAACCTGAGGAGGCAGGTGTTATCCTAAAGTTTCTTGAAGGTCTTCAGCGTAATCTGATTGTCTTTATACCATAAAAACACTATTAGAATGAAAATAACTGCAAAAAATCCTGCTCATGCACCAAGGGCACTCGCGTAAAAGGCCTCTCCGTCTTAAAGTCCCGGGCTGAATTTCAGTCCCAGTACGTCCCTGCATGCTGTCATACACATCGATATACATTACATCTTATAATTAATATGTTTGCGGTGGTGATTGTAATAAATGACTGTAGAGAAAACAGTCTCAAGATATATATTGGGTAAGACTGAAACAATCAGTTGGGGATTCGGTTTGCTCTCTTTTGGTGACCTAAAATCAGGTCTTTTGCCGCAGGCTAGTTTAACTGCTCTCTGTCACATCAATAGACACACGCCAACCGTTTCCTTTCACTGCAAATGAGCTTTAGAGCAAAAAGAGCCAAAGTTCGCGACATGTGGCGGGCTGAATCTCAAAGCAGGATTTGACTGCAATAAGAATTTGAGAATTATAAACCTCTTTAGCAACTCAAATCCAGTGGCAATGGTTAGCCGTGGGAACGAGCCTGTGATTCTGGCGTCCTGTTTGGGATCTGGGACCTTTAAGAGTGTCGGATCTACCTCCTCTGTTGAGCGATGGTGCGTTTGAGAAGATGCAGGACAAGAGCGAGGGACATGCGAGAGGTAAGAGAGGGAAAAAGGCAGGACAGGATGTTGTTTTTAGTGTTTCTGCTCTGAGAGAGATGTCAGAATCATCACCCCTCTTTCTCTCTCCTCCCTTCTTCTCTATATTACTTTCACTCATTCGTTCACCAAATTGTGATTCTTATGCTTGTGTGTGTGTTTTCTCCATTAGAAGAATGGGTGCTGCTTTGGGTGACGAACATCAATTGAAAACCCATGCCGAAATGTGTTAAAATACATGTAGGTCACAGTGAAGACAGTTGACAGACAGAAAATGAATTCGATACATTCTGTAACTTGTATCACGCATGTTCCGTGGTGAACAAATTCGATTTTTTAAAAATATATATTTTTTTATATTTAAATAATTTTGTCAAAATGTCAGGGTGGTATAATTTGCCTGTTCTCTGAAGTTGAACGAAGGAATAAACAAACCAGAAATTGTATTAATCAAATAGTGGAGCAGATGTTTCAAATACGATTAAGCTAATATTTGAAAAGTTTTGTCAGCCAAATCAAAGTTTAAACATCCGGGAATGATTATGAATTTATTTATTTTGGTGGACCATGATAAAAAAAAAATTTTTTTTTGAAAAAGTCTAGAAACCATTTTTCGAGGGGTAAGTCAGTGTTATCATTCAGTCAATTTTATTTATTTCTTTATTTTTCTACTCATATTTGTTCATTTTCATGACATGGCAAGGTAAGTTCAGGCAGTCAAATAGAGAAACCTCAATAAAACCTTATGATATTGACGACTGAAAGAAATGTGTTTTAAAACTTTTTGAAAATCCTGCTTTGGGATTTTTACATTTGCATATTCAGGATGTAATGTTATCAGTTTTGTTTGTTGGTTGCACCGATTGACATTTAAAAAAATAAATAAAAATAATAAAACCCCCAAAACCCTGTTAAACCAAAATGAATTTAAAACTGGAATTTGTAAATAATTTTTCCCATTTGTCATGCCATGTTTATTATGAGTCGTGTCTCTGTCGCCCCTCCAGAACTCTCCGCTGTTCCAGTACTTGCAGGATCTGGGACACACAGATTTTGAGGCATGTTCTCCCGCCTCTCAGGAGGAGGAGCCCAGCGCTGGTGGAGAGGAGGCGCAGTATCCTCAGGATATCCTCTCTTCTCACAGAGTGAGTGTCAGCACTTACCTTTCCAACACGCTGACCGTCCTCCCAGCAGCTCCAGTCTCTGAAGACGCCCATCTGTATAGTGTCCACTGAAAGAACCCGATCCTGAGCTGTACAAAAGCAGATTCAGTTCTACTCGGAATCCTGTTTCCTAAGCAAAAGCTTTTGAAAATCACATTGAAAGATCAAAGACGGATCCAATAATAAATATTCTGTACCTGATGATAAAAAAATGGAAAAAGTGTATCACAGCTGGCTTCTTTTACAACAGTCACCAGTGTGAAACTGTGCAGGCTGCTCTCATGGTCACCTCAGGAACAGGAAGTGATGTGATTAAGTGAATGATTAAGTGGTGTCCAGTCTTGTTTGGGAATGTGCTGAAATCCCCTCAGTGTGGAAATAGAGCTCATTCATTTGGCAGAACAAAATATTGTCTTTGTGAGTGTGCATCTACACACTACACACTTGTTTTAGAATTTATTTGGAAAGTTTCCACAGAGAACATCATTATTGTCGTTAGTTTACACCGTTCAGGCTTTTTCTGTCCGTGTTCCCAGTCTCTCTCTATCTTTCACACACACACACACACACACAGTCTCTTTCTATTCTTCAGTTGTCTGTCACACACTCAAAAGATCTAGAATGTGAGTCCTACAGCAACTGAATACTAAAGGCATGAAGAAAGAAAAGAAGACAAAACAGGGAGAACCTCCTCAGTGTGTGAGCCTGGATGAACATCATACTTTCTTTCTGATTTGCTGCACGCTTGTTCTGACATTTCAAGATATCCGAAATCTGAAGTGGGCTTCTTTAAGAGTTTTGTGTGCTTGGTGTCTGTCTTCGTTTCAGAGGATGTTTAGTATGTAGGCTAAAATGTTAAAAACCGCAGACATGACCCAGACAGGAATCAATAATCGCTTTGTGGACTGTTACTCAAGAGGACATCATAAATATACCGGCATCCCATACTTTTAATAAAGCTGCATGAAGAAGAAGAAGAAGCTATAGAAATTGTAGTTTCTGTGCCATTACAACCATTATGGATATGCAATATGACTGCCTGTGTTCACATATCAACACTTACTCTGTATTCAGTTACTTGTCTTGCTCTGATGAACACCAGCATGAACTATGTCAGTGTTCCTCGGAAATCTAGTGTGCTTTAGGCATTTATTTGTGTGTTTTTGCAGAAGGGTGGTGTATGGAGGCTGGTTGATGCTCTGCGCAGTCTGAATCCTCTTCATCAAGACAGCGCCACCCGCTGGCAGGAGCAGCAGCTGGTGAGAATCAAGCTCAACATACAGCTGGATTTCAGTCATGCATTAAATATGCATACTCGAATAAATATTTAAGGGGGAAATAGTTGTTTGGTGGTGTGCAGGGTTGCCAGATCTGCTCAAGAAAACCAGCCCATCGGCCAGTCAGAATTAGCTCAGTTTAACCATCCCAATTTCTAGCGTAAATACCCCAACTCTAAATATGCTAGTCCCATACCTAATATTTTAGTTAGTGTTATTCACAATTTAACTTAACAATCACCGTATAATAATAATCATGTTAATCTTGTTTTTGTAGATAAAGTCATCTTATATTGAGATCGACAGCGAGAGTGAAACAAATTTATTCTGTCATTCGAAATGAACTATTTACAGTTGTACAAAAATAAATGTTTCTAAGTATTTTAATGGATGAAAAACGCTTATGTGTATAAACAAAAATAATAAAAGAAAAGGCACTTGACAGATGTTTAAAATTAAATATAAAATGATTAACTATAACAAGTAAGTTGCAACTGGTTTGACAACGGACCAGGGCTATATATATATATATATATATTAGGGGTGTAACGGTACGCAAAAATCATACTTCGGTACATACCTCGGTTTTAAAGTCACGGTTCAGTTCATTTTCGGTACAGTAAGGGAAAGAAATGCAAACATTAAACTGCGGGTTGTTTATTACTATAAACTTTTTTTTAACAATTTGTTTCAGTTTATATGTGTGTATGTATGTATATATATATATATATATATATATAGCAACAACAGTTTCAGTTTTTAGACCGGCTCAGATTTCGTTTTTGCGTTGGACCGATTGGAATTAAGAGCAAAGGTCTGTTTAAATGCAGACGGGAGCTGCATTTGAGCTGCGTTTTTTTCCTAGTTGTAGTGATGTTCACACTCACGTGATGCCTTTTGAAAACCTTAGAATCATGTACCTATGTTCCGCACACAAAATATTGCATTCGGTCATTCGGTACAGACGTGCACCGTACCAAAAGCCCTGTACCGAAATGGTCCGCTACGAATACATGTACCGTTACACCCCTAATATATATATATATATATATATATATAAACCAAATAAAGGAATCTTCAAAACTAAATTCTCAGTTTTTTAGTTTTAAATAAAAAAATTTCAAATAACTTAACAATTGATTATATTTCCATAGGGTTTGTTTCATCTAACTGATACTAATCATTTTATTTCATGATCAATCGGATAACACTGAGATTCAGAGACCAAGATCGTGTCGTGCTTTACAGTTCAATAACCCATTATTGCTGCAAGGCATTGGAAAGATGAAACACAGAAATAATCTGTGTTTGTGTTCCTGCAGGACGCTGTTTTCCGGCGGTATTCTCTGCGCTGTCTGTTATCTCAGGATGTGCTGTTACAAGAGGACGTTGAGCTGATCGAGCTCTTAGATCCAAGCGTGCTCTCTCTGGGCTCCAGTGAAAGCGTCTGTCCCAGTGCCAGCACTGCTGTACCAGCACCACGCTACCTCTCGCCCCCCTCTAGATGGTACACACCCATGCCAATACCAACAAAAACACCTTGAGTTGATCTAGTACTCACGCATTTCTGTTTTACAGGGACGTGTCCGTATTGGTGGGGCTTCTAGCTGTCCTGCTCGGCGTGTGCTTGTCGTACCCTGACCACGAGCGGGCTCTGTGGCTGTGCGGTGTCCTGGTGTGTGTTACGTGTGTGTGTCGTGGTCTATCTCTGTGGCGTAAGGCCGTTCTTCAGCGTCGCCTCCAGTCTTTGGCTCTCCAGCTGGAGGGTTTGGTGAACAACAGCCGAGCGATGACTAGTCTGTCTCGCAAATCACTGCGACTCATACAGGAGACAGAAGTCATCTCACGAGGATTCACCCTGTAAGTGTCACCACACACACACACAGACCCCTTATTTTATGTTTCTCTGCCACAGAATGAAAAAGAAATATGACTTCATATCTCATAATTCTAAACTTTTTTTTCTCAAAACTCTGAGATTCTAACTTCAAATTCAAACTTTTTTTCTCAGAAGTGCACGTTTGTGTCTCTCCCTTGTTAGTTATGAACTTGTTACTGCTAGTTTACATCTCGCAATTTCATATTTTCCCCTCTGAATTCTGAGTTTGTAATTTTTCAGAGTTTGACTGTTTTCCCCTAAATACGTAATGTTGCATGTTGAGTGTAATTTGTCTTTCACTAAATCCAGAAAGTGTAATTATTATTAGCAATATTGCTGTTCAAATGTTTATGGCCAGTGAGATTTATTACTTAAAAAAAATGCTTTCTTTTATCCATCAAGGATGCATTAAATTGATTAAAAAAAATTAAAGTGAAGATTTTGCAGTTTCAAAAAAATCTATTTTGAATAAATTATGTTCTAAATCTTTAAAATAGTGTAGTTTGATTACAAAAAAAAAAAAAAAACATTAAGCAGCACAACTGCTTTCAACATTGATAACAATTGTAAATGTTTCTTGAGCAGCAAATCAGCATATTAGAATGATTTCTGAAGGATCATGTGACACTAATGATGCTGGAAATTCAGCTATAAATTACAATTTAAATATATAACATCTTACTGACCCGAACTTTTGAACTGCCGTGCATAATTTATGTAATTTTTGGGTTTCATGTGTTAAGTTGTAGCATAGTGTCTAGTAGTATTATTTGTGTTGTATGTGATGTGTGTCTGCCCTGATGGTTTTCGGACGTCTGCACAGTCGGATCACATTTCACTTGTCAAGTTTACTCGACAGGGTGAGTGGCGCCTGTCCCTTTAACAGGGCGGGGCAGCTTCGCAGCCAGCAGCTGATTGGTCTACGGAAGGCGGCCTATCAGAGTCTTCGCTGCGCGTTCCGTGCCTCCCGCCTCGCCACATGCGTCATGCTCAAGTCATATCCAAATCCAACCGCAGCAGTTTTACTTTTACAATGTGATTTCCGGCCATTTCATTCACCTAGTTGAGTTCTTGACTGTGTTTTACATTTCCGCTGAACTCCGAGATCGACAATGTCACAAACTACGTGTCCACCGTGCCAATCAGAGAGCTTGGGCTCGGTCTGGGGGTGGAGCATCTCTCTGATGAGCAGGCGCAAGAACTGACCAATGATTACAGTCTGCCTTCACTCAAGGTACAGAAACTCACACTGTTGATTAGGCCTGGACGATATAGCCATATATATATATATATATATATATATATATATATATATATATATATATATATATATATATATATATATATATATATATATATAACACACACACACATACACACACACATACAGTATATCAAATGTATTTGTATATTTTAAATACATTTTAGTAAATACCAGTATTTACCTTCATATTTTTCATGAAAACTTGAAAGCTCATGAAATGCAATGCAGGGACTTCTGTGAAAGTTTTCCAGTGACAATGCAAATAAATGGTTGAATTATTTGGATTAAATCGTTGAATTTGACCATTTGAAAGACAGAAAGACAATCATACTTCACAATCCGTAGCCCTTTCCTGTTATTTTTGAGTCAGGACACAAGGAAAGGCACTATTCCACACTTAATGGTCAAATAAACAACATTCTTAATTTTTTTATAGCATTGACATAATCATTGTGACTCTACTGTAAATATTCAATATATTGCCCAGCCTGTTGTTGACATAAATGCACATCATTCCCTTCATCAAACATTGATTGTTTTGCAGATGTTGTTCCAGTTGTGGGTCGGGCAGAGCTCTGAGTTTTTCCGGCGGTTTGCTCTGCTGTTGTCTCCGGGGAGGGAGGAGCTAGACTCCAGGCCCAGCCCTGTCACGTACAGCAGCGTCCCGTTGATTACTGACTCTCTCCATCGCACCCTGGCCACTTGCCTTGGCGATCTCCAGCGCAGCTATGATTTCCATCGCTACTTTGAGACGCAGCGCCATTCGCTGTCCGCAGAAAGAAATGGACGCGCTCAGCAGAAGTGTAGAGAGCTCAATTCCCTGCACACGTCTGTCCGCAGTTTACAACTTCACCTGAAAACACTCTTAAACGAGTATGTACGGCTTAGTGTTTATTGTTGTTAGTTTAATTTATGTGTTACTTAAAATGACAAAGCTTTGCAGAAATTTCCTAAAAAACAAAACACAATCCCAGTATAACACACTTTGCTATAGAATAAGCTACGTTTTTTTGTTTTGTCTCTTATAGGGTCATAATTCTTGAGGACGATCTGGAGAAGTTAATGGTGGCTCAGGAGACGGAGGAGACGACGTGTTCGGGATATCAGGAGCTGAAGGAGCGTCTGCAGTTGCTGCAGCCTCACATGCAGGCCAGCACCTGCTGCTGGGACGACACGCTCGCGCAGGTCGACCGCATGCTGCGCCGAGTCTCCAGCTGCCCAGGTCAGAGGTCATGCTCTCACGCGACTCTTTTACCGGCTGTTTTGAAGGAAGATCAACGTCCGCGACAAAAACATACGTGTAAACTGTAATGAAGCAGAGATCAGTTAGTTGCTCACTTTCCGCACTGACGCCGAGATCGTTCGCTTGCTTCAGTGAAAGTATAACGTGGCTAACGTTTTCGACTCGTACATTACACGTCACGCGCTGATGTCACGTGTCGTTACGGGATCTTTACGGGTTGTGTGTGAAAGCACGCACATATACCGGCTCATCACTGGCAGTGTGAAAGTGCAAAATCTAGCGACCCGGGAACAATTGCAGGAACACTTTACCTGTGTATTTGCCGGAATGGCAGTGTGAAAGGGGCTCATGTCGTTCCAAAGCCGTAAAAGCTTTGTTCGTCTTCGGAACGTAATTTAAGATATTTTAGATGAAAACCGGGAGGCTTGTGACTGTCCCATAGACTGGCATGTAAGTAACACTTTCAAGGTCCAGAAAAGTATGAAAGACTTCGTCAGAATACTCCATCTGCCATCAGTGGTTCAACCGCAATGTTATGAAGCGACGAGAATACTGTTTGTAAGCGAAGAAAACAAAAATAATGACTTTATTCAATTATTTCTTTGTCAACAGTCTCCTCTGTGTCTCTCCACATCACTCAAACTGCCTACGCTCTTCTCTGTCAGCCGTGCCACAAGGATGTGCTGTTTTCTTTCAAATCAAAGCATAAACACACATAGAAACATTGCATCCTTGTGGAATTGTTGAATAAAGTTTTTTTGTTTTTGTTTTATTGCTTGGCAGTCTATGGGACAGTCTCAAGCTTCCCGCTTTTCATCCATAATATCTTAAATTATGTACTGAAGACGAACAAAGCTTTTACGGATTTGGAACGACACGGGGGTAAGTGATTAATGGCAAAATGTTCCTTTCGGGGCTGAGTATCCCTTTAAAATGTAAAATTCACAATCTCGCTCCGCCTTGGTGAGCGTAAGACACTTCTTCCAGAAACATTACAAATCCTGGTACCATAAATGGATAAAACAAAATGATCCATAAGACAATAGAAAGGATATTATAAGGGATTTACTGCAGTCAACTGCCAATCAAAATCAAGTATTACAGAGAGCTTTGCCACACTGCAGTGTAACCATATATGAGCTCTCTAAATAATGCCCTCACCATATAATAGGTGCGTCAGCCTTTGTGTATTTCTGTGCTAACTGTGTATATTTTTAGAGTTCCCTATTCGACTGATTTCCCTCCCTTCAGTTATTTTCGGAAGCTTTAGGGAAGTAGGGGGGTAAGAAAAGACAGAGCTCGGGATGTGGTGGGTGACGTCCTTTACAGAATTAGGTCACAGTGTGCACCGTTGGTGAAGTCAATGGTCGTGTGATTCCCAGCGTCACATGAGCACCCTCCTCGAGGCTGGGGGTTTTCATGTAGGAAGGTCAAAGTTCAGCTATTTATAATGGAATAACTTCAATACTACTAGCGCAAGATCCAGGAATTCAAATCCAAATATTTATGTATAATATTAATATGATCTAATTAAAGCAATTAGTTGATTCTTTGATTTTATACTTTATTCTTATATGCCAGTATTAGATGTTTATTTGCTTTTAGTTTATGCCAAAGATTTGAAACGTGTAAGACTTTCTAACTGGCATCAGTGCTCTAATTTAAACGGTCAATTTGGAAATGTTTTATTTTAGAAAAATTCTGCCTTTTTAGTTCCTTTTTATTTCCTCAATCAAACTAGTGTAAATGTACATTTTGCCATTTGTCCGTTTTCGGCCATAATAATAATGCGATTCGATTTCCATAGATTTGAGTGTGTGAGATCTAGAAACTGAATGGGATCGGTGTCATGTGTTGGAAGGAGAGGCTCATTAACAGGATCCTGTGTGTTTGTGTGTTCCACAGAGAGTTCAGATCAGCCAGAGGAAACCGCCCCAGATCCCCCTCCTCCTGCCCCCATTACAAGCATACAGGACAGAGACCCCGTCCCAGAGGAACAGGTACTGTGAGTGGACTTTCAATCATGAGAGAAGGATTAGCATCTGTAGTATTAGTGGTGTTTAAGTTGAGATTCATCATTACTGCTAATACTTCGAGTTGATGTGGGTCAATGACATGATGCTCATTAATTGATTTCAGAAAGGCCATTCATACAATTCACATTTAATCATTTAGCAGACCTGAATACATGTCTATAGTTGTTTTATATAACATATTAATAGCTTTTGTTGTTGTTGCTAATCTAGCTGTCCATCGTAATGAAACAAAATCTCCTCAAATTAAATACATTCTTCAAAGGGATTTTAATCTTTTGTTTTTATTTTTAGATAAATAATTGTAATACATTTTAATAATGCTGCTTATTAATATTTGGGAAATCTTTTATAATACAGAAACATGGAATATATGGATATATGGAATATAATTTAAGTTTTTTATGATAAACGCAACATTGGTTCAGAAGAATGTCAAGTGGTTTAATGATAAAAAAATAAATTATTATAATAATAAAAAAATAAAAAATAAAATAAACAAATATATATACCGGTGTGTATATATAAGACCAAAAAAAAAGTTTCCTTTAAAAAACTTGCTTAAATACAACCTGAAAAAAATAACTTAAAAAAATGAATACAATCATGGATATTTATTGGAAGTATGCACTGACAAAAATGTAAGAAAAAATATATATATTTGTGTGTGTGTGTATATGTATTTTTTTTTTTATATATACTTGTCGGATATCGCCAAGTAGTAAGGCACGAGGACACAGGATTGCCAACAAAAAAGGGGTTTTATTTTACCCAAAAATAAGAAAAAGGTCTCAGTTACAAAATAAATCAACTTGTTCTAACAAATAATCTAGCTAGACTTTAATAAAGTAAACAAAACAAGTTTTAATTCAATATAACGAAACTTAAGGAGAACTGAACAGAACAAAACTAACCCCCTAAATGAGACAACAAACAGGTATTTATCACAGACGGTGAGCTCACTTAAACAAGACAGGGGAAAACATACAATCAACACTTTATAAATCAACAAATTAGTTACAAGTTATCTAATCAAAGTAAATAGAGTAACAAACAAAACAATCTAATAATACAAAACAACAAATATTAATACTAAAAATAAATTGGAACCAATCAGAAATATAACTTCATTTTCTTCACCCCCCCATGACATAGCATCTAGTTGGTATCGTCCAGCGGAATGCTCAGACCATAAATATTGACTGCCGCACGCGCCTCAGCCTTTTGTCAGTCAAGACCGCGATGACGGAAAGACGCACACCTGAGTCAACGCCATTCATCCAACCTCCATGCCACGGTAACTTAAACTCAAATAGAAACAAGGATAAGGAAACAGAAATAGTACAACGCAAGCCAGTAAGTGTGCACTCCAAACCAACGAATGAAGTACTAACATGTATAAATAAAGCTTTGCAATTTGTCAAACAAAGTCTGTGTAGTGATTTTCTTATACATAAACCTTAAATCCTATACTATAAATTCAAATATAAATGAATGATAAAGAGGAAGAAAATAACTATCAGTATGTAAATGAATATATGTATCGTGAATGAATGCGGGAAAAGAACTATCAGTATGTGAATGAATGTATGTATCATGAATGAATGCGTTGATGTTACCCTTATCAATGTGTGGCCACAGGTTCGGCCATCACACACCCCCTCCCTTCAGGCATCTCGTGGATACAACGAGAGAAGTAGTCAGCGGTCACAATGGACTTGCCCGGAACATGCTGGACAGTGAACCGGAAAGGCTGCATAGCCAGATACCACCGTGTGATCCTCCCATTGGTATCTTTCATCCTTTCCAGCCACTGGAGAGCTTTATGGTCCGTTTCCAACTTGAACTCCCTTCCAAGTAGGTAATATCTCAAGGAGTCTAGGGCCCATTTAACTGCCAAACATTCCTTCTCTATTGTCGAATAGCGGACTTCCCTTGGAAAGAGTTTGCGGCTAATGAAAGCCACAGGCCGTCGCTCACCAGGTGGTCCCTGTAACAGCACAGCCCCTATGCCCCTCTCAGAGGCATCCGTCTGCACAATAAATTCTTGATCAAAGTCTGGACTGTACAGCACAGCATTTTCTCTTAACGCCGATTGAATATCTCGAAAGGCCGTCATCCTTTCTTCTGACCACTGGCACTGATTTGGACATCGAACCCCCACCATATCTGTCAACAGGGCAGCCCTTGCTTTGCCAGTCAATAACGGAATCAAGTGAAAAGTCCAATCAGCCTTGGGCCAGCGGCAAGCTGTGGCGATTCGCTCAAAAGTTATTAAAAAATGCTCTATATCATCAGAGTCAGCTAACTTTTCCAGTCGAGGTTCACGAGGCCACATTGGTCCAGAATAATCAACATTAGGGTCAGCATCCCTTGTGTGGGAGGTAAACTGGTGAGGAGAACGTCGGGTTCCAGGATCTGCATCTCCACCCTGGCCATCAAGATAATCTAAATCAGTCGGGCGTGGCTCAGGAGTAAAGGAGGTACGAGCCTGAACCTCAGTCTGTAATAAGCTGAATTGATGTTGGAGAGCTCTGAATCGTCGCTCCTGCTCTCCATACTCCTGCTTCCTTGCCGCCTCCCGGGCATCCATTTTCGCCATATGGGTTCGAAACAGGCCAGTCAAATCACCCAATGATGGTTCTCTACTTGCCGCCTCCTTTTCCCCATCAAACACTTCTTCGTCTATAGTCCTCTCCTCATCTCTTTCTTCTCGCTCAGTTGGAGCAAGCTTAGGAACTCCTTTCTTTGGCGGTCGACTCATAACTCCTCAAAAAATATAATTAAACAAGAGGAGAAAAAAAAAAAAAAAAAAAACCTGTGTCCTCTACTGGCTTATCCCACCGCTGCCACCATATGTCGGATATCGCCAAGTAGTAAGGCACGAGGACACAGGATTGCCAACAAAAAAGGGGTTTTATTTTACCCAAAAATAAGAAAAAGGTCTCAGTTACAAAATAAATCAACTTGTTCTAACAAATAATCTAGCTAGACTTTAATAAAGTAAACAAAACAAGTTTTAATTCAATATAACGAAACTTAAGGAGAACTGAACAGAACAAAACTAACCCCCTAAATGAGACAACAAACAGGTATTTATCACAGACGGTGAACTCACTTAAACAAGACAGGGGAAAACATACAATCAACACTTTATAAATCAACAAATCAGTTACAAGTTATCTAATAAAAGTAAATAGAGTAACAAACAAAACAATCTAATAATACAAAACAACAAATATTAATACTAAAAATAAATTGGAACCAATCAGAAATATAACTTCATTTTCTTCACCCCCCCATGACATAGCATCTAGTTGGTATCGTCCAGCGGAATGCTCAGACCATAAATATTGACTGCCGCACGCGCCTCAGCCTTTTGTCAGTCAAGACCGCGATGACGGAAAGACGCACACCTGAGTCAACGCCATTCATCCAACCTCCATGCCACGGTAACTTAAACTCAAATAGAAACAAGGATAAGGAAACAGAAATAGTACAACGCAAGCCAGTAAGTGTGCACTCCAAACCAACGAATGAAGTACTAACATGTATAAATAAAGCTTTGCAATTTGTCAAACAAAGTCTGTGTAGTGATTTTCTTATACATAAACCTTAAATCCTATACTATAAATTCAAATATAAATGAATGATAAAGAGGAAGAAAATAACTATCAGTATGTAAATGAATATATGTATCGTGAATGAATGCGGGAAAAGAACTATCAGTATGTGAATGAATGTATGTATCATGAATGAATGCGTTGATGTTACCCTTATCAATGTGTGGCCACAGGTTCGGCCATCACAATACTTATGCTACGTGATATTTTACTGACATTTTAGGCACATGCGTTTTAAACTAGATTAATTAATTAAATTATTATTCATCATTGATTTTACAAGTATTACATTTTGTAATGACAAACAAGAAACACTCAGTTCACACCATAATAATAACACCATTTCTGGTTCACTTGTTTATCGTTTGTTAGTGTAGTGCTTGTTATTGTTGCCATCAAAAAACCGAATCCCCCTTTATATTTCAGACAGAACTTCAGAATTTCATAGATGTAGATAAACAAAACAAACTGTCGAGATATCAGTGTTGTTATTAGCAGATATAGAGATACTCATGAGTTAGTTGGGATTTAACAAGATGCTCTCCTTGGCCAGGAGCTGGAGGCGTACGTCTCGGACTCGGACTCAGAGACGGAGTGGAGGGGGGTCACAGACCTGCTGTCGCCATGGGAACAGGAGCTCCAGCGGCGGGAACGTGAGGAGTCCAGACGTGTTTTACTGGAGCTGAAGTCTGTCCTGGGCATCCGGACGTCAGATGGAGAGAGAGACAAGCGCAAGCTTCTGCTGTTCAGTGATCAGGGTACTACATGCACAAACACACTCTCGCTGCTTACTTCCTGTAACAGAGTTGAAGTGAGTTCATAAAACAGAATATCGACTATGATATAATGAAATAGGTGAGATGTGTATATTTATCTCAAAATCATGCTAATCAGTTCAGAAAATTCATACCAAAAAACTGGCTAAACTGGTTTTTACAGCAGAAAAACATGTACTTAATGTTTTCAACAGTGTTGTATTAGGATTATATATATAATGTTTATTAAGATTTTGAATTGGCTTTTATTTTTATATTTTCAGCTTTCATTTTATTTATTTTAGTAAGTGTGCTTTTATCTTATATAAATATATATATAGTTTTTTCTTTAGATTTATTTTATTTCTGTTTTAGTACTTCAACCAAACATTTATTTCAGGTAACATTTTCCATTTGTTATTTTTTGATTTTATTTGTTTTCAGCTTCATTCACTTCGATGATCTAAAATGTTAGCGAGAGAAAACGTATCGTAAATCTAGCTGGATTCATTCTATTTAAAACAAACACGAGTTAGCATAGCTTTTGTTGCAAACTTGCTTAATCCATATGGATAGACTGTAACTTAAAAAATAAAATCTACATTTAAAGTAGGTAAAAAAAAATATATATATATATATATTTTTTTTTTTTTTTTTTTTTTTTTCATTCTAGCTGCCCTGGCTCAATTTGCTGAGGACACATCAAAAACGGACACAAACTCTTACGAACGGCATCTTTCGGCAGAGTCCATGACTACCACAGACAACCATGTGTCCCAGCAAGGAGAGGAGCTGGCTGAGATTCTGAGTGGGGCGGAAAGAGAGAAAGAGTTTTGCTGTGGAGGTTCTGATGTAACTAAAGATACCAGTGAGGAGACTGTGGAGGAAACACAGCTCTTCCAATCAGACGGGCTTATAGGTGACGGACACCAGGGGACACACCCATTCCCGCCCAGAGTGCCCGCCCTCTCTGTGATTGACAGACTGACAGAACTGCATGGCTCAGAAGCGATCAGTTTCAGCTCCGCCCTGGCCGCCCAGGTAGCAGCGCGCTCGCATACGTTCACACATATACAGGAATGCACCTACGGGGACTCCTCGGAGGAAGAGGAAGTGACATCATCACTGCAGACCAGGGAACCTGAGGAGGACTGAAACGGCAAGATATTTATTCTCGTCCTCTTGGTTGTATTTATCAGGCTTGATTTCAGGTCACAGACATCATTAGATGTAGCTGGTGTGTGTGAATGTGTGTTTTGGCTTTGCTCTTTTAAAGTGCGTATATTTGTGTTTGGGGAATTGTTGTTTAATGTGACATCCCGCGTCCACCCTCCTCATGACAGGCCTCAGGTACAGACTGGCACATGCTAGTACACTAAATAACAGACCAAAACCTAAACATTCACACACGAACACAAACTGCAAAACTACATGTCCCAGTAACAGAAGTCCTACACAGAACCAAAACAAACTCTTAAATGCATAAAAAGGGTATGTCTCATAAAGCCCAAGAAGAACATGTCAGAGTCATATTTGACCTCAATTCGATGAAATTAAAAGGAAAATGAAGTCTATTTTAGTACACTTAAGATTGTGTGTATTACATTGCGTGCTGCTGATTTCTGAGCAAAATCAAAACGGTGCAATATTTTAACATTTTTTATTACTATTATCATCTATTATAATATGAAACCATTATAACATTAAACATACCAAAAACAGGCTTCCTTTTCTCTACGAAGATTTGTATTTTGGGGTGAAATATGACCCACGCATGCAATTCATCTCATTAATTACAAGAGAAGCGGCAGAGTTAATACTTGTGTCCCACTGGATCGCAGCTGGCATGTCATCCTAAAAAAAGACAGCATCTGTCCTGCAGTGACGCTTCTGTTTCGTATGTTTTTGTGAGGTCGATCTTTAGGGAAATAAATAGCTGCCCTGATTTCATTTCTGAGCGTTTCTTTTCAGGCGCAGCTGTTTCACCGCCGTGCCGAGGTTACTGCTTGAAAGTTATTTTTAAAACATACTTGTCACCAGTTTCAGGCTTTCAAACTGCCTGAAAATGACATTGGGATTGGATTTTATCTCTAGATTTTTTTATTATTATTATTATTATTATTATTATTATTAGCATATATATATAAAAGTGGTTTAAACCACAAATTATCAGGTCCTTATTAAAGTAAAAAAATACAGATTTTAAGATTTTCTCAAATAATACTGAAACCCTCTTTTAACTTAACACTGTGGAAAAGGTACTAAGCTACAGTTAAACTTGCCTTAAACAATGTTCCCATGTAAGGACTTTTGCACTACACGCGAATGTTACAATGAGACTTTATGAATGTTAATGACAATGTTGATAAAACCAGAGAGCAAAATCCTCGATATAACAATGTTTGTGTGTGAACTGTATGATGTTTTTATGTCTAACATTCTCATTTAATTTCCCCAATGCATATGCATGACTCTTGGCCATGGTAGAGACTGACTCTATCTATTTGTCCTCATTCAACACCAAGTTTGCCTTTTCTGAAGGTTCAAGTTTTTTCCTCAGTACAAAAGCAGCAATCTTGTGAAGTAAAGTATGTGTACATATTTGTGTTTGTCTTCTGTGAGGCGAGCACACACAATGTGCTACTAGGAAACACGTCATTAAAGGAAAGTTTCTGCCATCTACTGGATAATATAGTAATTATAACTACAACAATTATGTTTTTTCTTTATTTTAAATATATATTAAAGTTTAAATATATCATATAAATGATTTATAATATATAACAAACTACATTTTTATATTTTATTAAATAATAAATATGAACCGTGTGGGACACTATTAATGATGGATAGATGCGCTTTATTGAAATTCTTTCGGACTTTTGAAAAAAAAAAAAATCCCATTCACTGCCATAAAGCTGGGAAAAGCCATTTTTAAATGCAAATCCGATTGGATTTGTCTGAAATTAGAAAGTCATATTATGCACCTAGGATGCTTTGAGGCTGAGTAAATTATGGAGTACTTTACATTTTTAGGTGAACTGTCCTTTTAATATTCCTCTCACTACGTTCAGAACGGCTCTGGCTACGTTATAACCCCCCACTAGAAGGCATGATTTAAGAATATTTATTATATAAATTGACGTTTGCCCATTGGGTCTATCTGATTGGCTAAGAAGCAGGTCGCATTAGTCAGTTGGCCAACCAGCGTTTACGTTATAGCGAAGGAACGTTCTAAATATTAATTATTTTTCAGGACGCACTAAACAGCAGCGTCACCATGATCTAATTAACATTCATGAGGTTTTTCGTAGGATAGTCTGTATGAAAACAGAGTAGGATGCTTGTAATTCCGCGACTATTTGTGCATTGAAGGAGACAACTACGTAAGAATGGTTTATTAATAATTTATGCATTGTACTTAATTTTAACATTTTACATTTGGCACAATGCAGCTATACAGATTTTCTCAATATTATATGCTGCAATTTACGCATGAGTGTTTTTATGTTTTGCAAGCATTTTATACACCTCAGTACAATGCAGCAGTTTACACGACAGTTTTATAAACGATTTACACATTTAATGCAACAATTATGTAAAAATTGTTTACAGACGAGAACTTGATTCTGCTACTGTTTTATAAATGTAAGCTTTTTTTTCAGTTGTTAGAAATATTATATCAAGAGACATGCACATTTCATAAATGTAATTTCCCCACAGTTACGAATCTTTAAAACCATAAAGAAAACAACTGACAAGTTGTTTAGAAAAATGAAAAAATAATCTCCTTTTATTGAGGTAAATTTCTTTATGAATTGAGGTAACAATTTGCATAGTTTTACATCTATACCTGCTTGAAAGCAGAGGAGGAAAATGGATTTAAACAAAAGAGATGCAGAAACGTATGATATCCAAGCAAGTGTGTAAATTACACCAACATCCAATAAAGTGAACAAACTACAGAGAACAGTCTTTAACGCCAAACACAGACGGGACAAAACATTGGCTTTTGCTGGTGAAAAAGTCTTGTACATTTTCCTGTAAAATGGGAAAAATAATGTGTCTACCCAAATACCAGGTATAAAGCTACATTCTGATAAGTTGACAGAAAGATTCCTGAATCGAGTCTTGTTTAAAAGTCTCAACATCTGACTTGGCAGAGCACTTTAAAAATCTGGTTGAAGATATTAAAACACTTGTGATATGAAAAAAAAACAAAAACATCCGTTTCTTACACCTTCTTTCAAACTGACGCTACAAACATTTCAGGCTCGTTACACATTCACAACTCAACTTTGGTGTGTGGAAAACAATTCGGGCGAGAGTGGCAGTAATGCTTCCGACTTGGACCAACGTCGCTCTCTTCGTACACGCGCGCACAAACCAATGCTAAACTCACTGCAAGAATGTCTCCTACCAAAATCTGTCAGTTGTAAAACTGTAAGGCATAAATGTGCGTGACAAAAACATACACTCCACATTTGCTGTACACTAGAAAAGTAGAAACGCTAACAGTCTCAAAACTATATTAACAATGTACAAAACAAACAGTCTTTGTGGTTAACCGGGTATTTAGAAGGGGTCAGAGGTCACCGGCTTTGCTTTTGTCCTGAGAGTTTCTCTGTGTGTAGAAGAGAATGTAGGCCTGGGCCTTACACACTTCCTCCACGGCACACACACTCAGTTTGGAGTCGTTACAGTGCACCCAAAACCCTGAAAAGACAGAAGATAATGTGATTTACGATAGTAACGTCATGCCCTCTTCTGGTATCCTTACACAAATCCCACAAAAATACCGCAATTTTTTCTTCTAAAAATGTATCTACTGCATTCAAAATTGATTGACAGACTGGGATATTCAGACGTTGCAGATGAGAAGAAGAACGTTTTACCTCCTTCTGTATTATAACAAAAGGCAGTGTAGTGGCCAGAGCCAAATCCCTTCCCATGATGCATGACGACGGCAGAGAGTTGGTAGAGGAAGTGTTGAGGGTGTGGGACGCTACTGGAGTCTTTGCAGCAGTACGGCTCCATGTTCAGCTCCTGCTCAAACTGAACGTGGACGCCAATCTTCTCCCTGTGGTTCCGCCCAGACCACCTAGACATACACACGTACGCGTTCACTTTTGGATGATAACAGCAAGCTCAAGCGGTTCAAGGTCATGTAAACGTGTGGATACCTGAAGCGTTTGAGGTGCAGCCTGAGAACATGAGGCAGTTTGTGAACCATCAGCTGTTTTTGAGCTTCGGTCAAGACCACCTGCTTTGAACAGAATCGCCGTTGTTTGCCTTAAAGAGAGCCAAATGAAAACGTCAGTGCATCAAAGCATTTTTAAAGTGTGGGATTAACTCCTCTGGAGGAGCTTTGAAGCTTTGAGGTAAAACTTAAAAGTAAGGTGTGCTCTTCTGATTTGGTATTGCTTTCTTTTAACCCATGTTAATGTTTAGACAACTGTATATCAGACATTAAAGTGTTAATATCCTGAAGAGTGTAAACACTGTGACGCTTTCAAAATATTCCTCTCTTTGTTTGAGCAGCTTGATAAACAACTTCAGGCTCAGCCAATGAGGTGAGTTTCGCGGTTATCGTTTTTTTTTCTGGCCAATCAAAAGACGGGCACTGGGTAGTAACCGTGCTTGAGAAAAAAAAAAAAAATTACTGGTCACTAATTGTGCAGAAACAACACACTTCACCTGTGAGTGCCATGATATCCCCTTCAAACTCCAGACTATTTACTATCCCAGAGGTTTTCGAACCGTGTTATTGCATGTTAGTGTGTTTCCAACTCACTGTTGCAGTGGTCGCAAGCATATATCGCTCCCTCCAAAGCCTCGGTTTCTGTAAACTTGGCCAGCATCTCGGTCAACCCACATGGAACCGGTGCGGTATCCTTACTGTTGCAGTGGTAACGTTCCGGAAATTCCAAAGAAAGATCCCAGAACGGCTCTATTGTGTTTGAGCGATGATCACAGGCTAAACACCTCACCTAACAGGTATATGCAGGGAAAAAAGTGGTTAAGGAAAAAAAAAAAAAAAACTCTACTAAATAATGTGAATGCAAATGTATTCAACCCTGCATATGCAGAAGCATGTGAAATCTGTCAGAATGCAAGGACATGGCTTTTACGGTGTTGGCACAAAGGCACTGTAATACCCAATACAGCACCCCTTGTGGCAACACTGAGATTGCAACATCCAGTGTCAGCATTGTTCTGCTGTCAATTTTTTTGGGCCATGTCCCAAATGCCACCCTAATCTCTTGCTGACCTTCATAATTTCCTGTAGACTTTTGAGTAATCATTGTTCATGTGCACTTTTGCCGAGCCTGCACTGGGCTTCACAAAAGTGCACATCGATGACCTATAGCAGCTTCAAAGGGTGACACTTCTGAGCATCCTTATGAGACCTAGAAATGTCAAATGGGGCACCCCTATGCTAGTGGTGTCCAATTCTACTTCTGGAGGCCCCCTGTCCTGAAGATTTGATCTCCTACCCCAAATAAAACACCCAAACCAGAATTTTCAGGGGGGTTATTTGGAGCACGTTAATCTCTGCAGGCTTTTGGTCCTTCAGGAGCAGAAGTAGACACCCCTGCCCTACGGTCTTGTAGAATTCACAGGTACACCGTTTGGGACAGGGCCTTTCAGGTGAACTATAGAGAAGTCAGAACAACAGATTTAAGGTAATGCTGACATTTGAATGTAATCACTCCCTTGAGTTTGGAGGTTTGTTACCGCCACAACAACGCAATGATATTTGTGAAGTACGTACAACAGGACTGCACCCTTGTAATCCACTGGCCAAGCCTGTGTACTTTCATAGAGTTTGTTGATGGCCTAATGTTTACATGATAATCAGCTAATGTCATTGTGTGTGTGCATGCAAACTCATCACCTGACTGAGGAGCTGGCCGTGAAAGATTGTGTTGACCACGCTGAGCACCTGTTTGATAAGGTGTCTCTGATTAGCCGGAACAGTGGCAGGTGTTAGCGTTCTGGTCCCTTCCAGCTCATGCTGTACTTTATCTAAGAGTTCGCAAAGAAATTCCTGCGCATCCTGCTGCGCATAACCCCGGAACGCCGGGATCAGCTGCCACACGGAGTGCAGCATTGCAAACGGAGACACCAGAGCCCACTTGCCTGACCACATCACCTGGAACAATGTGTGCAACTCGTGACAAAGCGAGATGTGTTTGGAGCTGGGCTCCTTGGGTTGTATGAGCTCCATGTTGCGTGAACGGGAGGCCCCTCCGCTGAGCCCTGACCCCTGGTTGAAGCCTTTGGGCTGGGTCACACGCTGAGTAGAGAGTCCCAACTTGTGGCTGACCGCAGAGGCTAGCAGCTCCAGTGCTTGGTTCAGATCCAGCCTCAGAAAACACTCCCGGAAAACATGCAAGTGACTCAGAACCTGCAATATCGAGTTCATGTAGCAAGTATTGCCAAGGTTGCGCAAACCCGTCACTCCTGGAGTTACAGTGGGTCGTCGTTTAATGGGTGAATCACCCGTTTTAGGAGGTGGGGCCCGGGGCCTTTTGGCCTTGGGTGGTGGACGGGGCCTCTGTTGAGGCGTTCTCGCTTTAGGAGTTCGTGAAATAGGGGCGGAGACGCGAGCAGGAGCAGACCTACGCCTCACAGGTTTGATGCTTTTGGCTGAAATTGGCGTAGCATTCGCAGAAGCCGTCTTTAGGCTCTGCCGATGAATGCGATGGCTCTTCCTTGGAGGAGCACTTTCTAGCTCCTCCTTGAGTTGCCGTTTGAGTTGCCGCCTTCTTTCCCGTGCCTCCCGCTTCCTCTCCTCCTCTTCCTCCTGTTGCCGCTCCTCCTCCAACTGCTTCCTCCCCCTTTCCGTCTGTGCAAACCACAAGCGGAACACACGGCCGATCAGGGCACGACGGCGGTGCCACAGCGCCGTGAACATGCGGTCCTCGTCGCGCAACTGCAGCTCCTGCGTGCTAGGCGACAACTGGTCTCCTGCGGCGGAGGATGAGCGCAAAGTGCGGCCACTGCGCGTAGTGACTTCATAGCACTGGCTCTTAATGGCACTTAGCGTGCTACGCAGCAGCTTCAAGTCACCCGTCGCATTATCGTTCAGCACGTAGTCATCGCATAAGTAGCAGTATACATACAGTTCATTCACCTCCAGGGCCAGTGGGTGGTGCTGCTCCTACGAAAGAATAAAGTGTGAATATAAAACACCGAAGAAATAGTCAGCTTGACAATAGGATAGATCACTTTTTATAGATATTCACATGTTTTTATCTAAATCTGAAGAGTGTAATTTCAAGATGATTCCTCGATTAAACATGCCTTAAAGTGCTGAAGCGCATGTTCTTCTATGTAGCGTCCACACGCTACATGCGAACAGCTGAGACATGCCCACACCGACTCGGTGGTGTTGCAGTCCACACAGTGCCATTTCTGCGGGTTCAGGATCGAGTGGTCCTGCGCGAGCCTTAAGCGACCCACGTGCTTACACCTGTCCATCACAGTCAGTCACCGCCCTCTTCACATCACCATTGGGACGCCAGCCAGCAGTGAAACCAGCTCCTCCCAAGGCATGATGGGTAATCTGCAGAAAGACAAAAAATGGATCAGATGAGAATGTATTTGTGGCTTTTCGTAGACATACGCTTCATTCGTGACATTATTACTAGTCATAAGACTGTTCAAAAGAATGATTTTAAAAAGAAGCCTTTTATTTTAAGTGACACTAAATACGTTTATATTGTTTTAAGTCTTACCACAAACTTTTGAACGGTAGTGTACGTGTCATTGTTTACAGTGTATTCAGGGATTCGTGAAGCAGCGATCCCTTATCAATTGAACAATGACAAACACACAGTGTACATGAGGATATATTAAGACAGCAGTTTAACAGCCATCATAAAACGATTGCGCAAGCACATGGATGAGCCAATACTATAGGAGGAAGAATCACACACAGACACAATAAGAGTGAAACAATCTCTGTACTTCTCCAACACTGTGATATCATGGTAGGGTGAAGTACAAATGATACTGAGTTGATTACTGTATTCATGTACTTCAAAGCAATTCAAAAAGTTTAATGGTATGTCCAATATAAACACATATACGTACATGCACAGTATCACACACACAAAAAGTTGTATCAAAAGGAATACCATGACACTACCATTGTACATAACCAAATGTAATTACCATATGGACACATCGCAACACTGAACCACCACATTCAAATAACATGGTATTTATTCGTCACTCCAAATGTATGTACCACAGTATTTACATGGCATAGCTTGCCAGGTTTTTGCACAATTACCATGGTGCTGTGTCCACAAAAAACGACAGCACCATGATGCTTTTAAAGAATACCTGTAAACCAGCACATCAATTTAAAGTCTGTAAACATCAGCAAGTAATTAGCTTAGCATGTAAACAACCCGGCTTAAGCAAACCTATGTCCCTTATTTGGCTCCAAAGACGCCTGGTTATCTGTGTCACTAGAAAACAACAACAACACCCGCTTTCTCTGGCCCCACGTGTGTTTAACAGAAACAAACTAGCAGTTTTTCGAGAAATACACATTTGTTGACATTAGCCTTGTTTAGAAGGCAAAATACGCGAATAGCACATTGCTATCGTAAATGGCTTTGTAGAAGTTGTTAACGCACAGCCACGACTGGTGTTTATCGTTAATGGTTTTACTCGAATTCAAGTCTGGGACTATAATTAACCGAGGATCGTGTTAATCTCATTCAACTAGTTAAAAACTATCAGTTTGACTTTGAAGGTGTTTAGGCGCGCGAAGGGTGAATGATGCTAGATGCTAACCTCCTCCTTCATCTATCCAGTTTCAAAGAGCCAGGCACGTTAGTGTCTGAGCTCAGAGCGTGTCGGCTAGTTTAGTGTCTCTAATCAGCTTGCCATAGAGGAAAGTTAAGATGCTAGTGCGCTAATGCTAAAACCACACAGCAGTGGTTGAGGCTGAGGTACTGGGCGATTGAAACAGACCGATCGTGATTGATTTCCGCCACTGGAGTGAACGCGACAAGATCGGAGCTGTTTGAAATCAGCCGTATTTCACTCACCTGATTCTTCGTCAAGCTGGCGCTGGTTACTTCTGTGGCACATTAGCGCACGCCATCTTGTCTACACTTGTCGCGTGGAGTGTCCCTCCATGACGTCACGCCCGAGAGAGGGGACGCGAAACATACTTTATCTTAAAATATATCTTAATATTTGACGACAGTGAGACAGTTTAAACAGTGTCGATGGTGAATAACGTTTAGTAGGAGTCACCGCAACATTTTCACCATCTCAAATCTCACTATTGCGGAAACGAAAGTGCATTAAAAAACTAAAATTCCACGTAATATGGGAAATAAATTAATCTCTCTACATTTTTTCCTTACTTCTAGTCCGTATATGTAAAATAGTAGATGATTAATGCATTCCGCAGAGTAAATCATACTACTAGTCATTTTAATAACTTTAGCATGTGAATTATTCATTCGTTTACATTTACATTTAATATACAATTATTCAATTATATACTATTGTAATCTTCGTTCATATTCTTAGACTTGTTGGGCGTTATCGTGTTATTTTTCCACTTTCCTCGTAAATTCTAACTGCGTTGTAAATGAGTGCGTACACACGTAATAGGGTTCTAGGATCAGATTCATTCAAACGGCGCGCAGAACACGAGTTCAGTCTCACAGAGCTGCGGCTGATCTCAGATCAGAGCACAGTCGCACCGATGTGTGTCACAGGATGGGCGTGTGACGCCATTTCCGGTGCCGTGATGGCGGTGGATTTGACTCCGCGCTTCAGAAGGCTGAACAGTCAAAACTGTTTTAGAGAGAATAAACAACTGTCAGGTACAAACAGATGGTTATGTGACGCGCGTATGTTTATATATATAAAGTGTATTTTGTTAGTAAACTGCACGTTTCCGCTAGTTTACGAGTTACGCCAAATGAATCACGATCCTTATCAGGTTTTTCAGTTGAGCTCGTTTGTTTTGCTGTGCTTTACGTTGTTTATTATGTTTTATTTGTGAGTATGGTCCTTCAGTGTATCGGATTAAACTTGAAGTTTTAATATAGCTAACGTAATTTATTTGAATGTAACAGTTAAATGAACCGTGTCCCTTTTGTGTTAACCGGTCAAATATAGTTCCTGTGGTGACCTAACGAGTTGAATATTTATTGGTAATGCAGATGTTTAACAAAATACAATAAAGTGTGAAATAATTACATTAAAAATACGCTTCATAACACTGGCTCTTTGCCAGCTCGGTGTTTATGGATGGTCTTCTGTGTTTGGAGACTCGAATTAGCTTAAATCTAGCAGAATATTGGATACGTTTTACATTAAAAATAATAAAGTAAAAACAAAGTTTAGTGTATACAATATATTGAGTGGATTTGAAATAATAGTACACTTTAATGATAAATGGAAAATGTCCCATCCATGCATGAAATGATCTGACTCCAAAACAAATTTCTCACGTAAAAAAAAAGGCTTTAGGGCTTTATTTTTATTATAATGTTTTACATAAATGTGTGAGAACAGGCATTTAGAGATTATTATTAGACAGGTATTAAATTGTTCCAAAATGCACTCTTTACCTTTTGTATATATATTTGTATACAGTACAGTACAGACCGAAAGTTTGGAAACATTACTATTTTTAATGTTTTTGAAAGAAGTTTCTTCTGCTCATCAAGCCTGCATTTATTTGATCAAAAATACAGAAAAAACAGTAATATTGTGATATATTATTACAATTTAAAATGATTGTTTTTACATTTATTATACTTTAAATGATCATTTATTTCTGTGATTCAAAGCTGAATTTTTAGGATCATTATCACATGATCCTTTAGAAATCATTCTAATATGATGATTCATTATCAAGCTGGAAACAGTTCTGATGCTTAATATTTTTTCAGAACATGTGATACTTTTTTAGGATACTTTAATGAATAAAAAGAAAAAAAAGAAAGAAAAAAGAAGCAATGTTTTTAAAATATAAATATTTTGTAATAACAATATACACTACTGGCCAGTAATTTGGGGTAATTATTTTTTTTTCTTTTTTCTTTTTAAAATCAATACTTTAATTCAGCAAGGATGTGTTAAATTGATAAAAAGTGATAGTAAAGAAAATTTATTATTATAATTTTTTTAATTTTGAATAAATGCAGTTCTTTTTAACCTTTTATTGATCAAATATATTAGACAGCAGAACTGTTTCCAACACTCAGAATAAATCAGAATATTAAAATGATTTCTAAATGATCATGTGATCGACTGGATGTAACATGTGACACTGAAGCTGGAGTAATGATGCTGAAAATTCAGCTTTGCATCACAGGAATAAATTATTTTTTTTAAAGTATATTCAAATAGAAAACTATTATTTTAAGTTGTAATAATATTTCACAATATTATATTTTTTCTGTATTTTTGATCAAATAAATGCAGGCTTGATGAGCAGAAGAAACTTCTTTCAAAAACATTAAAAATAGTAATGTTTCCAAACTTTCGGTCTGTACTGTGTATATATATATATATATATATATATATATATATATATATATATATCAATGAATGCATCAAATATAATACAGTAGGCTGGTAGTATGATTGTATTTAAAAGGTACAGCAATGTATCAGATGGTGGTACGATGGTGTTTTGAAGACTCTCTGATTTTGTCCTGATGCATGTCAGGTTTCTCTGGGCCCTTCAGGGCCACTCAGCTGTGGCAGAACATCATCGAGGCTCTGCGGGCGCAGGTGGAGCTCCGACCCCACAGACAGCACCTCCGCGTCCATCACGACTGCTTCAGCGGCTCCGAAGCGGTGGATGTAGTCCTGAGCCACCTCATGCAGAACATCTACTTCTGCTCCAGCGAAGTGTCCCGTCTCAAAGCCGCCAGGCTCTGCCAGGCCTTAATGGAGTCCAGGGTGTTCGAACCCATCGGTATGAAGCTCTTCAGACGAGACAAGGAAATGACCTTTGAGGACTCCAGCTGCAGCCTCTACCGCTTCCTGGATGGATCGACCAAACCGACCTACGCTGAGAACCAGACTCCAGACAAACAAACCGGGAAGAGGAAGACCACTGCGAGGTAATCACATTTGTGTCATTGGCACATCCCAAAGTTTCTTTAGCAGAACTTAAGGTTGTGTCTTTGTAGGTTTGGAGAACTGCAGACCATCTCCAACCCCTTGGTTCTTGGATCATCAGACAGAAGAGTGGAGAGACTACTGAAGAATATAAACCTGCACCCATCTGTGCCCTCGGATTTAAACCGTGCTGCAATTTCCAACAGCCTCCTCTCAAAAAAAGGTAAAACTGCGCATCATTTTGATTTTGAATGAAGAGACGTCCTGCCTTTCCATTTGAATCATTTTGAACACACACTTTCCCCATTGTGTTAATATAGTAAATAAGTTTAGGAGTTGGGCTTATTACATTACATCACAGGGCAACACAATAGCTGTTTTTAGGGTTCTGATGTAGTCTTTTGTGGTTTAATAGAATCTGATGACATATTAAAGAGCAGATTTTCCAGTTAAGTCATGGCCAATATACTGCATGTTGTTAAAAACTTCTGTAGAGAGGAATATATTACTTCAGAATTGATCCATGTCTTTTATTTCATTACAAATGTCCTGGAAAATGATCACCGAGGAGCAGTGGGAACCCTGTTTGAGGTTTAATGGGGTCTGTCTGCTTTTATTATTGTATTGTGTTCATCATTCATAAAAGAACTGCAGGAGGTTTGTGTTAAGAAAAGCTCATCACTATTTTTGATTAAAATATAGTGTTTTAAGATCAAAACTGTCCAAATATAACACTTAAGAAGATAGGATTTGTATTATTTTTGTTCTGTTTACAGGACGAGCTTTAGCCATTGACAGGCCGTTAGACAACAGTGCAAGAGGATTCAAGAAGGTGCCATTTGTGACCAGCCTTTACTAGTTCTTCTCTTCTTGTGTTTGTCTCAGTGGTGCGGGACGTTTGGAGGCAGCAGGCGTTACTTCAGTTGCTACAGGTGGTGGAGATCTCTATGCTAGACTCTATTCTGACCTCACCGGCCAAACTGGAGCCCCTGCGCTCGTCTCTGCGCGAGCACGGCGACCTGGTCATCTCCAACACCTGCGTGGATCGCGAAGTGTCCGAAAGTCTCAGCCTGCCTGAGTCAGTGCACAGCTCTCGATACCAGCACTTTCAGATGCGTGGCTGCTGCGTGGGTTCACCTCGGTGTCATTTCTCTCTCTGAAGGTTGGACTCTTGGCTGAAGGCGGCAGTGGACTGTCTCGATCTGTTCCCTGATCAGTTCATCGTTGTTGCCAGTGAGCAGCTCCTCCAGCAGAATGCAGCGTCCGGGGAGGAGAAGCATAAGAGACTGCTGTTCGACACCATCGCCAAATATTACAACAGCCCCGAGAGACCTCCGCTACTGTTAGGCCGCTACACGGACATCCAGACTGGAATCCTGAATCTTTTGGGTAAATGTAGAAGCCAGTGGGCTTGTGGGATGCTAAAGGTGCTTGAAATGATTTGTGTTGGTGGCTGTAGAATGGTGTGTGTTCTTCGTCAGATTGTGGGAGAGGTGAGGACGCCCTGAGAGCAGCTCAGCTCTGTCTACAGCTGCTGGAGTCCACAGACAGAGACCAGTTACGCAGACTGATGGGTTTCCTGGCAGCCGCTGCGGATAATGAAGCTTTCAGACTGCACAAGCAGGTAAACAACGAGTTCAGTGTGCATCATAAAGAAATGATTCGAATTTTTGGGTGAAACAGTAGATATTATTATTGTTTTGTTTTGTATCAGCATAGAAATAGTTAAAGATAAATACATCGATTTCTCCTCTAATCAATTTAGGAGTCTTTTATAAATGTATATATTCACACAAACATTTTAAGTGAACTATCAGAATTGAATTGATCCTTTAATATTTTTAAAAGCCAACACATTATATTTGGAATACATTACTGATTATTGTACAATCAGTAGTTATGTGTTCATTATTATTATACATTCGGTGCAAAAGTCTCTCAGGCTTACGATAAAAAATTATAGTAAAATCAGTAATATTGTGAACTCGTGAAAGTTTTCTATTTCTATATATATTATAAAATGTCACACGATCCTTCAGAAATTAATCTAATATGCCGATTTGCTGCTCAAGAAACATTTTTCTTAGCATTATCAGAGCTGAAAATCAGTGAAAACCATCATTTAAAATTTTTTTATGGATACTTTAAGGAATATACATTTGCATTTATTTGAAATAGAATATTTTCCTTGTAACAATGTAAGATTTTTCTGTCACCTTTGATCGTTTTGATTCGTCCTTGCTGAATAAAAGTATAATTGAGAAAGAAATATGTTGTACTTGACGTTCCTAATAGCTGTAAATGTAATTCATGGATTGGAAAGTATTTTTTTTAACATGATTGAATTTAGGAACAATGTGTAAATGAATAATGTTAATGCAGCGGCTCCTTACGCTTGCGTTGAGACAGATTGAGAACCGGGCTTTGGTTAGCAAGACGTTTGTGAAGGCGGTGATCCAGAGTAAAGAAATGACCCGTGTCCAGTCTGAGCGCCTGCTGCTGTTCCTCATGGACAATCACACGCAACTCTTTAAGGTACGTCCCTTTTCTACTCCTACACGGTCTCTTCTACAAGTTATATGCAGCTCACAGAATATTGAATCATTTTTCTCTCATATATCCAGACACCGTCATCATTAATTGAGGCTGTGAGGAAGACACTACAAACCTTGCAGCAAGGAAGAGATCTAGATAATGTAACATGTAAGCTCACTCTCAATCTCCCTTTAAAACTGATTTCCACATCGATTCGATTTAACAGCTGCTTTTTTTGCCTTTGCAGTGTTCACTTTCTGCCAGCAGGTGTCGCTCCAGCAGTACGAGGACAACAAAGATAAGGCCACTCTTGATAGTTTAAAGCAGTTAATGCGTCACGTCTCTCACAGCGACGGGCTGACGGTCAAACAGAAGAGACGACTGGCCAAACACTTCCGCAAACATCACCCAGGGATTTTCCTCCAGCACTTCTTTACTGCTTTCTAGTAAGCGAGGAACACAGGATTAAAAAAAACAGTCGTGAACGTGTTTTATTAATCTGGGTTATGGAGTCGAGTGGCTTCATCAATTATAGTGATTAGAAATGTGTTACTAAATTTACAGGACTGTGTTTGTAGGGAGATGACTTCATTTGCAATTAGACTCTGATTTATTAGAAGTATCGTAATTGTTAGAAGTATTAATATAATCAAGAAAGCTCTGTACACTACATAGACTTCATCAGGTTAGTAAACATGCTGTTTTCAGGAGCTTTGAAAAAAGGCAGCATCATCTTGAACATCTCTGTGTAGAATTACTTGAATTGTGTGATTTGCTCAGGTTTATCAAAGCTATTAGAAATAGTTTAGCTGCACTTGAAATCGATATCTTTGCCTTAAAGGTAGAGATTTCAATTTATGATATTTTCAGATGAAAGGATCACTTATTATCACTTATTATAATTGTTTTTTTTTTTTTTTTGGCAATGACTGAAGCACAAATGATTTCAATTAATACTGACCTCATATATTACTGTGCTCTGTGATTTTACTGTGCTTCTGATTTTCAAGTGGATTTGTATTGAAAAATGTAGCATAGTATGGTGTTACTAGGTATGTATAAGGCATTATTATTCAGAAAGACAAAGGGAAGTTTAATAGCTGCGATTATTTTAACTCCACAAATGCATGGATGCACTGGATTAATTGTAGTGTTACATATTAATGGTATTTATTAATTAATAATTGAAAAGAAAGTGAATTGCATGTTGGTACATTGACTGATTGTAATTGCATTAGATTTGAATTAAGTTTTTTTTTAGGTGCACTTTAATTCTCTGATATTTTTAACTCATTAAAATGCGTTCAAAACTCACATTCTGACTCCTGTTTCTTACAACAATATTTTGTTAAATTATTTTTATATTTATGAAAGCTACAGAGGGATCGATTTGAAGAAAGTCTGTCTACTATGTTTTTATTAGGTAGAGGGAATATAAGATTTTGAAAGGAAAATGATAGCTTTTTTTATTATAATGACATACGGTATTTGCGTGCCAAATAAAAAATCAAATAAATCTCAGCAAAAGATGATAGGTGAAGGTGAAGATATTTTGAAAAGAAGGACTTTTATCCTCGACTGTTCACACACATCGCGGAATCTCTCAGGTGTTTTGATGAAGTGTTATGGAGGCTGTTAGCCACCAGCACTGCTGACGGTTTTGTTACTGTCTACATCCTGCTCTTATTCACTCAGTCTCACTGTCAGCTCCTCTGGTGTAAAGGTAAGGCTGGAGGCTCCGTGTTTATGATCCGGACACTGATCCCGAAACTGTTTGGCGGTTATTGATCACTTCTGTGTGGCGACGCTTCACTTCATTAGCATTAGCATGTTAGCTCAGGTTATGTCGTGTTTTATTATTACACCTTGAAGGTAATAATATGTTTCGGTTTAAGAGAATTTCTCATGGATATTCGATACATAAGTAACACTTTGAGGTTTTGTTGCTTTGTGAAACATGTTTACATCGCTAGCCATTGTCTCTGGCTGTGTCTCTAAACCTACAGACTGTCTACCTTGACAGATTTTTAGGCATCATATATAATTCAAGACATATTTCTGTAGGTTCTTGTTTGGTGTCAAAGGAAAACGCTGGCGTGGTGAATAGAGTCTTGTTGACTTGTTTCGTTGAGTCTAAACCTGTCAGGCGCTCATTCGTTAAAAATATTAATATTTCATACCTCACACACCCTTCCTTCTGACGCCACTCCGTCCAACAATCACAGAGATTAATCACAAGAATCACAATAATACAATTATATATCAGTAAAATGACAAACATTCATAATAATTCAGTCTTTTATGATGCCCTGATGTTTAGTATTTAAGGGTTTGATTTCAGTCCATAACATTTTTTTTAATATGTGTGGTGATACTGTACCTTAGTAGTAATCTCTACTAATAGTCAGTTATTTTAGTATAATTGATATATTCTTAGTTTTTTGTTATGTATGTTGTTAGTTATTACCAGTATTTATTTGTGTAATTACAGTGTAATGTCCTAAATCTTACCCCTAAATGTAATTTTAGTTTTAATTAGTGATGTATTTAGAGCTTTCATTTTAATTTTATTATTTATTTTTATTTTAAGTTATTATTTGTGGCATCATTGTTTCAATTTTTATGTTTTATTAGTTGTTTTATTGTGCATTTTAAAGTGTTTTTTATTTTTATTTTTTATTTTATTTTACTTTTTTAATGGTTGTTAATGTAGGGGCGTGTAAGTATAATATTAGTTATAACAGATGTTGATTTATCATTTATTATGCAGAAGTTGGTAAGAAAAAAAAAACAGTTTTTAAATTAACTTAGTTTTTGATGTTATTATTTTATTTTGTGTGTGTTTACTGCTCAGAACCTAGCCGAACTAAATCCAGAGCCAAATTAAAGCTGCAGTCGGTAACTTTTGACGCTCTAGCAGTTAATAAACAGAACTGCTCGCGTCTTGCGGAAGAACATCGTAGCCGGAACTACTTCTCTCTGTTTATGTCCATGAAGAATCACAAAGGTACTGGGTTCCTCCGCCGCGGTACCCCCGAACCAATCTAAAATAGTCCGAATATTAACACTTATTATAGGTGCACCCTAGTGATTCAGGACAAGCTAAAAACACGGTTTGGAAAATGGATTCATGGTGTACTCGCTTAGTCTGTATAAAGAAATTTATCAGGTTTAAAATCGGTTGTTATCATTGAGTTTTTTTCTGTTTTTATGGACTGCTATTTCATTTTTAAAGAGTCTGTTCACCTCAGTTTTTTTGTTTTATTCACTTGTTACAAAGCACTATGTGTTTCTTCTGTGGAGCACAACAATTGATATTGAAGAGTGTTTCAGTTTGGTTTGTACGTAGAACAAAATTCAGTGCGGTCTAAAATGTGCATCACTTTGCTTTGTACAGATATTTGTTACATAAGTGTTACATAAAATCATCCAGTGTTATTTTAGTATGATTTACATACTATTAATTTAAAAAATATATTTTCAATCAGCTGTTGTTTGTTATCCTTTGTTTTAATATAATTTATATATATATTTTTTAATTCATTTTTATTTATTTTCCATTATAAGTTTTAGTAGTTGTAGTGCTTCTACCTAAACTTAAGTGAAAAGTGTAAACTATTTTATTTTTATTTTACTTCAGCTTTTTTTTTTTCAGTTAACAAAAATATTTTATTAGTATTAGTTTCTAGTATTGTACCCAGTGTTCAGTTCGCTGTCTTTGTCCAACCAGAAGCCTGACAACATGATGAAATAACTCCTAAAGCTCATATACGGTTTTACTTCCTGTTGCAGGTTGACAGTTAGTAAAATCATGGAGTCCATGCTAAACAAGCTAAAGAGCACCGTGACCAAGGTGACGGCTGACATGACCAGTGCTGTCATGGGCAACCCTGTGACGCGGGAGTTTGAGGTGGGCCGACACATCGCCAGCGGGGGTCCAGGGATGAGCTGGAGGATCTACAACGGCACCAAAAAATCCACCAAACAGGTTTTTTCATATGGATGAAACATAATATGACATGATCATGTGATTGGCATGCTGACTGCACGAATGTAAACCAGAGCTGTTGAGCAGTTGAATGTATGGATATTGTTTAAAAATAAATACAAATCCAAATATTTGTAAAAAAAAAAAAAATGTGTGGAATGTATGGGCATTGACATTTTACACTGCTTCAAATTTGCATTCTGCTTCCCCCAGGAAGTGGCAGTCTTTGTGTTCGATAAGAAGATCATCGATCGCTATCAGAAGTTCGAGAAGGATCAGATCATTGATTCACTGAAGAAAGGAGTTCAACAGCTGACGCGGTTACGACATCCGCGTCTCCTCACAGTTCAGCACCCACTGGAGGAGTCCAGGTGACCACAGTGTGAACACCCATTAACACATGCTACGAGACAAACTGTGCTTTAAAACCTAGTGAGCTGTCAACGTGGACAGCATTTTGGGAAGCGTAGTCGAAAATGTTTTCTAGGTCAGCTCATTACTTTTTGAACAAATCCAGAGTCTTATCATTACCTCATTGAAAATGCACTTCATTTCTTATCCACTTTGATTTAGTTTCTTTTAGTAGACTCTGAAGCTTCAGTAGCAAAAAAATCCACTCATGATTAAAAAAAAGTTCAGAGCTTTTTCTTTATTTAAGATTTGGCTCTTGTGCTAATACAATCAATATGTGTCTGTGTGGAGGCATGAGATCAAAAGCAGCAGTTCGTCTGTGGAAAATCTCTCCAGAATAATACATGGATCTCTTAGGAGATGTCAGACTTAAGCTTCGTTCCAGAATATAGTCTTGCAGTCTACATGTTATCCTAACTAAACACGATGCGATAAGATTCTGCGACACGCAGTTCGTCTGTTCACACCCAGACGTGACGAATGTACAAGATACAATGAAACCGATTACAAATCACAGCCAATCAGAAGAGCATGTGAGTGGGCTCTCTTACACTTGCAGTGAAATAGATAAGAACATGATCAAATCAATACAATTAAATCATTTTGCATTTAAAAAACAAAAAATAAAATCAGTGGCTGATAGAATCCTGGTCATGGAACCTTTTTCTCATCATGACAAAATGCAGATCGTTGGAAAGGCTACATATTTAGTGACTATTTTGTGGTAGAAGTAATATCGTGACCGAAATATATGCATTTGTACAGCAAGGCTTCTGCCTACACCTTTTTTTGGAAATTATGTTCATTTATTTATTTGTGAAAAGTTGTCTGTAAGGACTGAAATAAACGGAATTGAAAAAGTAAATTGAATTTGTGCCACAAAAATTGTATTTTTGGTATAGCGCCTAAACAGAATCTCACAGGAACTTTGATTTTTGTGATATCAACTTCAAATTTGGAATATAACTTAGTTAGACATAGTTAGACTTATGGTTTTATTACTTTATTGCAATGGAAGTCATACACAATGATATAAACAATCAGTAGCTTAGCTCTCTGTAACAACATTGCAGGAAAAAAAATCATTAAGCCTATATATAATATACTATAATGGATGTTAATGAAGTTATCGCTATAGGTATCCCTATATTATCATTCTTGGAGTGAACAGGCCTTAACTGTCATGAAACTTTAGAAGTGACTGATTTGACACACTTTATTGATCATACATGCTACACCAATAGTGCTCCTTAAGTGAATTTGGTGATAAAACAACAGTCATTGTTGCCTGCCTCACAATAGTCTGAAATTAGCACGTTGCTGTGCTGACAGCTCAATGCTTTAATGAGCACAAACATTAAAAGTTTTGGTACTGGATGAAAGTGGGCAGCTCACTGTTTTTTTTTTTTTTTTTTTTTTTTTTTAATGGACCATCAGACTTTCTACTTTTACATTTTAGCTTTAAAAATACTAGAAATGTACATAAAACGGCTATGTGTATCTGCAGTGTGGCTCAGAAATGTCTCCAGGTTAGTACTTTCCGTGCTTTTGTCATCGCGGTCCTCACTTGGATGTCTCTGTCTCTTGATCTCTAGAGACTGTCTGGCGTTCTGCACTGAGCCCGTGTTCGCCAGTCTGGCCAATGTGCTCGGCCAGTGGGACAACCTCCCTAGTCCTGTTCCCACAGACATCAAAGAATACAAACTCTACGACGTTGAGACCAAATACGGCTTACTGCAGGTGAGACGTTTCTTATACATCTGAAAAAAGAGGTGCTGGAGCCTCCCAGACACAGGTAAAAGTGAAGGGAAAAATTTGAAACGCATTTTTACTCAATATTTGTATATAATACAATTTAACAAATATATTTCCTATTTAAATTGTATTTCTTACACAGTTTTATAATTAAAATGTAGCTTTTTTTTTGGGTTATTTACCATCAACATTATCTTTTATATAACTGCAGTCAGCATAAATTATTTCAAGATAATGCATCCGAATGTTTAACACGATGTTTTATTATAATACACTTATATTTTTTAATATTAAAATTGCTGTTAGTTTAAATTAATATTAAGTGTAATAAATATTATTTAACAAAATACTTTTTTTAAAGGCAGTTCAACAACATGTACTATTTTGTTTTAGTTTTGTAGCTCATGAAATATCTTTTTTTTTTAATCTTTGTCTCTCCCGGTTGTCTCTCTCAGGTCTCGGAGGGTTTGTCGTTCCTTCACAGCGGGGTTAAAATGGTTCATGGTAACTTGTGTCCAGAGAACATCATCTTGAATAAGAGCGGAGCCTGGAAGATCATGGGCTTTGACTTCAGCATCTCCTCTAGTAACCCGTCTGACGCTGAGGTTAGAAACGGCCGTTATTGTCTCTAAAGTCGCGAAGAACAGACACAGTGCAGTCTTGAACGCTCTCAGCTTTCTCTGTTCCAAATTTGAGCGAGCCGTCTTGTTGTCTTCTGTCTCGTAACATAGATGTCATGTATTCCTGTCTTTTAGCCCAAGTACGTTTGTAAAGAGTGGGACCCCAATCTCTCGCCTCTCTGCCTCCCGAACCCAGAATACGTGGCTCCTGAGTACATCCTGTCCGTCAGCTGTGACGCGGCTTCTGATATGTACTCGCTGGGCGTCTTGATCCACGCCGTGTTCAATGAAGGCAAACCCGTCTTTCAGGTCAACAAGCAGGACATATTCAAGAGCTTCAGCCGACAACTGGACCAGGTGAAGAGTCCAAACAATGCATTTCATACATTGAGACAGTGAGGCTATGCCTTCCACACAATTGTGGAATTAACTATTACATTTTAAGGCAGATGAACTTCCCATTTCTAGTGCTATAGTAGTAATGCAGTACCCAAATACCAGCAGTGCCACAACACTTGATGATATATAAATGAGCCTCATTCTTGTGTGTAGCTGAGCCATCTAAGTCCAGGAGTATTGAGTCAGATCCCAGAGGAGGTCAGGGATCATGTGAAGATGTTGCTCAACATCACGTCCAACGTGCGTCCAGACGCAGACCAGATGACAAAGGTCAAACCTTTTTTTCTTTTTTTGTAATCTTTCATTGTATTGAATAAGAATTCCCATACATGATGTTATCTTGATTGTGCAAGACTGTGACTGAGAGTGAAATTGACATTTCAGTGTATACATGTGCTCAGATTCCCTTCTTCGATGATGTTGGAGCGATGACCCTTCAGTACTTCGACTCGCTTTTCCAGCGGGACAACTTACAGAAGTCTCAGTTCTACAAAGGTCTCCCAAAAGTTCTGCCCAAGTTGCCCAAGGCAAGGACAAATATGTGCACAAAGTAATTCAGAATGAAAGTGGAACGGAAATGGAACACCTATTGCAATTTGCAGTTCATTTAACAAAAAAAAACTAGCAAGAAATATGGATTTGATTGGCATTATTATATACCTAGATTTTTTTATAGCCCTTTTGCAGCAGAAAAAAACAAGCAAAAACTAGCTGTAGCTCTGTATATTTCTATTTCTAAGCTGAATGCCTACTGTTTTTCTCTTCTCAGAGAGTGATAATATATAGAATCCTCCCGGCTCTCGCGTCTGAGTTTGTGAACCCCGACATGGTTCCGTTTGTTCTTCCAAATGTGCTGCTCATCGCTGAAGAGTGCACAAAGGAGGAATACGTCCGCCTCGTTCTCCCAGACCTCACCCCAGTTTTCAAACAGCAGGAGCCAGTACAGGTACACACTCATACTATTGATCCACCCCTCATCCCACTCCACATACTAGCTCACATACTCTAGGACTAAGCTATCACTTAACCTTTCTGGCCCTGTCATTAATGACACACTTGATGTGAACTTGCAGTCTTGTGGACTTGCAATGGCTGCCGCATGCCTGTGTAATCCATAACGTTCAAATATGTAATCACTTTCTCTCTTTCATGCTATCAGGCCAGCAACATGGTGAGTGAGGTTTGAACGTTTGTCTTTGTAGTGGTTTATTTCATCGTTGCATTTGTATTATAAGTTTATATTTATAGTATTTTGGCTGCACTTGTTTGTTTCTACGGATAGTTTAATGTGGTTTTCATGAGTATGTTTGGTTGTTTTTGTTTTGTTTTATTTAGCTTTGTTTTTTTGTTTTGTTTTGTTTCCGAGTTGTTTTTTTCCTTTTGTTTAGCAGTGTTTTTTTGTTTTGTTTTATGTAGCTTTGCTTTATTTTTTTCTTGCTTGAAGTTTTTTTTCCTTTTGTTTAGCAGTGTTTTTTGTTTTGTTTTATTTAGCTTTGCTTTATTTATTTTTTTTTCTTTTGTTTAGCAGTGTTTTTGTTTTGTTTTATTTAGCTTTGCTTTATTTTTCTCTTGTTTGAAGTTTTTTTTCCTTTTGTTTAGCAGTGTTTTTTGTTTTGCTTTATTTAGCTTTGCTTTATTATTTTTCTTCTTTTGTTTAGCAGTGTTTTTGTTTTGTTTTATTTAGCTTTGCTTTATTTTTCTCTTGTTTGAAGTTTCTTTTCCTTTTGTTAGCAGTGTTTTTTGTTTTGTTTTATTTAGCTTTGCTTTATTATTATTTTTCTTTTGTTTAGCAGTTTTTTGTTTTGTTTTATTTAGCTTTGCTTTTATTATTTTTTTTCTTTTGTTTAGCAGTGTTTTTTGTTTTGTTTTATTTAGCTTTGCTTTATTTTTCTCTTGTTTCAAGTTTGTATTGATTTTTTTATTTTTGTTTAGCGTTGTTTTTGTTTTGTTTTGTTTTGCTTTCTCTGTTTTTCTAGTGCTTCATATCACTATGTTGGTGATATTGTTGGTCTTTAGAAATCAAATGATTTCCTTGATTCTCTTTTGTATATCCAGATCCTGCTGATATTTCTACAAAAGATGGACCTACTTTTGACCAAGACGCCTCCTGAAGACATCAAGAACAGTGTTCTGCCCATGGTTTACAGAGCAGTGGAGGCCCCCTCTACTCAAATACAGGTGACCACACCATAAACTTGTTTAGATGAGGGGAAAAAAAAATGTAGTACAGTAATTAGATTTTCTAGTTTAATTAGTATTTTAATTTAATTGATGTATTTTCAGGCATCAGTGTAATTTGACACCCGAATAGCTTAAATCATTTATTTCAGACATTTAAAAAAATAAAGCATAACAGCGTGTTTTTTTTTTTTTTTTCTCTAAACAGGAACTTTGTCTAAATATCATTCCCACGTTTGCCAATCTAATCGAGTACCCATCTATGAAGAATGCACTTATCCCTCGTATCAAATCTGCCTGTTTAAAGACATCCTCACTAGCGGTTTGTGTCCTTACGCCTCTTATGTTTTCCAGTTACATAAGTGAATGTCAGTTTGGAAAAGGACTATTAAAGTTTGTTTTTATAATGGAAGATTCATTCCTCCATTGGCTGCCCTTTTTCAGGTGAGGGTGAACTCTTTGGTGTGCCTAGGCAAGATCCTGGAGTACTTGGATAAATGGTACGTCATTGACGAAATTTTACCGTTCCTGCAACAAATTCCATCCAGGGAGACAGCTGTGCTCATGGGCATTTTGGGTAATTTTTGATTCTTTTGTCACATTTTATTTATTTTTATGTGGATGACTGAGACTTTCCTACACAAAGTTCAATATATATATTATATAAAATTCAATAAAGTTCAATATATAATATATAAAATTTGCTATTTTTCAGGCATCTACAAGTGCACTTTCACCCATAAGAAATTGGGCATCCCAAAAGAGCACCTGGCTGGAAAGAGTTTACCACATCTGGTGTCACTTAGTATCGATAACAACCTTAACCTTAACCAGGTGACAAAACACACATTCACTTTACACATAAACTTCCGGGTGTTTTTGTTCATCCACAGATTCACTTCAGCTCGGTTGCATAGATTCTGTTCACACTGCTTCTGATCTTAAACCGTCTCTGATGTGTTTCAGTTTAACTCTTTCATGGCTGTGATCAAGGAAATGTTGAATCGCCTGGAGGCAGAGCATAAGACCAAATTAGAGCAGCTGCACGCTATGCAAGAGCAGCAGAGGTTGCCTTTTTTGGTTATTTCTCAGTTCATCGTGTTTATTTCTTCTTATAATGCAGTTTTATTAATAAAACAATATTCTGTTTTTATGTTGCATTCACATGAGCATTGAGCTGCTCCCATTCTAAGACTTAAGTGATGAGTATTCTGTCCTTTTTAGGAGTTTAAACATTACAAACCACATGAACCAATCAGAAGAGACTAAGAACACACCCAGCCCGGCCACACAAGTCAGAGATGTGAGTAAACACATTTGCTGAATGGCCCATAAGCAAGCCACAGCTTAGAAATATGGCTATGCTGTGATATTAACAGCAATTGTGATTTTCTTTGCTTCCTAATAGATCGATGAGATCTTTGGTGGCAGTTCAGGAAGTGCAGGTGTGAATGGTAAAGAGAACGGTTCCTCGTCAACTGCATCACAACCCTCACGAGTGAGTGCGTCTTAACTAGTTATGATATTTTGGCCCTGCATTGCTTAACTGAGTGTTGTTTTTCTTGTGAAGTTTAGATGGTTGTTGACTTTCGACCTGGTTGATGTGCTAACTGTTGTTTGTGGTACATTCAGGTGTCTCTCACCTTGGAAGAAAAGCAGCGTTTGGCTAAAGAGCAGGAACAGGCGGCTAAACTAAGAAGCCAGCAGCCACTGGCTCCACAGAGCATCAAACCAGCCACAACGACACCGCAGGTAACACACACACTGTCCAGAGCTCTCACTGGAAACCTGGTGTCACTGTCACACATGGAATTCATTACCAGAGTCAATTTCTTCATATTCACGTCAGTGTTCACTTTGTACTGTTTGTCATTTATATCTACCGGGAGTGTTGAAATTTGGACGTCACATCAGAATGTTCAGTCTAATCTTTCACTTGTTACTGTTACGAGAATAAACTAATTAATAGATTCCTTGAAAAGAGGTGATATATATATATACATAAAAAAAGAAAGCTGTAATTTTAAATGTGATTAATAACCTGCATTTTTGCACCTTGTGCCTGAACCATGTTATACATGAATACATGAATACAATGAGTCCTGTGTATTTGTGACCTCTAAATAGGAAAATATGCTATTAAATGTATCACAGACTGTATGTTTCCAACGAGTGATAACATAATCTTTATAGGAAACTGAGAGTCTCATTTTGCAGTTTTAAATATAATCTTTATTGTTAAACAGCAGGGTTTCTGAAGTAAAACGTCATGCCAGTCGACCCATACTCTGGAACTTCTTTTATATCGGAATCTTTTACAATATGTGACCCTGGACCAAATCCAGTCATACGGGTCAATTTTCAGAAATTGAGATTTGTACATCTTCTGAAAGCTGAATAAATGAGCTTTTCATTGATGTATGGTCAATAGGATCTGACATAATCAAAAATTTAGTTTATATATATATATATGGTAGGAAATGTAAAAAATATATTCATGGAACATGATCTTTACATAATATCCTAATGATTTTTGGCATAAAAGAAAAATGGATAATTTTGATCCATGCAATGTATTTTTGGCTATTACTACAAATATACCCCAGCAGCGACTTCAGACTGGTTTTGTGCTCCAGGGTCATAAATGTTCGCTTGAATCTTTTCTTCAAATGTACAGTTTTCATATAATCACTGTTTTTCTTTTAGGTTTTTATTTGCTTGCATATTTTTCAGTTCTTTATAGTAAAACTAGTCTTAACACACACCTATTAATTTTTTGGTCAAACTTGTCGTCACTCCCTCAGCTGAAACAGTCTTGCAGCAGTGTTTTAACTAGTTCATGTAATTTAATGCCAAGGTTATATAAATGTACATTAACAAAAATGAAACCTTTGCTACATTTACAATGTTAACAACTGTGGAAGTGTGTCATTATGGCCTGTGAATAGGGTTCATTTTGATTCTGGGAAGTGCATACTATAACTTACGATTTTTGTATTTTTTTCCATATACCTTTTATTGATTTTATTGTTGAAGGCGAAGGATCTGACCAACAGTCTTTTGAACACCATGACATCTGTGAACACCCTCTCTTTGAACTCTGGGACCAGGACGATGCCCATGCAGGGCGCCACCATATCTACCTTCCCAGCTGGACCCACTATGGGTGGAATGGGCACTATGGGCGTCAGCAATGGTTTTAACTCGCCCATGGGATTCCAGGCGGGAGGTATGGGAATGGGCATGAGACCCGCTGCCCCTGGCCTTTACGGAGGCATGGCCACAACTACCAGCACTCCCAATTTCAGTGCCCTCACCCAGAACCAGAGCCTAAACCAACCCAATAAGCCCACAGACATGTCAGCCCTAGACTCCCTCTTCACTTCTAGCAAACCTAAAGTCAGTATGAACCAAATGGCCCCTAAAACGGCTCCAGGAGCCACTGCACCTTCCCCATGGATCAATCAGTTTGGTAGAGGACAACCTTCCCAGCCTGCACCCATGCAGGCGACTCCGATGGGGATGGCAGGAGTTCAGGGTGGTTTTGGAATGCAAGCAAACCCGTTCTTCAACCCTCAGAACTTCTCGCAACCTGCGGCCTCTTCAACAGCGAACACTGGGACGATGAAGCAAAGCGCTTCAGTCAACAACGATCTCAAGGACCTCTTTGGGTAAAACATTTGCCTTTCGTTCCCGCTGTGTGGGAATCAAAATGAAATGACATCAGCAGCGAAGATGACAGTCAGAATTTGGTTGGACGGGTGGACATGGTATGTTTGAAAGGGTTCAAAACAGATATTCTGGTCTTTTATTTAGCCATTATCAATGGTGAGCCTCCCTCGGACAGTCAGCTCATCTCATCGTGTGAATCTAAAGCAGACGGCACCAAACAAACATCATGTTTTTACAGAAAGCTTGGACTCTTCTACTGAAAGCTGCTTCGGGCGGTGGATGCCTTGCGTTCATTGTATCGTTTGACTTAACAGTCGCACCAAAAAAAAAAAGATTCAGATACTAAAGGAGTAACAACTGGGCATAACCAACTCAAGCACTTTTTGGTTTCATTTCCTTTTTGCTTGAGCCTCACGCTGAATGAGTCGACTTCCTTTACCAGAACAAACATCATCGATTGCCCCTAGGATAGTGTCTCGCAAAAGGAAGTCTCCCAGTTGTGTTCTCCCTCGTCAGCGGTCATACGATAAGTAAAGCAAGAGCTGGTGCAGTCCATAATTTGTGTATATGTTGTATCTGGTTATTATTATTGAGTTTCATTCTGATGACATGATCCACTGAGGTAGAATATCTTAAAGAAACAACACTGTCTTCATATCGTAGGTGCACTAAACGTAACGACTGTAGTTGGGTTTTGAGATTAGGTTGGGAATCTTGGGATGTTTGTGTAAAACAGAATCCACCAGTTTCATTCATGAAACACCTAGATGATTTTTGTTTGTGTGTGTGTGTGTGTGAATTTGTTTGTTAAACTCTCTCTTGAAAAAGGGTCATATTTCATCCCGAAATCAAAAGACAAAGTCAAATATGCAAAACTGCAGGGTAAATCATGCGTTACTGTAATACAATAGTAAAAATATTTTTTTTTTACACAATACTCAACTACTTTCATCTGCGTACATACCATTTTCATTGTTAAAATAATATTTTTTCACATTATGGTAATGAGGATGAAAAAAAATGTATGCATTATGAAAATGAGAGAAAAAAATCACTTTATGGTAATTTATGTTTTGACTTATGTTTTGTGATGAGAATCGGTGGGAAATTAGATAAATTGTCAAAAATGTCAATGTATAAAATAAAAAATAGGTGTCTGTAAGCAAAATTACAATTTCCGCATTTAGATTTGGGGATAAAATATGCATTTCTGCAGCTATATATGGTGAATTGTAGCATTCAGTTGAGTGCTTTAAAAGAAGTGTGTTTCATGAATGAGGCCTGATGTGTCTGTTTCCCTTTGGGTTCTCTGCCGTTTGTTAAACCTGTATTATCATGTAATTTTGTGTTTCCTGGGGAAGTTACGGATCATGCCACGGCATTACATGTGGTCCAATTTTTGTTTGTTATGTTTGTGTGATTTTATTATATGGGCAGTTTCCTGTTGTAAGGAGTGACCAACTACATTCCTTATCATATTATTCCATATCATGCTGCAACACAGCAAATCACCAAAATGATTATTATTTCTGAAAAAAAAAAAAAAAAGATTGACTTGAATGAAGTGTACAGTATATCGAGGTGAACTGCCACTTTTTTATATACCGTTGCAAGTGAATGGCTTTCCTGCAGAGAATCTTTTATATCCAGACAGGTTTTATTCAAAGGGAATGCTTTTCCTGGTCTTGGGAATGAGAGCGGCCTTATGTGGAGAGTTGTGCAATAACAGTTCTGTGAAAATAACTTTCTGTGTGAGTGTTTCACTACAAGCAGTTTTCAGATCGTCTAAATTAATGTAGATAAAACATCTGGATTGTTTTAATTTAAAAATAAAATGTGAACTGGATGGTTGGAAATGTGATTTTGGAATCAAATAAACTGATTATTTAAAGGGAAATGCCTTTTCACTTCAGTCATTTAAAAAAAAAAAATGTATTGATGTATTGAAGCATGCATTGTTTTATTTAAGCATATGGCCTCACAAATGGTTTATATGTAAAAAAAAAACCCTGTTTTTCTGATATGTGTGTGTGCATGTGTATATATATATATATATATATATATATATATATATGAATAAAATTTTTAGCGACTTTTAAAATTAACATTGTTTCCATGACAGTTAAGAACATTTCAATAATATAAGAAATATATATTTATAGTCCATATTTTTGTTTGGTACAGTTTTTAATAAAAATAATAATAATAATAATAAAAGAAAGGGTGTGCTTCATTGGCATGAAAGTAATGTTAATTCATTAAACGTGACCTGGACATGATCTTTATGAGAGTCATCTTCATTTGTATTTGCAGAAAATAATTTGAGCAAATTCTGTTAAATTGTTGAAGTCATGAAAACCTCAAAATGAAAGTAGGCATCAGAACATGCTTTTGTTTTCCCTATATTTTATATAGATTTAATAATATACATTTTCTCCCATAAAATTAATTGGCAGTTAAAAAAAACAAACAAAATAAACATTGCACAGACATGAATGTTGAAAGCTGTCATAAGATATGATAGGAAATGCGATCTTCAAATCATAGTTAATGCACTGAGAAAAAAAGAGAAAATAATAGAAACAGAATTGTTTCAAGTACATAATCACAATGAAGCCATTATTTTATGGCAATTAATAAAACAATATAGGCACATAAGTTAGCATGGACAAGTGAACATCATTTTGCTATTGCTAATGGCCAGCAGACACTCCATGCCTCGCCATCCTGAGATTGTTCATATAAAGCTAGTAAATATTAAAGTAAACATAAAAGATGAGGCAGGTGAGGTCTTATGGCTGAATGCGGCGTACAGATCTACTGGTGTTAGTAGACAGGTTGGTCTGGGTCATGTCTGCAACAAAACACAAGTGACTTCATGTACTTTTGTTCTAAATGACATGCGTTTCTATTAGTCTGTGCATTCACTCACCTGAGAAGTCTAGCTCGTAGTTGAATCTGCCCGCTCTGAATCTCAGTGTCCCAGTGGAGTCCTGCTGGTACTGCACTTCAATATCTTGACTTGACACGCTGCAATATCCCCGAGAACCACCCTACAAAGAGACAAAGTCCAAGGTTATTTCAGGCAGAAGGCGTGACTGTTTTGGTGTCGTTATGCGAGAATACGGTTTCAAAATGTCTCAGAAAGCAGGCGGCATGATGGCCACATTATTATTATTGTTGTTGTTGTTATTTTGTAAACGGATGTTTATTTTTCTGAATAAATCGCCTGGATACAGTTCTAGAATTAATTCGCTAGCAAGCTACCACCTAATAAGCACCCCAAATAATGTAATAAATAAAATAAATAAATAAAATAAATGTGTTCTGTAAAGATTTATTTACTTTCTTATAATCCTTCCATTGGCCATCCATGTCCATGAACTGCCAGTGAGCTGGAGGCAATGTACTGTGATAAGAGAAGAAACATTAAAAAAAAGTTTGTATTGTAATGGACACATAACATCAACAATAGAACCAAAGTTTAATTGTGATTATTATTATAATTTACATTTATTATTATGATTATTTTCATTTTTTTTTTTTTTTTTTTACAGAATCAATTTTCTAAATATATTCTGAAACCAAATTTTTGCCAGAGAATAAAAATAGAATAAAGGTAAATGCAACTCGACTTTTTATCTCACATTCTGACTTTGTTCTGGCAATTACGAGTTTATAACTCACAATTCAGAATTGTATTTTTTTTTTTTTTTTTTTTTTAATTTACATTTCACAATTTAGATTTTTTTTTTTCCTGAATTTTTAGACCCCTGACTGCACACACATGCATAATACTGAGAAAAACATAAGAATTGTTAGACATAAGAAAAGTTATAACTGTTTTATTTAACTTTTATACATTTATCCTGTAGCGTAAATGAGCTTCTGTAATAATTTCCTCTTCAATGAATGGATTAATACCTGTTTGTTTGCTGGATTCCACTGGCGATTCTCCTGACAGCTCTTTTTGTCCCATATTTATTGTTCAACTGATACATTCCTGCAGACATGAAGACTAAATAAATATACTCCACAATAGACAGTAACCTTAACATCATGTTTTCAACTTGCGACACATTTCTCTTCTCTTCAGACGACATTCCCAATCAGACGTTTTAGAACAAAAGTCCTCTGCTTTTTCCTTATTTTAGTAGTACACTGCAGACTTCTGTATCTTACCACTGAAGTAAAGAGTGTAAGAGAATCGTCTGGCAGTGAATGAAACTTGGCACTGTGGGTTGAGCTGATACAACCTCTCGATTTCCGCGCTATCCAATGAACATTCCTGTAGACACACAAAAAGTCCAATAAACTGTTAGGTTCAAATTGAAAATATCATTTGATAGAGTAAGTGGATTTGGATGTGACAGCAGTGTTGTTTGTTTGCATATAGATACTAGAACTCACTGGTTTCTGGTACTCGGTCCAAATACCCTCATCACCCATAAACTCCCAGATGTGTTGAGAAGAAGAATTCGTAGGGTTCGCAGAGGGAGATACCAGAGTTGGTGACCTGCATGTGATAAAAGGAAATCGAAGGTTTCGATACAAATACCATCTGAAAGATATTCGGTATTCTTCATGAAAAATCAGATTTAGGAACTGTCGATTAAAACAAAAGTAGTTCAGCTGATTAAACACATTTTACATAATCATAAATAAATCTAGAGATCATATTACTAATAATTTATAAATAATTTTGTAGGTTGACTTCTTGAAGAGTGTAAACACTGGGACACTAAAAATTAGACGAATCTTTCGTGTTGCATTAATTTTACGTAAAAATGTTTTGGTAACACTTTAGTATTGGGACTAGTTGCTTATTAGCATGCCTGTTATTAACCTACTGGCTGTTTATTAGTTCTTATTAAGAACATATTCTGCATGAATACTTAAACTACCCAATACTTAAACTTAACAACTACATTATTAATTATTAATAAGCAGCAAATTCTAAGTTTATTGAGGCAAAAGTCATCGTTAATGGTTGGTTAATAGGGATAATTGACCATTTTTTTTACAAAAAAATGTAACATAAATTTGAATATTGGCTCTCTGATGAGTGTCTCTATAAGAATCCGTAAAACCATTCTTACATAAATGTCTTACTTTTATGATAAAACATATTTTCTTAATATAATGATTACTTAAATGTCCGAAGAATTGTGAGATGTATAAATACTGGTTTAACTAATAACGGTTTAAGAATTTGTCACATAATTATTACATTTCATCATTTTATGAACAACACATTAGTAGGTTAACTTTGGGGAGGAGTGTACTTTCTGAACGCTGTGGAGTTACGTATTCAACTTGTGCAAAACTGTTCCAAACAATTTACACATAAATTAGTATGTTGGGATCCCATGTTAGTATAAATCATTTTTAACAAATGTCAAATTTAGTTTACCTAAGAAAACTTATGAACAATTTTATAAAGAAATTAAATGGTTGGGTTGTTGAAGAGAATAAATACTGCAAAGCTATTTGTTAAATAATTCTTAAAAATGGTTTTAAAATGAATATTTGTATGCTGACTTTCAGAACATATAAAATTGAATAAAATATTCTTACACGTTCAATTTACATTACGGTTTTTTTTTGCGAACAATTTATACATTTATAGGGTGATTTTCTGAAGATTTGAAATATTTTGACACTACAAAAATGTAAGCATTTTTAAATAAATGCTGCTAAAACTTACATAAGAATAGCTTAAAACACGCGCTCAAAATTTTTTGTAAAACTTATAGTTGCGCAAGTAACAAAACAGAAGTAGGTTGACTTCCTGTAGAGTGTAAACGATATAAGTCACGATATAAGACTTTGCAAACCCATTCTAGCATAAATTATTGTTTTCAATGCAATGATTTACATAAGAATGAATTTTCAGTAATGTACATTATACGATTTCATGAGCAAAGCCAAACAAGAGGCAATACATCACAGCTAGAACAAATAAAGCTATACCTGTTTTGAATACTGCTGTCTGTTACGACTTCATTGAATTTTGGCCGCCGTCTCACTTTCCTCGACATGTGTGTGGACAGATTGGTTTGACTCATCGCTACAACATCCCCCCCAAAAAAAACACATTAAAAAAAGTTCAAACACAGACAAGTTAGCAGCTTTTCATTTCAAGAGAAATACAATAAAAATAAAATTGTCATAGCCTCGAAGGTCAACCTCATTTGTCTGCTTACCATTGAAGTCCACCTTGTACGACATGGTTCCTACAGCAAACTGAACTGAGCCCCTTGGGTTGCTGTTGTACTTCTGCTCTATAAAATCACTTTTAATCAAGGATGACCTCCCATCCGATCCCTAGAGGAATTATGGGAAATAAATGAGTGTTATATTTGGTGTATGCTGGTTTAACCAAATAAATCTAAGAGATTTCTAGTACCACTTACTTGAGATCCATATTCGCACCAGCGATGGTTATCTTTGTAATACCAGCCCATAACTTCTTTCTGGTTGTATGACAGCAGTGTATTACGCCGTATACTGAAGTAATCAAGACTGTCGACTGTCATTTCATCAAAGTCAATATAGGCAGGCCTGTGCAGTGAATGGAAAAGGCATAGTTTGATATTTAATAATCTATTCCTAATTGACCTATTTGTAATCAATTTGTTGAGGACGAACTCACCCCATGTCGAGGTTGATGGTGATCCCATTTGCCCCTGGCTGACAGTAATGGGCCTCAATGACGAAATCATTCAAGATCGAAACCCACTCACGTCCATTAAAAAGCTGCCACTCGAATTGATTACCTGAGGCTTTAAATGAATGGATGAATGACTGAATGAACGAATTGAAAAATGAATGAATGCAATGAAAAATGAGCAATCAGTCAATTCACTCAGTATGAAAACAACGTTGGGAATGTTCTTTTCTCCCAATAAAGAAACAGAAACCACCATAAAACGATTAATAAGCCAGAAGACGTACCTGTTGCCATGTTGTTTGCTGTTATCCCTCTCTGAAGTGTTTCCCTATAGTGAGATTTGAATATAAACATTGAAAATTATATTGTTCTGTTATATAAATACCACTCGTAACATCTCTTCAGAACAAAGTTAGTTTTAAAGAAAGTAATGCTTTGAGTGACTAGTTTTTAGGAAAGTAATGCATTGTTACTTTTATGCTACTTTTTGTCACCTGAGCTGGGCTTGCTTATACAGTCAGACCAAAATTTATTCTGACACTTTCATCAAATCACACATTATCTCAATTTATTCGCTATAGTTTAGGAAATGGTAACGACAAGAACTCAGAGTTAAACTGTCGGAACAAATCACTATCACAGTTAACTTTATTTTGCTGTCCTCACTTACATATATTAACTATAGTGTCCTGCACCCACTAGTAAAAAGAATATATATATATATAAAAAAATAATCAGGTGTCTGAATAATTTTTGATTTGACTGTATATTTTTTAATAACAAGAAACCCATATTTTCGTCAACTCTTAAAGGCCCTTTTGCACCTCACTCCCAATTTCTCTCAACACTGGGACAGGAGAGCTGTCAGTGAATAAATGGACGGGAAAAAAAAGTTACTTGCGTTACTTATTTGAAAAAGTAACTCAGATATTTATCATATATTTAAAAAGTAATCTGATTACATAACTAGCGTTCATTTCTATGCCTTAACCCCAACACTCAAACAGAGTGTGTGAAATAATGACATTCTAGATCAAATTGAACCAATCTACAGTCACAAGGTTCAAAAAGGTAAATTACTGTAGAATAATTGTGTCACCTACCTAAAGCATAAGAGCTGTCATCATATTTAGGGTCATAACTTCATAGCTCCTCTTGCTTAAATTCATCTTCACCCTTCTACAAAAAGAAACATCAGTTGCATGTCAGTAGAACTCTGAAGCGTTTCCTGTTTCCAGTTTGAATAAAATGTTGTTATTTTTTTTCAAGATTATAAACTTTATATCACAAACCATGTTTAAGTTTTAGCTAGTAAACTGCATAGCTCCACCTAAAGATAAAATAATACAATTGACGTTAAATAAAATTTGTTGGGAAAATCAGAAAGTAAACCGCGTTGTTGACTAACAGGGTAGTGTTGACATATTTACATGAACATGAAAGAAACCATTAAGAAGGCTAACCATCCATTAACCATTTTCAAGTAATAATAAAGGGATATTTTTATAAGTTTGTTAAGTTTAGCTTGCCGCTAAATCTTTTTTTTTTAATCAAACGTCACTTAAAATCGACGCATGTAAGAAAGTAAATTGCAGCAAATCGTACGTTCTATAGAATAATAACCCAACATAAAGCTGTTAATGGACGCTTTCAGAGTTGTTAAGTATCTAAAGTCGTGAAACTATGAATGTAAAATACATGAATGATTAGCCTATAGCCTACTTACCACATATAGTTCTAGACCCTGGGATATATCCATAGCATATTAAAAACCTAAAAACCGCATTTGTCAAATAAAGTTATCGTCGAATTCCCTGCTAGGACATAATTTAAAGTGCTCCAGAGTCCATGGCTTGCGCTGCTGACCCAGTTTCGCTTTCTTTTCAGCATCAGTTTCGACTCGTGATTTCCAAAGAAAGGTTCACTACGAATGATCGACGTGAACTGGATATCTCGTGCGTTGTGGCTGGCGGCAACTAAACACGTTTCAGTGCCTAAAGCAAGTTTTAAAAGATGTGCTTGCTTGTGGTAAATTCCTTTTTTATGTGTGTATTGGGTTGTGACTTCATTTCCAGCAAACCCAATCATGTTTTGGGGATAATTGTTTACCAGAAACAAAACAGTGAAGAACATGCTTGAAATATGAGATATTTCGGGAAAAAAAGAAAATCAAGATTAATACTTGTAAAAAAAATGTAAATCAAGTTGTAACTATTTACCTGTTTATGTAATAAAAATAAAAAAAAATCATATTTAGACAAGACAGTTGAGCCTGCGAAATTAATAATTAAAAAAAAGTATAAAAATGTTTTTGTTTTGTTACAAAATGCTTTTAGGCACAATACATAACTTGATATGTGATAGAAATTATCCTTTGATTGGAATTCATTAAAATACTATATAGAAACATGTTATTTGGTCAAATAAATTATAATATTAGATATTGTATGTGTATTAGTTAAATACGGCCACATTTATCATTTTATAATTTTATTTTCATCAATTATTGCATATAAAGGCATCCATATGACATTACAGACACTTTGAATATAGCATGTTGTATACCCAGGTAAACAGTTCAGTTTGTATTTAAAACCCCAAGTAAAAACAGGTTCATCCAAGTTATTGTTCATAATGACATAATTTAGTCTTGTACATTTTGCATATTGTATTTTTTTTAAAAAACAACAACAACACACAAAAAAAAATGCTGCATTGTGTATCAGATGATATTGCACATTGTTCAATATTCACACAGGATTTTGAATCCTTTGAGCATGTCTGTGAGAATCGAAATGCTAAAGATGGAAAATGAAAGTGTTCAACTTGAAAAAGTTTCCCAAGCTGTGTGTAAACATTGGTTCTAAGGCGGTTACCAAAAGGCACTTAGAATAAATTCTAGCAAAATGTTTCAGTGTATTGTTCAGGCACATTGGTTAGTAAGAGTAATTATAGAATAACCAAAAATGATAGCAGTATGTCAATCTTTAAGATAAACAGAAAGCAAAAAAATATGCTTTGTGTTGTTTTAGGCACATTTCATTTGTCTTCAAGTTGATGTGGGGAGCAGCATTTAAAGTTATTCATATTAACTTAACATCTGTCAAAATACCTGAATAAAGACTTTGAATTTCCATTTTCCACAGGCAGTTTACCAAAGAAGGCAATAATTCTGGATAAAACATTCAAAATCACAATCACTAACATTCATATCTTTTGTTTACTTCCACCCCAGATTTGACTCTTATTTGCTTGTTTGGGTCTTGCCTATCAGGCAACACCTTCTGCTTCTACACGCGCCTGATCTTGCGTTCAGCCTTTGTTTTCTGGTTAACTTGACTCATCTCTGAATGGAAAGAAAGAGAGAAAACAGCATTGTGCATTTTAAAGTTTGATTCAAGAAAAACCCAAAGATCATGTGGCACCATATTAGAGAAAAAAATTGAGAAGTTTTGCAATCCTTCAAATGTTTTTGCGGACATACTTGCAAAATCCAGAGTGTAACTATCGCCGTTCACAGTGAAATTCATCTTTGTTTGGTTTTGTTGGAAACAACTCTCAATGTCAGCACTTGAGACTGAACAACCACCCTGTTGAAAAACAATATCAAGATCAGTGTCAATTACTTTAATCTCTCTGTGGCCATAAATACAGTAATCAGTGTCATCAATTAAGGGATTATGTACATTTAGTCCATAATTATCGCTTACTATACCCTTACAGAGTGATCAGGGCTGGTATTGTATACCTGTATAACCCCTGAAGGGCTTTATATTGCAGTTTTTACTTTTGAATGTACACAATATCCCTCTTGTTACATTGCTATCAAATATTACATGGTCGTGATGAAAAACTTGTTAAAATTTCCATATAAACCATTTTTTAAAATGTAATATTACTTTTCAGCTGGGAACTAAACACAAGATTGGTCCCAGCGTTATTTTATATTACTGAGATACTATAATATTAACATCTTTAATAATATTTAAAATAAACTTTTATTTTTTATTTTCATTTTAAAGTTTTTGTAATATTGTTGTGTTTTATGTTTTTTTAATGTCAGGTTTAGTTAAGTTAAACTAAATGAAAAGAACTCTCTGAAGATTTTAGTATGGTGATGGATATGGCAATGCTAATGTATTTGGTCTTGACGGAATAGATCTACTACGCTGCTGCTGTTGGTTTTGCTGTATTTGTAGATTATTGCTGCTTCTGCTGCAAGCAAGTAAAGGAAATTGTTACTGCCAGTACATAAGTCAATATGGTGCTGTGAGTATAAATCATACAAATAGCATATAAAATAACATGTAGCAGATCTAGACAGGTGGAGCTGGGGAAGGTGAGGGGGTTTCAGAGGAACTCTGAAAGTGCGCTATAATCCTCAAGCGAATGCTAATCAGCCATTTAAAAAGTCATGGCCTAAAGAGAGTTTGACTCCTAACCTAACCATGACTTTAAAACCGAGGTACGTACCGAACCCCGTTACACCCCTAATATATATATATATATATATATATATATATATATATATATATATATACAGTTTTGTTCAAAATAATAGCAGTACAATGTGACTAACCAGAATAATCAAGGTTTTTAGTATATTTTTTATTGCTACGTGGCAAACAAGTTACCAGTAGGTTCAGTAGATTGTCAGAAAACAAACAAGACCCAGCATTCATGATATGCACGCTCTTAAGGCTGTGCAATTGGGCAATTAGTTGAAAGGGGTGTGTTCAAAAAAATAGCAGTGTCTACCTTTGACTGTACGAACTCAAAACTATTTTGTACAAACATTTTTTTTTCTGGGATTTAGCAATCCTGTGAATCACTTAACTAATATTTAGTTGTATGACCACAGTTTTTTAAAACTGCTTGACATCTGTGTGGCATGGAGTCAACCAACTTGTGGCACCTCTCAGCTGTTATTCCACTCCATGATTCTTTAACAACATTCCACAATTCATTCACATTTCTTGGTTTTGCTTCAGAAACAGCATTTTTGATATCACCCCACAAGTTCTCAATTGGATTAAGGTCTGGAGATTGGGCTGGCCACTCCATAACATTAATTTTGTTGGTTTGGAACCAAGACTTTGCCCGTTTACTAGTGTGTTTTGGGTCATTGTCTTGTTGAAACAACCATTTCAAGGGCATGTCCTCTTCAGCATAGGGCAACATGACCTCTTCAAGTATTTTAACATATGCAAACTGATCCATGATCCCTGGTATGCGATAAATAGGCCCAACACCATAGTAGGAGAAACATGCCCATATCATGATGCTTGCACCTCCATGCTTCACTGTCTTCACTGTGTACTGTGGCTTGAATTCAGAGTTTGGGGGTCGTCTCACAAACTGCCTGTGGCCCTTGGACCCAAAAAGAACAATTTTACTCTCATCAGTCCACAAAATGTTCCTCCATTTCTCTTTAGGCCAGTTGATGTGTTCTTTGGCAAATTGTAACCTCTTCTGCACATGCCTTTTTTTTAACAGAGGGACTTTGCGGGGGATTCTTGAAAATAGATTAGCTTCACACAGACGTCTTCTAACTGTCACAGTACTTACAGGTAACTCCAGACTGTCTTTGATCATCCTGGAGGTGATCATTGGCTGAGCCTTTGCCATTCTGGTTATTCTTCTATCCATTTTGATGGTTGTCTTCCGTTTTCTTCCACGTCTCTCTGGTTTTGCTCTCCATTTTAAGGCATTGGAGATCATTTTAGCTGAACAGCCTATCATTTTTTGCACCTCTTTATAGGTTTTCCCCTCTCTAATCAACTTTTTAATCAAAGTACGCTGTTCTTCTGAACAATGTCTTGAACGACCCATTTTCCTCAGCTTTCAAATGCATGTTCAACAAGTGTTGGCTTGATCCTTAAATAGGGGCCACCTGATTCACACCTGTTTCTTCACAAAATTGATGACCTCAGTGATTGAATGCCACACTGCTATTTTTTTGAACACACCCCTTTCAACTAATTCAACTAATTGCCCAATTGCACAGCCTTAAGAGCGTGCATATCATGAATGCTGGGTCTCATTTGTTTTCTGAGAATCTACTGAACCTACTGGTAACTTGTTTGCCACGTAGCAATAAAAAAATATGCGAAAAACCTTGATTATTCTGGTTAGTCACATTGTACTGCTATTATTTTGAACAATACTGTATATATATATATATATATATATTTTTTTTTTTGTGGTTTTAATTTTAGTTGTAATCCTGCTTGGTCCAGCTGGGAGAACATCTTAAACCAGCTGCTCAAAAAAAAAAAAAAAGATAATAATAATACTTAAATTATTGTTTCTAATTTGCTGTTTTTAGTATCACTAAAATAGCCCTGTTATGTTTCTATCAACAACGATCAAAAACATTGTTCATTTTGACAGTCATTATATAAAATAAGATTAAAAGCAACTATTCAAGACAGCCGTTATTATTTGAAATGAATTGTTGAAATGAATTGATAGACATAATAATATACTTTCAAAGTCCTCATTAGCATGTAGAAAAAAGCCTTGTGCATTTGTTAAAAAAAGAAATAAGAAAAAATGCTTTACCGGTTTGTGGAAGGTGTACCACTGACTTTTCCCTTTAAACTGCCACTCTGGAGCTTTATTTGATGAAGGGCTGAACATGTTTTTTAACTGGGAGGTTATTCCACGTAATCTGTTCAGTGAGCACAATACGCTGTTAGTAGTGTTGGTTATGTTTTACACAATAATGCAAGTATTGGATTTATTTATTTTCAAAATGTTATGACATTTTTTAATAAAACAATATTAAACGAAAAAAACAACAATAAAGAAAGAGACCTAAGTCTATTTATCTAGGAGTGACAAAATGATGAAAAGTGGGCATTATACGACTAGCACTTTTTATTAACCTACATTAGATTTGATATTCATAAGGCAAGAGGGAAACAAGAATCAGTTGAGTAATCTCTTCATATTTACCCAGCGTTTTGAGGCGGTTCATATTTAGGGCGGCGTCTAACCCGCCTCTTACGGCCTGTAGATAGATTACTCTGACGCATTTCTGGGAACACAAACACGTTTATGAATGTGACCTTTCCTGTTTTTGGAAAGGTATTTCAAGGAAACAGATTTGGGAGAATACAAAACAAACCTTTAAAGCCAATCTCATACTGGGTAGAGTCGACGGTGAAGTTTACTGAGCCACGGCGGTTCTTCTGATACTCCTTCTCCAGTTCTGAGCTTTGAATTGGGCTGGCTTTGCCCTATAGACACATGTACTATTAATAGATAGTCATTAAATATAATCTGGTTCTTGTTTGTAATCAAACTCATTTATACTAAATACTACTTAGAATAGAATCGTAAACCGTAAGATACAGATTCCTCCTTGATATGTGATAAAAGCAGGCCATCATGTAAAACTCACCTTCTCTCCATACTGATACCAGCAGTGGTCACCTCTGTAATACCACAGCCATTCTGTATCTTTTGCGCTCATGCGCCGCACTTTAATATTTGTTTTCTTAAGAACTCTCATTTTAGTGAAATCAATAGAAATAACCCTATAATGCGAATGAGAAAGAGAAAACCATGTCAAATAATTCCTTAAAAATGATATATACTATATAGCTGCACAGAATAACAGGGGTTGTGTTTTATGGTATAGGGTAGAGGAACGGAATGTGGGGGGAAAAATAATGATGGCATTTTAATTTGGGGTGACTAATTTATCTTTAAACAATCTTTTAATCTGGTACACTCAAGTAAATAATAGAAATTGCACATACCCAGCTTGGGTGTTAAAGATCTTGATTCCTTTGGTGTTGGGGAGTGAATACTGGGCTTCTAGAATGTGATCATTGGAAATGTTCTTCCAGCCCTTTCCAATATTCAACTGCCATTTGTAGGGCCCATCAAATTCTTCATCAATCTCTGTTTCTGATTTTAAAAAAAATTATAAAATGATTAGTGAAGCAGACTAACTGATTAAACAATCGAACATACAATGTGCAATTGTTACGTTAATGAACATTTGTTTCCTTATTTGGTCACCTTCCTTTTCTTGTTTTGGTTAATTAATTATTCCCCACCTGTCTCCAGTTCCCTCATTACCTCCTGTGTGTTTAAATACCCGGTCTGTTCAGTTCTACCTTGTCCGTGATTGTATTAACACTTCTGTCTATGTTAATGCTGTTATTTGTATTGTATCCTAACCTAATGTCAGTAAACTCCTCTTTTGATCCCGATTCTCCTCAAGCTCTTTGTCTTTCGTTTAGCACTACCCAATTTGTAACAGCAATGCAATGCAAAAGTGTGAAATATGAGTGATTGTATTTGATTACTAATACAATACTGAAATATTATTGGCTGTGCTGTATATATAATATTAAGTGTTGGTATTGCTAACTTAAACTGTTTTTTTTTTCACAATGTACTAGCTTTACTGTTAATTTAAATAAAACTGAAAAAATGAAAACAGTTAGATGGAAAAACGTTTAAAAAAAAAGAAAAGAAAAAGAAAACCCTGTCAATTAATGATGATAAGATTTAGAAATGCTTCCTTGCCAGATAACCCGTTACTTGTTTTTTTTTAGCAATGATTCATAAAAAAAGACAATGAAATAGATTTTTGGTCTTTGATGTAAAATGAAACATTATATTATATTATATTATATTATATTATATTATATTATATTATATTATACTATATTATATTATATTATATTATATACAACAGTTCATTTTAGCAATCAGTTCAGTCTTGGAATGAGAGTCATTAATTAGGATAACATGGAGTGTTTTGTAAGGCTAAGAAAAACATTGCTCTAAAATAATTACATGTGGGTGTAATTACTAGATATATCAATTATATTACATATGGAATTGTTTTTACATTAGTTTAAGTCTGTTTTGCATAAGATACTTTGACTTTTTTTGAATGAGAATTGTTGATACAGTACACTTTTAATCAATATATATATAATATATATCAGTATACTTTTACACACATGTACACACATACCTGCAGATGAGGGCTTGCTTCTTCTTCTGCCTTGTCTTGCTGATGAACTCTGAACGTTGTGGTTGAGACGACACCCGGCACCAAACCTGCACGAATCCTTCAGGAAGTCACTGCAGATGTGCTCATTCCTGCACTTGTCTCCATAACGGCAGTGACTGCGATTGTAATACTTACAGACCCTCCGCTTGAACACAAAGCATCATAAGTGATTAAGATGTATTCATCTATGAAGCTCCAGCTGCATTCACATTCATTTATATGTCTCTTACTAATCATCGCTTTTTACTAGTCATCTGCTTTCGCTTGAAAAGTCTTCAGAGATGTACCTTGCTAGATGTTTGTGGATCTTCTTCATTGTCAGATCCAGAGCCAGACTCAGAATCGCTGGCTGCCTCAGAATCTGTGTCACTGTCACTGTATTCTGCGCAACTTTCACTAGACTGTAGGTTGCTGCCTTCATCTAGGAAGAAAGAAGTCCTCTTTATTATTATAAGAACACTTTTAATCAATATACAATTTAAAGAAAATTATTTAGAGAGCTTGACAATGTCACACAGTAAGGGCTACATCACTTTTTTGTTATATTTGTATACGTTCCTTTACTTAAATGTAATATGTCTTTATATAATAAAAATAATTTGTTGGTTAATATACCAATTCAGTCATTTGTCATAATGTACCTGAGAATGGGACATTGCTTAAATATGAATGGACTTTTTAAATATTATAGCCTATTGACTATTATGTCATATTTGTGTGCATAAAAACAGTAGCCAGTAGCAACAGTAGCCCTAAAGTTAGTTAAACCCTTAAATAAGGCCTAAATAATTTTAACTAAGGGTGGAGTAACTTTAAAGAGGTTTATTACAAGTGGGCGCTGGTTCACTGTTGTTTTTCACAGTACAGATTTTGACTTTCCAAAAGTAAATACAGCCATGAGAAATTTCAACTAGAGTAAAACGTATGACAAGCGGCCTCTACTTGCTTTAGAAAAATAACATTTCGAAATGAGAATGACATAAAAATGAGAAAGTGTTAACCGAGACCCCAGAAAAGCGGTAAGATAACCGAGACTGAAGACCGCTGAAAAGACTAACTTTAGGTTTAACTTCTCTTGGCTAAGAAAGCCTATAGACATCTTACATTAGGCTATGTGATTTATTTTGTTTATCTGGTATCGGAAAATAGCCTGTATGAAACTCACCTGAATCCTCTTGATAGTTCGAAGCCATTTTCATTAATGAAGGAAGACCTTTTTTCTTTCAGTTTCATTTTCTCTTAAACATAGCCTAACTGCATATGCTCGTGTGTACCACGCAGGCTATCTAGCAAGTTTTTTTTTTCTTTTTTTCTTTTCGTTTTGCGAATTAGTATATTATTGCAAAAAGTCCACAATAATCTTAACTAATAATAATAATAATAATAATAATACATATGTTTTTATGTAGCCTAGTCATTTAAGCACTGGCGCCATCAGTGGGCAGCACCCGTAAATGTTATCGCATTTCTAAACGTGTGTGTGTGTGTGTGTGTGCTCTTATAAGAAAATATCTTAAATAAATTTGAATGTAAGAGATACATTTATGTAATTGTTTTTTTTTTTTTTTAAATATGTTTTATAACATGAATAACGTTTTCTGTAAAACAAAATGCTAACTCTCAAAGCATAGGCCTACAGACCCTACTGTACGTTTACTGTGTAATGACACTTTAATTGAAAGTAGGCTATTACAGCCCATTAAAGGCCTATGAGAGGCGGTGACACTTTTACATTGTATTGTTTGACTGATTCAAAATTACATGATAAAACCTGTACTTAAACATTTTAGTTACACTGTAAACCCTAATAAGTTGAGACTACTCAAATGATTTGAGGAAAGTGGTTGCGTAAGTAAAATTGAGTAATGGCAAAATTGACAACTCAATTCAATTGAGTTGACCTAATGTTGGTCTCTTCATTGAATTAACTTAAATGTTCAAGTACAGATAACTTAAAAAGGCAAACAGACTTAACTTAAATTTTTGAGTTTTATATGGTTTACTTGTTTTAATGATTTAATACAAATATTGTTTTTCCATTAACAGCTTTATTTGGTTTATACATATACATTAATTTAAGAAACATTACTAATATCAAGCTCATATTTTTAAGTCACATTTAGACACTTGAACAGCACTTAAGCTCACATTTTTAGAAAACAGTAGCTCATATTTTTAACAGCAAGCTGCATTTTTAAGTCACATTAAAATATTGAGCTCATGTTTAACAGCAAGCTTACATTTTTACAGAACATTACACTCACATAAAAAAAAAAAAAACATTAAGCTCATATTTTTAAGTCTCATTTTCAAAAGACCATGTTTAATGTAAATGTGTTGCAATTAAAAGTGCGCCAAGCAATTTCTCGATTTTAGCCAAACAGCTGGTTTGCCAACGACTGTGTTTTAGGCTGCAGGTCTTTCTGCCCCAAGGAAAGTAGAATCCGCTGAATGAAGTCAAACATGTATCCCAGTGACTTTGGGTAACTCAGGTGCAATGCATATATAAGTCCGAACAGAAGGCACATTGCTTCTTCAGGAAGGTCATGTAGATTGTCCATCACTAATTTTCCCTCGATTATGATTCCAATCGAAGAGGGAGACCCATCTTGTCCCATCTTCAACTATCAAAATCCCCACTGGCACATAAAGAATTGAGCGGTGATCATCGGACATCTAGTGAAAAAACATTAACAAATTAAAATTAATTCACATACATGCAAGCTCATTTACATTTCAAAAAGGTGCAACTTAAAGGGTTAGTTCACCAAAAAAATTAAAATTCTGTTAGTAATTACTCACCCTCACGTTGTTTCAACGCAGTAATACATCAACGGAACACAAATTAAAATATTTTTGATGATCCGAGTTGTCTCACTCCTCCATAGGCTTCTCTGTAATTTAAACTTGCCAGCCCAGAAAGTTTGTAAAGACATGTTAAAATAGTACAAGTGACCACAGTGGCTGAACCAGAAATTTATCAAGCGTAGCGTTACGTTATGTAACAGCGCAGCGCCTCTGGGTTGTACATCAGAACGGAGGCTCATGCTGGTCATGTGTGTGATGCTGGCCAATAGTGAGCCTACGTTCTGACGTACAACCCAGAAGTGCTGCACTGTTAGACTACTTGAACTCACTCAGAGAAACAAAGAGGACAATGTATAGTTGAATAGACGTTATTTTGTTTGTTTTTTTGCGCACAAAAAGTATTCTCATCGCTTGATAAACTTTAGGTTGAGGCACTGTAGTCACTTTGACTATTTTAACAATGTTTTTAACTTTCTGGGCCGGCAAGTTACAATTACAATAGAAACCTATGGAGGAGTGAGACAGCTCTCAGATTTCATCAAAAATATCTTAATTTGTGCTCCGAAGATGAACGAAAGTATTACAGGTTTGGAACAACATGAGGGTGAGTAATTACTGACAGAATTTTCATTTTTTATTACACATTCACACGATGTCTCACATACACTGCATCAATATCAACCTAAAAGGGTTAGTTCACCCAAAATTTAAAATTCTGTCATTAATTACTGAACCTTGTGTTGTTGCACATCTGAAAGACCTACGTTCATCTTCGGAACATATTAAAATATTTTTAATGAAACCCATGAGGTTTCAGTCCCTCCATACTAGAGATCCAATTCAATTACCACTTTCAAGGTCCAAGAAGGTATGAAAGACATCATTAAAGTAATCCATGTGACTCCAGTGGTTTAACCTCAATTTCATGAAGCTACACAAGTAATCTGTGTTTGTGCAAAAAAAAAAAAAAAAAGTACAACTTATAAAAAAATATTATCTCCAATGCACGGTCACGCAATTACGTCTCCTCTCACATGAATACAAAACTCACACGTTGTGGTGCTATATGAGATACTGTCTTGAGCGGGCGTTGCAGATAAACAATTACACTGGTAAATTATGTTTTTTTTGCACAAACATAGCACTCGTTTTGCTTCAGAAAATTGAGGTTAAACCACTGGAGTACAGTAGTACAGAGTACTGCAACAAAGTCTTTCCTATCATCCTTGAAAGTGTAGTTGTGTTGGATGTCAATGGAGGGACATAAAGTTACAGAATATCATTAAAAAAAATATATTGTGTCTTAAAGATGGAATGACACAAGGGTGAGTCAATGAATTACAGAATTTTCATTTTTGAGTGAATTAACCCTTTAGATTGATACAGTGTGTGTGAATGACCGAGATTGTGAATGTGTTAGAGTGTGTATGTGTGAGAGGGTGTCTTTTGGACATTTTCTCCTTGGAACACTTACCAAACACATCTTAAAGAAAGCAGGAGTCATCTCCAAACCAAAGGGGTAGTCCTTTAAGCACCAAAGTTCAGTTTCAGTTGGCTCTGATAGCTTGTGTGAAAAAAATAAAATTTTATTAAATCCAACCACTTGATAATAATACATTATTATAGCCTTTAAACATTTAATCAGAGATCAACTATGAAGTCTATATTGCAGTTTATAAAGAATCAATCTACAATCTTCTAAGATATATCTAGGATAAATTATTGGGACTTCTAACTAACCTTTGTTGCTTCAGAAGGTTCATCAAGAGCTGACCAGCAACTCCCGTTCTGGCTCTGAAAATGTCCAAGAGCCATGTACTATGTTGGTCAAGGGTCTCGTAAAATTCCCTTTTCAAGATCTTACCAGCAATCCTATTAAACTCCACGTAGACCTGAAAAAATTAAGAAGGGGAAAGTTACAACATGCATGCATGGTGTGCTTGATTATTTTTTAAGATAACAAGTTAATTCCAGTCAAAGGTACAAAAATGTGTTAATTAAAAAAAGGTTAATTATTTATTTACTTACATTTAAAAGGATTTTTCATTCATGAATAAAAATTTGCTGTCAATTTACTCACTCTAGCCATCCAAGATGTGGGCAACTTTATTTAGCAGAACATTAAGGGAGATTTTTAGCTGAAACTGTTGTCTTTGGCTATTCATATAATGAAAGTCAACTGTAACCATCCCTTTGATTGTCAAAAAACGTGTACAAGCAAAACAAAATCAATAATTGTGATTCCTGATGATATATTTGTGTCTTATGAAATGAAACGATAAGTCTATGCAAGCAACATTATTTATAACATTATTACCTTTACCTTGTACAAACAGCCCTGAGTGTATTTTCTACAGTCTGGAGTGCGAGTGTAAAGATATATCAAACTTTGGGAATATGTGAAAACTCAATCTTCCCAATTTGAGATCACTCATGTGAACAATCTTACTTTTTTATACAGGTTGCAGCATCAAGGATAGTAGCAAGTACCATTTTGCACATCCTGCTAGTTGTAAATAAACCACACATCAGGGTGCTTGCGCTCCAGGATGTCAGGAGGAGATGGGTCTGTTGTGTTGTTCATCAAAATGATACTTGCTGCTATCCTTAATGTTGCAACCCGTTTAAAAAAGCAAAATTACATTCACATGTGTGATCTCAAATCGGGAAGATTGACAGATTCCCAAAGTTTGATGTACATCTTTACGCTTGTGTTCCAGACTGTAGTAAACAAATTCAGCTTTGTTTGCAGAGGCTGTGAATTAAAGGTAATATATGAGGTTTAGTTTCTTGCATAGACCTATCATTTCATATAATTTCATTCCACATAACTATTCATTAATTAATAATATCTCTGTAAATGTGTCGCAGGCAGGAAAAGGTCTGCGGTTTTTAGTAACATACCGGCCAAAGAAATTCTTATAACGATTAACGTTAGGCATAAGTCAGTATTCACGCGGCAGCCCAATTTTACACCAAATAAAAGAAACGTCCTTTCACAAATTACACAAAGAGACATTTCAGTGTCTGGAAATAGATTTTTCTCGAAGTTCGAGTCGCAATATCACGCTTAACGTTAGGTCTATTGTAAACAACAGTGCTAAGTTAGTCTGTAAAACATTGGCTATGTTTGGAAGTTAGGGGATTTTAACTTAAACGCATTTATACCTTAAGTCCAGTTGTATAAAAAATAAAATAAAACATAGCAGACAATAAAGCAAAATTTACCAGCGTAACGTTACTCCTGTGGCCTCGACTCTTCCCCCTCCTCGTCTGCTTCATAACCACCTGCCTGCTAATGTTACTGTCCCTACAGGAGGAAAACGGGAAATTCAGATGTTCTTACAGAAAGTTGGTAACACGAACGTGTTTATAACTCGAAAAATACTCAAAGGCAACTAAGCAAAATTTAAATATATATTTTTCCATTATTCTACCTACCAGCGTACTCTGGGTCTTTCACGACGACTCTCTTCCCGCCTGCTTTAACGCCTGTCTGGCTGCTTTTGCAGCTGGCCCGCTGCCAGAGTAAAACGGAAAAGTATTTTCAACATGCAAATAATATGACAATAAAACGTATAAGGAAATAAAAAAACAACGTGTGTATATTTATGCGTTGTGTTTAAACCTTTACTTACCTATTTAACTTTAAACTGTATTATTTATTTCTTCTTTCAGGTGTTCCTGCAAATGATTGTGAACCGCAGTCAGTGCTGCGTCCTCAGCAAATTCGAAAAACAATTCCCGCCTTGTGTTATATTGGCCAATCGGCGCTGTTGTCAAGGCAGAATTTCAAGCGCGACCAATCATTTTTAAACAGAGACGTAGCGAATAATTTAAATAAATGGAAATTCTGAGTTAATAACACTTGAAATCTTAATTCAAAAGATTTTTACTGCCAATGAGTAATTTAAACACACCTGTTTAAGTTTTGATGGCAAAACTTGGTGTTATAAGTAATGTGAAGTTATGTTAACTTGATTTCTTTATTAATTACAACATTAGGGTTTACAGTGTAGACTAATATAATCAGACTACTTTTTGATTAGCCTACTTATGACCACCTTATTTATCAAACTGATTTAAATATGATACTATTGTAGTATTAATACAAAAATACAAAGAGAAAGAACATATATTCCATTCGTTGTTGTTAAGAACATGAAGTGCATTAAACATATATGTCAAAGTTCCTGAGGAGACTGCAGGGGTTTAATCAGTTTATAAATAAAACACTTAATAAAAAAGATTAAATACCGTGAACATGCCAGTGTGATTTATAACATATTGCCCAAAAATTTTAGGAGGTAGTCTACTTCAACTAAATATTTTAGGTGAAAGAGGGTCGGCTGTCAAAAAATGGTCGGGAATCCCTGCATTAAGAAATAATGTAAAGAAAAAAAAGGTGTGGTGCGCCTTGCGTTTCAAACCTGAAAAGTGTATGGTGGATTAGGGTAATGTGGGACACTTTTTGCCATTATGACTTGTGCATCATATTTCCATATGAAGCCAAAATTATACATCAAAATATTATATCATTATGAAATCCCCAAGACGTTCCCTATCTAAATCAGAATACATTTTTCAGAAATTGTAATTAAAGGGGAAATGGCAGATATTTTAGTGCTCCTTGTGCCAAATTATTTAAGAATTTGTGGATTTTCTAATGTGGGACAGCTCATGCTCAAATCTGGGACACTCTGTGTTGTCTTTTTTAAACTTCACATTTGCTTCATTAATTTAGTAGGCTTACAGTGTGTTTGTTGTCTTCATAAGTAAAAAAAAATCCTTTATGGAATGTTAATATAATATATATTGTATATTATTTTAAAATAATGTATTATTTTATTATTTACAACAATAATAATAACCCTGTAATGAAGTCAAAAGTGTAAAATTTAATAATGGCAAAATAATTGAATAAACAATTTTTGAAAATATGCTAAATTTTGAACATTGAATGCCTTTAAATTTAAAAAGTATTAAACTTCTTTAAACTTCTACTATTACATTTCTTTCTTTCTTTTTCAAAAGCTTGTGTTAATCTAATTTTAATGGTAAAAACACTGCATAACAGAAGTAAGCTGTCCTGGGCAGTCATGGACTCATCATGATCCAGGATCCCATTGCCCTCTAGTTGCTAAATTGTGAATCTGGATCTTAAAACAAATAATATTGCTGCATTATAAACCCCAAAATTGACAAAATCACATGTATGGCATTTAACCATCACATTTTATCAATTGAATAACATAGTAAATTTTACTGTCCCACATTAGTCAAAACATGCTGTCCCACTTTTAAAATATCCTTTTCTAAAGTGGGACAACAAAGATTTCTTTAAATAGAAAATATTCTTAACACATTTTAAGAATATTATTGCAAAATTTGATTTATAAATTCACGACAAATTTAATTCGATAACAATTTAGAACATTGATTTATTTATAACAGATTTATATCCTTAACATTAATTTAGTCTAAATCATATGTCAATGTCATTTCAGTGAACTTTACAAGAGGTACTTCTTGTTTGTTGATTTTCTCGGCCACATTTCTGCCTGAATTCAACACCCATCACGTTCACTTTAATGTTGTAAAATAAGAGATAAACGCAATAAAGCTTAGGTGTCACACATTAGTCAGTGTCCCACATTACACTAATCCACACTATGTCTGATCCCAGAGAGGTCGATTAACGTGAATGAAGTTACTTCACTGTAATGTTTAATTATCTCTAATGTCTGTTAAACGAGTTTAATATGTATGGCCTATGACAACAATATAACAAGTTCATTGCATGTCTACTTGCCGGTGCATGGTAGATTAAGGTGATCTTGTGTTATTGTCACTATCCAGCAAGATCACCACAGTCACAGAGGTATTACTGTTAGTGTTTTTTTTTTGTTTTTTTTTGAGATTGCAGAAAACAATTAGATTTGTTTTGTTGTTGTTGTTTGTGAATTTTCAAATATTACTGTAGGGTGAAAAAGAACATTAAAGATGGTGGTATTTGTAGACATGTAAAACAAGATTCTGGTGGAGTTTGCAGAAAAAAATTGATTTAGATTTTTTATGAATTTTCAAAATTGTACTATTAAAAAGTACATTTTTTTTCATGATTTTGGCATGGAATTATCAAAAGAATGAAACTGTGAAATAAAATGATTTTTTTTAATTCCCCCTCACTTTATGTTGATTTTCTCCACATAAGCAAGATACACCATACAGTAGCAGGTTGAATGATAACATAATAATAATAATAATAATAATAATTCCTTACATTTATATAGCGCTTTTCTAAGCACTCAAAGCGCTTTACATAGTCAGGAGGTATCTCCTCATCCACCACCAGTGTGCAGCATCCACCTGGATGCTGCGACGGCAGCCATATTGTGCCAGTACGCCCACCACACACCAGCTTATTGGTGGAGAGGAGACAGAGTGATGAAACCAATCAGTAGATATGGGGATTATGTTAGGAGGCCATGATGGTCAAAGGCCAATGGGCGAATTTAGCCAGGATGCCGAGGTCACACCTCTACTCTTTTTGAAAGACATCCGGGGATTTTTACTGACCACAGAGAGTCAGGACCTCGGTTTAACGTTTCATCCGAAGGACGGTGCTTGTTGACAGTATAGTGTCCCCATCACTACACTGGGGTGCTAGGACCCACACAGACCACAGAGTGAGCACCCCCTGCTGGCCTCACTAGCACATCTTCCAGCAGCAACCTAGTTTTCTCAGGAGGTCTCCCATCCAGGTACTGACCAGGCTCAGCCCTGCTTAGCTTCAGTGGGAAACTGGTCTTGGGCTCCAGGGTGATATGGCTGCCGGCAGTTATAACGCTTAAAACATGAATGAATTCCGTCATTCTTAAAAATAATAATAATAATGATTATTTAATAAATCCATGGATCAAACTGATATACAATAATCTTAACTTTAAGTAGAAAGTGTTATGAGCCTGGCTCTTTCTGTCCTTTTCCACCCTCTTCTGGCCACCGGCCTTTTAGTCTTCTCAATCATTCACTCTCCTCTTCCCAGCTGCTCTCTATCTTCTCCTGCTTTACTCTAAGGACACCACACCTGTCCCCTTTTCCCTCTGATTAAGTTTGCTACTTCTCCCCTCTCTTCCTCCTGTCTCTTTGTCAGATTGTTCGTTAACCTCTGTTTAGTCCTGTCCTGTATTGTCGTGGTTTCATCTAGCAACTAGTATTTTTTGCTTTGCTCTTACCAATGTTCTGCTCTGTATCAGCCTGCCACCATCTGTGCCCGAGCTTCCTCATTGAACTCTGCCTAAGTTTGTTTCCAAGACGAATTCTCTGTTGCTGATTACTGGCCTTATTTTTTTGCCTGTTTTCGTTGTGATTTTTTACCAAGAAGATTTCAGTTTTTTTACCCTACCTTTACCCTTGCCTCATTTACCTTTTATTAAAGAATCTATTGACTGTCATTTTGCTTTTGGGTCCTCTCTCACACCATAACAGTAAAATCTGACCAGGATGGACCCAGCGAATGAGACATCCCTTCAAGTTGCTGTCGAGCATCAAGGTGCTTTGCTGGGCAGGCACAAAGAGGAGCTGACTGTAACGAGATGCGTGGTAGTCTTTGGCTGAGCAAGTGTCTGATCTCGCCACGCAGCTGCATCATCTTCGTCATGAGTCCTCCTCATCAGCTCAAATAACCATGTCTCCTGAACCTAGAATTAATAATCCACCTTGTTACTCGGGTGAGCCTACCCAGTGTCGTTCATTTTTGACACAATGTGAAGTAATTTTTTCTCTTCAACCCCCGACTTACGCCAGGGACCAAGCCAAGGTCACCTTTGTGATTTCTCTCCTCAACAAACGCGCTCATCAGTGGGGAGCGGCCAGCTGGGATGCGGAGGCGGACTTTCTGGATCGCTTTTCTCTGTTCAAGGAGGAGATGATTCGGGTGTTCGATCGCTCCGCACAGGGGCCCGAGGCCTCTCGCTTGCTCTCATCTCATCGGCAGGGCAGACGTTCTGCCGCGGATTTCTCTATAGAGTTTCGCACTCTTGCTGCAACCTGCAGCTGGAACGAGCCGGCGCTGATGGCCCGTTTCCTGGAAGGGCTCAACGCAGAGGTCAAGGATGAGATCCTCGCCAGGGAGGTCCCCAGTCTTCTCAATCCACTCATCGACCTCGCCATCCGAGTGGAGAAGCGTTTCCACCTGTGGCAACGGGCGAGGTATACTGAGACTGTTTCTTTCTCTCCACCCCCATCCTCTTCTCCATCTTCTTCAGTTGCAGAAGCTGCTCCAGAATCCATGAAGCTGGGGGGCTTACGTATCTCTCCGGAAGAAAGAGAACGGAGAATTTTGCACCGCCTATGTCTTTACTGTGGTTCCGACAAGCATTTTGTGTTATCGTGACAAGTAAAAGCCAACACTCGCCATTAATGGGGGGGTACTGGCAAACGCTACTCCTCTGGTCCCTTCTCACAAGACCAACACTACCATTCTGGTACATCTGCACTGGCAGGGTTTATCTGTCTCTACCAGCGCCATGATTGACTCTAGGGCAAAGATAAATTTTATCGTCGAAGCCTGGGCCCGCAAGCAAGGTATTACTCTCATTGACCTAGAGAAGGCCACTCCCCTTTTTGCCCTAGATGGTAGTTCGCTTCTCAAGATCTGCCGTGAGACTGTTCCATTGTCACTCAACGTCTCTGGAAACCATCGTGAGACTACTTCCTTTTTGATTTTCAGTTCTCCTTTTTCTCCCATAGTGCTAGGACATCCGTGGTTAGTTCAGGGAAGTCGTGGCCTAATGGTTAGAGTGTTGGACTCCCAATTGAAGGGTTGTGGGTTCTAGTCTCGGGCCGGACGGAATTGTGGGTGGGGGTAGTGCATGAACAGCTCTCTCTCCACCTTCAATACCATGACTTAGGTGCCCTTGAGCAAGGCATCGAACCCCCAACTGCTCCCCGGGCGCCGCAGCATAAATGGCTGCCCACTGCTCCGGGTGTGTGCTCACAGTGTGTGTGTGTGTGTGTGTTCACTGCTCTGTGTGTGTGCATTTCGGATGGGTTAAATGCAGAGCACAAATTCTGAGTATGGGTCACCATACTTGGCTGAATGTCACTTCACTTCAGCATAATCGCCATATTAACTGGGCTAAGGGTACTATTCTGTCATGGAATCTGTCATGTCATGTTAAATGTCTTTTCTCTGCCCTCCCTCCTGTTTCTTCTGTTTCTGTGTTTCAGGAGGAGCCAGGTGATTTGTCTGTGGTGCCGGAGATGTATCTGCGAGCGGTTTTCAGTCGTTCCCGAGCCACTTCTCTCCCTCCCCATCATCCTTATGATTGTAGCATCCATCTCCTTCCCGGTACTACGCCACCACGTGGTAGACTGTATTCTCTGTCAATTCCTGAGTGCAAAGCTCTTGAGAATTATCTCTCAGAGACTCTTAATGCGGGTACCATTGTTCCCTCCTCCTGTTCCCTCCTCCTCTCCTGCCGGCGCAGGTTTCTTCTTTGTGAAAAAGAAGGATAGGTCCTTGCGTCCCTGTATTGATTATCGGGGGCTCAATGACATAACGGTAAAGAATAAATATCCTTTGCCGCTTATGTCATCCGCTTTTGAGATCTTGCAGGGGGCCAAGTTTTTCACAAAGTTAGACCTGCGCAATGCTTACTATTTGGTGCGCATAAAGGAGGGTGACAAGTGGAAGACCGCATTCAATACTCCTCTCAGGCACTTTGAATACCGGGTTCTACCTTTCGGACTCGTAAACGCTCCCGCAGTTTTTCAGGCACTTATAAATGACGTTCTTCTTGATATACTGAATATCTTTGTATTCGTTTACCTAGACAACATTCTGATTTTTTCACCCTCTCTTCAGGTTCATATTCAGCACGTTCAATGCATTCTTCAGTGCCTTTTAGAGAACCGCCTTTTCGTCAAAGCTGAGAAGTGCTCTTTTCATGCGCAATCAGTAACCTTTCTCAGGTCCGTTATTTCGGCTGAGGGGATTAGTATGGACCCCGCTAAGGTCCAAGCAGTTACTGACTGGCCAGTTCCTGAATCACGCACTGCCCTTCAGCGATTCCTTGGCTTTGCCAATTTTTATTGTAGGTTTATTCTGAATTTTGGGCAGGTGGCAGCACCATTAACAGCCCTCACGTCATCGAAGTCCAGTTTCGTTTGGACCGAATCCGCCCAGAGAGCGTTTGAGCGTCTTAAGAACCTTTTCTCCACTGCTCCCATTTTAATTACTCCCAACATCTCTAACCAGTTCGTTGTCGAGGTTGATGCTTCAGAGTTGGGCTTTGGGGCCATCCTCTCCCAACGCTCACCTTCTGATGGCAAGGTGCACCTGTGCGCCTATTTTTCACACCGTCTGTCGCCTCCTGAACGCAATTATGATGTCGGCGATCGCGAGCTACTCGCCATTCGGTTGGCTTTGGAGGAGTGGCAACATTGGTTGGAGGGAGCGTCGCTTCCGTTCGTTGTTTGGACGGATCACCGTAACGTCATACATTTGATCTGCTAAGAGACTGAACCTCTCTTTTTCACCTGCTTCGAGTTTTGCAAGTCCCAGATCTAAGAATGTTAAACCCGACGTGCTTTCTCGTCTTTTCTATTCCTCTGTGGTCTCCTGCACGGGTGATTGGGGTGACGGTTTGGGGAATAGATAAACTGGTTAAACGCGCGATCGCTCAGTCGTTCGTGCTGCGAGGCTGTCCTAGACATTTACTTTTTGTCCCGGTCTCTGCTCGACGCGCGTTCCTTCAGTGGGGCAATACCTCCAAATTAGCAGCCCATCCCAGCGTTAGAGGTACCCTTGCCTTGGTCAAACAGCGTTTTTGGTGGCCATCCAGCGAAAGAGATGTCCGTCGTTTTGTTGCGGCTTGCGCCATTTGCGCTCAAACCAGGTCCGACCACTCTCCCCCTGCTGGTCTTTTGGGTCCATTGCCTGTTCCGTCTCGCCCGTGGTCGCACATAGCTCTAGATTTTATTTCTGGTCTTCCTTTGTCAGCCGGGCAAACAGTTATCCTTACAGTCGTCGATCGCTTTTCCAAAGCCGCGCACTTCATCTCTCTTCCTAAACTCCCCTCCGCCAAAGAAACTAGCTCAGATTATGGTCGATCATGTTTTTAAACTCCATGGTCTTCCCTCTGACATAGTTTCAGACAGAGGCCCCCAATTAGCCTCCCAGTTTTGGAAGGAATTCTGCCTTCTGATCGGGACCTCGGCATTCTTTCGTCCGGGTTCCATTCCCAGACCAATGGTCAGGCCGAACGGGCCAATCAAATTGTTGGTCGCATCCTGCGCAGTCTCACTTTTAAGAATCCTGCGTCTTGGTCCGAGCAACTCCCCTGGGCCGAATACGCCCATAATTCTCTCCCATCCTCGGCAACCGGTCTCTCACCTTTCCAAAGTTGCCTTGGATACCAACCACCTTTATTTCCCTCGCAAGATTCAGATTCATGCGTTCTGTCTGTCCAAGCGTACATTAAATATTGCAGACGAACCTGGAAGAGGGTGAGGTCAGCTCTTTGTCGTTCTAGGGCTGGGATGTGCATAGCAGCGAATAGGCGTCACGTCAAGAGCCCCCGCTATCATTGCGGCCAAAGGGTGTGGCTTTCCACTCATAACCTACCTCTTCAATCCATTTTGCGGAAACTGGCACCCAGTTTTATCGGTCCTTTTCGGATTTCTAAGATTGTCAGTCCTGTCTCAGTCAAGCTAAAACTTCCTCCTAATCTCAGTCTCGTCCACCCCGTCTTCCATGTCTCTTGAGTTAAGCCCGTTATATGCGCCCCGTCACGTCCTTCGCATCCTCCCGTCTCCATTGAGGGCGCTCCCGCTTATAAGGTCTGAAGACTTCTGGACGTTCGCCGTTGTGGTCGCGGTTACCAATACTTAGTGGACTGGGAGGGGTACGGCCCTGAGGAGAGAAGCTGGATTCCATCTGGGGACGTCCTGGACCGGTCGCTTATTGATGATTTCCTCCGCTCTCACAGTCTTACTCCTTAGGAGCGCCAGGCAGCGCTCTTCGTTTGCTACTTCTCCCCTCTCTTCCTTCTGTCTCTTCGTCAGATTGTTCGTTAACCTCTGTTTAGTCCTGTCCTGTATTGTCGTGGTTTCATCTAGCAGCTAGTTTTTTTGCTTTGCTCTTACCAATGTTCTGCTCTGTATCAGTGCTGCACTGGATAGATCTACTGCTGTGCTTCTTCTGTGTACGCTCCTGTGTGACCAGAGGCCTGCCACCATCTGTGCCCGAGCTTCCTCATTGAACTCTGCCTAAGTTTGTTTCCAAGAAGAATTCTCTGTTGCTGATTACTGGCCTTATTTTTTGGCTGTTTTCGTTGTGATTTTTTGCCAAGAAGATTTCTGTTTTTTACCCTACTGGTGGCTGCCTCGTTTACCTTTTATTAAAGAATCTATTGACTGTCATTTCGCTTTTGGGTCCTCTCTCACACCATAACAGAAAGACAGTTGTACACAACATAATCAAAATTATGCATTAATTTAGCAACATTCCACATAAAAAAGGAAAAATGTACAGCTTTTAACTCAGAAATAAATAAATAAACATAATTATAGTAAAATAAGCGGTGAAAACTTAAATAGAAGGCTGTGAATATGAATACAAATATAAATAAATACTAGCTACAACCGAATTATGATTTCTGTGTGGTTCTAATTTGATTTGCCAACCGCTAACAAAACATAATTATAGTAAAACAAACTGCAAACAAACATTTAATAGAAGGCCGTGAATATGAAGAAATATGACAACCGAAAGGAAAATTTACTAAAGAAGACAGTAGCCTAGGCTAGCGCCTTGAACAAGCTCGTACCTCAATCTACCGTGACTGCAGTAAATATCAGCTCATGCTAGTTTTTTTTTATCCCGTATTCATTTATTTATTTGAATTTTGTGGAGCATAATTTCTGAGATGCATTAGTTTGGCTTTGGCGTAACTTGTTTGGAAAGTAGTTTAATTAGCAGAGAAATGTTTAATAATTAATCATTATTGCCACCATCATGGGAATGTAATTAATAACAACAGTAGGCCTACTCCACGTACTTCTTCACCCGACCACTAGATGACAGCAGTAGTAACAGTAAAACACCCCTGCAGTCGCTCATAGTGCCTTCAGCTTTCAAGTGCCACAACTGCTTATTCAGATAACAGGCATACATTTGAAACTCAAACCTTGTTGCTTGTCTCACTTCTCATTGATTTTTATCGAAGATGTTTTGAATCGAACTGGTGGCGATCGTGGAAAAGTGGCGTGGCCTACCTGACAGGAACAGCTGCATGGAACACAGTGTGCACTTTGTTGATGCCTTAGCATTTGAAATCCAAGTTCCCATATGTATAATGTAAATCTTATTTAATGTAATGTTAAATCTGTGTTCAGGAGCAAAACCAGTTTTCTGTCCTGTTCCATCTCGGGACATATAAGTTTAAGTCAAGTCACCTTTATTTATATAGCGCTTTAAACAAAAAAGGTTGTGTCAAAGCAACTGAACAACATTCATTAGGAAAACAGTGTGTCAATAATGCAGAATGACAGTTAAAGGTAGTTCATCACTGAATTCAGTGATGTCATCATTTCAGTTCAGGTTAAATAGTTTTTGTGCATTTATTTGCAATCAAGTCAACGATATCGCTGTAGATGAAGTGAATCCAACTAAGCAAGCCAGAGGCGACAGCGGCAAGGAACCGAAACTCCATCGGTGACAGAATGGAGAAAAAAACCTTGGGAGAAACCAGGCTCAGTCAGGGGGGCCAGTTCTCTTATGACTGATCTGTTTCCTGTGGTCTTGTCCCGGTACTGAACACATATGAAGACACGATGAAAAGCAATATTTAACCAGATATTGTAATGATACATTCATATGATCCTGAATCAATGTTTAAGTGATTTTCAGTGTCTGGGAAAGAGTGGGATGAGATGATGTTAAAGACCTGCCATGACAAGGCATCATTTCACTTGAACACCATGTTTTATATGTAGGCTAGTGGTACGAAGAAGTATTCGCCCCATTCAAGGTATTCTTGATGACTGGCTCTATACTTGCGTGACTCACGAATCTCAAGTATCGCGTGAGTGGATTCTTTTCTCGATTTGTTCCCGCTTTAATCTGCAAAGATATGATAAATAAACAAAATTGATATTCCTAATTTTTTAAATAATCCCACAACTAAGAGAGCAAAGGTTTGTGACTCAAACACTTCTAATATTTATTCTACAGCCGCTAACACTACAAGATAATTTTTATTTTTTAAAGAAATTAATTAGTTATTAGGCCAGCATGCATTAAATTTATCAAAATATATATTTGTTTATATTTGTACAATATATAAATATAACTATATATATATTTCAAACAAATGATTTTCTTTTGAACATTATATTTATTAAAGAATTCTGAAATTAGCATATCAGAATTAACAGCTGTTTAATGAAATTTTCTTCTGCGAACAGTAGTATATGACAAAAAGCAACTATGCAAATTTAGTACCCATCCCAACCCGTCCCTTCAGACTTAAAAAATTAAATAAAAATAAAATAATAATAATAATACAAATTATTAATAATAATAAACAATAAGTTAAGTAATATTAATTCATAAAAAACAATACAATCATTTTTATAAAGATTTTAGAAAAGATGACACCACATTAAAAACTGAAAGCCATAAATTTCCAGTTTTCACATTAGATCCATGTATATGAGAAGTTGAGAGTTCCAATGAGATACTGTCCAACAAATACACAGTCCAGATTCATCTGTGTGAGGAGGATTCCAACGGTTGACTAGCAACACATATCAGGATGATTTTTGAAGAATCATATGACACTGAAGACTGGAATTAAAAATTCAGCTTTGCCATAAATAAATGGCAATTTAAAATATATTGAAATACATTTATTTTAAGGTGTAATATTATTTCATAATATTACAGATCAAATAAATGTAGCCTTGGTGAGCATAAGAGACTTCTTAAACATTAAAAAGTACTTAACCCCAAACCTTTGAACAGTCAGGGGTAAATTTCAGGCTTATAATTATTCCTCATAAAGCTATCATATGACTTCAGAAGACGTACGCGAGTCAGATAAGCAATTTTTCTTCATTGTAAATAATAATAATAATAATAAAAATAAAAGTTTTAAGTTTTGTTTTTTTTGAGTTTCACTGAATTAACAAATTTACACAGGATAGCAAATCTTAATGCATTGTTGCCTTGCTCTTTTAAATTTTCTCAAATCTTTTTTTTTTTTTTTTTTAAGTTGACTAGATCAAAGTAAACAATATTGCTAATGAATCACATAAATCATGCAAATAATGCACAGAATGTATAATGTATCTGCCTTTAAAGTCCATTTATGAGTTGTCCAAATTAAGCGGTAAAAAACTAAATGCAAGGTATTTGGCTCCAGGATAAGGCTAGGGACCCTTTGGGACTACTTAATGGATGAAAATAGCTATACGGCAGGATATCCCAATGAAATGCAGATGGAGATGGAGGAATGCCTGAAGGACGGTCACTAGAGTGAGGTAAACAGATAAAGCTCCCCTCTGAACCATCACTTATGAACTCTGTTTATGTTTTTTTTTTATATAATATAGATGCATTATGGGTGTGTGCATTATGTACCTACACCTTCTCACATCCTTAACCAGTTAATTATTCAGGTCAGACTCAAATCACAGATGCTCAGGATTCGAAGTTGAAAAGTTCTGACCCCGTGGTACTGTATTGTAATGTAATATAAATTGTAATGTAATATAAAGTTTATTTATATTTGTATACTTATTTGGGAAAATAGGTTTGGGGAAGTGCCATCTTCCATGTTTTGTCAGAGGGCCAAGGGCATTTCAGTGCAGTGATATATTCATGAGACCTAAACGTGTTAGGTGTTCCCTGTGTTTTGTCTTGGACTTCTAGGTCACTTCCTGTTTCCTGTTTATAGTCAGTTTGTTGTCTATTTGTTCGTTAGTTCCCCTTGATTAGTCTTCCCGTGTGTCTTGTTAGTGTATATATCGAATAGACCTTGTGTTTCTCTTGTGCTTTGTTGAATATGAATGTGTTGGTGCTCTTTGCTTCTGTTTCTGTGTCTTTCTCTTAATGTCTTTGGTTTGTTGTTTGTTGTTGTTATTGATATGAAACTCTCTGCACCTAGATACACACCACCGTTTAACTTCCCTTAATCAGCACGCTACAGCCATGCAGTCTTTTTTCTTCAAAATCCAAAAATATGGAAGGTTCCCATATGTTAAACCAAACGAATACTTACAATATTAAAAGCTATGCTATTTGTATTACTCAAGGAGTTAAATGAATACCAACAATTTATTGTCCCATATACCATGATATCATCAGTTCCCGGAGGAGGTTTCAAAGCCCTTCTTTTGATTTATTCCCTGACTAATATACTGACTTCAATGAAATACTTGACAAACTTTGGATTTTAACTAAATTCATGGACGGTTCTTTAATCCACATTTGCTATGAAATGATCCTTTCCAATGACAGCCACACACCTTTTTAAACATCTTTAAAAATCTATTGCTTTAATGTCACAGAGGGCACAGGCTTCTATCGTTCTCAATACTATATTGTATTACACACTGTCAGCGGTTTTGTACTATTGTTGGCAGTGTGCCTCAAGTTATTTTCTCTCTGGCACAACACAGTGGCCTAAAACATGCAACTACCACCTCAACAATATATATAAAATACAGTAGAAATAAACAGAAAATGACTGAATGTTAAAAGTGTGTGTGTGTGAGAGAGATCAAGCAAGAAGAATGTTGTGCATGCAACGGCACAAATAATAGCAATTATGCATGCTGTTTGCCTGTGAGACGCCGTGATGGTGCATAAATGCAATCCAGTGTTGTAGGAAATCTCGCTGGGTGAATATGAATGTCTGTGAAAGTCTAACCTGATCTGGCTAATGAGGTCTATAAATATTTCAAAGACAACCTGTCTTAATCTCCTGTGTCCCTGAGAACCTCACTTTCTCTCACAATTTTTTTCCATCCCTGTGCAGTGTGATCAGTGTGCTCCTAAATTGTGTGATCCCTTGATCTTTCAAACTCAACACACACATAGAAGGTCACTATAGGTCTTTATTCAACTATATGCATTTTGGTTGAGTTTTAGAACATTTTTACAATCTCAAATGTCTACCAGTAATCCTAAAAAGTGCACATTTTTGCAACAAAGGAAAACTGCCATATTTACTCTTCTTTGGTCTGAATGAAATTCAAATTCTTACCACAGTCAGTGTTGCCAAGTCTGTGGTTTTCCTGCGCGATTGGACTACTATTACACTGTTGCTGTGGATTGCATTTTAGTCTGCGGGTTAAAGTGATTTTTTTGGAATGCAATTTTGATGGAGGGGTCTCCAAGGGAGGGGAAAAACATGATTGGGCTAGTTTCGGCAAAGTCACATTAACCCCTTTTGCCTTAATTCTCAACGTTCCGTGTACAGGACGCCGAAGTTTCTTCACTATAGTACGATTAAATCCTAATATAATCATGACAAACTATATATCATTGAAAAATGTCTAAGACTCCTTAATAGCTACTTTATCATTTTATTTAGTTACAAATTATGTAGGAACAGTAAAAGATTCATTTATGACAAGAGTGCACCAAGAGACTATTACAAATCTACATCGTAACAGGAGTTCTGACCTTCGTCACGAAAAGCCTTTATTTTGTTGACTTTTTTGCATCTCACGTTTTAATAATCATCATACCTTATATAACATTTGAAAATAAAATAAAAACGGGACATTTTCTTTACAGTAAATTGTTAATTTGTTTATAAATTTATGTAAACTTTTAAAAATACTTAAAAAAAATAAACCTTTTAATTTTATTAAATTGTTTCTTAAATTACATTCTGTTATAATCTGCTAATTTTCTTCTTTAATAAGAGGCCAGCCTTATGTCAGTATTCATTAATTATAATTTAAAGGGTACATAACATGCAGTTCCACCTAATCTCATGTTACTCTTGAATTAGTACTGCATCCTTCACATCTCCAAAAAGTCTTTAGTTTTACTATATTTATAAAAGAAAAATACAGCTTTCCGATTCTATCCAGAAAAAGCCGAGCTCCTGGGGGCGTGCCATCACTGAAACGACGAGAACACACAAACACACTCGCTACACTCCGTTGATGCCCCGGAAAAACAAACTGCATTCACTGTTCATGTAACACTGGGTTCTTTGGGAAGCCGAACACGGTAAACTTTCCCTCACATCCAAAAACACACTTATTTGGAGACATTCTCAAACGAATCGGACACGCTTTTCCAAGAGAAATGCTCATATAAGGAGTTCCAACATTGTCTACATCAGGGGTGGGGAACGTTGATCCTGGAGGGCCTTTGTCCCTGCTTAGTTTAGCTCCGACCCTGAAAAAAAAAACTTACATGTATTCTGAAGACCTTGATTAGCTTGTTCAGGTGGGTTTGATTAGGGTTGGAGCTAAACTCTGCAGGGACACAGGCCGTCCAGGATCAACGTTCCCCACCCCTGGTCCACGTCATTAGATCCACAATAAAAAAATAAAAAAAACACCCGAAACTTGTACCAACCCGGAAGTAAGATTTTCAGCACAGAAATTCTGTCATTCGTCCAAATTATTGTTTTTAAACTTTGCCCATGTTTAGCATGAGAATCCATCTCTTTAACACTATGAAAAAAAATTGTTTGGATATTGCACTTTCTTGTGAATGTAAAAAATGGGGCTGACCGTTAAGGGGTTAAGGCAAGTCATTTCATTTTAAGCAGCCATCTTTAAAATGCATCTCAGGCAGCTGTTTCAGTTATACAAGTACAGCTCCTATCTCTTTGAATGAAGAAACATCAAATTCTCCAAAACTGGTCACCAAGCTTAAATTTCATATATGAAATCACCAGTGAAATCGGACAACAGCCATCTTATTAATTTTGCTTTTTATGCATATTTTTCAGGCTAGACCAGCCAATGTGCATGTGCAGTCCTAAGCTTGTGTCTATGAAAGTTGACTATAGTAACTGACTATGACTATAGTGCTGAGCTTCTAACCGCAGCTACAATGACTTTACCAATTAATCATCAGTTCTTCTATTCAGAAGGTGATATTATTCTGCCATATTATGTGTTACACTTTCTCCCATTCGTAAGTAATAGGAGTGCACTGTCTTTGGTTTTGGGTCGGTTTTGATTGGTACCTGGATGTTTTTTTGTTTTTTTTTGCAGACCTGGCAACCCTGACCACAAAACCATTACCATTACATTTCTTATGTGTTATGGTCATTGGCATTCTATGATGGAAATGACATTTTGAACATTTTTTTTTTTTTTGATAAAATGGACTCTTTGTCTTTGCTAAAGCTATTTTCATAGCTAGCGTTTTACTTGTGTATCCTAAATACAAACAATTAAATAATATGTTTACACCCTTTATAAAATGTGACAAAACGAATGCTTGTTTGGAAATTACACAGAATGAAAGTTCCAACCTGAGAAGACAGAATTACTTAAGTTTTGGTTAATTTGTGACAAATCGGTGTGAATTTAAACAAACAAACAAATACCATGAAGGTCCAGCCTCAGTAGGGTGAAAACAAATTGTATGAAAATGTATAAAACAAATGGTAAAGATTCATATGAATTTACCACCAATTCATCGGTAGAATAAAATAGATATGAACTGCCATAATACTGTGTTGAAAAGTGACCTTGAAAAGTTGAAATTAATCCTGTCTTTTAGGCTTTACCTTTTAGACAATTCAATGTGTTAAATTTAACATGTTGGAAGTAAACTGGAACTAACTGAAATAAAATAAGTACTAAAATTGCACAGAAAAAAAGAAAGCTAATAGTAACATTAGGAGAAAAAAGCACAAAAAACTAAAATCAAAACTGAAAATATAAAAACGAAAGCTAAAATATAAATAAATACTACTTGAATAATACTTTACACTAAATAACCTTTTACAGTGTTGTTTAAAAGACCAAACTGAGGTAGATATCCAGAGTATCTTCAGACAGGAGTCTCCGTCTTCCTTTCTCAGTGGCAAGCAATGATTCAGTAGAGAGGGGCACAGATTGAAGTAGATTTACTTCTTTCTGCAGCATTTGCTGATGCTTTTAAGTAGATTGATTCCTGTGAGTGCTGGCCTTGGAAGTTCAGACTCGATGCACAGCTTACGCTGTTCCCTCTCCAGGCACAAAGCCATTCCTTTGTTGGGTATACTGGCCTGCGTCCACCACTGCTCAGCTTTCATTGGCTAAGAGCTTGTTGAGCAGGGACTGTGATTTGCTACCTGCCAAATAAGGGCTTTTTCCTCTCTCTGTGTGGAGATCGTCATGACAGTTTCAGCTCAGACACCAATAACACTCTTCTGTTTGGGAGAGAGGAGGAAAAGACTGCTAAAAGAACAATACAGTGGGGTTATTTAACTGAATGCATATAATCTAGAGAATCTAGTGAAATAAAATAATTTTATCCTTGTTACACTGAGAAGGCACACAAACCTCCTGTTTATCATTCTGTCGAGTCTTTGTGATACTTGAAAAATTGTTTCAAACATTTATATATTGCCAAGGGTTTTAGTTTTAACAAGATAAAACAAATGTGTTAATTTTACTTAGATATGATTTGTAACTTATTGACTAAATGAGACGTTCAAGACGCATTAACAAGACACCTCTTGTCAACAAGTTTTGGAGGTATTCAATGTAAATATTCACAATTTAAGGTTTCATTCATGTAATTGTCACACAAAGGGTTACTGATGAGATGAATAAATAGTAACAAAGATGCCTGACTTAGCAAACACCACTAATTACAATGAAATACCATTAATTATGGTGTGAATGAGTGTAAAACGACTGGCAAAGACATTAAACTTTGAAATCATACTTATCAATCTAAATGATATGGATGGCGTGCTTTAAGAAAAGACAGGTATGACAAAACGGGTCTATGCCACCAATGTTATATCATGTAGCAAGTGTACTTTGCTTATTCATCATGGCAACTGTCAGTATTTGTGTTATTATGGAATAAGGGATTAATATAATATCAATTACTTGTAATTTGTACTTTATAGTACAAATCTCTTGCTGTTCAAAGACCTCAGCAATTTGTTCTTGCCAGCAGTCAGGAATGACTAAAGCCTTGTTCAGACTGTCAGTCCAAATCCCAGTTTTAGTACATATCTGATAACAATCTGATCTCATTTAGCATGTGTGAACAGCAAAAAATCACATGAAATCCATTTCAAGCTTCATTCATATGTTGTTTGAAATCATATTCAAATGACATTCCTGGAAATCCTTTCCATGTAAAAAGTAAACATGTCAGGCGTTGTTTGTAGAAATCATTGCTGAAAGTTCTTGTAGAAACAAGGTTATGTTGGGCAGGGATGGGCAGTATTGCAGATGCATGTATTTAAAATACATGTTTGAAATACTAAATATTATTTTGTATTTTAAAGCCTTTGGAAAAAAGTCAAATGTAATTTGTAATTAAATACATTTAAGTAATTTTGTATTTTCCAAATACATAAAATACTTTATGCCAGTCATCCTCTTTATCAGGGTGCTGATTTAAGCTGCGTTTAACTACATGTAATCCGCCATTGTGGTGTATGTTGGTTCATGCTTGCCTTTAAAATCAATGTACTGAGCATGTCTACATATCTAACATATACCAAGCACGCGTGTCAAAGAGTTGTCAAAGAATCCTGCATTGAGCGTTTACATGTAAATGATAACGGTGCCATTTTCAAAAGCTTGCACTTTGAAACCCATTGTCAAAAATAAATAGACATTTTTTTGGTTGAAGCCGAACAAAATGCAACATTCGGTGCATCCCTAATCACGTGAGCTCCAGCTATACAGCTCCATTCAGCACTGGGTGAGGGACTTTTCTAGAATACGATAAGGTGAGGAATTCATGGTTAATTGTACATGTTGATTAAAGTTAAATTAGTGCATCATTCAGATTTGTCTTCAGTTAACATGAACGAATAAAAGAGCACCAAGAATGGAAAAATTGCGTTAGCCAATCAGTTTTAATAGTTAATCGGTTGTTGTTTATTATCAGCTAGTTTGTCAAATGTGTTTAAAGCATTACTGCATGTTAGGGCTGGGTGATATGACAATTCACATTGTGGCGATGATATAAAGTGTATATCGGAGTAAGCAAATGTATCTGTGGAGCATAAGTGGGAAAACGTTGGAGTGGAAAAAGGACCATGGACGAATGGTTGAGTAACAGAGATGTGCTTGGTGCAATTGCACTTATTATAAGTGCAGTATTATAGTGCAGTAAGTTAATGCAAGTTCAGCAGGCAGCTGGCGTTAGCAGGTTGTTTTTTGTTGCTGTGCACTTTGAGACTAAGTGGAACACTGACAAGTAGCCCTACAGTTTTGACTTAAAGGCCCTTTCACACTGGATGTGGCCCTCGGTGGAATCACAGCACAGCTGCCGCTTTCTGTCATAATGGAAGCAATTTGTGCAGTTGAAGCCATGTTTATACGTTTGCCTGCATCTACACCTGCTGACTGCTCAGTCCTCCCTGCTTTTTTGACACTTTTTACACTTGCTCGCCCTTGTATAATTCGGTGAAATTACAGTTGGCCGACTCTGAGTCATAGTTCTCCAAAACATCAGAAAGCAGAACTGAGAAGACATATTTGCTGAGTAGTATGTCAAACAATCATTTTATGAGAGGTTTATGAATAAATGGATTTCGTCACATATAAACTGGTAATGTCATGGGTCATTTTGGAGGGTAGGCTGCATGTAAAAATGTGAAAGTACAGTATGTAAACCCACACAAAAGAATCAAATCTTGTAAAACCCATTAAACTTAAGATTATGACTTGTGAAATTAGAACAAAACATACTGTGTGAATATGATAACGTGTATAACACTAAATTGAACAATACTGATTACTGATTACAATACTGTACAAACATTGATGAATGGTACAGTACACCACAAAACATCATTTTTAATTTTTTTGCATTCAGTATAGGTCCAAATAGATTTTAGCCTAATTGGGATGCCTACATTGGATGGGTAATTTCAAAACATGTATTTTCAAAATGCGAAATACTGTATTTGTACTTAATTACATTTTTCCACACAGATAGAATTCCAATTGGATATGAAGAACATTTTGGATTTGGACCGACAGTCTGAATAAGGCTTATTTTCAGTGCAGTGAAAGACTTCAGTGAAGGAAAACTAGCCAGTGCGGTCAGAGTTGATTAGTAGTGCATACAACAATATGCACTTTCACAAGCACTTCCAGTTCCTTCTTTGTAGTCCTGCTCAGTGAGGACAAATTGTTATAACAGGTCATTTCTAAATAACCTCTGTGATCCAGGAAAATCCTCTGGAGAGTTCACTTTGCCGAGAACCAGAAGCTGCACATGGTGGAAACAAGGGAAGATAATGTAGGCAGAAGGCAAATGGAGGGCAGAAAGAGAAAGTATGCCCAAGCACACCTGTTAGTGGTAGACATAATAAAGATGAATGCCAATGTATGAAGGCGGATGTCCAGTGGCAGATGGTTCCAAAGACGGGGGGTTGGTGCTGCAACTGAAAAAGCCCTATCATCCTGAACGAGCGTGAACGAGGGACAACTAACAGAGCCCTGTTGGAGGATCTTAGTGATCTGGAGGATAAAAAAGTAGTAAGATGATCTGTGAAATAGGATGGGGCTTGACCATTAAGAGATTTAAAAGCAAACAACAAAATGTTAGATTGAATTTTAAAATAGACAGGAAGCCAATAAAGAGAGGCTAAAATTGGTGTAATGTGATCTGTTAGCTTTGCTCTGGTCAACAGCCTTGCAGTAGTATTGTGTACCATATGTAATCGTGCAATGGATGACTGAGGAAGACCCAAATATAATGAATTACAGTCATCAAGGCAGGAGGTAATAAAAGTATGAATGACTTTCTCCAGGTCATTAAAAGTTTAAAATGATTAGAGTCTCAAGATGATCCGTAAAAACATGTTTTAGACAACTGTATTAATTTGCTTAGTTAAGCAAAGTTCAGAGTCCAGAATAACACCAAGGTTCCTGACCTGGTGAAATGCTTGCCAAGCTCATTTATGAGACCCCTTCTCAACTGTCTCCTAATAATGTCTCCTAAAGGTTGCATATATAAATTAAAAAGAAGTGGCCCTAAAATGGTTCCTTGAGGCACTCCACATATAATAGGAGCAACAGATGAAGAGAAATTACTAACTCAACAGAAAAAATACCTTTCTCTAAGATATAAATTAAATCACAGCAAAGCAATACCCCTGATACCAAACAAACATTCTAACTGGCAGAGAAGAATATTATGATCAACTGTATCAAAAGCAGCTGCAAGACCAAGAACAACAGAACTGTATTTTTGCCACTATCCACTGCAAGCAAAATGTCATTGAGCAAAGCAGACTCAGTACTATGATGGGCAGAGAAACCAGACTGGAGAGGTTCTGATAATTTAGCTGCATTCAAAATGGAAATCATTATGTATATACAACTTTTTGTACAAGTTTTGATAAAAATGAAAGCTTAGAGACATGCTGATAAATATCAAGGCAATTTTCCTCTAAACCCTGTTTCTTAAGCAAAGGTTGAACTACAGCATGCTTAAAACATTTCGGGACTACCCCAGCATTTAGGGACGAGTTAATCAATGACTGAATGGAAGTACCGATTTCAGAAAAAGAGGCCTTATTAATCTCAGAAGGAATGACATCAAATAAAGAGGCAGTTGTTTTCATCTTATTGACCAAATTACAAAGTTCCCTAAAAGAAACATTTTGAAAGAAAGGAAAGGAAGCTGGACTAGCCAGTGAAAACTGTGACAGATCTGATGACTGCAAGGTAAAAGAGGAGTGAATAGCTAACACTTTATCGGAAAAAACGTAAACATTTTTTCACAAAGTTCAGTTGAGGGTTCTACATTACCGTATTAATTAATGAATTAATCGTGGAAAACAGAATTAGTGTGTAGTAATCGAATCTGAAAAATACTTAGAACTAGCTGATTTTGCAGCATTCTGAAAGTTAAACATTCTTTAAAAAAACTCAAATAATAAACCTTGTCTCCATTTCCTCTCCGCTTGATGACAAGCCCGCCCAAGAGAGCAAGCATTATCGTCCAGTCAGTAATAAGATTTCTGCCTTAATATTTTCAACTTAAAAGGTGCAATAGCATTAATGCTTGATTAATCTCACTTAACGATCAGATAGATTTTGTTTGCCAGTTCAGTGTACTGCTGTCTGGTTTTTGCTTAGATTGTCTATAGATATATGTTCCTGGTCCTTTCTATCACGAGATCCCATTTCTCTACTGGATCAATAAAACACTACTAATTCTTGTGGCATGTAAAATGAAATATGAAGTGAAGTGACATTCAGCCAAGTATGGTGACCCATACTCAGAATTTGTGCTCTGCATTTAACCCATCCGAAATGCACACACACAGAGCAGTGAACACACACACACACACACCCGGAGCAGTGGGCAGCCATTTATGCTGCGGCGCCTGGGGAAGCAGTTGGGGGTTCAATGCCTTGCTCAAGGACACCTAAGTCGTGGTATTGAAAGTGGAGAGAGAGCTGTTCATGCACTACCCCCACCCACAATTCCGTCCGGCCCAAGACTAGAACTCACAACCCTTCGATTGGGAGTCCAACCCTCTAACCATTAGGCCACGACTTCCCCCGTATGTACCTTACAACAAATCTGTCAGTCTTCTGTCTGACTGTCTTTATCTACTATTTTAGCAATATACAGTGTGTTAGGGATAGTGACTTAAACTCCTGCCAGTGTTCAAGATATTACCCAGAACACTCTTAAATACCTATAACCCAGAACACACTAGCAACTGCCTAGCAGCACCCTACCAATTTCTCAGAAAACAATATCAAGTATCACTGTATACAGACCACCCAAAGCAATCAGCGTGGCTTGAACGGTCTAGTAATAACAGAGTAATGCCCTATAGCAACCCAGGATACCCCAGCAACCAGCTAAAATGGTCAGAACACCTTTGCAACCACAAAGCAAACCTTATCAATTCTGCATATTTCACATTTAAAAAGGCCATATTCTGTATTTTATTCTATTGAATATTCTATTGCTTTGATTTTTTTGCACCAAAAAGAGTCCTAATTTAGAATTTGACTTTTAATTTTAAAAGTTGACTTAAGTTCTGTATGCAAATGAGCTCTTTCCTGATTGGCTAACCACTTGTGTAGCCTGATTGGCTAACCACTCATTCATCAGGGCGAACACAGTTGTTGAATTTGAGTATCTATGTTAATGAGCTCATGACTGTGATGTAATAACTGTGGGGGTGTTTACATGATATAGTTTTCAACTAAAATTGAAAAAGATAATAATGCGTTTTATGCATTTTGGCCATTTATTTAGAAGACATTGGCACCCAAATACTAAAAACTTAAATTTTTGAAAACTGTGACATATGTATGCGCATTGAATGTTCAGTCTAAAGGTGTACACATGGTGTACACATTAGTGAAATATAGACAACATTTTGCAAGCAAAATTAACTCACTCCATTTTTCATCGTCAGTAATGAACAAATGCATGAAGCACCAGTCAAGCAGGAGTCACTTTCAAAGCAAGCAGCATTCTGTTGGTCAAAACGACAATTTGTTTGGCCGACTTGAACACAGGAACTCCAGATTGTGTGGATTCCTATTAAACAGGGACGCCGTGTTTTTAGGGGGGCTGAAGCCACCCCAAAATGTTCCTAAGCCCCCCAAATGATAAGAACAACAATCAATAACAATACGATTTATCAATAACTGTATCCTCATTCATATTTAGATGCAACAAATGATATATATCCAGCTACAAAAAATAAAATAAAAATAGCCGAAAAGTCGAAAGTTGGACAGAAGTACAAAGAGTGGTTGTGCTATAAAGATGATGCACCGCATCGTCTCGTTGCATTGGTGTGAACTGGCAGCTTTCAGAGCATTGCAGAGCAGTGCATTGCAAGTAACTACAGGATTCATCTCGGTTTGTAGTTACTCTAGTTTGGTCTGAACTCGCTATGGACTCGCTAATGGTGAAAGGAAGATTGGCAAATGTCGTGATACAGAGTGAAACTGTAAGTTGTTTTTAATTTCCTGCTTGCCTTTAGCTACGTTTTCTTGAGGAAAAGGAAAGGGGATATTTTGGTTTGCTATGGAAAACTGTAGTCTAGCTAGAGTGAACAAGCAAAATCCAAGAAATGGTTAACTTAGCAAGCTAATCACAAACATATGTCTATAATAGGCATATTCTAAAACAATATCAATCCCCATAGAATGTTGTTGTCACTGAAAACTAAATGTCATAGGGTCCCTGTTAATGCTATTACCGTTGTGTCCTTTAATTCATTGAGCAGATGAGATGGATATTCAAAGATATTTGAGCAGAGAGAAAGAGTAGCAGACGCAGGAGATTTAGCAGGCTAGTTGATTCTGAGGGAGCCGGTGTGATTGAGGTCAGTAATAAGCATTTGTTGGCAGGTATATCCACTATGCATAGCCTAAACTAAATTATTTCATTATATCTATTATATTTGCTGGTGAGTAGGGCTGAGACGATTATAATCATGATTAATCGCATCCAAAATAAAAGTTTGTATTTACATAATAAATGTGTGTACACTCACTGTGTATAATTATATATATATATATATATGTATACATACACACACACACATGCTTGTATGTGAGTGCTACATGCTTGTATGTGAGTGCGAAGATTTAGCAAATGCAAGTATCAAATACCCTGGGGGCTAAGCCCCCCCCGTCTTCCAATCCTAATGAAGTCCCTGCTATTAAATAAATTTTTGCTTATGAATTTCCAGTGAGCAGTGATAAATGTGACCACACCTAAAGGCCATTGTATGCTACCCCGACCTTTTCACGGCTCAGATTTTTGGCCGATTTGTAACCAATCTGAACAAGTCTGTGCTAGTTGCTTTAAGTCAGAGCCAGTCTGAAGATTCAGAGAAGTCAGAGTAAAACTTAATAGTGTATAGACTCTTAGTTTTTTTTTTTTGCTACATAATGTGATTTCATTCAGTTGGATTATATTAAACGTTTGCTATTTTGAGTCAATTATCATAGTATACTATTTATCAGGCCAGACTACATTTACCCATCCAAGACCAGATCCAAATGCGCTTGTTTTTTTTTCATTTGTTTTATTTTCTTCATGACAAGAACTTCTGCAGTCTGTGTTTTTTGACAGGGGGCAGGTTCTGTGTGAGCTTTTGTTGTGTTTTGATTGACTTGAAAGTCTTGGAGAGTGTGGTCCTTAGTGGATCAGTGCATGATGCCCAGTTTTTCTCTGTAACCATTTACAAAATCAAGAAGTCTTTGAGGCCTAGTGTTTTGAAATCTCTCCAGTAAAAGTAATGTAGTGAATGAAATCCCTTTATGTACATTACAGCTGATCTGGATCTAGATCTTCAGGACGACTCCCTTGATGACTCTAATTTTAGCATCCTTTTACCTCTGTTGGCCTGACAATTAATGAATTATAATGGTCCACACTTGAGACGCCAAATAATTGCCAGAGGATAATGTGGCCTAGTAGTGTAAGATCTGAGCTTCTTTTTACTCTTGTAAAATGGGTTTTCAAGAGTAAACCCATTTTTTTCCTTGCATGAGAAACATTTTATTCTTGCATATATGCATATAAAACATTTTTTTAAGATGAGATGACCCAACTCCTAGGTGTACTAATAGCTAGTCCATTGAAACAACAGGTGAGGATGGAGGAAACAAATACTAGACAGCCGTCTGTATATATTATTTAACTAAATAACTTAAGCAACAAGCTGAGCTGAATAAATGTTGAGTGCGTCATGGTGGTAAGAAACCCATGTTCTTATTTTGAGTGTATGCCAAAGGTATTAAAAAAAAAATTAAGGTCAGAAATCCCCAGGGCTAAGAGGGGTGTTACTGTGGATCGTTTAGTTTGGCCCTGTTTTGAACTTGAATTTTTTAATAAATGCAATATTCTGTTTCATATGGAAATACACTGTAGTAAAGATCTATTAAATTCAGTGAAAGCCTTCTTTAATTGCATTTTTGGTGCAGTGTCATTTTATTACTACAGTGGAAATGTTATTGATTTTGCATAGGAAGGATTTTAAAACACGTGTCATTCATTAGTAAACTGTATTCAGGCAACGCACAGATAGTTTTCTTCTAAAATGTTATTTGAATGGTTAACCTTTTTTCCAACTGGAAGCAAGCAACTGTGCTTTCACTTAAATTAACAAACAAAAAGCCGAAAGCTGAATAAATAAGCGTTCAATAGATGTATGGTTTGTTAGGATAGGACAATATTTGGCCGAGATACAACTGTTTAAAAATGTGGAATCTGAGGGTGCAAAAAAATTAAATAATAATAATAAATACAATAATATAAATGAAAAAAGTCGCCTTTAAAGTTTGTCCAACTGAAGTTCTTAGCAATGCATATGGCTAAACAAAAATTTAGTTTTAATATATTTACAGTAGGAAGTTTACAAAATATCTTCATGGAACATGATCTTTACTTAATATCTTAATGATTTTTGGCATAAAAGAAAAATCTATACTTATGTCTATAAAAAATAATTTTTATATACTAGAAAGTGGGCCAATTAAGTCCCAAGGAGTACTGAAATAGTACACTTAGATGTATACTACTAGTACACTGATATTTGTATACTTACTACATAAAGTATTCTTAAAAGTATACTTGAACTTTAGTATATTTAATAAAATAAACTTGAAGTATACTACTTTTTCTTAGGGTAGAGAGTACATATAGAAAAGCTTGTCTTATTTTGAATGCTATCATTTACCATTCCTATTCATTTCCATGGCCGTTACTCCATTGACCTAAACAGTGGCAAAAGCCACGTGAACCACATTAAAATTACATACTTTCATGTCATGCAATTATATAGTGTTTCTAGATTTAGCCAGTTTCATGACAGGCGCTACAAAGAAGTCTGTGTCTGGTGTGCAGTTTACTAGCTTTACAGAAAGCCTGATGTCCTGTTGGATTCTGTTCTTCTTTTAGCATGAGAAATTATAAAAGGAGAAATTATAAAAGGACTATTGAGTTTCGGACATTTTGGTATCTTCACAATCACAGAGCTATTTGGCAGAGCATTTGTAATTAATTCGTGCTTACAGCAAGACTAACCACAAGTCAGTGATTGAGAACAATCGTTTGTTAATCTGTCAGTTTGCATGTTTGGTTGAGCAAATTGACTCTGCAACAACTGAACCCATTGTAAAGTAAACACTCAGGATGGTTGTAATAGTAATGCACGTGTAGACTGAGGACAGTTTTTTTTTTTCATTTCTGTGCCTGAGTACCTCTATAACGACCAGAGAGAGCTCATTAGGAGAACATACTAAATTGTGGTTTTGAAAATGGCCCAAGGGATAATGTCTGCTAGATCGGCCACAAACTCACAAAGGAAATTTGCTAGGCCATCTTTTTTTTTTTACACCCCATGGTGCTTTGTGTGAATAAAAAAAAAAAAAAAAAAAAAAAAAAAAATAGACTGAAAAGATCTCATGCCACAGGCATTCCAGTTGTACTATGAATAAAATACAAAGCCTTACATTATCTTCCTGACATCTGGAGACATTTGAATGTTGTTGAGTCAAACTGACCAATAAGGATTTGTTGCACAGCCTTGCATATTACAAATCCAAAATTAAGTTTTGATATATTTACGGTAGAAAATTTATAAAATGTCTTTATATATATATTTAGTCCGTCTGTTTTGAGCAGAAGATATTCAAATCAAAAGTCAAAAGTGTTAAGTGTTAAAAAGTGTTAAAATCAAAAGTGTTAAAAAAGTAGCGTTAAGTAACAAAATTTAATTTGCAACAGTGCCAATGTGTTTGATTGTAACATATATCATTCTATTCTGGTGTCATTTAAGAATGACATTGGAGATGTTAGGATGGAAGTATAGAGATGTCCGTTGAATGACCCTGATTTTACTCTGGACTCTTAAAATAACTCAGGAAGACTTGCCTTGCAGTACAGTATGCTTAGATCATCAGTTCAGGATACAGGTCTGTAGGTCTATGAAACTGAGAAAGATCTTTTGGAGAAGCACAAGTATTAATTTCTGCTTTATCATATAGAGCCCGGCTAACCCTTCTGAAACCATTGCTATTTACATCTGAGCAAAAGGGGAACTAGGGGAAGATTGTGTTTTAGTAATATAATGTCAGACTTTAAAAATTTATAGTACTCCTAATACGATTATGTAAAGGTCTAAAATAGAAGCATATAATAGAGGAATTTTACATTCACTTTGTCTTGATGAGCTAAAATCTAGAAGTAATAGTACAGTATACAGTACTGTATAATGTTACAGTTATAATATCTTTAGTGTTCCTTTTTTGTGCAGCACATGATTAATGATTTTACAGTTTTTCTCAAATGCTAAAACACAAAAGCCAATCCTCTAAACCAAATGAACAGTTGTCTAAACACATTTACTAAATCTAGCCATCATTTTCCATTATCATAAACACATTTCACATGAAGACACAATTCACAAAACACAATCCTCCGTTCTCATAAATCTTAACACATTTTTTTTTTTAGCTTAAACACAAGTTGCAAAAGAACTCTGCTCATATTCTCAAATGAAAGCTCATGTGATGCAAAATGCTTGCCACAGTCAGCAATATTTGAACACAATGAACTCACCTGGCGTCATTCATTACACACAACGACTCAAAATTGAAGACACTTGTTGCTAATGCTGTGACGACATGTATAAAAGCAAGTTCAAAGTGCACAGTTTGCTGAAGATTCCAAACAAACACAATGGATGAAGGCAGAGTCAGGGGAAGGAGAAGAACTGGCCATGGAAGAAGAGGAGCAGGCCAACGAGGAAGAGGAGTTCAAATCAGAGGAGGAAGAGGAGCAGGCCAACAAGGGAGAGGAGAAGGTCCAGGAGGGAGAGCAAGACAACCTCGCACCATCATTACGGATGAGATGCGAGCAACAGTCATTGACCATGTCATTGTCCATGGCATGACAATGGCTGAAGCAGGACTACGAGTCCTTCCAAACCTGAGTAGGTTCACCGTGGCCACCATTATCAGGGCATTCAGACAACACTACAGGTATTGTACTCTATTGCTTTCTTTGTCACAATACAATTTTACAAGCCTGTGAAAGTAGTCTATTGGTTTCAAATCAGTTTTTACTGTATTGTAAAACCTGTCAATTGACAACACATTTCTTTCTTTAGAGTTGAAAGAATGCCACATAGAGGTGGGAGGGTTGCCATATTTACAGCGGCACAAGAAACCCTCATTGTGGATATGGTTCGTGAGAACAACCTCATCAGACTCCGTGAGATCCGAGACCAAGTCATTGCCGATAATGTCAACTTTGAGAGCATTGATGTCAGCTTGGCCACAATAGACCGAGTTCTTCCGCGCCAAAAGATGCGGATGAAATGGGTCTATAGGGTTCCCTTTGAGCGCGACACAAAGACCTACGTTACAAGTATGTGCAAGTAAGTATACATCCATGTTCACAGTACAGTTAGTGGACATACTGTGTTGCTCAGTGGCCTACATTACTTCTGGACAATACTGTGCTACCTGATTGACTGTTGTTCTGAACACCTGTGCACTTTCACATTTTCACAGAGGATATTACAGTTGGATGCGATGGCCAGAAGTCATGAGTATATCTTCCTGGATGAGGCTGGCTTCAACCTGCAGAAACGAAGGCAAAGAGGCCGTAACATCATTGGCCAAAGAGCCATCACTGAGGTTCCTGGCCAACGGGGGGAGGGGGGTAATATTACTCTTTGCGCGGCCATGGGTTTGCAGGGGCTTGTCCACCGGCATGCTGTCCTTGGGTCTTACAACACCCAATGTTTCCTCACCTTCCTAGAGGAGCTAAAAGACATCCTCTTGGACAACACCATCCTGGGCCCGCACATCACATTTATGTGATAATTTGGGACAATGTACGCTTCCACAAAACAAACCAAATCAGAGAGTGGTTCACCACCAACAGTAACCACTTTTTAAATGTCTGTCTGCCACCCTACACCCCCTTTCCTGAACCCTATAGAGGAGTTCTTCTCATCCTGGAGATGGAAGGTTTGCCAGACAACCATACACTAGAGAGAACCTCCTAAGGGCAATGGAGCTGGCCTGTGTTGACATCCCAGTGGAGGCCTTCCAAGGATGGATTCGCCATTCCAGGGCGTTTTTCCCACGGTGCCTGGCAAGAGACAATATAGCCTGCGATGTGGATGAGGTGATGTGGCCCGATGCAGCTCAGCGACATGGTGCCGCACAGTGATTGTGGTGTGAATAAAGTAAATTAAAAAAACTTCACACCCAGATCATGTTTTCAAGACTACTGTTGTGTTCAATAGATTCTGTTTTGCATTGAGTTGTGTTACAGTAGTGTACATGCAGAATATACTATACATTTTATACTCTTCATATGAAACTCACAAATCTTAATGCCTAATCGTCTGCTGAGATCTAAGAACATCCGTTACTGTAAAGTTTCTAAAAATATGCATTGGCAGTTATGAAACAAAGAACCTTCTCACAAATTGAGCATTGTGTGTTTTACTGTAGTGTGTAATGATGTGTATAGTGTTTACATTTTTGAAAGCTTCGAGCTGCTCTTTTGGTGTGAAAGTTTGAGTTTTGAAGTGAGAAGGTGTGGTTGTGCTTATATAGCTTTAGAAAAGAGTGTTGTGTTGAGACATTGGGGCACATGGAGGAAACGTTTGTGAAATGTGTTTTAACATTTGAGAAAAACTGTAATGAGTAATTAAAGAGACCAAACCAAACAGTTGACGGACCCCACGGCTTCCATAGTATTAAAAACAATGGAAGTCAACAGGGATCATCCGTATGATGTCAGCTAAATGACAGAATTTATGGGTGAACAATCACTTTAAATTTCAAATTTCAAAAAAAAAAAAATCTTGTACCACTCAAATGAACACATTTTTTACACTTTTTTTTTTTTTTTATAAAATATTTTCAGGACAAAACTACCCGAACAGGGCATAACGGTTAAATTTGTTAAACGTGTAGAAGTTTTCCAAACCATCTAAAACCAAAGTTAATGCAAAGAATTATTATTATTGCCCTTTTGTTGCTTTTGATTGCTTCCATTGTTCTCATTTGTAAGTCTCTTTGGATAAGAGTCTGCTAAATGACTAAATAGGGCCTTTCGCACTGCTTTAGTTCCAGAACTAAATGTAGAGTACTACAGTACTTGGTTCTCGAAAAAGGCAGTCCAGTACTAAAATCGCATCCTGTTCCTGCGGTGCGAAAATAACCACAAGTGGGCAGTTCCACAATTAGTTCTGGTACTATGAGGTCACTGAAATAAATAAACAAATAAACAAACAAACAAACACACACACACACACACATATATATATGTGTGTGTGTGTGTGTTTTTGTTTATTTGTTTATTTATTTGAGTGGACACTTTTCCCATCATATTTTAACAGTTTTTTATGATTGAAATACAAATGCATACATAAGTAAAGGGTACAAAAGAATTCAGGCACATGACAGAATTAACCAGGAAGTCACTAACTAGGCCATAAATAAAAAGCCTAATTACAACTACAGACAGATGCCAGGAAGCATCAGAGAAGTTTGTTGGTTAGTAGTTCTGTGTGCTAAAAGTGAGTGATTCTAAAATATTGGAGAACATAGACAGTGTTAGTGTATTTGGCATAGTATCATTCAAATGCAAATTAATTACCCCCCACCTCCCCCCTTTATCCTGGATTGTGGAAATAGAAAAAGAGTAAACACTGAAATAGGTCAGGACATCTTCCCAGCTACTGAGAAGAGGGTAAGTGGAGCACGAAGTCTGCCACCGCCTCTAGGGCAAGTGCTGAGTATGTTGAACTGACCTGGGCAAGCAAGAGGATGTGTCTCTTCCGCTCACACATCCTGTCTAAAATGACAGATTACGGTCTGGTGAGGCCCTCGGAGCACCAGCCTCTTGTCACAAAAAGACAAAAAATAAAGCTGTTTTCTAAAGTTGCAATGAGAAGAATAAGCACACCATGTCCATAACACATATAAAAGACATCAATGTTATTACTGGTATCTAACATCAAAGCTTCATTAAATGTGTGGTCACGTTTACATTCGTTCAGAACATTTTTACGGGCAAAATCTAGCCATTACGGTTTGAAAGTACCTTCTGTGTTGAACTCTGATGAACGTCATCCACCACAGAATGTTTCAGTGGACTAAAAAGTTAGTTTAGGCCTTGTTTACACATAGTTTTAAGATGCGTGTTGAGTTGATCCACTTTTGAACACTTCCAGAGGTAGTCGAAAACGTAGTGTAGACACTCACATCGTTCAACAGCCAATAAAGATCGCCTAATGACGTAATTCTTAAACATTACCAGACATGTTGTTGAAGAGGTCTAGCCAGATGGGATTTAAACTGTGAAATCGTAAGTTTGGTTTAAAGGCGAATGTTCTCTCATCAGTCCTGATTCTAACACAAACCCACAGCATTAGCCAGTTTCGCAGCTATCAGAGCTGAAAACATAGACTGCTGCTCTCTGTAATATCATTTTCCGTTGTCTGGTTTTGCGTTCAGATGTAATTTGTGTGCTTATTTTTTGCAAAATTAGATCAAAAGATCAGAAAAAGACCATACATATACACACTCATATATACCATCCCGTCAAAGAAAACAGGAAAGTGGTCAAAAGTGGATGAAAGTGACGAAGAACAGCAGGAGTAAATGGGAATGCCTTCTCCCTCATCTTATTGTGAACCGACTGACCAAAACACATGTTAATACCAGGTGTAATTGCCATTTTTGAGAGACCAGTGTCTTTACTGAGGGATACAGAAAAGGACTTTTATCCGAGCTGCAGCTATTTTTTTTTTTTTATGAAGTTTTATAATTATTGTATTGTTTGTGTGTGTATGGTGAGTTTGTATTGTTGGCAAGTATATGTTTCCCCTTTCTTTTCTAACCTAACCTCAGTTTCTCCTTAAAATAATTTATTTTGGAAAACTGTAGACATTTGGGGAAAATTAACACATTTTTCAGGTAATGAAAGTAACTTACAATGCAGTGCTTTATTTATACAACAAACAATGGCAATTATGATGGTGCTTTGTTGAGAGGAGTGGATATTAGGATCAAGATTTCAATTATTGGAATTAAGGCGGCATACTTGCCTCTCGTGCTTGTCATTTTCAATTTGCCCAATGCCATTGTTTGTGAAGTACAAGATTAGTAAAAAGGCATGTGAATACTGTTGCATGGACTCCACATGATTTGGTCAACAGGATTTTCTTTGTCCGACATGGCTTTTCAAAAACATCTTTCATCCAGTTTGGAGCAACGTCCTGATTCAGGGAGGCTATGTGTTTGTACCAAATACCTTCCACTTCTTTATAATAGACTTTACTGTGCTTCCAGGCACTGAGAACCCTTAGCAAAAAGTAGTAAACTTCAAACTTCAAGTTTATTTTATTAAGTTTACTTAAGTAAAGTTCAACTATACTTTTAAGCATACTTTATGTAGCAAGTATACAAAGTGTTCTAGTGTTCTAGTAGTATACTTGTAAGTGTACTGTTTCAATACTCCTTGGGACTAAATCGGCCCACTTTCTAGTATATAAAATATACTTTTAAATATACTTTAAGTATAACAGTAGCAAACTTTGAGTACACAACTAGTTTACCCCTATGTTTGTAGTTTGTACTGCAATTATAATAAAAGTGAACTTGATTTGCTGATAGTTTACTAATTAAATACTTTGTACACTTATACTGAAAGTATAGTCATAAGTTTTCTTTAAGTGAAATTTATATCATACATATCATGTCCCTATTTAGGTTTGAATTTGTATAAATTTTGTTACAAGAATATCTGAGCATGCAAAACATACAAATAAGATTCATGCGCTGATTGTTGATGTCTGTGTGTGTCAGCATAGGTTAAGTTTTCTGAGCTCATGTTTGTTAAAAGATTTTAACTGATTGTTAAAATACTGCTGGATCTCATGTGGCAGAAACACAGGGTTTGTAATATGAATGTACTAATGGAACAACATAATTGTTAGATTAAAAAAACATCAGTGAATCAGGTTATTTCATGATTATTATAAAACCATTAACAAGTAACAGCAATCACTTGATCTCATGTCATTTTAGCTTTCTTTGATGCGGCAAATGTGCTCGACAAACAAACTGTCACAGCAGCCACAATAACCAAAACATATAATAAGTGTTAAGAGCTCAACTAATGGTAACACTAATCACTGTTATGGTGTTTAACTGTAATGCTGTTATGGAAATTAAACACATTAGTCAAGTATACTTAAACATAATTTTAAGTATATCTCTGAGAAGTACATAAAAAGTAAACTAAAAGTATACTTTACTATTTTTAGTTTAAAAGAAGTATACTAATAGCACACTTGAATAAACGTCTTTTTCGTAAGGGAAAGCCTTTAAAAAATCATCCATCTCCTCTGACTTGTGCCTGTCCACAACTTTATCCCAGAGATCTTTTGACAGTGCCCTGTCACCCAAAGTTGATTGTTTGCTTCATCTGCAATGCTCTAGAAAATCTCGTTTCATGCCGAGCTAATCAGAAAGACCACAGAAGATCACAGCTGAAAGTCAAATGGCTTTGTGTATTATAGAGAAGATGATTACTTACTGAGTTTACAAGTCATCTTTAGGAGGGGGTGACCCATTTCCAACTCAAGTCATCTGATTATTTATTTATTTATTCCTGACATGTTGGTGTTATATCTTTCATTTGGAGTTTATAAGTTGTACTCAGTAAATACAGCTGGATAAAACAGAAACTGTGTCCGACTTTATTTCAGGCTGCAAAGCAACAAAATGTTAATGATTACTTTTATGTAAATGATTACTTTGACTCTTCTTATTTTTAAGAGAACTGTAATTTCCCTAAATACAAGCTTATTACCAGAATATACAATAGATTGTATTTTGGCACCAAAACTGCATATAAATGTATGCATATGAAATATTCATTATTCATATTTATTTCTAGCCCTCTCCATTGTGTCTCTCAGTAACCTCTCCAATAAATAACACCTTCAATACAAAGAGTCGTCTGTATTTGGCCATCTGCGTGGAGACAGCTGACATTAAAAATGTATCGGACAGGAAATGGCATAATATAATTTTTTATGTCCGATTTAGAGGTCATTTAGACAGACTGCTATTCATCGGCTTCACATACTGCAGCGAACGAGGATGTTAGCGCATTTACAGGATGTCTTTATTGTTTGAAATAATTTTTTTTCTGATCATATTTGCAATACTGGCATAACACAGGTGGCACGTAAACAACATCCAGCCCTGTTCCTGTTTACTGTTAGCAGATGACATGCTCAAGTACAAACACCAACTGCTTGAGCCAAGAAGATTGAGATGATTGACACATTTACAGCTTAGTGGAGTAAAACATACTTAAATACCTAAGATCCATGTTCCCGTGAGCTTCAATGAATTGAACAGTGAATAGTACAGTTGAGGTAAGCTCAGTTTCAACAGGGCACACATCCTCATATGGCTCAAAGGGCAGAACGTAAAATACATAAATGTTTGTGACTTTCTCACTTCAAATCGGTTTCAAATCCCAATTACAAATCATTGTGCATGCCTAGTTACAAACTACAACCTCACTTATTCACAATACTAAACAACACAAAAAGGTGCAAAAAACAAACAAACAAACAAAAAACATCAGCTTCAGCAATTAACACTTTCCCCAGCTTCCTAAAGTTGTGGTCTCCTGGCAATTTGTTGAAGATGTTTAAAATATTAAAGTAATGCACATTGGCCCTTCAACAAATGGTAACATATTTTGTAATTCACATCCATTCACTTATCACAAATCATAATGAATGATTCAATTAGTAGGTCTTTCCACATTTCTTCACGTCAGCCTTACTTGAAACTGCTTCAAAACAATTCTGTGAGGTTATTTAAGTCTGAGTTTGAGGGAACAATAAATAATTCTTAGATTTGGTTAAAAACTTGTCCTTGATAAAATAATGCCCAAAGCCTTTTTAATATCGATAAAGGCACTCATTGGCTTAAAGTGTGAAAATATGGTAATGGGAATTTCTGCAGATACTCAGATGAGCGCACACATTTCCTTGCAAAACCTGCTAGGAACAAGCCTGGGTCAAAATTCATCCCAAAAATGAAAACTTTTTTTCCATGCCCCTGCATAAACACCATTAAGCATAAGTATTTATTCACCATTATTTGTTGTGCTGTCTAATGAGAAATGTCAATTAAATAAGCTTATTTGCCATTTTTCTTTTGATTGGAGTGAAATATGACACGGTTATGGTCATTGTAGAGTTTGTCAATATTAATGCACAAACAGTATGCATGTACAAGATACACAATAACTTCTAGCTAAAATCTGTCAGAACTCATTTCAATCAGTTTCAAGTACGTATTCTCAGTGTTGCCACGGGTAACATTATGCTACATTCAGTTTTTTCTTTCATGTAGTGGAAATGAAAGTGTAAACTGAATGTAGAATTAGATAGTGGAACAACAGTTTTAGGAGAATCTCACAAAGCTAGTTAGTCAAACCTGAATGCTAACACACCTGCTTTAAATGGCAGACACATTTAAAGGCAACGTTTTTCTCCCATTAAAGAGATAGTTCATCTAAAAATGAAAATGTTTCATCATTTATTCACCCTCATGTCATTCTAAACCCATAAGACAAATCTGAGAGATTTCTGTCCCTCCACTGTAGGTCAATTAAATCAAAACTTTGACGTTTCAGAAAGTTCAAATGAAAACCAACAAAGTCTTTTCTTGCGCATCAAGGAACGAACAGTTGGGCTTCCATTTACCATATTCAAGATGCACACATGCATGTTGTGTGCGTTGATCAATCTTAATGTATAACTTATATCTTCATGCCTCTTCATGAGGCTTGGATTAAACCGCTTGATTGCTTTTACAATGTTTTTTTTTTAATGTAGGCTTTCAATGGAGCTTACAATTCTCTGGTTACATTAAACATATCTCAAATTGTGCTTAGAAGATTAAATAAATTCTTATTTGGGATGACATGGGGTAAGTAGCTGATGACAAGTGCCATTTTTGGGTGAGCTAACCCTATAAATACTGAGGTTTCTGGCTTTATATGAAAATAATAGTCATAACTATTACATTGATGATATATCAAGACTAAGCTGGAGTGCATTTGTATCAGCTAACTCATACAATTTTAAACCTAATTCCTTGTTTAACAAAGAAAAAAATAAAAAAAAATAAAGGAAACAAGTTACAGGGCAGACTACTAAAATGGCTGCCATTACATTCAGAGAACCCATGATTCTGGTGGAAACAGTAAAGAAACTGGTGATTGAGTATTTACACATTCCGAAAATAGGTGTCCAGCACCTTAGCAGGCAAAAAAAACAAAAAAACATTTATCTTATGATTGGTACCCCAAAGAACTAGTAATGACTAAATTCAAACACATACAAATAACACAAGCAATACTTAAAGATGCCATCACAGGAGTCACCATGAACTCAATCATACTTTTTCCATTAGTACACATACAATTCACTCACTCTTCTACAGAATTTGGGCCTTCATCTGTTTCGTGGAGGACTTCCAACTAGATGTGGTCTCTCAACCCATGACTTCCCACTCCAAACTTGACAAAGCACTATGGTCATGTAAAAAATGAGTTTCATGACTGATCTTGACTGAAAAGTTGGTTCTCAGTAAATGTCCTACTTCATTAAAAAGGTTAAAAATAAATACAACTAGAAATATATTCACAATAATACATGAACTGCAGCCGTGACTTTAAACCAGTCTCAAGTTTTTGAAACGTGTTTATAAAACTGTGGCTGTACATTCAATGCCTTCCCTTTTCCAGGCGAAACCTGTGTTTTTACACTGATTTGTTTACATGTGAACACAGCAAGAGGGATTTCCACATTATTCCTTATTCCATTTCATCAAAACTCTAAAAGAATCAGCGTTCAAGACAAAACAGAACAAAAATTGTCAGAGCATTGCTTCCGATTTCTGGGTTCCCGTTTAAAGTTCTTAAGACATTGTTTGAAGCAGCCCTTCCCCCAGTCTGTCTTTATTTTAAGTGAACAAATAGTCTTTAGATTCAAGGGTCTGCTGGTGGATGAGGTTTAAATGGGTCACATGACACCTGAGCCCCTCATCACCCCAGCACTTCTTTGGACGGACACAACAAGCTTCCAGTGAGTGCATACATGAGGATGGGTACACATGCAAGTCTTTACAACAGTCCCTTGGCAACAAGAGGGTGGGGTGAGTTGGTAGCAGTTGAGGTTCAAGCATATAAACACCAAAGAGAGGCCCAGCTTTGGGGGAAGGGCACCACCTTACAACCCACAGTATTCACATGCTAATCGCTGTCCCGGCCATTCTGTTCCAGTGGGGATATACGGAGTTGCCCTGGCAACACTTCCACTTATTTTTCCATTTTAGGCTACTGTCCTTCTTTTGCACAATCACCAACCCGCATACGCAGTGTGCCAGTCTTGTGCAAGTGCCAGAGTTGCAGGAACTCCTCAGGCATGGCGTGAAATCTCGAGGATGGGAGTATGTTGTCATAATAGTGGTGGCTAACCGGTTGCTCATCCAGCCCCACCGAAAACGGCCAAAAACCGTAAGTGGTCACCTCTTCACACAAACCAAGGGCAAGACTAACCAGGAACAACCCCGTGGACAGCCGTTTGCCATGGACGCCGTGGTTCTTCCAGAATCGACCAACGTTTTTAAGGAAGTCCGGGTTGGCAAAGAGGACCGTCTGGTTGGAGGCGGAGTCTGCAAGGGAGTGGTATACCCGCAGGGAGGGGTCAGTCCCAGGCTTCATGGAGAACGCTGGTATGTAGATGTAGCTGGAACCATATGCCTTCATACTTTCCACAAAGGATTTGCGGGACCATAGTAGATTCTGAAAGCTGATGAAAAAAAAAAAAGGAATTATCAACAATTTTTCATTTACTGTCAAATTGGAGTGATGTGTTTAAGTAAAACATGTTTTCTGAATACACATACAATTCTGTAACCAAATTGTTTCATTTAAAGATAATGTGGCAACAGCGGATGAATAAATTATTACCCTGTTCCTCTAACTGTCAGTCTATTACTGGTTAACTTTAGTTCTTTTTTTATACTGTGTCCTGTTAATCATCTCGTTATTTCCTTGGCACTGTGTGGATAGTCAAGTTATAATAAAGTTTCTGAGCTTAAGCTTGTTTTTGAATGCAAACACCTTTAGGAATACAAATTTTACAACATGAGAATATTGATAAGATGTTTTAATAATATCAATAATATAACAATATAACTATATGTATATATATATATATATAGATATATATATATATATATATATAAAATGTATAAAAAGACCTGGTACTGGTCCTGGTACAAACAAAGCACTTTGGAGATCTCTTGTCTGCTAGTGCAAGGAGTAAACATGCTAATCCACTAAGAAAGGTCAATATTCATCCCTCAAGACATGTAGTCAGCTGTTTGCAGAACTGCGTGTCCTTTTCTGACCAATCTGTCTCGGTTTTCCAGCCATTGCTGCATGCAACTAACTACCCCAGAAACCACAAATAGCTGAGGCTGTTTCACATAAGGAAGAACTTATCGAACACTATCAGACAACAGTGCATTGTAATTGTAAGCTAAGATGAACCAGATATAGAAAAGTTGTAACAGAAAAACATGGTACAGTAGAATGAGACTAGATAAAAAAGTTCGTCAAGACAAACTTTAAGTTGGCTTGAGAAAAGCCTGACCAGAAAGTCTGAAAAAGTTTGAAAAGTTTAAAAAGTTTGAAAAGTTTAAAAAGTTTAACGTTTTACAGTTTTCAGTCTGAGATAGATAGATAGATAGATAGATAGAGTTTGAAGATAGATAGATAGATAGATAGATAGATAGATAGATAGATAGATAGAAGTTTAAAAAGTTTAACAGTTTTCAGTATGAAATAGTAAAAAATGCAAATAAGTTTTAAAAGCATAAAGTTTGAAGGCAATACAGTCTGTCAGAGATAGATAGTTGCTATGCGGTTGCTAGGGTTTCTGGGGGGTTGCTAAGGCATTACTATCCAGTTGCTATTTACTTGGGGTGGTTGCTAGGGTGTTGCTATGTTTTGAATACAAAATAGACTGAATTTAACAGATAACATTTATGTCAGTTTAATTGTTTTTATAACAACATACACAAATCATAACTTGATTTTTGCAAGAATTGTAAACCAATGCTCTACGGTTAACAGTGATTTTTGATGTTTCCTCCTGCTCATGTTTTATGAACCCGTTCTGCATGATGTCATGAAAGTCTTTCAGCATAATGTATATTACAAAGGCAGAGAGGAAACAATTATTTGTGTTATTATATTAAAGTTCCTAAACATTTTTATATTTTTCTTTACCACAGAAGCTCTGTCAGTTACGTTGAGACTGATGAATCCCCAATCTTCCACAATCGACTTCACATAGGATGAACTGTTTCCAGTTTCAGCAAAGCAGCAAGGATGACTACACCTTAGAACTCTTCACTAACACTGCCTGCCTCACCTGGGCCACAGAGAAAACAATGTTACTGCCTGTAAATGGCACAATTAACCTTTAACCTTACAGATGAATCAATGCAGTAACACTGTTATATACCATTGACATTGTACCAAATATTCAGACTGAATATACAGAGGAGAACTGGTCCCCAGTGTTTTTGGTGAGCCTAGTTTCTCCAAAGGTTTTGTTTTTACTCCAGTATCAGCATTTTAAAGATTTTTCTTTTTTTTTTAGCACTGTTGCCTTTGGCTTGCTTGCTGTATGTATGAAGACTAAAGCATTTATCCCCAACTATTAAAACCATAGGTATGTCTTTCTGTAAAGATTTTTTGAAATGTTATGTATTTTGAAAAATGTATAAATGTCTTACATTGATTGTGTGCATATTTTTTGAACATTTATATGTAAAAAAATCTGTTTATTAATATAATTATTATATTATAATTGAAAGTTATACTTATATAACAATTATAAACTATTTAGCTGTATTTTTAGTTACTTTCAGTGCACAAACAACGATTATTCACTTTCTATACTTAATGGTATAAATATAATGGGCATACTGACATACTTTATGTAAAACGAGAAATGTTTGATTTCACAACCTATAGCGTCGGCTATATATTAGCCTATAAAACATGTATTTTAAAAGACATTAATGGTCATTATAGCACAGTTCAAACAACAACAATTATAAACGATTTTGCAGGAATTGTAATCAGGCGCTAAAAATAATACCCATTAAATGTTCGTTGAGCCAATGGGATCACTCTGGGTCCTGAGAAATGACACCGGGACCGCGATGCACGCTGGGATTTGGAGTTTTCGGCTGATTGTATGCAAAACTCGCATGCGGAAAGGTTTGAGCATACACGTCTCGGAGAATATCAATTTAATAATAATTATATTACAAGTTATGGTCCGATGAGCACCGGCGTCATGGAGAGTACAGGACACGCGTCTGGTGAGGCTATAAACGTGTTAGTTACTTTTATATATTTTTATCTTTATTTTGAAACGTAAAAGCACAGCTAGCATACTGATAAACTGTTTATTGACAGAAAAGCACAGTACATGATGCATCTCAGGAAATATACAGTAAATACATATGGATTATTGCAGTGCTATGTGGATGAACGTATATTTGTTTGTTTGACTCTCTGAAGGCCATGTAGCAACTCCGGCTAGTGGATTAGCACGCACGCGACCAAACACACAGACGGATGAGAGAGAGGCTGGAGAGATACAGGGATACAGATGATGCTGAGGTCAGATGCTCTCAATCAGTAAACCTATACAGAATGCACATAAATGAAATTATATAAAGCTGGAGATTGTGGATTTTATTTTAGATTGTGATAGATGAGATATATTTTCTAATTTAATGCAGTTTGCAGTACGAGTTATCCACTTTCAAAGACAGTGATTAGAACACACACACAAAAGTGCATTGTATTGAGGTTTTTCATCATGTGAAAAACAACATAAGAATATTTGTCGCAAACAGCTTTTTATGTAACTTCAAAGTGTTTTCTGTCAAATGATATAAAGATTGCATTTATTCCAATGTATGTGGGTATGGGGACACTTCAAATTTGGATAGCGCAGTGCTCTACCAATTGAGCTACAACATATAAGATCATTTTCATCAATTTCAACTGTTTAATGTAATTTCAAAAGATTTCCTGTAAAATGATACCAAACTTTTGTATGTACACCACTGCATGTGGGTGTGGGTATGGGAAGCTTTTGAATTTAGGTAGGAAAAATGCCAAGCGGAAATCCCCAAAATAGCATTTGTGCATAAGGTTTTCAATTTTAAAATTATTGCAGCCTTGGTGATCATAAGATTTCTAAAAAGCATTACTAATTAAGATTTGTGTTTTTGAATTCATCTGTGTGATAGTGAGGTATAAATACAGACACAGCCTAAGTGATTGTGCAATAAAGTGTTTAAACAATTTCAATAAATTTGAACAAGAACAAATTTATTTAACATTAATTTGCATTAGCATAAGCACAAATAACTAATAGTGTAAAATATTTTTTTACTATTATGCAAAAGTGTATATATATATATATATATATATAACTACAAAAAAAATAAAATACAATAAAACTGATTCGCTGAACTGATTACTGATTAGTCTATAAAGCTATGACTACAATAAAACTGATTCGCTGAACTGATTACTGATTAGTCTATAAAGCTGTGACTACAAAAAAACTGATTCGCTGAACTGATTACTGATTAGTCTATAAAGCTATGACTACAATAAAACTGATTCGCTGAACTGATTACTGATTAGTTTACTGTTTGTACGCTAACTACTCGTTTATTAACATGATTTACAATAATTTTCATGGGCAACTCCATGATTAGGTCATCAATGCTGCCACAATAATGTTCAGAAGGCACAACAAAGATTTCATCATCCGCAGTAAGTAGGTGGCAGTTGTCATCAATTTCAGTCACTCCCACAACTTCAACTTCCTGTTCGACAGGTTCAACCTCCTCGATCTGAAAAAAAAACATAAAACATTAAAAACCTTTTAATTTAATTGACTGTTTGTATTTCACTGTGTGTTTGTGTGTGCACATGCTAGTGAGTGTGAGTAAAGCCCCTTTCACACTGCACGTCGGACCTGGCAAATTGCCGGAACATTGCCGGGTCGCCTTATGTGTGAAAGCAAACACGTCCCGGGATTGATTCTGGCATTGAACCCGGGTCAGGGACCTAGTAACATTGCCGTGTTCAATCCAGGGACGAGCGCTGTGTGAACAAAAGCCAGATTTAATGCCGTGTCTTAGTGATGACGCAGGTTATCGCACGACTCTTTTACCGGCTGTTTTGAGGGAAGATCAACGTTCATGACAAAAAAATATGTGCAAACTGTAATGAAGCAGAGATCAGTTTGTTCCTCACTTTTTCCGCAAAGACGCTGAGATTGTTTACTATCGTTTACTCGTGAGCACTGGTGAGTGAATGTGTGTGTGTCTGTGTGCACTAGTGTGTGTGTATGTATGTGTGTGTGTGTGCTAGCAAGTGAGTACATGTGTGTGCGCTAGTGAGCAAGAGTGAGTGAGTGAGTGTGTGTGTGCCTGCTAGTGAGGGAGTGTATGTGTGTGCGCTAGTGAGTAAGTGTGTGTTTGCACTGGTGAGTGAATGTGTGTGTGTCTGTGTGCACTAGTGTGTGTGTATGTATGTGTGTGTGTGTGCTAGCAAGTGAGTACATGTGTGTGCGCTAGTGAGCAAGAGTGAGTGAGTGTGTGTGTGCCTGCTAGTGAGGGAGTGTATGTGTGTGCGCTAGTGAGTAAGTGTGTGTTTGCACTGGTGAGTGAATGTGTGTGTGTCTGTGTGCACTAGTGTGTGTGTATGTATGTGTGTGTATGTGTGTGCTAGCAAGTGAGTATATGTGTGTGCGCTAGTGAGCAAGAGTGAGTGAGTGAGTGTGTGTGTGCCTGCTAGTGAGGGAGTGTATGTGTGTGCGCTAGTGAGTAAGTGTGTGTTTGCACTGGTGAGTGAATGTGTGTGTGTCTGTGTGCACTAGTGTGTGTATGTATGTGTGTGTGTGTGTGTGCTAGCGAGTGAGTATATGTGTGTGCGCTAGTGAGCAAGAGCGAGTGAGTGAGTGAGTGTGTGTGTGCCTGCTAGTGAGGGAGTGTATGTGTGTGCGCTAGTGAGTAAGTGTGTGTTTGCACTGGTGAGTGAGTGTCTGTGTCTTTGTGTGAGTGCGTGCACTAGAGAGGGAGTGCGTGCGTGCATGTTCGTGTATGCGCTAGTGAGCAAGTGCCAGTGAGTGTGTGTGTACTAATTATTAGACAGAAATTCACGATAGATCTACTGTGTAATGTGGAGTATATAATCATAAGTACCTTAATGGTAGTATAGTTCGATGACTGAAGTTTTGCATTGCCACTTGCCAAAATGGTGGCACGCATATGGCTGATGTGCACATTGTCTCCCTCATGGAGTTCACTGAGTGCTTCATCCCTCCACAGGGACACATCAAGGAGCCTTTCGCCGCACTTCATTTTGAGGTCCAAGACTGGGATGTCTGACATTGTCATCCTTACTTTCTGGATCTGCAAAATTTAAAATAACTAGCGATGTTAAAAGTGTGATAGATAGATAGATAGATAGATAGAAACAGTCAGAAGAAAGACAGATATAGATAGATAGATAGCTAGATAGATAGATAGATAGATAGAAACAGTCAGAAGAAAGACAGATATAGATAGATAGATAGCTAGATAGATAGATAGATAGATAGATAGATAGAGTCTGAATGAGTTTATATAGATAGCTAGCTCACTTTTTCAACTTTTCCTAGGAGGCTGAGATATCCACTCCTGGAAAACAGATCCTCCTCCTCACCAGTGGCAGAATAGGATGGTGGATGGATTAATTCCACTGCAGCTCTCTCTGCCTCCTCAGAAATTTTTAATGGAGCTGTTCTAAACTTTAATGTGGATCTTCCCACAAGAAGACAGAGCCTCCCATGTCTGTCGGACAATGTGCAATTTTTTAAAATGTACGATGCCCCCTCCTCAAATTCAGGATACGAGCCATTTTTTTTGTGGTAAATGGCCCTACTACCATCTGTGAGGGCACAGACTGTTGATGTGTGCTGTGTGTCAATGGTAATTTTAAACCCTCGGCGGACAAATGAGCCAGCTTTTTGGATTAGACGTGTCTGTATACATTTTAGCGCCAGCTTTTGAGGGGTGGAATATGGATGCGCCATTCTGATGGTAAGAAAAAGGAAGTAATATCTTAGTAGCATAAAAAAATACAATTTACTATTATTACTATCTCTAAACATAAATACTGAGAAGATGTCTTAAAGTCAACCAAAAAATATACTTACGATGTTTTGAGGGGGGGTTTAGCTGCTGATGACAAACAAAGCAAAGAGAAATACAAAACATTACTGAATATGAATCAGATATTGCATATGTTTGTATAAATGTTTAATATATACATTTTTTCAAAACTTTAAATATTTAGTTTTTCATCAGGGATAATATTATACATTTTAATCAAAGGAAAGGGGGCTCATGAGCCTGAAATATGAGAAATATTTGACATTTAGGCCAAATATGTTAATGAGTTTGTGATTAATTAATCAAAATAAAAAGTGCTCATGAGCCAGAAATATGAACAAATATTTTACATAAATATAATTATTTATTAATAAAGTTGTCGTGAGAAATTAATTTAATTAATACGCTCATTTTTAATTAACTATAATAGTTATAGTAGTTTAAAAAAAAAAAAAAAAAACGGGTTTCCCTTTATCTCCGTTCCAGTGCTTTTTCTGCGGCACATTACATTTCGTCCGCCAACGTGATTCATTTAATTGGACACTTTCACTCAAAGCTTTCCTCGGACTGCTTATTGGATGAACCGCTAGAATGAAAATATTCACCGCTCATAGGCCTGGGCCAAAATGGGTGGGCCCGAACCCACCCGGGCTCAATGGTAGCGCAGTGGCTGGTTCTCTCTCAGCACGTCTGAGAGAGCGGGGCTCGCGCACTTGCAATTTGAACCTATACATTCTATGGATTGAGCGCTGCTCCCTTAGCACAAATGGCGTCATTCATATGTAACGGAAATAACGGACATTATTGGTCGTACAGTAAATGTAATACATTTACAATGTAGCTTTGAGATACATTTACTAGAAAAAACTGTCCGTTTTCGTTATTTTTTATCTATAGGCTATATGGAAAAATATTTTAAAAACTTAAAAAAAAATTTTTTTTATTTATTTTTGATGTTAAAATAACCCTGGGGAAAAAAAAACCTGTTCCCTCAGATCGGGATTTGTTTAGGGTATAATTATTATAGGGTATTATTGTATTTTCTTTCTATATAATATTAAATTGATATTTGTAGTGTGATTATTATACATTTTAAAAGTCATTTAAATAAATTGGTTGGGTAAAAGTACTTACCTTAGGAAAATTGTCTGTCTTCTTATCCACTGCTCTTCTTCTGTCTGAATGGAGTCGGGCTATGCGTGCGCTCCGGTCACGGACACCGCTTTATAAACTCTGTTTTTTTTTCGCGGTCATTGCACGCGAGTAATAATTTAAGTCTTAACAATTAAAAAAATACATTCGCATTTTTTTGCGAATAGTTTATTTAAATTGTTTCTTTATATCATCATGCCTTGTTATATTTCCCGGAGGAGGGGGAAAATAAATAAATACAATTAAGTGATGGGGATTTGAATTTCCGAGGAAGAATCTCTAAAGTTGACATGTTTCTCATTTTTAAATGTCACAATATATCTTTCGCTAATTTGATTTAGGCCTATATCAGAAATCCGCTGTGACACAAATTTGGATTTATTTATTTGCTTTTGGAAAAAATAATAGGCTAATATAAAAGTTATATTTGCTATAATCTCCCATATGGATAGACCTAGAGTGTTATTATCATTAAAGCTAAAATGATTAGCCCACAATTTAATTAATTAAAATAATATATGTTAACTTAAAATATATTATTATATAAAACATATTAAGATATTTGCTTTTCTATATTATAGAAAATATAGTATATATTATATGATATATTTACATTACATTTACATTTATTCATTTTGCAGACGCTTTTATCCAAAGCGACTGACAGATGAGGACAGTGGAAGCAATCAAAAACAAAAAGAGCAATAAGTGCTATAACAAGTCTCAGTTAGGTTAACACAGTATACATGTTGCATGGGATTAAATAATATAATTAATAAAAAGAAAACCGATCTAATAAAAAAAAAAAGAATAGAGCAACCTAATGTTAATGATCTTTACACACACACGCGCGCACACACATACACATACAATTGCATAATAAATGAAAAGAAAATAGAATATAAAAAGATTAGAAAGGTAGTTAGATTTTTTTTTTAATAATAGAATTAGAATATTGAGTGTTAAAGTTAGAGGGTCAAATAAATATGGAAGAGATCGGTTTTAAGCCGATTCTTGTAGATGGCTAAAGATGGCATATTATTATTATTATTATTATTATTATTATTATTATTATTCTATTATTATTATTATCTATATTATATTATTCTATATATTCAATATTTAACTATACTTTTACATTTGTTAAAGCTCTAACTAAAATTTTAATTACAGCCTGCTAAAAGTAAAACTGAAATAAAATTAATGAAAGTATAAAATATATATTTAAAAAATAAAATTAAAAAAGGACAAAACTCTTTAAATTATTACCATGTTAATTAAACTTAAAACTTAAATATAAAAGCCAATTCAAAATATTTTTATGTTATTATTATTATTAATAATAATAATAATAATAATAATAATAATAATAATGAAATGCTATTAATAAATATATTAACGAATTATTATTATTATTGTTATTATTCTTTCAGCAGAAAAGCTTTTGGATCAAGGAGACATCCTTGTCCCCCATTTCAAATTAAATCCGGATTTGATTTTTCATATGTATGATAGATAAAAAAGATTAGTATTTAACTGTAAAGTATTTAATTGAAAAACAATAGACTAACGGTTGACCAATGAACAGCGTTAGAATTTTGCATAACTAATGAGCTGTCACTCTGGATTCATCCGGTCCGGCGGTTATTTCTTGAGGTGAGTCTGCTAGATTTGCTAGGCAATTATGCAATCAAACATTGTAAAAAAGAAAATAAAAGTATCGATTGTTTATAAAATGACTGCAATAAAATGATTGCACTTAATAAACCTAGTGAAGCCGGTTTACAGTGATTTTTGTTTATCAGTTAAAGGCGTCTTCAGGCAGGACGTGAAGCCACGTCTAAAATCCCCGTAACAGTTAACGTTAGTTGTTATAAATATCACTTTACATAGCCTATAGCCATACCATCAAATATGTATATGCATATCAAGGTTTCATTAAATAAACAGATAAAATAAAAAAAATATTTATTGGTAACAATTGGTAACAAAAACGCAAAGCAATATATAGTTAGTTAAGCAGTGTTTAGAACGGTTGCCAAGCAACACACAGGCTCAATGGCACTGTAAGCCAGTAATGTATAATGCGCTCTCAGAAGTATGTTTGTTGTGGATTTGAGGCTGTCCTCTTTTTAAATATAATAATTTTGAGTGTATTACTGTTATGTATGAGAATATTAACGAATTAAATTTAGCATTGCAATAAAGCAGGGCTAGCGGTGAATTAGAGACCATTACATTGACATAGTTTTTATAGTATTTATTTGACATATATTTAGTATAAACCAGGTCGTTGCTGCTGTAACTATATACTTTGACTGATATGACACAATTCTCAGTATTGATATTTAGAGTTCTCATTCATGGCTGCTTTCACTGAGTTGAGTGAGTTGGTAAACCCCCCCCCCCCCCCCCCCTAATTTGTTGCTCATAGAAAGTAAGTTTATTGACTCTAAGTGATTGCTTAATTTCTCCCTTTTTTTACTTGCCTGTAAATCTTTTGTATCTGCTCTTATGTCAGATCATTGCGCTTTCTGCTGCGGTAAGTAATCTTTTGAGCAAATTATATCAGCATTTAAAAAATATATTTTTTATTTTGCTAAGCTTTAACGTATGCATACTATGTGAAGGTGGTAGATCAGTTATTTAATATGTTTTCTTACTAGATTGTTGACCTTTTCCACTGCCTCCTCCTCCCCACTGCCAAGTGTGGCCATCAGCACCTTCATTTGAGGTAATTCATGTTTTCATATTCACCACATTATCAGTCAGATACAAACCTGCAATAGCTGAATATGTTTAGTTCCTTTCCTTGGATGTAAGCATTATAATGTGGATATTCTGATAATAGTTAGAATTTTTATTGATTTATTTATTCAAAGGTGCCATTGATGCTTTGGCTCTCTATGTAAGTAACCCTTTAAAATCACTTCATCATGTTAATCCATTAGTAATTTCTTTATAATATTTGTAATCTCTCTACTTAGCATCAAGGTTTCATTAGTATATTTACTGACACAAAAAATGTATCACTTAATTAAACTATAATTTTTTGAGCTGTCAATAATGCTCTAGTCTATTGTATTTAAAAAAAAAAAAATGTGTTTCTTCCTAGTAGTCTGGATGTCCCTCTTGTTTACTTGTAATGCAATACAAATGGTTTTGTTTTTCTGTAATTATGCTATGTCTGTAATCTTTACTAGTCAGGTCATTGCATCCTGTGATGTAAGTAATCTTTAGAACCATTTGGTACATTGACTCCTAATAGCAAATTATGTCAGGATATTTTTACAACATTTAATACTTCTTTCTTTTGCTCTGCTTTTAACATCTAAATAATATTTGTGCGTGGTAGATCACAATGACTTATTTTGTTTACTTAATAGATTGTTGTAGTCTTGCACTGTCTCCTTGCCAAGTGTTGCCATCAGCACCATTTAAAGGTAATTACTGTAATGTTTGCATATTCACATTAGCAGTCAGATACAAATCTGCAATAGCTGTCTTTCATGGCTTATTCTTTCTTTAGATTTGAGCATTATAATGAGGAGATGCTTGAGTCTCACTACATTACAATATATTTATTTTTTTATTTTTTATTCAAAGGAGATATTGATGCTTTGGCTCTCTATGTAAGTAAACTTTTAAAAATCATTAATCGTTTCTTTATGATGTTAGTAATGAGCTAAAAACAATGGTTTATTTCTGTAGTTTATGTGCTATTGCTAAAAAACAGAACAGCACATGTTGTGGTCATTACATTAAATAATGATTTAAATTATATTGATTGCTCAGGAAGTTTTCCATTCTTTCAACCCTCAGTTGTGTAAGTAATAATCTTAAGCCCCGTTCACACCAAGAATGATAACTATAAAGATAACGATATTATCTTTCGTTATCTTTATACACATCGTCTGTTTATTCTGAGTGCACGTGCGTCTTTAAATCCTCGAGCCGGTTATAGCAGGATGGATTCTGATTGGATGTCAATATTTATATCGTTCATCAGCTGGAAAAAAAATCATTCTGAAAGTGATTCCTATGATACCGTTTCTCTATGCCTTTATCGTTATAGTTGTAGTATGGACTCTGTTATTCTTTAATATTGAGAACGATTTTATAGTTATCGTGCTTGGTGTGAATGGGCCTTTAAACATTATTTTGAGTACAAGTGATATTAATAGGGCATTCTTTAATTATGCTATTGTTGTTATTTATTACTATCAAATATTTAATATAAATGAGATAAACAATTAATCCCTATTTAGGGCAGTTTATTTAGTTATTTATGTATTATGCTTACTGATTTGCATTTAATAATGTAACTGTCTTTATTTCTTTCTGTGTGTGTCTGTCCCTATCTTTCCTGTCCATATCTTTATATGCTTTACTAAACCCTTTATCTTGCTTATTTCATTTACATTAATTTTATCCTTTCATTTCCAAACTGATAACTGGCCTGCCACATCAAATGCTGCTGCACTGCTTGCTGCTTTGCTTGCTCGCACTATAAACTGCAAGATGCAAATTCAGAACTGCTTCTAACCCTTACGCAACTACGCCTAGCTTGCTTAGCATCTTTGAAAAAAAAGGCCAGAACCCTCAATTTTTGATCTACGACCATCTATGATTCTGGAAAACTTGATACACTGTTAATACTTGATACACTATTTATACTTGATACCACAAAGATTTACACCCAATCTTACAACCTGAAAAAAATCAATCTCAAACCACAGAAAAAAAAAAAAAAAAACTGATAAGAAAACTGAGCTGCATCTTCAGAAGGAGTAAGTAAATGGACCTCTTCACTGTTTTCACTGTTTGTATATTCGTCAAGGACCACTGATTTGACGACTACATCAGCTTTGACACAACGATAAGATTTGTTACATTTTATATATCAGTAAATATATTCAATAATCAGTAATTAAAAACAATATTCTTACATTTACTACATTTACTTCCCAGTGATTAAAAGTCAATATGCCAAGAAAAGGAAAGAGGAGTGAATCACAGAAACAGCGCAGAAAGCTACAGTCTTCATTGGGCACCAGTAACAGTACCAACTCTGTATCAGGTATGAGTGATGAAAACCCGTATGTGCTGTCTGTTAAAGCGTCTCACTGTCAGACCGATGTGAGGTACAGTGTGTATTCCAGAGGGCGTCAGTGTACTTGTAATTCCTTAATATTCCTAGCAGTCCATAGTGAAAGAAATGAGCTACAGAGTTTCGATTTAGATAGCATTTTACAGAAAGGTGATGCAGTCTACACTAGTGTCAAACGAGCTCTGCAGAGCAAAGGACAATTTGTGGGTAATTTTCTAAATTTTGATGAGCTACCACAGACAATTCAGACAAACTCTCGCTGCTACAACATCCTGAAACATCCCCAGAGGTTTGGATTTCTGAGAGATACACCTGCACTAGGCAACTATGAAAATCTTGAGAATACTTTGCAGTGTCTCAGAGCTGATGTGAGTGATGCTTTGCTGTTGTGTGGATGCTCTTGCATCGCTGTATTCAGAGATCGATCAGGGAGGTTTGGTTATTTTGATTCTCACTGCAGATCAATATATGGAATGCCTGTTGAAGAAGGCACAGGCACAGCGGTATTCCTGACGTTTTATCAATTATCGGATCTTGTGGACAGACTTTTACTATTGTTTCAAGGGTGTTTCGATATGAGAGACCAGGAAGAGTTTGAGCTGCTGCCTGTATCATTCATTAGCATGATGACTGAAAGCTGTGTACGTACTGAAGTCTCATTTGAGAACAGAGCTATGTCAAATGATGAACAATGCTCATCTGCTGATGCCCCACAACAGTATTTAGAAGTCAAAGATCCAGCACAACAACTATCTGACACTGCTGTTAACAGAGCCACAGCAATTGATGAACAAGCCCACTTGACTGAAGTCTCCCTGAACTGCTGTGACCTTGAACTTAATGTGCAACCATCTGTATCGTTTGAGAAGAAAGATCTGTCAAACGATGAACAATGCTCATCTGCTGATGCCCCACAACAGTATTTAGAAGTCAAAGATCCAGTACAACAACTATCTGACACTGCTAACACAGTCACATCAACTGATGAACAAGCCCACTTGATTTATCAAGATAAAATGGAAGTTCAAACTACTGTTGTTCAAAATCAAGACAAATATAAAAATGTACCATTGAGTGAACTTTCTCATAACATACTGTCACAGGATCAATTGCCATTTTCAGCTCCAAATCACCAGAATTCACATTTCACAGTCAAGCAGACAGAAAAGCTGAACAAGTCTCAAAAGCGAAAGTCTTACTATAAAAAATGGTACAAAGAAATGGTTCAGAGGCAAGGTGATTATGACAAAAAACAGGCTGTACGTGAAGTCTATGATTATAAAACAAGTAGTGAATACAGACAAAGACATAACCAAGCCATGATGAACAACTATTGGAATAAAATTACTTATAGAGAAAAACACAAAGAAGCAATGAAAAACAACTATAAAAATAATGAAAAATACAGAGGGAATAAAAAGAGTAAAATAACATTGAATTACAAGAATGATGAAAAATACAGGGAGAGACAAAAGAATTATATCATTCAGAATTACAGAAATCGGGAACAGTTCAGGGAGAGACAAAAGAATTATATCATTCAGAATTACAAGAACAATCCTAAATATGAGAAAAAGCATAAGCAACATCTTGTTGACAGATATTTAAAAGATCCCATTTTTAGGCAAAGGCAAAAGGACCATTACACAAACCGATGCAAAAATGATCCTAATTTCTATAAAAAAAGGAAGGAAATTTTTAAACAGCATTATCACTGTGATGCTCATTTTAGGGTTCGTCAGAAAGAATATAATTTATTCAAATCTAAATGCAAAACATCTGCGCTTAAGGTACTTCAAAAAGTACATTGTGCACAAGAGATACAGTACAAATACAAAAAAATGTATTTGATGCGCTGGCAAAGAGAAACATTACAAGATAAACAGCATGACATAGTACAAGATCCAGGCATGTTAAGAGCCTTAAATGTTTTCAGAGATGTTATAAAACAGGGGCCAACTTATGTCTGCACATGCTGTGCCAGAGCACTCTTCTCCAATCAAGTGCGTAATTGTGAATTGCATAAATATAAACAAAATCCTACAGTTGCTGCACTTTGCTTGACTGGAAACTATGTTCACATCTGCTCTGACTGCCCTGATCGATGTGCCTTGGAGAACATGAAAACAGAATGGATCTGTCACAGCTGCCATACGACGCTTTTGAGAGGTCTAATGCCAGATATTGCTGTAGCTAATATGCTTCAGTTCACTCCCATTCCTTCAGAACTGTGTGATTTGAATATTCTAGAAAGACATGTCATTGCAAAGTACATTCCCTTTGCGAAAATTTTAACACTTCCTAAAGGCCAACAGAGAGCTATAAAAGGAGCTGTAATTTCTGTTGCATCTGAAGTGGAAACAACAGTAAATTGTTTACCAAGGCCCAGAAGTGAATCACAGCTTCTTACAGTGAAACTGAAAAGACGTCTGTGCTACCAAGGTCACTATCAGTTTCAGACTTTGAACATGCGTAAGGTATTGTCTGCTTTAAGAAAACTAAAGGAAATGCATTCAGAATATAAAGATATCATCATTAATGCAGCACTCTCAGAAGAAGAAATGTTCAATGAGCATGAACAGTCCGCAAATGACGTCAGTGTTCCTGATGAGGAAATGGATGTTGAGAGCAGCAGTCAAAATGAGAATACTGAAGAACAGAGCAATGAGAATCAACACAATGATTTAAGTGATGACCCTGAGAATACTGCAGAAGAGCAATCAAGAGGCCTTGCTTTGGATACATGTCTTCAGCCCCCAGATCTTGGTCAGCAGCTGTTGTCTTATGATGACGGAATATTTTGCATTGCCCCAGCATCGAAAAATAGTCCTGTTAGCATTTTCAAAGTTAAAAAACTTGAATCAATGTCTTTCCCGGTTCAATTCCCTGATGGGAAAAATACCTTTGATGAGCCTGACAGAGCAAAACATGTTTCCCCCAGCAGATACTTTAACACAAGGCTATTTTCTATTGACAATCGCTGTGCAAGAGACACAAACTACATCTTCTTCGCTCAGTTTGTCACTGAAATGCATATGGCCACATCTAGTATGTCTATCCAGCTGAGAAAAGCAAAACCCATGACCCGTGATGGACGCAGAATAAACTGTTCACTGCTGCAGGACAAACAGGAGTTAGAAAAGCTTGTGAATAATAAGGAGGCAACACGTTTCATGCAACCATTAAGAGGGACTCCAGCATACTGGGAGAAAACTATGCGTGACTTATTTGCTATGTTGAGACAACTGGGCACTCCCACATTTTTCTGTACATTTAGTGCTGCTGAGATGAGATGGCCTGAAGTGATTACTGCTATTAAAGCACAACAAGGTGAAACTGTGAACTTTGATGAATTAGACTGGTCTGAAAAATGTGAAATCCTGAGAAGCAACCCAGTCACAGCCATGCGCATGTTTGAAAAACGTGTTGAAGCCTTAATGAGGGATCTAATCATGTCACCCGCTCGGCCTATCGGTGAGGTAATTGACTTTTTTTACAGAGTAGAATTTCAGTTACGTGGGTCTCCGCACATTCACTGCTTATTTTGGGTGAAAGATGCCCCAGAATTCGAAAATGATGAAGATCAGGATGTTTGTGATTTCATTGATAAATATATATCATGCAAATTACCAGATCCAAACAAAGACCCAGAACTGCACAGAATTGTAAGTGAAGTACAGATGCACAGCCGTAATCACTCCAAATCCTGTAAAAAGAACAAGAAGCACTGCAGATTTGGATTTCCTAAACCACCCATTAACAGAACCACAATAACCCGCCCCAGACCTCCTCCTGCAGAAAATTCTGATGATGAGAATGGATCAGAGGAAAGAGATTATGCCACCGTTGCAAAAGAACAGCTACAGAAGGTGTGGGATCTACTGAATGACTCAAGTCAGAGTTTTGAAACCATTACACAGCTACTGAATCAAGCAAACTTGACTTATGAAGAGTATGAGAAACATATTGAGGCTCTGTCTACATCAAGTTTAATAGTTATGGAGAGACGACCACAGGACTGCTGGGTTAATGGGTACAATCCAATGTTATTAAGAGCTTGGAATGCAAACATGGACATACAGTTCATTCTGAACCCCTACAGCTGTATCATGTACATGCTCTCGTACATTTCAAAATCTGAACATGAGATGAGTGACTACCTGAAGAGAGTGGTAAAAGACTCAAGCCATGATAACCTGTCTGACCGGGAGTGCATGAAACAGGTCATGAATGCCTATTCAAAGAACAGAGAAGTCAGTGCTCAAGAGGCAGTCGCTCGCACATGCAGTCTGAAATTGAAATCATCATCACGTTCTGTCATTTTCATACCCACTGATGACAATGCTGTAAAGATGAGTTTACCAATGAGGTACTTACAGACCATGGATGATGACATGGAGAATGTGTGGATGACAGGATTGCCAGACAAGTACAAGGCAAGACCTAATAGGCCTGAATTTGAGAACATGTGCATGGCAGAATTTGCAAGTGAATACCGCATTGTTTATGGAGGACAGACAAAAGGTAAAAATGTTTTGCCACTTCAAAAAAATATGGGACGCATACAGAAAAGAACAAGGGGAAAGCCTGCTGTTATTAGATTTGCTCGTTTTTCACAAGAAAAACATCCAGAAAAATTCTATGGAACCCTTCTAAAACTTTACCTACCATATCGCAGAGATGAACAGCTGAAGTCCACAAGATTCACCACATATGAATCATTTTATGCATTTGCTTCGGTAAAACTACCAGGCACTGATGAACTACAGCGTGTGTTCGACATTGTGAATGAAAACCGTAAGAAATATGAAAAACATAATGAGGCTATAGAAAAAGCAATTGAGGATTTTGAACAGAATGGGCCAATTGAAGATGCATGGACTACACTGGCACCTGCTAATGAACTGATTAGATTGGAGAGCATTATGGAACGTGAACCCACTGATCCTAATGAAGTGAATGAGCAAGAAGACATTCCTGAATACACAGCATCTACCTCTGTCAGTAACACAGCTATGCCACTCATGGAATCTGCCCAGCTAAATCATGCACAGATTCGCGGAATGTATCAGAGCCTGAATCAAACACAAGCTTCCATATTTTATGCTGTGCGAGACTGGTGCAAAAGATGTGTTTCTGGTGAAAGCCCACAACCATTTCTGTATTTTTTGAATGGAGGAGCCGGAGTTGGTAAATCACACGTTATTAAATCTATTTATGCAGAAGCATCCAAAATCCTGCGTAGGCTTCCATGCATGCGAGAGCATACTGACATTTCACAGCCTACTGTTCTTTTAACCGCCTTCACAGGCACTGCAGCCTTTAATATCTCCGGTAAAACACTGCACTGTCTTTTGAAACTCCCAAGAAGCTTGAAGCCTCCTTACCAAGGCCTGGGAAACAGCTTGGATGAAATGAGGGCAGACCTTTCTAATGCACACATTTTAATTATTGATGAAATCTCAATGGTGTCAAAACAGTTGTTTGCATATGTGAACTGGAGACTGCAACAGATTAAAGGAAACCAGAAACCTTTTGGTGGATTGTCCATACTCGCTGTTGGTGATTTTTTCCAGCTGCCACCACTTGGAAGAGCAAAACCACTCTGTGTGTATGAGGACCATGTGTTGGACTTCTGGAAAGATCATTTTCAAATGATAACACTGACACAGATAATGAGGCAGAGAGATGATCTTGCATATGCTGAGCTGCTCAATCGTCTGAGGGTGAAACAGAAGCACGAAAAACTGACTGATGCAGACAAGTGCATGTTAGAAGCAGTCATAAGATCATCCCCTGAAGAGTGTCCTATTGATGCATTACACATCTATGCAACTAATAAAGAGGTAGACAGTCATAATTCTGAAGCCATATCCTCACGCTTTTCAGATATCATTAACCTCGATGCGCATGACTACAAAAAAGATCCACGAACAGGTGAGATGAAAAGGCAATCTGTTCCATTAAAAGGAGACAAACGTGATCTAATTGATACACTACAGATTGCTATTGGTGCACGTGTGATGCTTACTAGAAATATTGATGTAGAAGATGGTCTGGTTAATGGAACTTTTGGCAATGTGGCAAAAATAACAGCTCAAACTCGAGGTGGTGTTCCTGTTGTTCAATCAATTGGTCTTCATCTAGATAATCTGACTGCTGGACAGAAACATCGCAACATAGCACCTGCTGGAAATGACAATATTGTCTATATTGAGAGGTCAGAGGAACCACTAAAAAAAAAAGGAACAGTTCGAAGGCAATTCCCCATGAAACTTGCATTTGCTTGCACAATCCATAAAGTCCAAGGAATGACAACAGATTGTGCTGTTGTATCTCTGAAGCGCATATTTGAATCAGGCATGGCATATGTTGCACTCAGCAGAACAACAACACTCAGCGGACTGCACATTACTGACTTTGATGAAAAGAAAATTTTCTGTGCTCCAGAAATACATGCCTCCTTGGAGAACATGTCAAAAGCAGATTTTCAGAATATTCAACCCATCCTTCACATTGTACAAGATTCAAAAATAAATTCTGCTCTTAAAATCATTCATCATAACACAGAGGGACTGGAGTGCCATTTAGATGATTTGAAATGCCATCATGAACTTTTACTGGCTGATGTTTTGTGTCTCACCGAATCACACCTGTCAGGCTCAGCCGTTCCTGCATACCTCCAGCTGGATGGATACACCATGTACAAACGCAACAGACATGCATCCTACACAAACTACGCCCATTTGGCAAATAAGAAAGGTGGTGGAGTGGCAATTTATGTGAAGAACAACTTTCAAGTTTCTCCTCTGATGTACATACAGAATGTCACTGACCTGGAATATTTGGTTTTGAAGATAAAAGCCCCCAAACAAGCACTTCTTGCAGTGATCTACAGACCACCCAGTTATAATTTAGCAGAATTTTTGGCAAACCTGAATGCCCTCTTGACATCTCTGGAGATCATGGATTATAGGCCCATTATAGTGTGTGGAGACTTTAATGAAGATCAGCTGTCTCATCACAACAAACCTATTCTCAATCTGTTTGAAGATAAAGGATACAATCAGCTAATCAGCACCGGTACAACAGAAAACAACACTCTTTTGGATCCTGTTTTCGTAAGTGGTTCACACTCAAACGTAAGAGCAGGAGTTCTACAGACATATTACAGCTATCATGATCCTGTGTATTGTGTTTTAGAATAAATACATCACATATAAAAGCCTGCATAGATCTCTCACACTTTTGTAACTTTATTTAATGATTTCGAGAAATACAAATAGAATACAATCAAATTCAGTGTATATTACTAAACATCGCATTCTGTGTTTATTTCATGTGTGCATGTGTGTGTGAATGTGTTAAATAGGGAAGGTGTGTTTGTGTGTGTGAGAGAGAGAGAGCGAGAGAGAGAGAGTATGAGTGTGTTAGATAAAGAATGAATGGAGAGTGAATGTCCTTTCCAAGGATCGCCACCTTGACGTGGTGGAAAGGCTTGTGTGTTCCAGTGATCCCAAGCGTAAGTCATTCTGGAGCTTTTCTCTCCAGTTTGTCATGCTTAAGGGTGAGGTTCCAGACTAAGTGCGATCCAGATGGGCATAAACTAAATAAAATTATATTTTCAGCATAATTACTTGAGTTTGTCTTTCTTCTGCATACATAAACTTAGAAGAAAATTTAAAATGTTTAGTCTATTCATAACATGAATCTCAATGGTGTCAAAACAGTTGTATTGTAATAATTTGAAATGAGAGATGATGCATACATCTGTGAAGGTAAAAATATGCCTTTATAAAGGTAAATAAAATTATGCAGATTTTAGAAGTTCACTAATAACATAATATATCACAGCAATGATATTTTGTTTTATTTTTAATTTAAACACATTAAATATGACATATAGATAAATATATAGATAGATAGATAGATAGATAGATAGATAGATAGATAGATTAGAAACAGATTATAGATAGATAGATAGATAGATAGCTAGATAGATTAGAAACAGACAGATTATAGGTAGATAGAGACTAAGTGCGATCCAGATGGGCATAAACTAAATAAAATTATATTTTCAACATAATTACTTGAGTTTGTCTTTCTTCTGCATACATACACTTAGAAGAAAATTTAAAATGTTTAGTCTATTCATAACATGAATCTCAATGGTGTCAAAACAGTTGTATTGTAATAATTTGAAATGAGAGATGATGCATACATCTGTGAAGGTAAAAATATGCCTTTATAAAGGTAAATAAAATTATGCAGATTTTAGAAGTTCACTAATAACATAATATATCACAGCAATGATATTTTGTTTTATTTTTAATTTAAACACATTAAATATGACATATAGATAAATATATAGATAGATAGATAGATAGATAGATAGATAGATTAGAAACAGATTATAGATAGATAGATAGATAGCTAGATAGATTAGAAACAGACAGATTATAGGTAGATAGATAAGAAACAGACAGATGATAGATAGATAGATAGATAGATAGATAGATTAGAAACAGACAGATTATAGATAGATAGATAGATAGATAGATAGTTTAGAAACAGACAGATTATAGATAGCTAGATAGATTAGAAACAGACAGATTATAGATAGATAGATAGATAGATAGATAGATAGATTAGAAACAGACAGATTATAGATAGATAGATAGATAGATAGATAGATAGATAGATAGTTTAGAAACAGACAGATTATAGGTAGATAGATTAGAAACAGAGAGATTATAGATAGATAGATAGATTAGAAACAGACAGATTATAGATAGATAGATAGATAGATAGATAGATAGATAGTTTAGAAACAGACAGATTATAGATAGATAGATAGATTAGAAACAGACAGATTATAGATAGATAGATAGATAGATAGATATGATATGATAGATGAGTTTGAATGAGTTTGAATGGGTTAGTAATAGTACATAGAATATGTACATAGTACATAGACTATGAGTTTAATGGGCTTCAGTGTGTTTAGATTTGAATTTTTGACAGTTGGAGTTTGACGGAATGTTCAGTTGAGCAGAGGCTTTTCAATGCAAGTCTATGGGAGTTTTTATGATCTTTAATCTTCAGTTTTATGAAAAGTATAAGTCCGATCAGTCTAAAAAGATATAGCAACTAACTTCAGATCAGTCTGAAGAGCTGGGCTGAGTTTGGAGTTTGTAGAGTTAAAGCTCTAGGAGGAGTAGCAGTTGAAAATTTAGTCTCAGAAGAATAATAATAACTAGATAAAAAAGTTCGTCAAGACAAACTTTAAGTTGGCTTGAGAAAGCCTGGCCAGTTTAAAGAGTTTAAAATTAAATTTTAAGTTAAGTTAAAAAGTTTGATAATTGCTATGCAGTTGCTAGGGTACCCGGAGTGGTTGCTAAGGTGTTGCTATGCGGTTGCTAGGGTACCCGGAGTGGTTGCTAAGGTGTTGCTATGCGGTTGCTAGGGTACCTGGGATGGTTGCTAGGGTGTTGCTATGCGGTTGCTAGGGTACCCTGAGTGGTTGCTAAGGTGTTGCTATGCGGTTGCTAGGGTATCTGGGATGGTTGCTAGGGTGTTGCTATGCGGTTGCTAGGGTACCCTGAGTGGTTGCTAAGGTGTTGCTATGCGGTTGCTAGGGTATCTGGGATGGTTGCTAGGGTGTTGCTATGCGGTTGCTAGGGTACCCTGAGTGGTTGCTAAGGTGTTGCTATGCGGTTGCTAGGGTATCTGGGATGGTTGCTAGGGTGTTGCTATGCGGTTGCTAGGGTACCCTGAGTGGTTGCTAAGGTGTTGCTATGCGGTTGCTAGGGTATCTGGGATGGTTGCTAGGGTGTTGCTATGCGGTTGCTAGGGTACCCTGAGTGGTTGCTAAGGTGTTGCTATGCGGTTGCTAGGGTTTCTGGGATGGTTGCTAGGGTGTTGCTATGCAGTTGCTAGGGTTCCCTGAGTGGTTGCTAAGGTGTTGCTATGCGGTTGCTAGGGTATCTGGGATGGTTGCTAGGGTGTTGCTATGCGGTTGCTAGGGTTTTGTAATGAGGTTGCTAGGATACCCTGGGTGGTTTCTAGGTTAGTTTGGATAGTTGCTAGAGTGTTGCTATGAAGATAGATAGATAGATAGATAGATAGATAGATAGATAGATAGATAGATAGATAGATAGATAGATAAGAAACAGTCAGATTATAGATAGAAAGATAGATAGATTAGAAACAGATAGATTATAGATAGATAGATAGATATTTAGAAACAGTCAGAAGATAGATAGATAGATAGATAGATAGATAGATAGATAGATAGATAGATAGATAGATAGATTAGAAACAGACAGATTATAGATAGATAGATAGATAGATAGATAGATAGATAGATAGATAGATAGATTAGAAACAGACAGATTATAGATAGATAGATAGTTTAGAAACAGACAGATTATAGATAGATAGATAGATTAGAAACAGACAGATTATAGATAGATAGATAGATAGATAGATAGATAGATAGATAGATAGATAAATATATATGATATGATAGATGAGTTTGAATGAGTTTGAATGGGTTAGTAATAGTACATAGAATATGTACACAGTACATAGACTATGAGTTTAATGGGCTTCAGTGTGTTTAGATTTGAATTTTTGACAGTTGGAGTTTGACGGAATGTTCAGTTGAGCAGAGGCTTTTCAATGCAAGTCTATGGGAGTTTTTATGATCTTTAATCTTCAGTTTTATGAAAAGTATAAGTCTGATCAGTCTAAAAAGATATAGCAACTAACTTCAGATCAGTCTGAAGATCTGGGCTGAGTTTGGAGTTTGTAGAGTTAAAGCTCTAGGAGGAGTAGCAGTTGAAAATTTAGTCTCAGAAGAATAATAATAACTAGATAAAAAAGTTCGTCAAGACAAACTTTAAGTTGGCTTGAGAAAGCCTGGCCAGTTTAAAGAGTTTAAAATTAAATTTTAAGTTAAGTTAAAAAGTTTGATAATTGCTATGCAGTTGCTAGGGTACCCGGAGTGGTTGCTAAGGTGTTGCTATGTGGTTGCTAGGGTACCCGGAGTGGTTACTAGGGTACCTGGGATGGTTGCTAGGGTGTTGCTATGCGGTTGCTAGGGTACCCGGAGTGGTTGCTAGCGTGTTGCTATGCGGTTACTAGGGTACCTGGGATGGTTGCTAGGGTGTTGCTATGCGGTTGCTAGGGTACCTGGATGGTTGCTAGGGTGTTGCTATGCGGTTGCTAAGGTACACTGAGTGGTTGCTAAGGTGTTGCTATGCGGTTGCTAGGGTATCTGGGATGGTTGCTAGGGTGTTGCTATGCGGTTGCTAGGGTACCCTGAGTGGTTGCTAAGGTGTTGCTATGGTATCTGGGATGGTTGCTAGGGTGTTGCTATGTGGTTGCTAGGGTACCCTGAGTGGTTGCTAAGGTGTTGCTATGCGGTTGCTAGGGTATCTGGGATGGTTGCTAGGGTGTTGCTATGCGGTTGCTAGGGTACCCTGAGTGGTTGCTAGGGTGTTGCTATGCGGTTGCTAGGGTACCTGGGATGGTTGCTAGGGTGTTGCTATGCGGTTGCTAGGGTACACTGAGTGGTTGCTAAGGTGTTGCTATGCGGTTGCTATGGTATCTGGGATGGTTGCTAGGGTGTTGCTATGTGGTTGCTAGGGTACCCTGAATGGTTGCTAAGGTGTTGCTATGTGGTTGCTAGGGTACCCAGGGTGGTTGCTAAGATTTTGGTATGAGGTTGCTAGGATACCCTGGGTGGTTTCTAGGTTGGTTTGGATAGTTGCTAGAGTGTTGCTATGAAGATAGATAGATAGATAGATAGATAGATAGATAGATAGATAGATAGATAGATAGATAGATAGATAGATGAGAATAGATAGATAGAATAGAGTCAGAAGATGGATAGATAGATAGATAGATAGATAGATAGATAGATAGATAGATAGATAGATAGATAGATAGATAGATGAGTTTTAATATAGATAGATAGATGAGTTTGAAGATAGATAGATAGATAGATAGATAGATAGATAGATAGATAGATAGATAGATTGATAGATAGATATATATAGTTTGAATATAGATAGATAGATAGATAGATAGATAGATAGATAGATAGATTAGAAACAGACAGATTATAGATAGATAGATAGATAGATAGATAGATATAGTTTGAATATAGATAGATAGATAGATAGATAGATAGATAGATGAGTTTGATTATAGATAGACAGATGAGTTTGTTTATAGATAGATAGATAGATAGATAGATAGATAGATAGATAGATAGAAACAGTCAGATAGATAGATAGATAGATAGATAGATAGATAGATAGAAACAGTTAGTAGATAGAAACAGTTAGTAGATAGATAGATAGATAGATAGATAGATAGATAGCGTGAGATTATAGATAGATAGATAGATAGATAGATAGATAGATAGATAGATAGATAGATAGATAGATAGATAGATGAGTTTGATTATAGATAGACAGATGAGTTTGTTTATAGAGAGATAGATAGATAGATAGATAGATAGATAGATAGATAGATAGATAGATAGATAGATAGATAGATAGATAGATAGATAGAAACAGTCAGATAGATAGATAGATAGAAACAGTTAGTAGATAGATAGATAGATAGATAGATAGATAGATAGATAGATGAGTTTAAATGAGTTTGAATGGGTTAGTAATAGTACATAGGTTAGTCTGATTGAGTCTAATGGGCTTCAGTGTGTTTAGATTTGAATTTTTGACAGTTGGAGTTTGACGGAATGTTCAGTTGAGCAGAGGCTTTTCAATGCAAGTCTATGGGAGTTTTTATGATTTTTAATCTTCAGTTTAATGAAAAGTATAAGTCCGATCAGTCTAAAAAGATATAGCAACTAACTTCAGATCAGTCTGAAGAGCTGGGCTGAGTTTGGAGTTTGTAGAGTTAAAGCTCTAGGAGGAGTAGCAGTTGAAAATTTTAGTCTCAGAAGAATAATAATAATATTAAGTTTAAATAGAATATCAGTAAGTTGGCTTTCTCAAGCCAACTTAATAAGTTTAAATAGAATATCAGTAAGTTGGCTCTCTCAAGCCAACTTAATAAGTTTAAATAGAATATCAGTAAGTTGGCTCTCTCAAGCCAACTTAATAAAGTGTTACTTTATTGAATTACCACTGTACTGCAGGAGAACAAATATATTAATAAAAAAATACAGTCAAAACAAAAATGTAACTTATCAGACGTTTGTCTCTTGACTAAAACACAGACCGGTTTCACACTGCATGCATTTTTTGGCCTGCATGATAATAAATGAGTGCATTCACCCCAGGAGCAGGAGCTATGGTTTCGGCACGAGTCTATTTTTGCTACGCTGCTCACGCATTAAAGTAACAGCGCACTTGTGTCTGTCAAAAAAAACAAAAACAAACGATGTGTTAAAAATGCACAGGATAAGCATGTCTAGTGGTTTATAGCAAGATTTGGAGTATGTCAGAAAAATGTAAAATATGTTTAAGATATTTACTCATTTAAACTTGTTTTTAATTAATCTGTTTGGGTGAAAGTATGGATCTATATCAAAGTATTACTGAAACGACTTTGATTTGAAATTTTGATTGTTTTCTTGGTTGTGTTTGTTGTTTAACATTTACATGCAAATCCCCATGTTAACCAACTTTTAAGACTTTACAACTTTCAAGTTTATAAATTAACCAATTAATAGTTGTCTCTGTAAAGAAATATATAGCTTTGGAGCCGCAGATGTGACGCTGTACATACACTTCACGTCTGAATACTCTGGCAAGTCTGCTGCTGCAGTGACGATGTAGTTATTCCGACGCGAAGCTCAAACAGGTGCTAGCGATGTCAAAAGTATCAGCGCAAAGTCAGTACTCAAACAATTGTGATAAAAAAGCTAACAATTACAACTGAACAATTTCAGTTTTGATTACATTCAGTAATACAAAAAGAATGGTATGCATCTTATGAGACCTACGGTAATCTCCAGGTTGAGCAGAAAGGTGCTAAATCATTGTTTCCATTGTTAACAGTATCCACTATTGAAATGTTAATATTGTTATGAAATAAATTATGATCGGTGAATCCATAACCCTCCTAATTAAAAAAGACAATAAATAAATAAATAAGAAGGAGAAGACACGTACTTCTTTTCAATAATGCTAGGATTCGCGCTCACCAGGTGTGTTCGTGTACCAACATCAGCAGTGTACTCTTTGGACAGAGGAGGAAGATTACATCTAGAGGTAGAGGAGAGGGAAAGAGATTGCAGAATGAGTTTTGTTGGAAGTGATGTTTCTATGTCTATGTCACAAGAAAGCACTGTTGTTAATGTTGTTGTTTTTTAATAAAGTGAAAACTTTGATAAAAGTCCCAGGTCTTATGGTGATTCTATTGATACTCTCAGCTCCACATTAACATCTTGCCTTGAGAATGTCGGCTCTATCACAGGTTAGCACAGGCCAGCAAACAGATAATCAAGGTCTTCAGGATCATTAGAAACTTCTAAGCAGGTTGGAGAACTCTGAAAGAGACGTGGCCCTCCAGGAGAAGGAACGAAAACCCCTGTGTAAGCACTTACACCTTCCTCTAGTCTCTGGTTTACTGATCTCTCTGTGACCATTGGATCAAGCTACTCGATTTACGGAGAAAAATATGGCTGAGACAAAAGACTCTGCTATCCTGAGCAAGTATGTATCCTCTTCCTCCTCAGTGTTTCTGCTGCCATGGTCACTTAGTACAAATAAATCTTTCAACAACATTAAGTGACCACTTTTCTACACCACACACCCACAACCAACCACTGCCTGTATGCAGTCCTCTACTCTATTTTTTCCCTCTTCTTCCATGCCTTAGACCAGATTATCTCCCGTCTTCTCCAGGATATCACTCCAACACTGTTACTGGCTCTCACTCATGTCATTACATCTGTCATGACTTGCAACTTTCACTCCATATTTAAGTAGCCTTAGCTAACCCCACCACTAAAGAAATGTTGACACTTAACCCTAGTAGTCACTAAGTAGCCTCTAGACCAGTGGTTCCCAACCTTTTTCAACTCGCATCCCACACAACCAAACACATATGTTTGTGCGGCCCACTACAAAAAAATGTACTGACCCCATTATTAAGTTAATAATTTAGTACTCAGAAGCTAGATTGTTAACTGTTTTGGCCCACACATATATGCTAAATGCATTCAAGATGAATTTGAAACACATTTCCAAAAGAAAACCAATTGAAGCTTTATCAAAAAGTCGTAACGTATCTAGAACAGACATAAGTCAAAATAATCACTATAGTAAAGGTGTAACAAAATTTATAGACTTATGGCAAAATATAAATATAAATAAATAAATCCTGTGTCCAGGGATTTTTTTTTGCCATGCATTGTTCATAGAGCTCATTAATTGTAGTGGTGCCTCAGGTGTTGAAATAGGTGCTATAAAGCGATTTAGAAATCGCGCACGCTCAAATCGTTATTTTAAGGCGATTTCGATTAATCACACAGCCATAGAATGGACTGGACATTAACAGAAAAAAAAATTGGACTGGACATTAACAGAAAAAAAAAATTGGACTGGCACTGCTCAGCAAAACTTGAATAGATGCAGGCCGAGCTCGGCAGCTGGTAGACAGTCAGCAGAGCAAGCAGTCAGGAAGGAACATGCTGAAAGCCATTTATGCATGTTTAAATTTGTTGTTCTGTAGCATATGCAGCAAAAATATCTAAGATAAATTGGTGGTTTATTCTTAAACCAATCAGCAAGCTCAAATAGTGGAAGCATAGTAATAGTTTAGTATTTATTTTTTGTTATTTAATTATATATGTGAAATTATGTTATGTTATGACTTAGACATTTTTACATATATAAACAATATTATTATTTATTCTAAAAGTAATTGGAGGCCAACCTGCAATACCACCGCGCCCCACAGGTTGAAAACCACTGCTCTACACAGTCTCTTCCATTTTCTCTCAAAATTCCTAGGTACTCAGTCAGTTCTTTTGGTTTTTTTTACAGGACAAGCTACTCTAACAAACACTCTGGCTTCAATAATGACATTCCATTGAGACCAGTCTGGTTTTCAATAAAGCTCTACGGCTCAATAGAGAACCAGATAATCGGTTCTCGTTGTTTTGTTGCTTTGAATACAGTAAATAACCAGATACTTTTGTCCACCTATTCTGACCCGGGCATTCACTGTTCTCAACCTTATCTCACAGGCAGATCCTTCATGGTTTTCTGGAGAGGAGGGGTGTCTGAGCTAATCACTGGGGTGCCTCAAGGTTCAGTGCTTGGTCGTCTTCTTTTCTTGATATAAACAACCTCACTACGCTTGATCAAAAAGGCACATGTCTTTTCCTATAACTGTGGACCTGTTGTTTGAATATGACCCCACTGTCTCAGCTTGTATCTATGCTTACCCTTCAGTCATTTCAACTTGGATAGAGGAAAGTCACATCCAGCTCAACCTTGTGATCCCGGAGCACAGAAAATCACAGCAAGCAAGTTAGTCGACCACCATATCACAGTTTAACTTGATTCATCAACACTAACACCATCAGGACAAAGAACCTGGTGGTAGTGTTTGATAATTAGTATACTACCCACATCTCAACAAAAGCCTGATCATGCAGATTAATGCTTGTCTTTTGTGTGATGTGCATCTTTTCAGTAAAGCCGGTTCTGTGACTAGTAGTAAATCTCCAGCATGCTTTCAGAACAGAGCAGCATTTATTACACAGAGTCGATTTCATTGATATGATACGCAAAAAGTGCGTTCATAATCATATGATTAAATTATAATAAGACGAACTCAGACCATAAATTGTCGTAGTCGTGTGTTTATTAGTCACAATGAATAAATGAAAGCAGTTAAATCTTCAGTTTATTCGGAAACCGCTATGGGCATTTCGTGGGTTTCTTGCGTGGTGTTTTTAAAATTTCAGCACGGTTTAAAGTTTACTACTGGTCACAGAACCATGCATTACTGAAAAAACGCTGCTTCTGCCTAAACGTGATTTATTACCTTTGTGATTTGATTTTGTTTAATCATGCAGCCCTACTTTATAATATCAGGAAAACCAAGACAGTTCCTAGTCTAAACACTAGCTCTACTGGCCAGCCTTCTAGTCAGCACATATAGGTCTCTGCAGATGATGCAGAGCTTGGCAGGACATCTTCTTTTCAAACAATCCATTTTTCACTGACTTCCTGTAGCTGCCTACTTTAAATTCAAGGATTTGATGCTAGCTTTGAGGACTACAACTGGAGCCTCCTACCTCAATCTTCCCTTCTGCAATTTACAGTCAGTGAATGGAGGGGCACAAAACATTCCTTCACAATGAGGCACCTTCACTTAAATGTAGTGGAACTTCCTGCCTGCCTTCATGCAATTAGCTGAGACTGTTACTAATTTCAAGAAAGTTGAAGACATACCATAGCATGTTTCTAAACCACATCCATAAACAAACTCTTTCTGCATTTAAACTCTGTTTTAACATGCGTACTCGTGTTTCTATTCAAACACGACATTATGTGCTCCAAATATTGTTGGATAGAAGCATTTTCTTAATTCTGTATGATTTTTGATATGATATGACACTTAAACAAATCTCACCTCATGATAAAGTCAGCTTGGTCAATTTCTTTTCCACAGCAACTGTGTTTCAGGACCCCTCCATTGCCCACAACTGAACACTTCTTCAGAGGAAGGTGCAATGGTGTATCCTAGCAACACAAAAACAGTGGGAGTTATACAAATGGGTCGAAACAATAAAGAGTCTAACACACACAAACACTCCATTTCCATTTGTTTCTGAAATTCATTTGTAATCATTTGTTTCCACATGAATACATATTTAAATCAAGGTTACTTCAATATTCGTTCACTTCAAAGAGTGGTAAACAGAGTCGATGAAAAGACCCTTTGTAAGACCCCCTGGCAATTAATTTGCATTACAGGCCACCGATTTCATGTCATCTCACACTACATAACTAAACACTCATCAGACATTTTCCTTCTACAGGAGTTAGAGATTCAAATAAAGAAAAACCTAGAAATCTAAATCAGATTACTAGCTTGTTGTTTTTTAAATATGTTGTGCTTCTTTTGGGTGGTGAGCACAGAGTTGATACACTGTTGCTAAGCTGCAGTGAGCGGTTATTAGTGTATTGCTAAGTGGTTGCAAAGGTTTTCTGGGAGGTTTCTATTGTATGACAAGGATGTTTTTTTTTTTTTTTTTTACTGGTCCAGGACAGAAGGGCTTAACTATAGTCTGTATCACATTCTGATCCCTACATATATGGCTTGGGTCTAATGATTATATCAGTAAATCAACTGACTTGGGACATACATGATACATACCATGTATGACACATTATCTCCCAGATAATCTCAAACTGGTATCTATGTCACGCATCTATTTTCAGTTACAGTTACTTTCTCTATTAGAAAATTCGTTTTCTATGACTTTGAGGTCCAATGGTAAAGTGCCTTTGCAGTCCGGTCCATGATCTGCTTTTGAAGGAATATCATACTATTGTGCTGCAGCACACATTCTATCAGCTGCAGTTCTGGCGCAGCGGAATTAATATACATTAACATCAGTTTTAACTCAGCGGTAGAGTTACTCTAACGGGACACTGCACTTATTCACAAAAGTATTTTTCTTTTTTTTCTGACATGCTGTTTTTCTAAACACACTCAAAGCGTACACACGAAAACTGTGCCTGATTACTGAACTAAGTTATGTTTTAAGTGTTAAGTGTTAATACTGTCAAAACACATAAGGTTTATGTATTGCCTCAGTTGATTATGTCTAAAGTCAAAGCAAACAACTGAAAAAAAAAAAAACTGATGCCTGCCTGTATTTGAGATGCATGCAGGTCTTAAAGGGACAGTAGGCTACATGCTGCTGACTGTAATTAGAGGGATAGTTTACCCTAAAATAAATTTTTTGTCATTGTTTATTCACTCACATGTTGTCCCAAACCTATATTAACTTATTTCTTGTGCTGCGCACAAAATAAGATATTTGGAAGAATCTGGATAACCAAACTCTTCCATTCTGGTCCACAATTGGGGGAAAAAAACTATGAAAGACCATGAACCAGCAACTGTTTGGTTTCCACTTTCTTTCAAAATAGAGTTTTTGTTTAGCAGAAGAAGGAAACTCATTTAGGTTTAAAAACAACTTTGTGTGGGTACATGAAGGTATAAAAACAAAACACAATGTATTTACATTTTTGGGTGAATTATTCCTATAAAATGTTAGATTAAAATTAAATTACAAATTTAATTTATGCATTTAGCAGATGCTTTTATCCAAAGCGACATTCAGTGCATTCAAGCTATCAATTTTTACCTATCATGTGTTCCCAGGGAATTGAACCCACAACCTTCTACTTAATAACGCAATGCTCTAGCAATTGAGCTACAGGAACACTAAATTAATACACCAAAGCACCAAACACAAAGAGAGAAAGGGTAAGTTGTGGTTAAAGAGTCTGACTCCTAACCCTAGGGTTGTGGGTTTGAGTCTGAATACCACTGCAATACCACAACTTCAAGGCACTGAACCCCCAACTGCTCCCCAGGCGCCGCACCATAAAAGGCTGCCCACTGCTCCGAGTGTGTGTTCACATTGTGACTTTGGCCTCAATATCCGCCATACTTTGCAGCCCTAAAGTGTTTAAAAGATATTTGTTTAATTATTTTTAATAAAATGTTTTTTTTCCCCCAAGTTTGCTGCATGATATTGCTACACATATTCAACATCTACTGTATTAATGTATATATCCACAAAAGATCCATTCATGTCTAAATCTCCTATAAAATTATTAATTGATCCCTTTTATTGAAAAAAAAAGACATTTTGTCCATAGTAACATGGCCTGCGTAACCCATAGGTCTTATTGAATTAATGTTCTAAATCGCAGTGTAACTACATTAGAGTGAGGCTGATGTGTTTGTGACTGTGTGTGGGATTATGTTTGTGTGTGTGGGATTCATTGTGCATCAATAATGAGCGTGGGCTCTGAGGATATGTAGGAGGAACATTGTAACTGAAAGGCAGAATGGTGCCCAGTACAGGACAATCAGAGCCCATGCGGGTGTCTCTTCCCATGCTTGTTTATTTTTAGAAGGCAGAGTGCTGAGCTGAGCTTCGAGAAGTGTGGGGGTGAAAAAAAAAAAGGATCAACTGCTTTGCTTTCAAACAAATACACATTCATAATTATGTTTTATAGCAAAACCATTCCAGACAGTTATCTGTAATTTCATGTAACTGCTGAAGATATGAAGGTCTTCACATATGAAAAATATGCAATTAAGATTTAAAACACCATAAGTGTGGTATTACCTTACTAATCGATTGAACTTTAATTTTTTTTTTTTATAACTAAATGGACAACAAAATACATAATTATTTAATACTGTAATACTGAAAGAAACCAACAATATTTGCTCTCTCATGATTCTGTGTAAAAATCACTGTTTGGTTATGCTGAATTTATGGTTAACCATACTTGTGTTTACATGTTGAGCATATAATCTTGATTTAATGGGAATTTGGAACAGTTTACACAATTCTGTCATGCATTAAAAATTTTATCAGAAAGTACATAGAGGTGATGATGGAAACTAAGTGTGTGTAGAATGTTAGTATATAATGTATGACATAAGAAATGCGTGACAGCAAACATGAATTAATGATAAAATACAGTGATACTGAGAAAGTCAACACAAAGAAGTATTACCTGTTTAACATTAGTTTTACTATTTTGGGTCTTATGCTGTTTCACAAGAATCTCCAGTCACCCCTACAAGACCTATATCCCCTTCTATTTTCAATATACATGTTGCCCCTTGGTAATATTATTAGAAAATACGGAATTAGCTTCCACTGTTATGCTGATGATACTCAGCTATATATCTCAACGAGACCAGATGAAACTTCCCAATTATCTAAGCTAACAGAGTGTGTTAAAAATGTAAAAGATTGGATGACCAATAATTTTCTCCAATTAAATTCGGATAAGACAGAGATATTAATTATTGGACCAAAAAACTGTACACAGAATCTTGTAGATTACAATCTGCAACTAGACGGATGTACTGTTACTTCCTCTACAGTCAGAAATCTGGGTGTTATATTAGACAGCAATTTGTCTTTTGAAAATCATATTTCCAATGTTACAAAAACTGCATTCTTCCATCTTAGAAACATTGCCAATCTACGAAACATGTTATCTGTTTCTGATGCAGAAAAGCTAGTTCATGCATTTATGACCTCTAGACTGGACTATTGTAATGCTCTTCTAGGTGGTTGTCCTGCTTCGTCAATAAACAAGCTACAGGTAGTCCAAAATGCAGCAGCTAGAGTCCTTACCAGGTCAAGAAAAATTTTACAGTCTCTGCACTGGCTACCTATTAAGTTCTGTATCAGTTACAAATGATCATTACTTACCTATAAGGTCCTAAATGGTTTAGCTCCTGCGTACCTAACTAGCCTTCTACCACGTTACAACCCATCACACACTCTAAGGTCACAAAACGCTAGACTTTTCGTAGTTCCTAGGATAGCAAAGTCCACTAAAGGAGGTAGAGCTTTCTCACATTTGGCTCCCAAACTCTGGAATAGCCTTCCTGATAATGTTCGGGGTTCAGACACACTCTCTCTGTTTAAATCTAGATTAAAAACGCATCTCTTTCACCAAGTATACGAATAATGTATCTTTTAAATTGTGAGTGTAGTTGCATCTGATCAAATGCGCATTCTTATTCTTAAGCGTGGGTTAAACAAATTAATTTTACTTTGTTGGATCAGCAGCTATGCTAATGATGTCTCTATTTTGTTTCTATATTTTGCCGTAACTAGGATTTACACAAACTCCAGTCTGGATCCAGAACACCTGGGAAGAGAGGATGCTGACCCTCAGTAAACCTCAGATGACGCTAACCCTGAATCAACAAACAGAACTATCAAATATTGCTACAAGTGTGACTGCATAATATAATAATTATTAATTATTAATAATATTAATAATGTTCATCGTCTGGCTGACTACGTCTTGTATTAATTTTTCCAAAAATCCTGTCATACGTGCACAAACTGACAGTCTCCACTTGTAAGCTATTACTAAATATTGTAGAAACATAAGTTGCTTTGTAACGGTTTGCATTGTAAAAAGCGCTATACAAATAAACTTGAATTGAATTTAATATATTGTATAAAGCTGTAGCAGCCAAATCTAATCATATTTTTTGACTTTTATGAAAGACAATACCTGAACAAATAATGGGTAGGTTTCATTGTTGACTCTGTGATAATGGTAGATCTCCCCATCGTACCACAACACTTTGCCTATTGGCGAATTCTCCTTAGTAACTGCAAACATCCTCTTTGGGTCACAGCATTCTGTCAGCAGCTTCCTGCAAAAAAGCAGAAGCAAATGCTTTTGAAAATGGCTTTTCTTAATTGTCTGGGAACAAACAAACAAATATAAGAACAAATATCTGCCAATGATTTCAGAAAAAAAAAAAAATTCAAAGGGAAAATTATTATTATTTTTTTGATTCCACTGATATTTGTCCTTGTTTTAAGCATAAACTCACTTCATTTTGAAACATTTCAAAGGAAACAATATGTAATACCTTCATTTTGGCATCTTTTGTAGGCCTATGTATCTTGACTAAAGACATTTATAACTGGAAAACAATACAAAAAACACTGAGTGAGAGACTATTACTATTACCTTTTATGTTTAATATTATTATTACTTTTCTGCTGCGACTGAATACCTTTTGAAGGTCTTAATTTAAGGAAATGTGAACTTTTTAAAGATCTTCATAAGTTTTTAGGATTTTGATCAACAGATTTATTTCTAATTTAATTAAGTTTATGCTGATTATAGAACGTTAATAATTTATGCAACAGTTGCCGCGGCATATTTCTAACAGTACTACTAACAGTCATCAAATCTATTAACAGAATCAGCCTCTTTGCGACATTGCAAATGCCAGCCTTTCCGGGAGTTCAGAGCGGGGACAGATTCAAAGACGACGACCTCTCTGCGCATGTGCGTTCTCTTAATCGGTTTTTGTGGGGAGATGTCTGCACTCTGCAATGCTCGTATGTCAGCATGATGAGAGACAGACAACATGGACGAGACACTATTGCAGCCGCTACATTTACTTAATTACAGTTTGACAAAGAGCCTCCTGAGACTAAAATGGCATTCCAAACCGCATCACAGTACCAATTCATTTGGGATATGTGGCATTGCACATCACAGATACGCTAACAATTAATTCATATTTGAATGCTCGAATCTAAAATCACTGAAACAGGCTACCTGTACAGATCTACCCCGGTTTGGTTTCTGGTCCAGGTTTGTCCCTGCCGAAGAACCTCATCCACCATTTCTTTATCGCTGGGGATCCTGTAAACTGGGAAGATGTAGAGCCACAACAACGCCAACACACCCAGAGTGGCCCATACATAGTTGCTCCGCCGACATCTCAAAAACACCATTCCGCCGATCTGATCAGACAAATGCCTAACTTAGTTCAAAAACACGTGCTCACTGTTGACCTGGTTATTTTGGTGCCGCTTGCCACTAGGAGCAAAAAGCCGCTGGAAAACCGTTATCCTGCTATTCCCATTATGCGGCGTGAAAGAGGCCAGCAGCTGGTGCACCAGTGTCAGATTTTCATTTATGCATCAAATTCCCCGTCATTCCCCTCACTGCTGCTTTGCTGTTGGATGCGCTCACAATCACGGTCTAGTTATTCTGGGTTGTGGCGGATGCGATCAACTTCATCTGTTCCGTCTGGGCCAGCAGGAATCGCAATCTCACGGGTTTTTATATGGGATCCAGATATCTCCTACCCCCATCACCTCTATTGCAAACCGTCTTTAACTCTCCAACAACTCTGATCTCTGGACTATCCGGCTTCATGTCGCCTTTAAGACTACATCACGACCCATTTCTGTGTCCTGCTCTGCAAATTAATTTGTAAGGGCTCCCCCTCCTAATCTTGCCGTCTCGGATGTAATCCTCCGAATAAGTGAGAGACAAAGCTCAGTTTGCAAGTGCTTTAGCACGCATCCTTGCTCTTATTATTTGTTACGGTGCTGCCCCCTATTGCTGTGTGCACAGTGTGTTGCCTCCTAATGGTTTGTGAAACAGTAGGGTAGACTGACACGTTCTGCTTTTTTCATCGCTACACAAAAACTAGACTGACACTTTCTGCTTTTTTCATCGCTACACGAAAACTAGATGCTGAAATGTGAAAAGTGATTTTTTTTCACGTTATATTTATTTTGCTTACGTACTTAAATATCATAAATTGATAATAGCCATGAGTATAGTTTAGTCTATATTTTTCACAATAAGCTCATAACCATAAGGTGTTCATTTTTGTAACTGTAGCCCTAAAGCTGGCTAACAATTTATTGCAAATGTAATAAATTACATTTGTGGAGTTGTAAAAATAAATACAAAAATACAAAAAAAAATATTTATTTATTCACTTTATTTAATTCAGATTCAGTTAAACAAAATGGCACTGGAAAATATACGGGAAACGAATGTAAACAGTAAACTCAAAGTAAAAAGACAAAGTCCACTCACTGACTACATTGTCTAAAACAAACACACTGGACACACATTTCCCGATCAAAGAGAACGCTAATATGCATGTGTGGAGGAAAAATCAGGGAATGGGGTTATTTAAGGTGTTTCAATTGTACACATGTCCCAAATGTACTCGGTCTACCCTACGCAGTACGCATAACCAGACATGTTTTGATGAGTGCAAAAGTGTCTTTTTCACATCTTCTATAGTCTATGCCTGATATATATTAATATATTAGGCTACTACATTTGAGTCATTCTACAGTTTAGGATAAGACAGGGTAAAATGAAGATTACCCCAGAATCATCATCATCATCATTATCATTATTATTATTATTATTATTATTATTATTATTATTATTATTATTATTATTATTATTATTATTTTCCATTAACAAAATTGGCTGACCAAGGCCCCAATGGCATGTTGTGACTAGTGTTAATTATTTTTATGTAATACGTGTTGTTATTAATAGGCAAATGAATTATCTCCATTAATTCGATGTACATTTCAGACATTAAAACCTATTGGTTAATTGAGTAACATCATTAAATCTGCACTCATACAACATAGGCTATTCAATTTGTCATTGAATAATTGTGTCTTTCAGATTGTTCTCTTTCTGCTTTGTCTGTCATCAGTTATTTGATTATTCCTCTAAATTGTCCAAATAAAATGTAAATAGAATAGCTAAATAAATTGTAAATAGAATAGCTGATACAACATTTTACATCAGTGACACTTTAAAACATACAAATATTAATAGGAATCATATCAAAAGTCATTTATAAGATTATACAGGGGGACTTTATACCCAAGGTAGCGGGACAACTTATATTGTAATATTTTCCATTTTGTGTTATAGCAACAACAACAAAAAAATTAAAATGTATTTATTTATTTTCTGCAATAACACATTGGCTGATGTATCATCATTCTCATGCTAAACATCTAAATATGTTACAATTTCAAAAGTAAATCCACGTCATTCTTAATGGCCATTTTCCTTTTTCACCTACATTCAATATCAATTGATGATAATTATATTTTTCTATGACATTTTTTTTCAGAAATGGGCTAATAAAAGCATATGGTGATCTTTCTTTTGCACCCTACAATGTAAGAAAAAAACATCCTGGAAGATATATCGGTATTCTTTTCTGTTCAGGTTACGGGCATTTCCTTCAAACCTTATACAAATGCAATGCAATGCGTATTGAAAATACCAGTAAACGCAGGTGAAAATCCAATACAGAAAATTGTTTCATATTAATGCAGTTTTATTTTTACAGGATTTTCTTAGAGAGTGTGTTTCAGTTTGCTTTTGCTACTTTGTGACTTTGTCCACTGATGAAATAGTTGTATATAATAAACATATAATTTAGCCTTCTACTTGTCAGCTTTTACTAGAATTTACACAAAATGCAAATAGTACAAGTAACATGATAATATGTTAGTATAAAATATTATTGTGCACACCCTTATTCACCAGCAGAAGGAGCTCTTGCACTATAACACAACTTGCATAACACATTATAATATAGATGGTGCAAGGGTTTTAGATGATGATTTAAGTCTTTGCTAATGATCTTCCTCTCCACTGAAGATCTCCAAAACTTTATTAGACCAAATTATAATCAGTACACATACATATTCCTGTAGAATCAAGAAGATTTGTTATGTTTAATTATGTATGTTTTATTTTGTATTTAAAATATGGCACATCAAGACATGTTATACCAGGATTGATGTAAGATATCTTGATCAGCCATAATTGAAAACAAACAAATATTCCGATAAAACTTCTCATATGGCTTTGTATTGACATGTGGCTGAGTACTAAATTTTATTTTGGATGAATTCCTTTAAGGGTACAGTACTGATTGAAGAAATCATTGAAATTGAAACTTCACATTATTGGCTGCCTAATTGAGGAATACACTCTGTAACTAGGTGTTACCAGTCCTGCCCACTACTATTCTCTTCTTAAGGTTGCGCAAGAACTTTTGTGTCTAGACCAGGGATGATAAGGATTGACTAAATAATTATTTAGTAAAATTTGATTGAAATGTAACTTTCACTGATCAGACATATTGAGGAATGTCACACTCAAATGTAGAGGATTATATTTAGACACTGAAAGCCAGGCTGATGGTGTCATGGTCTTGTCATGATCCTGTCTCTATCTCTCTCTTTTTTCTCTCTCTCTCTGTCTCCCCCTGCTGGTTTCTCCCCTCCTGTCTCCCTCGCTCCACGCTTCTGTGTCACAGCTGACTTCACTTCTCATTAAGATAATTCCCCCTACACCTGGTTCTCATCTTGCCTTGTTATTTGGGCTACTTCTACCCTCTCGTTCTCGTGTTTCTTTGTCAGATTGTTACTTCCGTATGAGGCTGTGGTCTTTGGCATCTTCACTAGAAGTTGGTCTTGTCCTGTCGTGTCCTGTATAATCGTTGTTGGGTTAGTTAACTGCTATCACTGCCCGTACTTCTCTGTGCTCACCATTTGCACCCCACAGAACCTTACCTGCTGTCCAACGCTGCAGCCTCCCCGCTCTGCGAGCTCTCATCTCCGGTTCTCCCTTGAGCCCGGTCTAGCCTCCGCCTCGCCAGCCTGCTGGTCGTTCCAGCCACAGAGGTCACCTGTGTTATTTATACCCAGCCTTCGGGTCTCCCTCGGTTCTCATCGTTTGTACTCCTTGGTTGGATTTACCTGTGGCTTTCCCTTGTTTAATTAAAGACTGTCATTTTGCCCTTGCATTTGAGTCCTCTCTCTTCAATACCCATCACAGAACAATCTGACCAAAATGATGGACTCAGCGAGTGGCAGCCCGTTCCAGAGCGCCGTTGAGCATCAGGGCGCCCTCCTCGGGAAGCATGAGGAGGACATCTCCGCTACCCGACACGCCGTCGGTTCTTTGGCCGCCCAGATGTCCGAGCTGCCCAACCAGGTTCACAACCTCCGTCTCCAGCCATCCGCCTCTCATTGTCCTCCTGTTCAGACGGAGCCTCGCATAAATAATCCTCCGGCCTATTCGGGTGAGCCAACACAGTGCCGCGCTTTCCTTACTCAGTGCGAGGTGGTCTTCTCGCTCCAGCCCGTCACATATGCTAAGGAGAAGGCCAAGGTTGCTTTCGTTCTTTCACTCCTCCACGGGCGGGCTCGCGAGTGGGGAACGGCCAACTGGGAGACTGAGGCGGGGTGCATCTCAAGCTTTGAGCGGTTTAAGGGGGAGATGATCCGGGTCTTCGACCGCTCCGCCTATGGAGAGGAGGCTTCCCGTCGGCTTTCCACACTTCGGCAGGGGAGACGATCCGTGCCGGATTTCTCCATTCAGTTCCGGACCCTCGCTACCACATGCGGGTGGAACCAACCCGCTCTGACCGCTCGCTACCTGGAGGGCTTGTCTCCAGAGGTGCGGGACGAGGTCCTCGTCCGTGAGATCCCTGCCCGGCTCGACGACCTTATCGACCTGGCCATCCGTGTGGAGAGACGGTTTGATCAACGCCGTCGTGCTCATCGCCTGGAGGAGAGTCTTTTCTCGCCGCCCCGTGTCAGCCCCTCCCACTCTGAACCTGAACCCATGCAGCTGGGTGGTCTGCGTATCTCCGCTAAGGAGCGTCAGAGGAGGATTCATAACCGCCTCTGTATGTACTGTGCTAGTGCCTCTCACTGTGTGTCTTCTTGTCCGGTTAAGGCCAACGCTCGACCAGTAGGAGGAGGGTTACTGGCGAGCGCTACCTCTAAGACTATCCCTTCCACTTCCTGCACGACACTTCCAGCGCATCTCCAGTGGGCGGGGTCGTCAGCCTCCTGTGTGGCCTTGATCGATTCTGGGGCCGAGGGAAACTTTGTGGATGAGAAGTGGGCGCTCCAACAAGGTATTCCGCTCACACCGCTAAGAGACTCCACCCTTTTATTTGCCCTTGATGGCAGCGCCCTACCTAGGGTACAGAAACAGACTATCCCATTAACTCTGACCGTCTCTGGCAACCATAAAGAGACAATTTCCTTTTTTATTTTTCAGTCTCCTTTTACTCCTTTAGTACTGGGGCACCCTTGGTTAGAACTTCACAACCCACACATTGACTGGGCTAAGGGGTCTGTTTTGTCTTGGAAGTTGTCATGTCATGTTAAGTGTTTAGCCTCGGCTGTTCCCCCCGTGTCTTCTGTTTCTGTGTTGCAGGAGGAGACAGGAGATCTGACTGGGGTACCGGAGGAGTATCACGATTTGCGGGGGGTTTTCAGTCGTTCTCGAGCCATGTCTCTTCCGCCCCATCGCCCGTATGACTGCGCTATTGATCTCCGCCCGGGGACCACGCCCCCTCGGGGTAGGCTCTACTCTCTTTCCGCTCCCGAACGGGAGGCTTTAGAGAATTATTTATCTGAGTCTCTCAGCGCCGGCACAATCGTTCCTTCCTCGTCGCCTGCCGGCGCCGGATTCTTTTTTGTTAAGAAGAAAGACAGCTCTTTGCGCCCATGCATAGATTACCGGGGGCTGAACGACATCACTGTAAAGAATCGGTACCCACTGCCGCTGATGTCCTCAGCCTTTGATATCCTGCAGGGGGCAAAAGTCTTTACCAAGCTTGACCTACGTAACGCTTACCATCTCGTACGCATTCGGGAGGGGGACGAGTGGAAGACCGCCTTTAACACGCCCCTCGGCCACTTCGAGTATAAAGTCCTTCCCTTCGGATTGGTTAACGCCCCCGCTGTCTTTCAAGCTCTGATTAATGATGTTCTTCGGGATATGCTCAATTTATTCGTTTTTGTCTATCTCGATGACATTTTGATTTTTTCGCCCTCTCTCCAGATTCACGTGCAGCACGTTCGCCGCGTTCTCCAACGTTTGCTTGAGAATCGACTCTTTGTTAAGGCCGAGAAGTGCTCCTTTCATGCTTCGTCTATAACGTTCCTAGGCTCCGTTATCTCAGCAGAGGGGATCAGTATGGATCCTACCAAGGTCCAGGCCGTGCTCGATTGGCCCGTCCCTGATTCTCGTGTCTCGCTACAGCGCTTTCTCGGTTTTGCTAATTTCTATCGCCGCTTTATACGCAACTACAGCCAGGTGGCCGCGCCACTCACCGCCCTCACTTCGGTTAAGTCTCGTTTCGGTTGGTCCGGTTCTGCGCAGGAGGCGTTTGACCGGCTTAAGACCCTTTTTACGTCTGCGCCCATCCTCCTCACTCCATATAGCTCAAGACAGTTTATCGTTGAGGTCGACGCCTCCGAGGTAGGGGTGGGAGCCGTTCTTTCCCAGCGGTCAGCGTCGGATAATAAGATACACCCTTGCGCGTACTTCTCACACCGCCTCTCCCCCGCGGAACGTAATTACGATGTCGGGAATCGTGAGCTCCTCGCCATCCGCTTGGCATTGGGCGATGGTTAGTGGGTTCCTCTGTCCCTTTCACTGTTTTGACTGATCATCGCAATTTAGAATACATTCGCTCCGCCAAGAGATTGAACTCGCGTCAGGCGCGTTGGGCCCTTTTCTTTACGCGTTTTGATTTTGTCATTTCATACCATCCGGGCTCTAAGAACGGTAAGCCGGACGCGTTGTCTCGACTTTTCGATCCCTCGACCGGCCGCACCCCCCAAGAGGCGATTATTCCTCCCGGTCGGGTGGTGGGGGCTACGGTCTGGGGAATCGAGAAACAGGTTAAGCGCGCACTCTCTCACGTCGCTACTCCCCGTAACTGCCCTAGGGACAGCCTCTTTGTCCCAGTTCCCACACGATTAGCCGTTCTTCAATGGGCTCATTCCTCTAGATTAGCGGTTCATCCCGGTGTTCGAGGTACTATCGCCTTTATCCGCCAGCGTTTCTGGTGGCCCTCTTTAGAACGTGATGCGCGCCGTTTTATCGCCGCCTGCTCTGTTTATGCCCAGACCAAGGCGGGCAATTCCCCACCTGCTGGGCTTCTCCGGCCGCTACCTGTTCTCTCTCGCCCGTGGTCCCATATCGCTCTCGACTTTATCACCGGTCTCCCTCCCTCGGCCGGCAAGACGGTCATCCTGACGGTAGTCGACCGCTTTTCTAAATCGGCGCACTTCATTCCCCTTACCAAACTGCCCTCTGCTAAGGAGACGGCCCAGATTATGATTGATAATGTGTTTAAATTTCATGGGTTGCCCACCGACGTCGTGTCCGATAGGGGTCCGCAATTCGCCTCGCAGTTCTGGAGAGAATTTTGCCGTCTCATAGGTGCCACTGCTAGCCTTTCCTCGGGTTTTCACCCACAGACTAATGGCCAGGCCGAGCGAGCCAATCAGGTTGTTGCCCGCATGCTCCGCAGTCTAGCCTTTCGCAATCCCTCGTCTTGGGCCGAACAGCTTTCCTGGGCTGAGTATGCTCATAACTCCCTCCCTTCCTCGGCCTCTGGTATCTCTCCCTTTCAATGTTGCCTCGGCTATCAACCGCCCTTATTTTCTTCCCAAGAGACCGATTCTCACTGCCCGTCCGTTCAGGCCTTTATCAGCCGCTGTAAGCGAACCTGGAAGAGGGTGAGATCTGCTCTATGTCGTTCTAAGAGACTCCCGTAAATTGGCCCCCCGCTTCATCGGACCGTTCCGCATTATCAAGATCGTTAACCCTGTCGCCGTCAAACTCCGGTTGCCGCAGAATCTTCGTCGTGTTCACCCGGTGTTTCACGTCTCCTGCATTAAACCGGTCTCCCGCTCCCCCCCCCCACATCTTTCTCTGCCGTTCGTATCGAAGGGTCCCCGGTCTACACCGTCCGCAGGATCATAGATAGGCGGCGTCGGGGTCGTGGTCACCAATATTTAGTCGATTGGGAGGGGTGTGGTCCTGAGGAGAGGAGTTGGGTCTCCCCTAAGGATATCCTGGACCCCTCGCTCATTGATGATTTCCTCCGGTCTCGCCAGCATTTCCCCGCTGGAGCGCCGGGAGGCGCTCTTTGAGGAGAGGGTACTGTCATGGTCTTGTCATGATCCTGTCTCTATCTCTCTCTTTTTTTCTCTCTCTCTGTCTCCCCCTGCTGGTTTCTCCCCTCCTGTCTCCCTCGCTCCTCGCTTCTGTGTCACAGCTGACTTCACTTCTCATTAAGATAATTCCCCCTACACCTGGTTCTCATCTTGCCTTGTTATTTGGGCTACTTCTACCCTCTCGTTCTCGTGTTTCTTTGTCAGATTGTTACTTCCGTATGAGGCTGTGGTCTTTGGCATCTTCACTAGAAGTTGGTCTTGTCCTGTCGTGTCCTGTATAATCGTTGTTGGGTTAGTTAACTGCTATCACTGCCCGTACTTCTCTGTGCTCACCATTTGCACCCCACAGAACCTTACCTGCTGTCCAACGCTGCGGCCTCCCCGCTCTGCGAGCTTTTATCTCCGGTTCTCCCTTGAGCCCGGTCTAGCCTCCGCCTCGCCAGCCTGCTGGTCGTTCCAGCCACAGAGGTCACCTGTGTTATTTATACCCAGCCTTCGGGTCTCCCTCGGTTCTCATCGTTTGTACTCCTTGGTTGGATTTACCTGTGGCTTTCCCTTGTTTAATTAAAGACTGTCATTTTGCCCTTGCATTTGAGTCCTCTCTCTTCAATACCCATCACAGATGGATCATGTAAAACCTGCTGGACTGAACATCTTAAGATTGAGACAGGAATTCTTCAAATCTAAATGTTGGTGAGAATAGCAGTTGTTTAATGCTGTAGTATGAAGCCCAACAAATTTGGAAAAACAGAGTGAATAAATGACAGAATGTTTAGTTTTAGGTGAACTAACTGCTGCTGATTACTTACTAGCTTCTTTTAATTGTGTCATATATATATATATATATATATATATATATGTATATATATACACGTATATATATATGTATATGTATATATATATATATATATATATATACACGTATATATATATATATATATATATATATATATATATATATATATATATATACGTATATATATATATATATGTATATATATATATATATACGTATATATATATATGTATATATATATATATATATATATATATACATATACATACATATATATATATATATGTAAAGTATGTAAAAAATGTAAAGTTAACCCACCCACACACACAAAAAATCAAGCTGCTTCAACTAATTATTATTTAATATCTAGTTCACACTTAATTGCTCTCTTCAAAGTGTTTCCTGAATTGTTATTTTTAGTTGCCTCAACTTTTACTGAAATAGTTTTATACTCCATTCAACTTAAATGTTTTGATCGGTCAAACATTTAGAAAACTACAGCAATATTGACAATTAACATTTAACCATTTACTCCACATCTTTCATATGTTACCTAAACTAAGATTTATTATTTGGACATCATAAGAAATTGCTGTTTATTAAATTGTATACCGAGTTTAATAAAATGATTAACAGGTGTCTATCAATCACTAAAAACACACACATTACAACGGTAAGTAGCTCAAGTGGTAGAGCATTGCATTAGCAAGTCCAAGGTTGGTGGTTCGAATCCCAGGGGACACATGTTAGGGGAAAATTGTTAGCCTGAATGTAATGTAAGTCGCTTTGGATAAAAGCGTCTGCAAAATGTATGAACTTATTTATTTACAACATTTGTCATACAGTCTAAACATACAGGTTTAAAAGGATAGTTCACCAAAAAAATTAAATTGGCTTTTAATTGACTCACACTTAGGCCATCCAAGATGTAGGTGACTTTATATCTTCAGTAGGAGGATAGAAGATTTTTTGGTTAAATTTGGTAAATCATAAACTGCACGTCTGTGGCTGCTTGTAGGGGCGGACTTAGACCTAATCCCAATTCTACCCCTTAGCCCTTCCCCTTTCCCCTACCACTCCATTTCGCACTTTGACGTGAAGGGGTAGGGATGTCTTGATTCTCATTTGGTTGGAGGGGGAGGGGTAGGGATAGGTCCAGACAACCCTTCAAACCAAGATTTTTCAGGACCAAATGAAGGTGTATGAATTATCAAAAAAAGTGTGAAACAACTGAGAATATGACATATTCTAGGTTCTTCAAAGTAGCCACCTTTTGCTTTGATTACTGCTTTGCACACTCTTGGCATTCTCTTGATGAGCTTCAAGAGATAGTCACCTGAAATGGTCTTCCAATAGGCTTGAAGGATTTCCCCCAGAGATGCTTAACACTTGTTGACCCTTTTGCCTTCTGTCTGCGGTCCAGCTCAGCCCTAAACCATCTCAATTGGGTTCAGGTCCGGTGACTGTGGAGGCCAGGTCATGTGGTGCAGCACCCCATTCACTCTCCTTCTTGGTCAAATAGCCCTTGATACCTTCAGTGTGACTCTACAATTTTCATAGTCATGAAAATAAAAAAACTCTTTGAATGAGAAGGTGTGTCCAAACTTTTTGTCTGTACTGTATGATGATGTGTGTAAAGGTAAAGGTAAAGGTCCGTGAGAGTGATTTCGTGCCTCTTTGGGATGGTACCACGAGGTGTTGTTCATAGTATATGCCGGAAAGCCTGCTAAGAGATCATTACAACAGTACAGTTTGGAGAGAACAATAGCTTGGACAAGGAGTTGTCTAATCTTCCTAATGTTGTATGTAGCAAATCTGCAGGACTGGGACGTTGTGATAATGTGGTCTGTGAAGCTTAGCTGGTCATCTATCACAACTCCAAGGTTCCTGGCTGTCCTAGAAATAGAATGAGAAGTAAACTCTTTCTTGAGGGAGGAGGCCATTGAGGTTGTCCCTCCTAACAAAAGAGAATCTGGGTTCTATAGCCGGTACTTCATTGTTCTGAAGAAGGATGGAGAGTTGTGTCTTTCATGGGACTGATGTTCAGGATGCTCACTCAAACAAATTGTGTCTCAGAACAGATCCGAGAACTGATTTGCAATATTCGATCCTTCCTCATATGGCTCTCTCCATTACTCTCGAAATATGAGCCACTGAAGACGAGATGGATTAATTTACTGTCGTTTTTAAAAACAATGATGGCCAGAAGGATCATCAGAGGTTCTTCAAGACTGCTTTGACACAACTGACTGGGACATGTTTAAGCAGGCTGCCACACACAATAACTCCACTGACCTACAGGAGTACTCAGATACTGTCACTGCCTACGTCAACAAGTGTATCGATGATGTAACAATCAGAAAAACCATCAGTGTCTGGGCCAATCAGAAGCCGTGGATGACAGGGGAAGTCTACAGACTCCTGAAGATATGGAATGCTGCCTTCAGAGCTGGAGATGAGGTGGGCCTGAGAACAGCCAGGGCCAACCTGTCCCGCAACATCAGAGAGGCTAAGAGACAGCACTCCGGGAGTATAGCCCATCAATTCAGGTACAGCAGAGACATTAGGAGCCTTTGGCAGGGGATGCAGACCATAACTGACTACAAGTCCCCACCACGGACCTGTGACAGCAACATCTCTCTGCTGAACGAGCTGAACACCTTCTTCGTTCACTTTCAGCAACAAAACAGCACCACTGCACAGAAGACTCTACCTCCTCCTGGCGACCAGGAGATGACGCTGACCCCAGACACTGTGAGGAGATCCTTTAGGAGGATCAATGCACGCAAAGCTTCGGGTCCTGACAACATCTCTGGGCGTGAAATGAGAGACTGTGCAGCAAAACGCACTTATGTCTTTACAGACATTTTCAGCATCACACTTAGTCAGGCAGTTGTTCCCACATGTTTCAAAACTACCACCATCATTCCAGTTTTGAAGAAGCCATCTCCATCCTGCTTCAGTGACTACTATCCTGCTGCAGTTACCCCCATCCTCATGAAGTGCTTTGAATGGCTAGTCATGCACCAAGTTAAGTCTGCCCCCCCCCTAACTGGACCCCTTCAAGTTTGCATATCGGTCCAACCGATCGACCCATGATGCCATCGCCACTGCCGTCCACTCAGCACTCACACATCTGGACAAAAAGGACTCATACATCAGAATGCTGTTCATAGACTTTCATTCAACACAATCATCCCTCAGCAGCTCATTTACAAACTGATTCAGCTGGGGCTCAACACTTCGCTGTTCAACTGGCTGTTGGACTCTCTGACTGCAAGACCTCAGGCAGTATGGGTCAGCAACAACACATCCAGCACCATCACACTGAACACTAGGGGCCCCCAAGGATGTGTGCTGCTCCCTCCTCTTCACTCTACTGACCCACGACTGCACACCATCACACAGCCCCAACATCTTCATTAAGTTTGTGGATGACATGACTGTGGTGGGTCTCATTAGTAACAAAGAGGAGACAAACTACAGGAGCGAGGTGAGCCGCCTGGCAAGATGGTGCAGTGACAACAATCTCTCTCTGAACGTGGAGAAGACGAAGGAGATTGTTGTTGACTTCAGGAGAGCACACACTCAGCACGTTCCTTTGACCATCAATGGTGCGACTGTGGAGAGAGTGAGCAGCACCAAGTTCCTGGGTGTGTACATCACAGAGGACCTCTCCTATACTGAAAACACAGCAGCACTCGCCAAGAAATCACAGGAGCGTCTTTACTTCCTCCACAAACTGATAAGAACCAGAGCCCCGCCCCCCATCATGTACACCTTCTACAGAGGCACCATCGAGAGGATCCTGATGAGCTGCATCACTGTGTGGTATGGCGCCTGCAACGGGTCCTGCCGAAAGACTCTGCAACACATAGTGAGAGCAGCTGAGAAGATCAGTGCTGTCTCTCTCCCCTCCCTCCAGGACATTTACAGAACCCGTCTCGCTTACAAAGACCTCTGCATTGCAGGTGACCCCACCCACCCATCACACAGCTTCTGAAGGACAGCTTCATCCTTCAGGCTGTCAGGAAGCTGAACTCACTCCCGAACTTGCCCCCCCCCTCCCTCTGCTGCCCCAGGCACCACTGAACTATGAACAAGATCCCACATCCCCAGGTCCTTTTATCTGCACTGTTTGTTCACTTCACAGATTTGCACTCTATCTGTCATGTGCCTTGCGCTGCTTTATTTAACTTTTATTTAACTTTTTTTAACCACTTTCTATTCCATCATGAGTACTTCAACAGTCAAGGATAATCAGAAAAAAGTGATTGAGCAATCACCAAAAAAGAAAAAAATTATAAGTTTCCATCATCACCAAAGAGGATCTCAACAGCCCAATTGCTAATGTTATCAAGCTAGCACTTAAAGAGCAGCAAAGAACTTTGGACTTGGTTGTGGCCTCAACAGTACGAGATGCGATAGACTCTTTAGTGACCCCGGGTTTGCATGACCCACATAATCACTCACAATAAAATATTTGTTATTTAGGTTAAGCATCAACATTCACAAACCACTGTTATTTTTAACAGGAAAGCAAGCATGGGCTAATGCATATATAATTTGGCATGGCAGAATGCGAGCAGCGTATCCTTTATCACTAAATGCTGACATCTCCGTTAATCACAATCTCATAAAGCTCTGCTATAGCACAATAAATATATGCACAATTAATCTTTCACAATGTCTACACTTCAAATATTCCACTGCTCCGGGTGTGTGTTCACAGTGTGTGTGTGTGTGTATTCACTGCTCTGTTTGTGTGCACAAATTCTGAGTATGGGTCACCATACTTGGCTGAATGTCACTTCACTATTAAGTAGATACTAACTTAATCCCCTATGATTGGCCATTGCGTTCCAGAAATCAACAGCCATGTCTGTGATTGGCTACATTGTGTAACCCTTTAAACACTTGTTATAAATAGAAACTATGCCTAGCTTGTGCATGTCAATCATTTTAATGTAAATATTAGTTGTTATTTTTGCTTTTGTGCAACAGATTGTCACACTGTCTAGTCTCTGTTTCCCTGGGTGTCCACTAGTGGGCTCACTTCTTCTCGTCTTCCGAGATTCACCCTAACCTCTCGTCTTCCGAGTTCCCTTTCCTGTTCCCTCCTTTGTTTATTTGTTTGTTTATTTTTGACTGTCTGTTTGGCTTTGACCTTGGCTTGTTCGATCCCGATTTGGATTACCCTGTACAATAAAATACCTGCAATTGGATCTACTCTCTCCTGTGTCTCCCTAGTATACGAATCATCACAGAAGGACTCCATCAAAAAGAGATCCAGCGGTATGTCTATTCATATTTCCTCCCCAGTCACCGAGCGGGTGAGGAATGGTTTCAAGGGTACTGGCCTGCTCATGTTTTGTGGGACCAGGGGAGGTTGCTCAGGAGTGATTGGTCGAGAGGAGGTCCAGCATCACTCTCCAATATGGCCCCCCCGTCGACTCTGAGTTCGGATGAGAACCGCCGTCACACCATTGTGGACGGAGAGGGGAAAGGAGGCGCAAGTCTGCTGAGCCAGCGCCACTGCACAATATGGCCGCCAGTCCAGTGCCGCTGCGCAGAATGTCCGCCGACCCAACACCATTGCACAGGATGGCCATCAACCCAGCACCACGAGGCAAGATGGAAGCCAGCACAACACCACAGCACAAGATGGCCACCAGCTCACTGCCATGAGGCAAGATGGACGCCAGCCCAGAGCCACTGCGCAGAATGGCTGCTGGCCCAGCACCACTGCCCATTATGGCTGCAGGTCCAGCGACACGTCACGTCTGCTGAACCAGCACCACAGTACAAGATGGCCACCAACCCAGCACCACTGCACAAGATGGCCGCCAGCCTGGAGCCACTGCAGAGGATGGCAGCTACAGTGGGCTTTCCTGAGTTGAGTCAGGTTCCGGTTGACCTTCCAGAGTCGAATCATATTCCCGTGACCCTCCAGAGTTGAGTCAGGTTTCCGTTGACCCTCTAGAGTTGAGTCAGGTTCCTGTTGACCATCCAGAGTCAAGTCATATTCCAGTTGATCCTCCAGAATCAAGTCAGATTCCTGTTGACCTTCTAGAGTCGAATCAGGTGCCTGTTGACTTTCCAGAATTGAGTCAGGTTCCGGTTGACCCTCCAGAGATGAGTCAGGTGCTCGTGGACCCTCCAGAATCGAGTCAGGTGCTCATGGACCCTCCAGAGTCAGGGTTAGTCACCGTTGACCTTCCAGAGTCAGGGTTAATCACCATCGACTTTCCACAGTCAGGGTTAGTCACCGTTGACCTTCCAGAGTCAGGGCTAGTTCCTGTTGACCTTCCAGAGTCGAGTCAGGTACCCGTTGAATTTCCAAAGTTGAGTCAGATTCCGGTTGACCCTCCAGAGTTGAGTCAGATGCTCGTGGACCCTCCAGAGTCGAGTCGGGTGCTCGGGAACCCTCCAGAGTCAGGGTTAGTCACCATTGACCTTCCAGAGTCAGGGTTAGTCACTTTTGACCTTCCGGAATCAGGGCTAGTCACCGTTGACCTTCCAGAGTCAGGACTAGTCACCATTGACCTTCCAGAGTCAGGGCTAGTTACCGTGGACTTTCCAGAGTCAAGGTTAGTCAGTGTTGACCTTCCAGAGTTAAGCAAAGTCACTGGTGATCTTCAAGGACAGAGCCAAATCACTGGTGATCCTCAAGGACAGAGCCAAATCACTGGTGATCCTCAAGGACAGAGCCAAGTCACTAGTGATCTTCAAGGACAGAGTCAAGTCACTGGTGATCTTCAAGGACAGAGTCAAGTCACTGGTGATCTTCAAGGACAGAGTCAAGTCACCGGGGTTCTTCATGAGAGAATTCAAGTCACCAGTGATTTTCATGAACAAAGGCAATATCTATCAGAGCCTCTCCACCGTTCCACGTCCCTGCTGAACTACCAGAGTCTCGTCACGCCTCAGTCGAACTCTCTGAACACCCAACTGATCCTGTTGTGGCCACGGAGGCTACCCTTAACATGTTCATGTTCTATGTTTCAGACTTGCCCAACCAGACTTGTCCTCCTGTTTGCCCGACCACACGGTTGTGGTGGTCTTCTGCTCCGCCCTTGGGGGCGTCTGGTTCGGCCGCACGGTTGTGGTGGTCTTCTGCTCCACCCTGGGGGACTCCGGTCTCGACCACACGGATGTGGTGGTCTTCTGCTCCGCCCTGGGGGCATCCGTCCCGACCACACGGTTGTGGTGGTCTTCTGCTCCGCCCTGGGGGGCATCCGTCCTGACCACACGGTTATGGTGGTCTTCTGCTCCGCCCTGGTGGGCGTCACATGATGTCCTTCTTGGTGTTTATTTTTTGTTGTTCTTCTGTCTGTGTCTTTCTTTCTGTTTCCTCCTATGGACCTGGCCCTCCGTCTCTCCTCCTGATCCTCCGCCGGTCCACCTTCCTCCTGGGTTTCTGGTCTGTGTCTTTCGTTCTGTTTTCCTATAAGGACCTGGCCCTCCATCCCTCCCCCTGATCCTCCGCCGGTCCACCACCCTCCTGGACTCCTTGTTTTGTGTTGCACTTCTCTTGTCTCTGTTTTCCCATTTTACCTGGTCATCTCGTCTCTGTTTCCTCATTCTACCTGGTCCTCTTGTCTCTGTTTTCCCCATTCTACCTGGTCCTCTTGTCTCTGTTTTCACCAATTTACCTGGCCCTCCGTCCCTCCCCCTAGTCCTCCGCCGCTCCACCTCCCTCCTGGTCTCTTTGTGTTTTTGGTTTTCCCTTGGGTTCGGATGGAGCATCTGGCAGCTGCTCCATGGAGGAGTGGGTAATGTCACGCTGTCTAGTCTCTGTTTCCCTGGGTGTCCACTAGTGGGCTCACTTCCCCTTAGGCACTTCACCGTAGGCACTAGAATTCCTCTAGTCTGGTCCTGTCTTCACAGTAATTGCACTCCTGTTAATTGCACCAGGTGCAGTCACTTTATTGTCATTAGCCTCCCTATAAATACCAGTCTTTCCCTGTTGTTTGTATGGAGTCCTTACCCTTCGTGTTATCAGTCTTCTCGTCATCCGAGATTCTCCTTCGTCTTCTCATCTTCCGAGATTCACCCTAACCTCTCGTCTTCCGAGTTCCCTTTCCTGTTCCCTCCTTTGTTTATTTGTTTATTTTTGACTGTCTGTTTGGCTTTGACCTTGACTTGTTCAATCCCGATTTGGATTACCCTGTACAATAAAATACCTGCAATTGGATCTACTCTCTCCTGTGTCTCCCTGGTACACGAATTTATATATTTTAGGCAATTTATGTTTAGATAATTTCTATTTTGCGGGAGTCCCGCAAAACATAACTGCCCACATACCTGCCTACACTGCCAAAAGTTAGTTAAATGACCATGGTGTTGGTGTGCCTGACTGGCCAGCAAACTCACCAGACCTGAACCCCATAGAGAATTTCTTTTTAAATAATAATTATAATAACTGTACTATTAAGAATAATTTGTTGAGATTGTGTGAATTGGTGGGTTTTTGTTAAATGTGAGCCAAAATGATCACAATTAAAAGAACCAAATACTTAAACTACTTCAGTCTGTGTGCATTGAATTTATTTAATACAGAAGGTTCACAATTTGAATTGAATTACTGAAATAAATGAACTTTTCCACAACATTATAATTTATTTAGATGTACCTGTATACGCAGGATAATATCACGCTGCTGTTTTTTTTTCCTGAATTCAGTCCAGCCACGTTTGCAAGGAGAAGGAACCTCATACCAGTCCCTATCCAGCGATAGTTAAACTATGGTATAATAGTGAGCAGATGATGTTCGACTCTTCTCAGAGAACAGAGGATTTTATGAGCTCACCTGCCACAGAAGAAGGGATCTTAAGTGCCCAGGAGAGGAAAATAATAAGGTGGACATGGACACTTGAGTTTCTGTTGTGATTTTTTTATCCTGCAAACTTGCCTTGTGACTGGTAAGCTTCAAAATCTTTTCTTGGAACTAATGGAGAGAAGGTTTGATTACTAGTTCTGGACACTGTGTGGTGGAATTGTTGATCGCATTTCAATGCCTTTTCTGTCAAATCTGTTTGGAATCATGAATTATCTGTCCTTAATTTATCTGTCAACTTGGAAGAAAGTGTGGTTTAACCTCTAAAAACTTGGCTCATCGTCTTATATATTTCAAAGTTATTCATAGAGCATGTACAATAAATCCTTGCAAAAGATTCAAAATGAAACTAAAATAAAATTACAACTACCATTTCTCTAATAATGCGTCATCAGGCACTTTTCTTCATATGTATGGGGAGTGTCCTATTCTGTTAATAATCTACGGATACATATAAACTGGTTTTATCCTCATTCTTACGAATGGATTATATGGTTAAGCCAAGTTTATGTCTCATTAATGTACAGTGGCACAAATTTATGGGGCCGAGCCAGGTGCTCTTGATGGCTGTTTGATGATGTTGCTGTTGATGATGCTGTTGATGGCTGTGCTGTTTATTCAGCAGAGATCATAAACATGAGTAGGTCTCTTTTTATTTATTTATATACTTGTAGTAGTGTTCACATAACGTGTAAACATTTCACAAACTTTACAAGTTTCAAACTTTTTCCAAACTATAATTTCTGACTAAATGTATTCACCTGTAACTTCCTGTTTGGTAGATATTTAAGCGTGGCCAGAGCCACAAGCACTTTGCGAAATATTGCCAGCCTGTCTGCCTTACCGAGCGTTCCTCCCATTGCCATAGTTTGCCTTATTGTGTAAGATCTTTGCCTGGTTTCCCTGTTACTGCCTTTTGGATTTGCCCACTGTCTTGTTGTTTGGATTGGACTGCCTATCTGTGTATGAACCTCTGCCTTCTAACGTTTATGATTCTCTGCCTACTGTTTTTAAATTTGTCTGCTGTGGATGTTATTAAAATACTGCACATGGATTCTAACGCTGCCTCCGCGTCATTACATAATACTTCGCCACCGAAGAATCCATCAGAAGTAACGAATCTACAGGCTGTGTTGGCTTATCAGAAAGACGTTCTCAAGGAGTACCGTGACCAAATGGCTAAAGCTCAAGTGGCTAACGACTATCTCACTCAGTATCTACGATCGCTAACACCACCTATGCCCATAAAGGTAAATTTACCTCTTCCTGACAAATTCAACTGTTCTGCTGAACAATGTAAATGTTTCATTCGGCAAGTTGAGATCTTTTTCATGGATCAAGGGAGTAGCTTTGATTCTGATGAGAACAAGTGTGCTTTCCTCATGTCATTGCTAACGGGCAAAGCGATTGAGTGGGCCGCAGCAGTTTGAGTAACTGACCGTATGCTTCAAACATCCTATCCATTTTTCATAAAACAACACTGAGATGTGTTTGAATACCCGGCAGGGGGTAAGGATGTATCCACTCATCTAATGCAACTCACTCAAGGCCTCAAATCGGCCGCCGACCATGCTATCGAGTTCAGAACAATTGCTGCTCAGAGTGGGTGGAACGACGTAGCGCTCAAGGCCATGTTTCGTCACAGTTTAAGTCTGGAGCTACAGGCAGAGCTTGCTTGTAAAGGTGAGGACTATTCCTTCTCTGATTATGTCACGTTGGCTATAAGGATGGATAACCTCATTCGCACTCACCGCCCTCAACCCAAGCCAACGAACGTCATACATATCCCTCAAATTACACAGATGTCAGAATCAAGTCATGTCAATGATCATGCCAATTCTAAGCCCATGCAACTAGGAGTTACAAGGCTGTCATCGGAAGAGAGATCGAGACGAGTCACCCAGAAATTATGTTTCTACTGTGATAGTGCAGCCCATCGCAATGCAGTGTGTCCACTCAAAGCCCGGAGAGACTTCACTGATAACAGCCGGGTGAGTGTTTCCAAGCACAATGTTAAAAATCTCACTACCATGGTCAAGATAACTACTGAAAATGACTTGTGTGAATTCACAGCCCTGATTGACTCCAGCTCAGCATTAAACCTCATTCATCGGGACCTTTGCTAAAACATACCACATCCCCGTACTACCATGTGACCTACTTATCAAGGTAAACGCCGTGAATAACAAACCCATTGAAAGTGGTATAACTCAACAAAAAAAAAAACCATGAAGATGCAGATAGGCCTATTTCACCAAGAAACTATCACATTCTATATCATTGACTCTCCATGCCATGAAATCATCCTTGGATATCCCTGGTTGTCTGTTCATGACCCAGCCATCTCCTGGCAGAGTGGTGAGATCAAACATTGGTCACAATTCTGTTTTTCCACATGTCTGAATAACGTCCTTTCTAAGCCTTGTCTCACTACAAGAGTCGAAAGTCCAGAGTGCAAGCCTGTCACCATACCATCCCATTATCAGGATCTTCAAGAGGTCTTCAGCAAAACCAAGGCCACTCAACTACCACCTCATCGTCCTTGGGATTGCGCCATAGAACTATTACCCAACGCCATGCCACCCAAGAGTAAGATTTATCCACTGTCATATCCGGAAAGTCAGGCTATGGACGCATATATTGAGGAAGCTCTCAGCTCTGGCTTTATCCGTCCATCCACTTCCCCAGCTGCAGCAGGATTCTTCTTCGTGGACAAAAAGGATGGAGGACTATGCCCCTGCATCGATTATAGAGGTTTGAACAATGTTACTGTCAAGTTCCGTTATCCACTGTCACTAGTCCCTGCAGCACTTGAACAACTTAGAGAAGCCAAGATTTACACTAAATTAGATTTGAGAAGTGCCTATAACCTCATTAGGATCACGGCGGGTGATGAATGAAAGACTGCATCTCTGAACACTAGGGGGCACTATGAGTACCAGGTTATGCTGCATGGGCTGGCCAATGCACCTGCGGTATTCCAGTCATTTATGAATGAGATTTTCAAGGACCTCTTGAACAAATTTGTGATAGCTTACATTGATGATATCTTGATTTATTCCAAGTCTGAAGAGGAACACAAGGGTCATGTCAGAACAGTACTTACCAGGCTGTTACAGAATAAACTCTATGTCAAGGCAGAGAAATGTGAATTCCATGTACAACGAAAATCATTTTCTAGGCTACAACGTCAACCATTAAGGTGTGGAAGTGGACCAATCCAAGATTAAGGCGGTCACTGAATGGCCACCACCCACCACCGTGAAAGAGCTTCAATGCTTTCTGGGATTTGCAAATTTCTACCGACGTTTCATAAGGAACTACAGTATCACAGCAGCACCTTTGACGTCATTATTAAAGGGTAAGCCATCCAAGTTGAAATGGACTGATCAAGCTACGCAAGCATTCTCTAACCTCAAGAACAGCTTTTCCACTGAACCCATCCTGAAACACCCTGACCCCAACTTGCCATTTATACTGGAGGTTGATACCTCCGATTGTGGGATAGGTGCAGTACTCTCCAAATGCCACGGACCCCTGTGCTTATTTTTCAAGAAAACTCACGGATGCTGAGCGTAATTATGATGTCGGAAACAAGGAGCTACTGGCTATGAAGGCGGCTATTGAGGAATGGAGGCACTGGTTGGAGGGTTCCGCTCACCCCTTCCAGGTAATCACTGATCATAAGAACCTTGAATATATAAAAAGTGCTAAGAGATTAAATTCTCGCCAGGCTCGTTGGTCCTTGTTTTTCACCAGGTTCCAATTCGCAGTGACTTACCGCCCTGGCAGTAAAAATAGCAAGGCAGACGCTCTTTCCAGAAGACATGACAACCCATTGACCAATCACCAACCTGAATCTATCCTGCCACCGTCCATCTTCATGGCACCAGTCACATGGGACATAATGGATGAGATTCAAAAGGAAGAACACAACGAACCCACACCTCAAGGTTGTCCTGTTAATAGACACTATGTTCATACTTCACTGTGTTCAGGGCATCCAGGTATCTCTCGCACACTACACCTCACGCAGAATTCCTTCTGGTGGCCTGCTGTGGTCAAAGATGTAGCAAATTACGTCAAATCATGTCCTGTGTGTGCACAGTCAAAAAAAACCAAAGAGCTCCCATCAGGTCTGCTACAACCATTACCCATACCGCAGAAACCTTGGTCACACCTATCCATTAATTTTGTCACCGATCTACCCCCATCTGATGGTTTCACCACAATCCTTGTAATCATTGACCGCTTCTCCAAGGCATGTAGACTCATACCTCTGAAAGGTCTTCCCACAGCTATGGACACAGCTCAAGCGATGTTCCACAACGTCTTCAGGATGTACGGTATCCCTGAAGACATGGTCTCTGACCGAGGAACACAATTCACATCCCAGGTATGGAGAGCATTTTGCAAACAATTGGATATTAATGTCAGTTTAACTTCAGGTTACCACCCTCAATCGAATGGAGAGACTGAATCAGGAGATTGGCAGATACCTCAGGTCATACTGTGGACGTGAGCAGCATCGGTGGTCAGAGTTCCTTCCATGGGCAGAGTATGCACAAAATTAATTGAGGCATACATCCACAGGCCTTACACCGTTCCAATGTGTGCTAGAATACCAGTGGTCTGGAGAACCGTCCCTAGTACCTCCAGTTGATGACTGGATTCGTCATAGTGAGAGGGTATGGGACAGTGCTCATGTACATCTGCAAAGAGCCATCAGGAGTCAAGAAACTCAAGCTAATCGACGACGTCGTCCACATCCCCCGTACCAACCTGGACAAAGGGTCTGGCTCTCCACTCGAGACCTCAAGTTGTGGCTGCCCAGCAAGAAACTCGGTACGGTATGTAGACCCATTTAAAATCCTAAGACAGAATAATGCGGTCACTTATGAACTGGAGCTGCCCGTTAATTACCATATCACTCCCTCCTTCCATGTTTCCCTCCTTAAACCGTTCCACCTGAATACTGACCCCAACATCGAGAACCGGGAGCCACCTCCACCGCTGGACATTGATGGAACTCCGGCTTATGCGTTAAAGGAGTTGTTGGACTCCAGACGGAGAGGGGGTCAGCTTCAATACTTGGTGGACTGGGAGGGATACGGACCAGAGGAGAGATCATGGGTGGCCGCCCACGACATACTAGATCCTTCGTTAACTGAAGAATTTCATCGAGCCAGCCCCGATCGTCCAGCACCACGACCACGGGGACGTCCTTGTAGAGCACCAGGAGGCGCTCGTAGGGGGGGGGGGGGGGGGGGGGGGATTCTGTAACACCACGCCAGCAGAGGGAGCCATAGCCCGAGTACTGACTGTGTTCCACTCCCTCTGCTTCACCTGTATCTTCCTGTTTGGTAGACATTTAAGCCTTTTGGATTTGCCCACTGTCTTGTTGTTTGGATTGGACTGCCTATCTGTGTATGAACCTCTGCCTTCTAACGTTTATGATTCTCTGCCTACTGTTTTTGGATTTGTCTGCTGTGGATGTTATTAAACTACTGCACATGGATTCTAACGACGCCTCCGTGTCATTACATAAATAATATAAATGTAACAAACAATGCTGTTCTTTCAATCCCCCCCCCCCCCAAAAAAAAAATAAACAACCTGAAAAAATATTCTCAGCTCATTTCAACATTAATAATAATAATGATAATAATGATAATAATAACAATACATAATTTTTTTATAGAAAATCAGATTGTTAAAAGGATTTCTGAAGGATTGTGTGACTGGAGTAATGATGCAAAAAATTCAGCTTTGAAAGTCAGCTTTGATTGTTCCTAATAAACTGTTTAACTGCACTTGCAAGTGGATATTAAATTATGTTGTGGGATAATTAAATATATTCTAAATAAACTGCAAACATAAAATTATATACATTTATTTTGTCCTTACATTCTTTCTTGCAACTCCCCCCTCTCATTATGCGAGCCTTTGCCTTCTCAGGTGTAAATCACAATGATATTCATGATAGTTGACGCCTACTCACATATGACTTTTACCAACAAAAAGTGTCTTAGAAAATTGAAATCAATATATTGCTTTCTGTGAGTGAGTAAACAAGATGATTTTCTCATCATTTAGAAAGAAAAATTCTATGCTACAAGCTCCAGTTCTCAAAAGTCCCAAGAACCAATGTTCTGTATGTGTTTTATGGCCTTATTCAAGTGTTTTAACATTTTTAGTTTTTCACTAACCACGCTTAGTTACTTTTTTCTCAAAACCACAATAATGTACATACATGCTGCTCACGTATTATTATAGCCCAGTATGTGCTGATTACAGTGAGATTAGATGTTAGCCATTTAGATGTTTATACTTCTCCAGACCCAAAAATACTCTTAGACTCCAGAGGGTTAAAGGAGAAAAAATGCTGCCCTTCAACACTATCAAAGTTAGCCATCTCTACTATAGAGCATATAGCCTATGATCACTATATTAAAAACCCAGGACACTCCTAGTCCAAACGTTCACTGCTATTTATTACTTTGCATTGTCTGACATGAATATTCCATTCATTCTTAAAGAGACTTTAAATTCATTCATACATTTTCAGGTTTCTAGATACTACGTTTATGCGTTTTGTTGTCATATTATCCATTTTACATTCTGCTCTATAAATTTCAAGTATTTTAGTTTATACGATAATACTTTAATTTCAAATCCCTTCTGAAAAATAATGGTTTTGTAAAGGTTTACTGGTTATAGCTAAATTTTATTGGTTTTAATGGAAACTGTAATGGTGCCTGCTGGTCTCTGCTGTTAATTGGTCGCCTTCTGTTGGTGGCTTTTGTTAAAACCATTAAATCCTAATGTAATATGTCTCAAAATATACACTACACCATTATTTAATAGTTTTAATGGTTAAAAGTTGATGCTTTGTAGTGATATTTTTTGTGGAAATCATAAGAATTTCTGTGATGGTTTATTGTTTTTGTTTGAAAATCCAGGGCCGTTTTTCACTCCCAGTCCGTCCCTGTTAATAGTGGAGTGTTTATTTGCAAAGGCTAGCACTGGGATTGCCAAAGCTTGAGCTCTTGAAGCTCTGCCCTCTTCTCTGGGAGCACCAGCTCATTTGCATTTAAAGGGAAAGATGAAAACAGCACGTTTTGTCTCATACCCTAAAAGTGGCCAATAGTGTCCAGTCATAGAGGGTATCAAAAAGCCACCAGGAAATGCTCTTCCAAGCCACTCACTGTAATGCGAAGGCAGGTCAGTTAGGACAGGCGGCAGCGCTGAATCGTCTCATGACCCAATTTTTTGTTGTGAATGTCAGCTATTGAACCCACCAGCAACTCCAAAAGCACCTTTGAGCCCCTTCCTCTTATGCAGGTCGCCTTTGAGAAAATTGGTATAGACCTTAACGGGCCATTAGAACGTTGCACAAGAGGGAATTGTTTTGCATTAGTTCTGGTGGATTATGCAACACAATACCCTTAAGCAGTAGCACTTTTTGTTGAGTTAGATGTGTTCCTCATGTCAACATATTTTATTGTTTGGTTTTCTGCGTTAAGAAAATACATGTCAAGTTGATCCCTTTCTGGAATATTTACAATGCAAATTTGCAACTGCCAATGTGTCTGGTGGGATGGATTTTTCACACACATATGCTTTTCACACTGTATACTAATTTGATAGATTTATTTATTTAGAGATTTATTTCCAAATTATTTATCTTATTTTCTTCTTTTTTTAATGTTTATTTTTTAATTGGTTGAAGAGCCACAAATCTTTCAAATATTACCTAAACTGCTCTAATTGTGGTTTCATGTTTGACAAGTGTTGAAAGGCAGTGATGCATTAATCCATCAAAGGACACTGAGACGGATACTATAATAACAGTGGTAAGCAAGTTCTCCATAACTGTGTGGGGATCACGTTTCAGAATAAATAGCAGAAGCACCTGCTCTGGACTAGTGGAAGCGTTTCAGCAAGGTCATTTTTCCGCTTCCACCTATTGTTTTCTTTCTTTTGCAAACACGCTCTTACATAATGACAATTATATAATGCAAAAATGAACCTTATGTAGAAGAACATCGTAAATGGCTGCCTCTACTAATGGTTTCTTGCATTCTCAGTGAAGTACAGTAATGCATATGCTGGTTGAGTAGAAAATGTTGCTTTTTATATATTACAAACTGTCATTGGCACTGCATACTTGTCTGCAAGCTCATTATCTGAGTTTAGCAGGTGAAAAAAAAAATCACTTTGTTGTTAAATATGAAGGCATTTTTCATGCTTCTCTGAAAAAAAAGTTACCAGGTTCGTGAAGTAACAAACCCAGATAAACCCTGCCCTTTTGAAAAGGCTGCGAAGGGGGTGAGGCCATGCTGCACTGTTTTACAGAAGAGGAATAGAAAACTAGAAACTAAAGGTGCAAGTAAAAATCTATTCATAAACGAATTGCGATTCTTTCTTGAACTATGCTAATGGTTTCACAAGTTTCAAAATTCAGCTCAGCTCCAACAATGAACTGTTACAATTATACACTTATTTTCACATAGCTATGAGAAGCATTAAACAGGGATGCACATGCATTTGCCATACTGTATTAAAGCTTTAATCGAGATAAAACCGTATTTTAAAAGCAGTTGCAGTAGAATTTAAAAATAACAGTGTATCTGAACATTTAGATGCACACTAGAGGCAGTTTAGCCAATCAAAACATGCTAACCAATCAGAGCCCATTGCCTATTTCTGAGGGCAGGGCTTCATAAAAACAGGAAATGATCAGCGAGTTTCTCAGAGAAGGGACAGATGGGTGTGGAATAATAGTAAATTATGTGAATAATATATATATATATATATATATATATATATATATATATATATATATATATATATATATATATATATATATATTTTTTTTTTTTTTTTTTAACAGACCATTAAGATTTCAGACTGCACCCCATAAACACAATCATGTCAAAAAAAAAAAAAAAAAAAAAAAAAGGTAAACCACCCCTTGAAGCTAATGTATTATGTATTATGTTCTGACTGACATAATAATTATATTAGTACTTATTTCTGAAAACATTTTTTTTACAATCTCCTTCATTTTAATTAGTCCCTGTTAGCAAGCAGTTCCAGAAAACAAAATGGCTGCCGAATGTAATACCAAGGATGATTCATTAGATTTAATTAAACGTTTGAAACCATATTCATTGAAGTGATTTTTTTTTTTAAATAAAATCTGCTCAACCATGTGTTTATTGTATGAGTATGTGATTTTGTATCATCTGTCTCTTACCGAAAAATATGACATACAATGTCAAAATATGAAGGAACCTTAGCTGATCAAACAAATAAATAAATACTTAAATACATAAAAGTTAAACAAACTAAGGAGATTGTATGAACTCATTTGAATTTATGACCTACTCACCAAATTGTCAAATATTTAAAGTATGTATTGTCCTGGGATTGTTTTTACGTTTGATATACTATTTCTGCGACCCAAATAAGATATATCATATAATTTTTGTGTACTAATGAATAAAGTCATAAATAACTTGCCACTAATAATAATTTAAAAGAAGTACCATAGTGCCAAATACCACAAAAAAATACCTTCAGTGTCTGTTGATAAAATCAATGTTAAATTGGAAGTTATATGGAGTATTAACAATAATCTCACTACTTACAAGAATATAGAGATACATTTTATCATTTTCATTCAGCACTGTTTTTCTTTTCTGTTTGCGAGAAGAGACTTGTACTCCATTTTTGGGTCATGACCCATCAAGGAACTATTTTAAGAGGGTATACCCAGCATGTGGATGATATATATCAATATTGTGTTCATGATTATGTAAGTATGTGTTTAGGAGCTCAACTTCAATCCAAAGAAAAGTCATTGTGTATTCTTATGTATTGCTGTATTGTCACAGCATCACAGTTCATGATATTTCATTTCTTGAACACTGCCAAGGCATATTCCTGGCGAGTGACACTATATCTGCTAGCCAGTGGTGGCTGGACTATAAAATCCCTTTGTCTCAACACCCGGTTGTTCTGCCTCCTGTCCGTGACCATCAGTCAGACAGAGCCCAGGTATGACATCCATATTTTAAATAAACTTAGCTGTAAAACTTTAAAACGTTACATTTATTGTTCTTATTATTATGTATTTGTTTTGTAGGTTTCATCTGAAATCCCTGATTGAATCTCTTTTTAGCAGTTCAGCAAGACGTCAAAATGGGCGAGTAAGTACAACTTTTTTTAATTTTTATATTACATTTGATGGACACAGCACATACACATACAGCATTACATTCTGAAAGTGAGACTCTCAAAATACATTTGATCTCTATTTCGTAATAAATGTCTTACTGATGATGGTGTCATTTCTTTTCTTTTTTTGTACCTTAACTATTGATACTGGCAGTCCGGTAAGCAGTTGTTTTCAATACTATTTTACATTTTTTTTACATTTAAAGTACCAGACATTGCAATTAGTATTTACACAGTTATCAAACTAATGCTTGTTTTCACTTTTAAATTTCCTGCTTCATTTTAAATTGTCATTTGTCAGATACGAAGGCCCGGAAATCCAAAAATGGAAGTCAAAGTAAGTCTTAATCATTTTAAAAGACATGCCAAGCAATATTTTACTCAATGGATAGCTGTTTATCACAAATCATTTTCCTTTTTCTTTTCAACAGCCTAAGTCAAAAATTTCAGCATCTCGAAAACTTTCTCTGAAGGTTGGATTACCTACTTTGTTGCTCCTATGTTTTTCTACTTTTGAAATTGTTAGTAAAGCTCCTCTTCCTTCTTCAATCAGATAATGCTTCTTAACAAAGCAATGGAGGATTTGGAGAAAGAGCAACAGGACAGAGAAGAAGAGAAAAATCGCTACCTCAATGAAAAACACCCTCCTTTGCAGCTTTCTGGACTCTCTCTGGGGGACTTACAGGTGATGCACTCAATCAAGTAGAAAATAGCTGAATTAAAAGCAGTCAGTTACAGTTTAGCTTCATTTAATATCACTCAAATCTTAGACCATTTGTATTGATGGTGTATATTCATCTTCAGAATCTATGTAAGCAGCTCTATGCCAAAATTGATGTAGTAGATGAAGAGAGGTTCGACAATGAGGATAAAGTCAACAAGCACAACAAAGATGTAAGTATGAAACCAACCAAATAAGATAATTTCAGTATAGACTATACTGGGGTGGGCAACTCCTAGCCAACATTTCATGGTGAGGCTAATGTAGGCATGATATGGATTTGAGGAACTGTCCCCAAACAGTATTGTATTGTAATTGTAATTGTAACTTCTGCTAATTCAGTTTCAGGCCAACATAGAACCTGTGGACAATTCCATTTGGGGGCCATACCTGAAGCCCATATTGTGTTCACTGGGTCCACCAAGAAATGTTGACTATGTTCTGACTCTTAAGGTCCATTGTACTGTAGAATTTAGCTCCAACACTGAGTATTTCTTGAACAGCATGTCCAGTTCTGCTCATAGAGCGCCTCTGTCCTGCAGAATTTAGCTTCACCCCTAAATAGAAACACATTAAATAGCTAACTAAGGTCTTCAGGGGCTATACTAGAAACTTTCAGACAGGTGTATTGGAGCAAGTTGGAGCTAAACTCTGCAGGATGTTTAGCTCTTCTGGAGCAGTTATTCTTGGATCATCATCAAAAACTGCAGCTGCTTCATATCTCTAGGTTCTTGAGAATAATTTGAACTATTACAGATATTGGTGTAGAATGCCTTCGCATGATTAGGCAGAGCAGAGGCTTGAGGGAGAGTGAAGACCAGCCAAGGGTCAAACCCAGAGAGACGAAACAGCAAATAGAGAATCCAAGGCTGAATCAAGATCAAAGTCAGTGACAGGCAGGGGTTGATAACAAGGAAGCAGTCCACTCAAGTGACAAGATCGGCGGATGAGCCAGAATTAGTCATTGTGGCACAGGTGTGGATTAAAAGATAAAGAGTGTCCTAAATGCTAGCTCAACATCATGATCTATTTATGTCCATGTGTCATACTAATAAAAACCATGCTTCTAATCATAGACTGAGAGCTATGGTTCTGACCACACAACTTTGCGAAGCAAATGTTTGGAGTAATTAGGATTTTGGGGAACACTGAATGGTTAAACTATGTTCCTAAACTTGCAGAACTTATGACCGTACAGTAGTTGGCTAACAACGATTATGTGAAGTGCAAAAAAACACAAAAAACAGACGATCATACCATGCAAGGCATACAGGATATCAAGATTTTACTGGCATAGCATAAAATACAACAAGATTGACAGTTCTGACAAGACAGAAAAAGCGGAAGGTAGAATAAAATATGAGATTAATGATATAATTTGCGAGATTAATGGATAATCTTATTGAAAGTTTTTTTTTTGAGGTATTATGCACCTCACTGGTAAGTGAAACTTTGTATTCCTTTGATTTTAGATCAATGAGCTTAAGTTGAAAGTTCAGGATCTAGGCGGGAAGTTCAAGAAACCCGCCCTGAGGAAGGTGCGTGTGTCTGCTGATGAGATGATGAGGGCCCTGCTGGGTTCCAAACATAAAAGCTCCATGGACCTCCGTGCAAATCTGAAGTCAGTCAAGAAGGAGGATATCAAGCAAGAAAAGGTGGGTAATATCAACCAAAACAGTTCACATAAATAACCACATTTGCAATGCATTTACCTTTTTTTTACTCTTAGTTTTAAATCCCTTTAGTCTCAGTCCCTAAATACAGTACACATAAACTCCTCATGGTACTATCACAGTGAAGAGAAGTCCATTCTTTTGAACCATCTGAAATTGAACAATCCACTTTTCCATTTTGTCAAACAGGTCTCGACCTCTGAGGTAAGTGACTGGCGTAAGAATGTGGAAGCCATGTCCGGCATGGAAGGGAGAAAGAAGATGTTTGATGCCAGTGGCCAGTGAGCCCCTTCATGGAACCAACCTAGCCTTCTGGAAGATCTTGACAGAGAAGATATCAAATGGAGGGAATGCGACTTCAGTGTTTTCTTAGCTGCTGACTTTCCAAGCCAACTCATAGCTGACCCAAAATTTAAATCATGCAATAGTTTACTCAACTTTTTGTTGATTCAAAACTGAATTAGTCTCTTATTTCTGTGTAACACAAAAGTATAGAAAAAATGCTGACATTGCTCTTATTCTTGTCCATACAGCAAAAGTAAATAAGGGGCTGACAAGATCTAAAAAGCACCATAAAAGTATTCCATACATCCCACGATCTAGATTTCATGTTTTCTGAAGCTATGGATTGCTCTTATGATACTTTCATGGTGTTGCTGTCTTTTCTTTAATATATATATATATATATATATATATATATATATATATATTTTATATATATATATATATATATTTTATATATATATATATATATATATATATATATATATATATATATATATATATATATATATATATATATATATATATATATATGGAGCTTAACAGCCCCTGGCCACAATTTATTTTCACTGTATGGAAAATAATATACAAATAATTACAGTATTTTTTATTTTGGTTAATTAATTCCTTTAAAAGAACAACAACAAGATTTGACTTTATTAAAAATATGACAGGCATAAAGTATGCCTTAGTGGTGTTAGGTGTTTTTGAAATATAGTCTGACATCAGTTAATTTAATTTTGATGAATATAAATGTCAAATAATAATAATCATCATCAATAAGAAAAAAACAACAACTCAGATGGTATAAGTTTGACTGGGATATATTAATGTTTTTGTGTGCTACAATTAAGTCTTAAGTTGGCATTAAAAGTTACAATATTAAGCAGGAAATGACTTTTTCTTCTTCTATTCTTTCAGTAAGAGCTGATAATAACAAAATACATGTATATCATTTTGTCTTATATCATTTTTCATAATATACACAATAATGAACTTGTTAAGGACAGAGAAATTAGTAACAGTTCCATGTGTAATTGTTAGATTCTAAGATAAATCAGCTGCATCAAAATGCACATAAATGCTAGCACAATAGAATATTATATAATAACCAATATTTCAGCACTTTTTTCCTCACACTTTTAAGATGTAGTCTTATATGTATTTCTTTATGATTAATGATCAACAGCTGGTCTTTAAAGATGACAAATCATTAGTTGTTTTGTTCTGTCGGTTACAATTTGATTCATTTTCCATACTTACTTTCCGGCTCAGATGGGATATTTCAGTATGGTGAATATGAGAAGACAAGCTAAGCTAGCAGATTAAGGGATGGGCCATTTTCTATGGTGACAGTAAATAAATAAATAAAGCTGGCCATTGTTTCAGTTCATGCTGTATTTTTAGTCCTGTTGTACTCTATCTAATCTGACTCAACCTTGAAGAGTAGAAAGGGCACACGACATTGTGAACTTCAAGTGTGCAGGGAGAAAAAGCTGTCCTGTTGTAATTTACACTACCAAATGTACGGGAACACGTCACCGTGATTTTACCGAGTAAGACACGTTCCTGGATTAACTTCTTCTGATGATCCTGGATCAACATTATTGTCCAAAAATATAGACTCAACCCAATCCCCCTAATCCTAACCCTACCCATTATTTATTAATAAAATCAGTAGGAAATGATAGCTGGGTGTAGAAGGTGTAGAAGCACCTAATTCTGGTTGTAAGCCTAAAACAGATATTTTCTGAAAAGTTTTATCTCAATTCTGATTGGTCGATTGGAATGTTGTTACAGGATCAACAAGGATGTTGATCCAGGAGCGTGTTGTATTTGGCGAACTCACGCTCACGGAAAGACTGGTGTTTGTCTATGTAAATAAGTGGTTTATGCTAAAAAAACACAAACAAACAAACCAAAAAAAAAAAAAAGCAATGAAAAAAAATGCTTCTCAAGTACACTGATCTGATCTTGATTTGAGGATATTTGGTATTTGGATATTTTATCTAAAAAAAATAATCAAAAGATTTGGTTCCAAATTTGAGATCAAAGTGGGTTCTTTTAACCTGAGCCTGTAGGTGAAAATAATGCCAAAACACATTATTCACTCATCACTTCTGCCTTTCAATACCTGATGAACAACAGCAGAAAACAGTAGCCACTCCCTAGAAACTACTTAAAACTCCCTAGCAACCATGAATTAGCAACCAGTAAAGCCTCAAAATTTTCCTGCAACAATGAGAAATTTGATGACTTGTGTAATAATTGTGAGTTTTACCTTAATGAGGTACACCACTTTAAAACTGTAGACTCAATTTGCAAAGTTGTGTTAGTGTGTCTTGCCCTTCAATCCTTTATTTTTATCTATTTGTTTATTCACAAATTATAGTTACTTTAAACATAATACAGTTATTTTAATTTGTCAAGTAGCCTTGTAATAAGCCGGATAATGTAAAGTCAGCTTGTTAAATTTGGAACCAAATCTTTTGAAAATATTTACAGAAAAGTGTTACCATAACTTAATCAGTGTATTTAATTATAGTGTAATAACTCTTGAAAAGTATGGTTGCCAAATCTGTAATTTTTCATTAAGATGTATGCTGCTTGTCTTTTACTTATCACATGAAAATAAAATTCTTGTTATTGGTTGAATGAACTGGAAGTCTTAGTTTGGCCAAATAAAATCATGGATTTATAAGATAATGCTGTTTGAGAAATTTCTACAAGCTTCAGTAGTAAGTTGAGAGGGTAGCGACATCTAAAGCTGGGATCATCTAAAGTGTCTCACACTGTATTTTTAGACCATTTGTTCTTTGCAACTAATCACTCAACCTTGAAGAACATTTGAGTACACACCCTCCACTATAAACACAAAGCCAGAAGAGAAAAGAACATGGGCTTCCATATATTAATATACTTTACTGTTCAGAAGTTCAAAATCATGTGACATTGAAGACTGGAGTAATGGCTACTGAAACTTCAGCTTTGCTACCACAGGAATAAATTGCATTTTAGAATAAATTAAAATAGAAAACAATATTTAGTTAAAATAATTCACCATATGACATTTTTTTCCTGTATTTTTAATCAAATCAATAGAGCCTGGGTTAGCACATAAAATACTTCTTAAAAACAACAGCAACAACATTAAAACAGTTAATCTACTCCAAGCTTTTGTTATTTTATTATTGTATTATTTCATATTTATTACATTTTTTGAGTGTAGTAGGTTTCTTTTCTTTTCTTTTTTCTTTTCTTTTCTTTTTTAAATCAACACTTGGTTACAACACTGTGGCCAAGGTCATTTGCTAAGCAGAACCAGTTTTGTGTGTAATGAAGTATACTGTAACTATGTTGAAGCTGAAAAAAATGATTGCTAACAAGGGAAACAAAATAACCTTCAGATGTGTGTATATTATTAGTATTAGGCTTACATTTATATGACTTTAAGTCCAACAACTTCATTGAAAGGCCAAAAATAATTCTGTTAGTAAAGGCTGCCATCAGTGCTAATGAACCCCCCCCCCCCCATGCCCACCAACCCCTACCCCCCCCCACACACACATGCACTAAACCGGTGAAACTCCACCCTGCAACCAGTTCTAGATTTCAAAACATATGAGTCACAGGGCTGATTGTCTACACAACTCTGGATCAAATGCTAACCTCTGGCCTTTATTTACACCCTAAGTATAGTGTTGGTAGCATGTCTGTTTGATTGAGTTGTATGACTGACTGTTGAGGCAAGGTTTGTACTCTGGTTTGAAAAAAAAAAAACATACACACACAAGGTATACCTTCACTTATATTAAAGAAAAACATTTGATTTAGCATTTAACATTTGATTAGCTTTGATGACTGTTTTCCCACATTCCACGTTTGGAATGAAAATGGTGAAAAAAATTCCTGAGGTGTAGTCGTTCCACCTCTAACCCATTTCCTAAGACTCTAAAAGAGAAAAATAAGAGATTAACAAAGAATTACTTCATAGAAACTTAGAGATTGTACACTTAAAGGTAACTGTTATTATTATTATTTTTATTATCAGTAGTCATAGAAGTAATTTGAACAAGTAATTCGGGTATTTATTCAAGTTATTTCAAAACTCCCTGTAACATGGGCACATTTACACGACAATGATTGTACTAAAAACTTTATTTTCCTTTTATGAATTTAGACCACAACGTTGTCAAAACAATCCTCGTTTACACTGATCCGCAAAAACTATAAAAACGCTGCATTATCATGCCAGGCCAGGACTTGGTGATTTCACTTAGTTCTTTCACTTTCACTTAATTCACATAATTCACATAATTCTGAATAAACTATGAAGATGTAAAGAAACATAATGTTTCTTTACATCGTCATAGTTTATTCAGAATTATTTTAAAAAGCTTGCACTTTGACCCATTTTCAAACATTTTCAGACCCCTAAAATGCTATTGTCGTGTAAATGATTTGCCTGTTCAAAATGCGTATGTCCCCTCTCCCAATTTTTGTTAAAAATGGTCATATAAACACCCCCAAAACAGCTTTTTATGTGTTCATAATGATACTTCTCAAAAGTACTATCCTTTCTCTAAAAAAAAAAAAAAACACAGGAAATTTGTAATTATTGCTAAGATGTTGGGTTTTCATTACCTGTCTAATAACTCCCAGTCTTCACCCCCCCATTTGTCTTTGAATTCTCTCGTATTCATGCCTCCAATACGGGCCATGTCTGACTTGTAGATTCCCATCAGACCATAACCAGCAACCTCCCAGAGCCCTATGACAGAAATATTTTAACTCAAATAAAGTGTAGATTAGCATGAATATGCACCACCACGTACTAGTGCCTGCAAGGCAGGAAAAGTTAAAAGATAATAGATGATAATAGTAGATGATAGTTTGTCATTCTGAAGCTTCACTGTTGTCATGACATGCCTCATGAAGGCAGTTATAGATTAAGTCTGCAAATGCATGCAAAAAAGAAGTTAAAAAAAGATTGACATTCAAATTTCAAAATGACACCATCACTGTCAGTAGATTTTGTATACTAGTTTCTCTTCTGGCACAAGTTTCTAGGATATTGTGGTTTCTAGATCTATGAGTCTAGATCTTTCACCTGTTTCATCATCATCAATCATGGTGAAATTGTAAGTCTGATCACTTAAAAAGAAACAAAAAACAAAACAAAAAAACAATGAGATCTGATGAGCTTTGATGAACACTAAACAACATTGTAGACCAGTACCAGCTGGGGCTCTTGGGGAAGCACCACAATCCAGTCTCATCACAATTGGAGCATAGACCATCTTTCCCTCGACACAATGTTTTCGTATACTGTTTATTATATTCACAGGATAGTAGAGGTGCAGGTCACACAGGAACAAAATACTGTGCTCATCCTGTGAAGGAAGAACCAAAATGAAAACATATTTAATGTATCCATTCATTCATCCAAAACAGTAGCTTCAATCATGAAGAGCTTTTATTGTTAAAATGATGTTACCTACTTCAACAAGATCTATTCCAGCCTGAAGGCCACCTGATCTTTGAAAATTACCATCCATCTTCTTAAATTTGTAACTGTATATTTGTGCATGTTGACGTCATTAGCCATATAATTGTGCACAGACAAACACACTCATATGTACAAAGAAAGTTGAAAGCAAAGTGTTTTACCTTGGTAATGCTGCTTTTTTGAGTCTTTTCTCAATATCTATATCAGAGCTGCTGTAGTCTATAATTATTACATTAAAGTTTTTGTCCCCAGTGGCTCTGTACACTTTTTCCATTTCCCTGATAAACTGTATGATCCATCTGGCCTGATCTTTCACTGTTGGAAGATAAATGAAGACATTTACAGGTGCTGGTCATATAATTAGAATATCATCAAAAAGTTGATTTCACTAATTCCATTCAAAAAGTGAAACGTGTATATTATATTAATTCATTACACGCAGACTGATATATTTCAAATGTTTATTTCTTTTCATTTTGATGATTATAACCGACAACTAAGGAAAATCCCAAATTGTGTGCCTCTCCTCTCTTCCTCCAGACTCTGGGACCCTGATTTCCAATAACTTTGGACCACTCAGCAGTCCAGTTCTTTTTGTCTTTAGCCCAGATGAGATGCTTCTGAATCTGTCTGTTGTTCAAGAGTGGCTTGACACAAGGAATGCGACAGCTGAAACCCATGTCTTGCATTCGTCTGAGCATAGTGGTTCTTGAAGCACTGACTCCAGCTGCAGTCCACTCTTTGTGAATCTCCCCCACATTTTTGAATGGGTTTTGTTTCACAATCCTCTCCAAGGGTGCGGTTATCCCTATTGCTTGTACACTTTTTTTCTACCACATCTTTTCCTTCCCTTCACCTCTCTAATAATGTGCTTGGACAATGAGCTCTGTGAACAGCCAGCCTCTTTTGCAATGACCTTTTGTGGTTTGCCCTCCTTGTACAAGGTGCCAATGGTCATATTTTGGACAACTGTCAAGTCAGCATTCTTCCCTATGATTGTGTAGCCTACAGAACTAGACTGAGAGACCATTTAAAGGCCTTTGTAGGTGTTTTGAGTTAATTAACTGATTAGAGTGTGGCACCAGATGTCTTCAATATTGAACCTTTTCACAATATTCAAATTTTAAATACTGAATTTGGGATTTTCCATAGTTGTCAGTTATACTCATTCAAATTAAAAGAAATTAATATTTGAAATATATCAGTCTGTGTGTAATGAATGAATTTCACTTTTTGAATAGAATTAGTGATAAAAAGACTTAGAAATGCAAATTTTCAAAGTGACAGTCCATCATGTCACCAAAACTTCTATTGCATCACACCTCTGTTGGCTAGTTAGTAAGAGTAAGAGTAGTAGTAGTAAGAGTTTCGAGAAATGTTTCTGGAAACAAAATTTCACATATTCCACTTCATTTCTACCTTGAAAAGGCACTTAATTTACCCCTGCATATTGGTAACTTATGAAAACATATTAATATCTTAAAATGTGTAACCGCCTATCCAGTTACTTGGATATCTGTCTATTTTGCTATAGCCTGAATGTGATTCATTTTGTTAAAGCCATGTATTTGGTAGTTAATTTTGTTTTGAGTCTAAAGACATAAGTAGTTCCTAGTCAAATCTCGGAGTTGTCATTTTGTAATTTTAGTAATTACAACAAGACTTGAATGCATCACAGTTAAAAGACAGATATTGATTTTTTTTCACCTGCCACAATAATATGAACAGCAGCAGATGGGTTCCAGCTGAATGCTTCTGGACTGCAGAGAACTGTTGGCTTCCTTGAATCCTCAGATGGTGCATAAACATAACGCGAAACAAGAACTTTCTGACCCTGTGGGCCCACAAGTTCAAGTTCCACCAGATAACGGCTGCCCACGTCATGGTCCTCACGCCTTACAATATTCACCACATGCAGCAGGGAGTATCCACTGTGAAGAAAAAGACACCAAAAGCTATAATCTCAAAAGTACGTGTGCACACCATGCCTTCTTCTGTATTGCCATGTTTTAACGGAACAAAGCCAACAAAACAAATAAGATTAAAAAAATTGACACAACTTGCCCCACTTTAAGGGTAAGATGTGTCATATCAAATTAAGGCATTTAGGTGATTTTACATTTAAAATTTTGATATAAATTAATGTTGGAAAATCATCTCTAGAGAAACTCATAAACTAACCAGTAAAAGGTTTACCATTCTGAATATTTATTATTTGCTAAACAAAGAAAAGTTAAATTCTTGATAGAATATCGAAAGATTTCTCCAAACCCTTTGAGGCTGAAGTTTTTTCAATGCCTAACTTCTTCCCTATATATTTGTTTAATAATTGACAAGCAATTTTAAGTGAGAGGTAGGCACTGGACAAGATTACCGTGTCTCTTCTCTTGAATGCAGTGCTTTTAAAAAGGCTCTAACGATGGGCATGGCATGACTTTGGGACATCACAATGTTTCCAGTTGTTCTGCAGGAATCTGACACAACGGCAGTTTGCTTTGAAGCCACATTGAGGGGTTTCACATCAAAGACGCGCTGCCAGAAAGGACCTTCACCTATTTTGGATTTTGTAAAATATGTTAATGCACTGAATTTCTTGAGTCTTATTTTTGCACTATATTTAGCATATACATATAGTATACAAATGTAAAATTAAAGTATTTTTGAAGCGAGATATTAGCAAAGAACTTTCTTCATATCAAGAACCATTTTTTTCACTGTATTGTAGGGTAATGTAAATGATATGGACTCAATCCATCTCAAATAATCACATTGTGCTTTACATTGTCAGGGGGTATCTCCTCATCCACCACCAGTGTACAACATCCACCTGGATGATGTGACGGCAGCCACAGTGCACCAGAACGCCCACCACACACCAGCTTACAGGTGGAGAGGAGACAGAGTGATGAAGCCAATTAACAGATATGGGGATTGTTAGGAGGCCATGATGGTCAGAGGCCAGGATGCCGAGGTCACAACTTTACTCTTTTTCGAAAGACATCCTGGGATTTTTAATGACCAGAGAGAGTCAGGACCTCGGTATAACGTCTCATCTCATTCAAAATTTCAAATGAAAAGTATTCATTAATTAAAATTTATATTTATTAATATTCATGTGAACAGTTTTTACAAAACAGTATTACCTGCAATGGCCTAAAACAATGGTTAAATAGCCATTTGACAATTAACAGCCTTGAGGCCTTAAGTGACATTAACCCAAAAAATTATTTTAGGAACAGAATCGTTCACAACAAACCTAGGATTTTATTTTTCCTATTGCTTCAAGCTGTGAAATAACATTTTACATTTAAATTTGTAAAATTTCTTTATTTCTAAGATTAATTGTAGAATAAGAGTTTTACCTGTATTGATCGTTTTTACATCAGGATCTTCAACCTCATTCAGATAAGAAGCAAGTCCTTTACTAAAAACATGTGTACAATACATGCATGCACAAGTAGCATTAGTTGCAAACAGGAAATACTGGTAAAACATGATTAATGATGATTAGAATACTGCATGCTTCATACTCTGCTTGAAATGATGGATCTTGTTTGTAGAAGCACATCTCATCATTGTTTGCATTGGTTTGTCTTGTGTAGTCATTTGGGTACACTGAAGAAAACTTAACCTACAAGAACAAGAAACCGAAGAAGAAAAATATATTCATTATTTTACTTAATAAAATAAATACGCACTGTAAAGTTGTTTATTGGTGATTCTTGTAAAATGTATGTGTTGTCTTTGTTTTATTTTGTGTTTCCCAGCCTTTAAATACTTACATTGAATTCAGACTGTAAAAAAAAAAAAAAAAAGATTTCTTTTGCCAGGTAGCAATGGTTAACATTAGCATGCTAGCATAAGCTGTAATGTTAGCATGGTAATGCTAACACTCTCTTGGGCATTTCTGTAATTTTAGTAATTTTTTACAGTATATTTCACCTTCTGGAGGCTGCGTTTGTTCTCTAGAATCCTTCAACATCTATTTTGCAGACATAGTTATTATCGGGGCCAAACAATCAGCAGAAATCAGTAGTTGTAATCAAAACAGAAGTTGTTTGTCAGTATCATAGCTTAGACTTCACAGAAGTTTAAAATCGATAAACTCACCAAATATACACCCTCATATCGTCCAATTTGTTCTCTGAGTATGTAACTTGGACTGTAATGGCATTTGGGAAACAAATCTTTCAGGTTGGACTCATCTAGCATTTTGTCTGTTTAAACAGAGAGAACATGCTCGGTCTGTCTCAAAAAGAGATATGGCAAGAGTATTCTTAAAATTTCCTTTGAAAATGTTGATAATGCTGACATTTATAGATGTGATCCCGTGGGTCTTCTCTGATCATGTCTCCTGCAGGATGGGGTGACATGGGAATCGGCTGAAGGAGCCTATCATAACTCGCTTTTGTTTGGGGTATGTGATCAATATCTCCCATTTGTAGAGAAGATTCATCTGACAAAAGAAGCAAGTCTACATGTTATCTCATGTTAAAGTCATAAAATTCAATATTGATACACCTCTATGAAATATATCAACACAGACAAGATCTTATCCTTGTTAAAGCTGCAGTTGGTAACTTTTGTAAAACATATTTGTTAAACCTGTGATTATGTCCTGACAGTAGAATGTGAGACAGATAATCTGTGAAAAAATCAAGCTCCTCTGACTCCTCCCAGTGGTCCTATTGCCATTTGCAGTTACGCACCGCTCCCGGTAAAAAACAACCAATCAGAGCTGCAGTCCGTAACTTTGTTTGTGTTCAAAATGTAGAAAAATGTATATAATAAGTGAGTACACCATGAATCCATTTTCAAAACCGTGTTTTTAGCTTGTCCTGAATCACTAGGGTCCACCTATAATAAGTGTTTATATTCTTTATATTTTATATTCATAGACATAAACAGAGAGAAGTAGTTCCGGCTACGATGTTCTTCCGCAAGACGCAAGCAGTTCTGTTTATTAACCGCTAGAACGTCAAAAGTTACCGACTGCAGCTTTAAGACTGAATCCTTTCTGTTGCAACTATACATATAACACCTTAAAGATGTTATGCCTTACAAGTCTTAATAACATCACTTCAGCAACATCTTGCAAAACGTAATAAAAATAATTTTGTCATTTTGGGACAATCATACCTTCATATAACGACAGAAACTCAGAGGTTATCACAGAAAAAGAGCCATTGTCACGGTTCAAACTCCACTGCAGAAAGGGGGGGGAAATCTGATATTAATAAAATATAAACTTTTGATTAATTGTTCAAGCTAAATTGTCTAATATGTACACATATACTGTAGTACATACAGCTATTTCCAGATGATCCATTCCTCTGTTCTGTTTGAAAAGGATTTCAAAAAAATATTTCATGTCTTTCACCAACCTAAGAAAGAGAGAGACCCTATATTATGGCATGAGACAGTTTTTCTTTTTTCGAGTATGCTTCCAAAAAAATAAATAAAAATAAATTCATAAAAAAATATTCATACAAGACATGTTTGGATATCTGGGATGCAAATTTCCAATACTCGCCTGGAGCAGTCCATTCATTTCCTGTCTGATTCAGAACAGAAACATGCCACAATCATAATCAAATAGATTACATTTTTCCTTTAACAAAATATCAAAGAGTATTTAAACATTTAAGTCACATTTAATGTCTATATATAATTCTAGATTATATACTGTACCTACATTTAAAATTAAGTGGGAGAGCCTGTCCTCCAACAAAAAACGACCATATAGGTCATTTGTGCAAGCATTTATTACGACCTATATTTACGTTTTAAAGTTATAAAAAAATAATGACAGTATCGCGTTGCGTCTGTCTTCATGAAATGACGCATTACGTCATTACTAATCAAAACGCACGTTTATTTAAATGCAATGTGTGGGCGTTTTACACCGATCTCACAGTATTTCCTACATATTTTACTACTGTAGGTGGCTTGTTCGTTCGAATGACCACACCTAACCCCTCCCCTCAACCTAACCCTCACAGAAATCATGCTAAATTATGATTTATCGAGCATATACATTTTTGTGCACATCTGTTCCCTGGAATCAAACCCATGATAGCATGATTACATATCAAGGTATAACGCAATAATCTACCAACTGAGCTACACAAAACGCAAATCAGAGTGCAAATAAAATAGTACAAAACATTAATATGAAAACGACCTTTTGCCAATAGGGGCGCAATTGTAGTATACGCTCTGATGGGTCGTATTTCAGGGATTTGGACAAACAACCTATACAAGCATATTGGTTGGAGGACAGGTTGAAGTGGGATCATTGAACAACTTTTTACCAACTTTAAACAAGATGTGGGTCTGGAATGACACGAGGGTGGGTAAATAAATACAGAATAATTTTTTTTATTTGTATTTTTATGAATTGACATAAATTGCATCATTTAAACTTGCATTCATGTGTGGTATGTTTACTTCCATTATAAACGGATCAACTTGAATCTCTAACAAACACATTCCATTCAGAATAGACATTACCTCACCAACATAGACAAGGCGGTGAAGGTTTTCTGGACTTTCATTTAAACTGAGCCAGAACTCTGAGTTATCATCAGAGGAAACAGCAAAAATATATTCATCTATAGGCAGAACAATATCAGTGCATTTGTTTACTGCCTCTACAAATGTTTAGTTGAATTCAATTATATAATAAAACTGATTTATTTTCATGCTGGACCCACCAGTTACTTCAGGATGGAGGTAGCCAAAGATTCTCAGACCGTAATTGATCCATTGAGGGGACACAGCAAGCCTGCTTACTGTAGTACGCACCTTAAGATAAACCCATGATATTATATTACACATGTGACTATAATTTATAATAGTACACAACTATATATGTAAAGAACTAACATTGGGAAATAGCGGATAGAGCAGGTTATTCTTAAGTTGATCAAGAGATCCACCGCAGCAGTCATCAAAAACGTGCATGTTCACTCGTCCCTGAGGAGGAAATAAAAATGCTCTAGGTTGACTTAAAGCCATGATAGAATACAATGGTTGCAACTGGAATGTATTTGCATAAATGAAAAAGATATTTTGCTTTTTAAAATTAATTTTCTAGACATTTTCTATCGAAAAAGTTAGATATTCTCTCCAGTATATTTGCTATAATAGTTTTTTTTTTTTTTTTTTTTTTGATTTAACAGAAATTGGGAGGGTTCATATATTGATTAAATTAACAACTATTTTTTTTTTGTGATTCAATACATTTGAATTAAATTTAGGTTTAAAAATAAAGTATATCAAAGGGGTCATATGACGCGTGAAGTTCTTTGTGCGTAAACAACATATGTAAAGTTGCAAAGACTAAAGTCTCAAATCCAAGGAGATATTCTAGTTGCACTTAATTTTACAGTATGTGTACTAACATGTACTTATAGTGTACTTACAGTGTATTTATCTAAGAAAGTTCTGGTAATACAAGGTAACTAGATCAAGATGGCGCAAATCTCCGCTCTCTACCCAACAAAACAGACAAACTCCTTCTGATCTCTTGGACAAATAAGGATTTTTCTCACTCTGCTGCTCTGTATTTCACAGAAACCTGGCTGAATGACGCCATACCGGACAGCGCGCTCCATCTGCTGGGCTTTCAGCTGTTTAGAGCGGATCGCGAATCAGAATCAACGAGGAAATCGCGCAGCGGCGGGACATGCTTTTACATCAATGAACGGTGGTGTACAGATGTAACTGTGTTAAAGAAGATGTGCTGTCCTGATCTAGAAATGCAGTTTGTCAACTGCAAGCCGTTCTATTCGCCGCGGGAGTTTCACTCGTTCATTCTGGTTAGTGTTTACATCCCTCCTCAAGCGCATGTGAGCTCAGCTTTACAGAAACTCACTGATCAGATCACAGATACAGAACAACAACACCCGGACTCTGTTTTAATCATTCTTGGGGATTTTAATAAAGCCAATCTCTCCCGTGAACTGCCAAAATACAGACAGCATGTTACATGTCCCACCAGAGACAGTAATATATTGGATCACTGTTACACCACAATAAAGGATGCATATCACTCTGTTCCACGAGCAGCTTTGGGACGTTCTGATCACTGTCTGGTTCATCTCATACCGTCCTACAAGCAAAAACTTAAATCTGCTAAACCTGTAGTAAAGACTGTGAAGAGATGGACCAGCGAAACAGAGCAGGATTTACAATCTTGTTTTGACCTCACTGATTGGAGTGTTTTTGAAGCTGCTACCACTGATCTGGACGAACTCACAGAGACCGTAACATTCTTAATTAGTTTCTGAGAGGATATATGCATTCCTACCAGGACTTATTTAACATTCAACAATGATAAGCCATGGTTTACAGTAAAACTCAGACATCTTCGTCAGGCCAAAGAGGATGCCTACAGAAATGGGGACAGGGTCTTGTACAATCAGGCCAGGAACACACTGAACAAAGAGATTAGAGCGGCTATAAAGACCTACGCTAAAAAGTTGGAAGACCAGTTTACTTCCTGAGGAAGTTAAACCTGCCACAGGAGCTGCTGAAACAGTTCTACTCAGCCGTCATTGAGTCTGTACTGTGTACCTCAATAACTGTCTGGTTTGGTTCAGCAACAAAATCAGACATTAGAACACTACAGAGAACTGTTCGGACTGCACATTCCTGCATCTCACTCAATTCTATTCCATTATCATTTATAGCACAATTGTTTATACACTTATTTATTTGCCAATTTGTAAATCTCTGTAAATACAGTAAAACCAATTTTATTTTTATTTTTTGTCTTTGTGTTGTTGTCTCTGTGTACTGGAAGCTTATGTCACTGAAAAAAATTCCTTGTATGCGTAAGCATACTTTGCAATAAAGCTCTTTCTGATTCTGATTCTGAACTACATGGGGTAGGGTTAGGTTTAGGGATAGGTTCAGAGTTAGTACCTAGTTATTACATAGTTATTGTAATTACTATAATAAGAACATAGTATGTACATGAGGAACAGGACTGTAAAATAAAGTGCTACCGATATTCTTTATAAAAGTTAAAGGAGCACAGCATTTTTTTAAATAGGCTAATTTTCCAACTCCCCTAAAGTTGAGTTTTCGACCCCATTCAGCCGATCTCCTGTCTGGCGGTAGCACTTTTATTTTAGCATAGATCATTGAATCTGATTGACTGTTAGCATCTCAATCAAAAATGACCAAAGATTTTTTTATATTTTTCCTATTTAAAACTTGACTCTTCTGCATTTACATCGTGTATTAAGAACGATGGAAAATGAAAAGTTGTGATTTTCTATGCCGATATGGCTAGGAACTATACTCTCATCCTGGAGTAATAATCAAGGAACTTTGCTGCCCTACCTTGGTGGCAGCAGGCGCAGTGATATTACGCAGCTCCTGAAAATAGTCCCCAGCAACTCTGCTATTGCTGCAGCTACACATGACTATTTTCAGGTCCTGCGTAATATCACTGCGCCTGCTGCACCCATATAACGGCAGCAAAGTGCCTAAAGCTAAAAGTGCTACCACCAGACCCGGAGATCAGCTGAATGGATTTGAAAACAGTAAAACTCAATTGTTAACTCTAAGGGTGTTCCTTTAAGATTCGTCCATGCGACTGACTACCTCTACGTGACTACGTCTCGATGTGGGATGATTTGCATAACACCACCCAAATGTTCATACAATGAAAGAAGGTGTAACTTTTATTCTCGCTGTAGTATGGTTGTTGCCACCATGTTGTGGAGATGCTTTATTTCATTGTGAAAGCGAAACTACTTGGTTTGGCCTTCCAAAAGGGGACCATATTCGCTTCATTATGGCTAGAACTGATCCGTGCTGGTTGCTGATGAAAAAAAATTAAATACACTTTGTGGATCGCCGGATTGGCTTTCACCATAAATTAAGTGGGTTGTCCTGTGTCTTTCTTTGAATTCCGCCGGCCGCACCGTTCTCTAACCCGCTGGCTGTTCCTCACTCGAGCTCGCAGTGTGTGACACATTTTATGGAGGACTGTTTCCTGAACCTGCAAACTAGTCTACAATGGGTCTGTGCTCAAAGGCTGTTCTATAAAGTGAGGCAGTTCCAAATTTGCAAGGACAGTCTGGTGCTTCTGACTCACAGCCTATAGGTAAGTTTTATATTTAAAGAATTTGCCACTCATGATTCACAAGTGAGTTTTGAGCAGTGCAGAGTGGCGCTTGTTGTTTGACATTTCTCCGATCACAAATGCAGACATGGTTTTATGTTTACACAGCACGATATGCAACACAACGTGTAAAAACACAGTATAAGACATGTTGGCACTGGATGCAGCAAATGCCTCGTTTGTAGTGGGTTTTATTGGTTTTGTCTCATCGTGCCGGGAGACGGCATCATGGTATGTAAAGGGACATAACATTTCCATCACACGCTTGAGGTATTCAGCCAATCACGACACACTGGATAGCTGGTCAATCAGCGTACACCTAGCTTTTTAGAGCGATGAGTTTGTAAAAATCAATAATGCAACAATGCAACATTAATGTTCAGTATTTGGAAAAGAATGTGTTTTTTAACCTTAAACACATTGCATTACACCAAATACACAAAATAATGTTCTTTTTTAGCAACGTCGTATGACCCCTTTAAAATTAAATAAATAATAAATTGTTCCATTTCAGCATTTCAGTTCATTTATATTATTTTAATATATTATTAATACAATATTTAAATAAATAAATAAATAAATAAATAAATATATATATATATTATTTTTTGTATTTCTTTAAAGAAATCTTTCCATTTCTTCTTTAAATTCTCTTTAAATGTAAAGGTAACGTATTTTATAAAGAATATTGCAAGAATATTAAGGATTCTCTTTTCTCTCTCTTTTTAAATCACAATGCATTTAATAAATTTAATCTTATACACACCTTATATGTTTTGATTGGCTGTTGGTCATCAGCAATATTTTTCTAAGGACAGTCAAGGGAATAAAAAAAGTATTAAAATCAAGGGATTGTGAAATAAATGATCTTGTTTCTAATCTAAAACAATCTTACCTGGATCTCCTGTACATCAGGAGGCTCTTCGTCTAGAAATGATTCACTCTTCTCGATATCTTTGTTGATATTTGTTTTTGCAGGTCCTTGAGGAAGTAAAACTATACAAAGCCAAAATGTGGAAATGCAGATGCATTTGAATGGCTTACGTAATGAAATCACACATGCATTGGTGGCATTGTACTATATTGTATGATACATTATCATATATATATATATATATATATATATATATATATATATATATATATATATATATATATATATATATATATATATATATATAAATATATATATATATACACACACACACATTTGTTTTTGTCAAAAGTGGGGACACCCCATAGGCGTAATGGTTTTTATTCTGTACAAACTGTATATTCTATGGCCCTACACCTAACCCTAACCCTTATAGGAAACTTTGTGCATTTTTACTTTATCAAAAAAAAAAAAAAACACTCATTCTGTATGATTTATACATGTTTTAAAAAATGGGGACATGGGGTTGTGTCCTGATAAGTCACCCTCTCCTTGTAATACCTGTGTCATACCCATGTCATTATACAGAGTTGTGTCCTGATATATCACAAAAACAAGAGCACACACACACACACACACACACACACACACAAACACACCCACACACCCACACACACACACAAACACACACACGTTCTATGGAAAAGTTATCATTCTAAAATAGCTACAAAAAATCTTGATGCAAATAAACAAACAGACAAATAATTCATAACAAAAAAATCATACTGTAGATCTGACATGTTATAACTGGCTAATTTAAACAAATCAATCTTATTCTTCAGTTTTGTGCTTGCAAAATGTTTCTAAATTATGTGACATCTTTGATCTAGATCTTGGGACTTGATATCCATTACATAAGAAAATTCCTGACTAGGACTATCAGACAATTAAAGTTTGAAGAAAGATTAAAAAGCATTAAACAGCAGCCCAAAATTAAAGAACATAATCCAGCCATTATAAATAAAGCTAACTTACCAGCAGGCAACATGTTTTTTTGTGCTCCCAAAGATATAAAAACATAAATCATAATACATATAACGAGTAGAAAAAATAAATACAACATCACCTTGCGGTGATGAAAAGTTCTCACAGTAAACATTCTGCTAGACTGTGAGCCCAGTATGATGTCTAGTATGTATTAGTCTAGGCTTTAGATACCATTGTCTCACACAAAAACCGGCAGAACAAGATAGGAGTACGTTTGTGTGGCGAGGCATAGTTAAATATCCTACAGACTCTACTCTAGAATCTCTCTCTCTACGTTTTGCACTAGATCTAAACCTGACCAGGGAGATCTTAACAGCTTGTTAAAAATGAAGAGAAAGGCTAGGAAAAAAATTAATATAAAATATATAAAATGTCTTTTATTTGGAACTCAAGCAAGGTAAAATAAAAAACAATGATTTAGGGTGAAGATCATATGTTATGTGCTTCGATAATTCTTTTTACTTGTTCCCATCTTTAAAAGCTGAATTGAACAAGCCAATAAATATTATATAGTTATATAACTAAATTAAATATATAACTATCCATTATATATAATCAGTGTCGTTTTTGAGGTATGGTGATATGTCTGTCTATACAGTTTGCTGTCACACTTTAGTTTAGGGACCATTTCTCACTATTAACTAACTATAAACTATGCCTTTTGCATCAGTTTGATGGTTATTAATAGTCTGCTCTCAACACTTTAGTTTCCTAAGAGAAACATTTTGGTCGGAATAAAATGAGGCAGGAGGAAAAAGTATATTTCAGTGCTTTGCAAGAGAATGTGAATGTTTTAGGGGAACACCATCATTTTATGAGAGTATGTAATAGTTTTGTCAGCAAATGCAATTTGAAATACAATTGTATTGGTGGAAATTCCACCATGTCCATCCATGTCCCCTTAAGGGCTCTGTACTTTTTGATGGACATCAGTACAAATTTTGTTAATTTATTAAATAAATTAACTCAAAATTATTTTAAAACCTTTTAGTCCCCAGTACCAACTTTTTGTTGAATCTTTGTGGGTGCATTAAAAGTAACACTAAGGATGGTAATGTTAACTATAACTATAAAGTTTTAATTTTGAGAAAATCACAGTTACAATGATAACATCTCAGGTTACATATGTAACCATGGTTCCCTGAGGGAATGAAATGCAGCTTGAGTTCCTGAAAGGGAACTACACAGATGAATGATAGTTAGAATCAATATCAGAATGATTTTTTAAAAACAATGAATGATTACATTTTTTCACAGCCAATCCAAATCCACCCAGTCTTGCATAACCAGGCCTTCAGATTTATGGAAGAAGACTGTATGTTTACTGTATGTTCATGATGTCGTTGCAACGAATCACAGTTCGTTTTGTTCAGTGTCATGTTTAGGGGCATGAAAATGTAAACTCAGTGCGTCCCTGTAGGTTCAGATGATGCATGTTTTATAATAAAACATCTATTAAAAGGTTTCAGACGACAGAATTTTGCCCAGATGTGACCAAGAAATGCCCAAGAAAAGGATTTTGGGAGGCACTGGACTCGGGTTCTTCCAATCCAATTCTTTGCAATCAAACTTGGAGGGAGAATAGTTTTAGGATCCTCAGAGGACTTGTTGGATGAGTGGATTCTTAACAGAGCATCTGCCTTTGCATTCTTGGAACCTGGAAAATAGGAGATTTGTAAGTCAAATTAAATCAAGAAGAGTGCCCAACGGGCCTGGCGAGGATTGAGATGTTTAGCTTCAAACAAGAAACTGCTAGACTTATCTTTCAGGAAAAGGCGGGACATGGATGGAATCTCGGGGCCAAAAGTTTCAATTCGATATCCAAATTTACATTCAATATTCCACTCTTATTAAGCACTGAAATTACACAAAGTTATTATGTGAACAAAAATTATATGATTTTATACATATTTAGTGGATGCACTTTTCCTGTGGCATGCTGTTTTAATGACAGTGAGGAGTGCTATACACTGTAAAAAGTTTAACTATTATTTACTCAATTTTTTTGGTGAAACATTTTTACACTCAAAAAAATTGAGTAAATTTTAAAGCTGTTAAATCAATGAAATATACTGTTTAAATTGAGTAATTGTCAGTAAAAAAATTAAGTAAATCTGAATAACTGAATTACTTTATATGAGAAATAAAATTAATTAGATATAATCAAAATTATAAAACACCACAACTGTAATTCTATGTAAAATAAACAAAAAATATTGAGTAGATATAATTGAAATATTGGATGAAATTTAACCAAAAAAATGTGCTACGTTTACTACATGTAAAAGTGAATTTAACTTAATATTGGACTATAAATTATCAAAATGTTGCATTCACTTTTTTTTTTACACTATTTACCCTTTATAATTAATATAATAAAACCGAATAAAGAAAGAAACAAATTTTTTTATTGAAAATTTATTTGTCAATTAAACATAAGACAAAGTCTAAAATCAACCTTTGAAACATCTTATCCATTTTAATATTCCAGTAAATTGCAAAAATTAAAACTGTAAAGTAGCCATAAGGGAAATGATTAAACCTTATGAAACATTTCATCCATCTTAGTATTCAAGTAGATTACATGTAAAATACGATAGCCATAAGAGAAATGACATCTTACTTTGTTCCTGGTGCATACCAGCCATTTGCAGTCACACTCAACACTTACATCAATATTAAAGGGATAGTTCACCCAAAAAGATGATGTTGTCATAATGTACTCGCCCCCCCCAACCCCCCGGGTTGTCCCAAATCTGTACGAATTTCTTTCTTGTGTTGAACACAAAATATATTTTAATGAATGTTGGTTAACAGATAGTTGAAAGTTGCCATTGACTTCCATGGTAGGAAAAAAAAAAGTATACTATGCAAAGTCAATGGCAACCTTTAACTGCGTTAACCAACACTCTTTAATACTTTGCTGAATGTCACGTCACTTCACTTAAAATATCTTTTGTGTTCAACAGAAGAAAGAAACTCGTACAGGTTTGGGACAAATTGAGGGAGAGTAAATTATGACAACATCATCTTTTGAGTGAACTATCCCTTCAACAGAATTAATCAGATAACAGAAACACTTCCATCAGGAATACCCATTCTGTGGGATGATCATGAACCACTACTATGCAAGAAGATAATTTTTTAACCTCTGAACATTAACAGAGTTTTGGAGGATCCAGCTCAAGAAACAGTTTTTGGAACAACTCAAGTGAGTACAGGTCTTTCTCAAAAAATTTGCATATTGTGATGAAGTTCATTATTTTCCGTAATGTAATGATAAAAATTAAACTTTCATATATTTTAGATTCATTGCACACCAACTGAAATATTTCAGGTCTTTTATTGTTTTAATACTGATGATTTTGGCATACAGCTCATGAAAACCCAAAATTCCTATCTCAAAAAATTAGCATATCATGAAAAGGCTCTCTAAACAAGCTATTAACCTAATCATCTGAATCAGCTAATTAACTCTAAACACTTGCAAAAAATTCCTGAGGCTTTTAAAAACTCCCAGCCTGGTTCATTACTCAAAACGGCAATCATGGGTAAGACTGCCGACCTGACTGCTGTCCAGAAGGCCATCATTGACACCCTCAAGCGAGAGGGTAAGACACAGAAAGAAATTTCTGAACGAATAGGCTGTTACCAGAGTGCTGTATCAAGGCACCTCAGTGGGAAGTCTGTAGGAAGGAAAAAGTGTGGCAAAAAACGCTGCACAACGAGAAGCAGTGACCGGACCCTGAGGAAGATTGTGGAGAAGGACTGATTCCAGACCTTGGGGGACCTGCGGAAGCAGTGGACTGAGTCTGGAGTAGAAACATCCAGAGCCACCGTGCACAGGCGTGTGCAGGAAATGGGCTACAGAGAAGCAGCACTGGACTGTTGCTCAGTGGTCCTAAGTACTTTTTTTGGATGAAAGCCAATTTTGCATGTCATTCGGAAATCAAGGTGCCAGAGTCTGGAGGAAGACTGGGGAGAAGGAAATTCCAAAATGCCTGAAATCCAGTGTCAAGTACCCACAGTCAGTGATGGTCTGGGGTGCCATGTCAGCTGCTGGTATTGGTCCACTGTGTTTTATCAAGGGCAGGGTCAGTGCAGCTAGTTATCAGTAGATTTTGGAGCACTTCATGCTTCCATCTGCTGAAAAGCTTTATGGAGATGATTTCGTTTTTTAGCACGACCTGGCACCTGCTTACAGTGCCAAAACCACTGGTAAATGGTTTACTGACCATGGTATTACTGTGCTCAATTGGCCTGCCAACTCTCCTGACCTGAACCCCATAGTGAATCTGTGGGATATTGTGAAGAGAAAGTTGAGAGACGCAAGATCCAACACTCTGGATGAGCTTAAGGCCGCTATCAAGGCATCCTGGGCCTCCATAACACCTCAGCAGTGCCACAGGCTGATTGCCTCCATGCCACGCCACACTGAAGCAGTCATTTCTGCAGGATTCCCGACCAAGTATTAAGTGCATAACTGAACATAATTATTTGAAGGTTGACTTTTTTTTGTATTAAAAACACCTTTCTTTTATTGGTCAGATGAAATAAGCTAATTTTTTGAGATAGGAGTTTGGGGTTTTCATGAGCTGTATGCCAAAAGCATCAGTATTTAAACAATAAAAGACCTGAAATATTTCAGTTGGTGTGCAATGAATCTAAAATATATGAAAGTTTAATTTTTATCATTACATCAAGGAAAATAATGAACTTTATCACAATATGCTAATTTTTGGAGAAGGACCTGTATTTGTGGGTCTTGGGATATCTCAAATCCAATGTGACTCCCAAAAGATGGCAGCAGGCTCTGCTGTGATTCCCAAGATTACATCGCTGACTGCCCCATCATTGTCCCGAAGGATGTAGATTTTTATGACCTCCTCTGCCAACTCTGCTTGTACGAAGATGGGTAGATCAGCTGAACCCTACAGGCAAATTTTAAAGATAACTGGTTAGAGCTAACATTCAAACCTGAATGTTACAAGAAAGTGACAAATACACAAAACAAATAGCACCTGAAGAAGCAAACATTCTGTTGGACCATATGATAGGTAAAATCTCAAACAAAGTTTACTAGGGGGAGGAGTTGCAAAAATTAACAGCATTCTTCTTAACAACAAGACAGGTTAATTTTCTACATAGGGACATTTATTTTTAACAATAACCCTAAAAGAAAAATGAAAAGAGACCAACTGCGAGCTTCTATGCTGTAAATCAATGCTATAGGCTTTTATTGAGGAAATAATGTAAGTTGCTTTGGAAAAAAGCGTCTGCCAAATGCATAAATGTAAACATATTAACTGACTAAAAATACAACAGTTTATTTTATCTAAAATGTACAGTTATATTTTATTTTTTCCACTAAAACAATTTAGTATTTGACTAACAAATTGTTCATTTATAATACACATAATATATTTGTGAAATTTCTATCAAACTATTTAAGGATGGAAAATTAAACTGATCTGTTTCAGGGAACAAAAATATTACTTAATTCAAATCAAAATGAATATATTTAAACACACTCTTAAGAAATTTAGTAAGTTCACTCAATTAAAACAACGTACCCCTCACCCAGCCTCGGCTGTCCTTCAATACCCACCAGGTCTGGATTTGTTACATTAAAAAGCTTAATGTTTTCAAACTTTTTACCGATATTGTATGTCATAAGTTTCAGTGTACTAGAATGATTTTACAACGGAGCATATAGTGGGAGCTGATTAAAACGCACCAGTCTATGTTATGTCCACGCCATTTTAAATACTTTTGCATGGAGTATTTGTAGTGGTGATTTAAGAGCTCATACCTGAGTTCATGTAGTAATTATGATGTTTTACAAAAACGTGACAGCTTTTTACAAGACAGAATGTTGTCATTTGAAAGTTCATAAATGATGTGTTCCCTTTTGACAAGCCACTGACCCCAAAGGGGAACCTGTACAAAATCGTTTTCCATTGGGCATGTATAGTTGCTGGACCACGGTTACACTTATCGTTAGACTTTCAAATGGCGGTTGAAATAAACGGTGATCCAAATAGTACGAACGTTAACCCACTCCAAAAAAAAAAAAAAACTAACATACATATGGCTGCCCCACTAACTAACTTAGAAAACTACACTGTTATGTACACGTACACACGGTCAATGTTTAATCAACTTTTGAATACATTATTGCAAATATACATAGTTATAAAATGACTACGTTACTTACAGGAAATTCGAGTGATGCTGTTCACGTCGTAGCTGAGAAAAGCAGTCCTTCAGTGACAGGTGCCTCTTGCTTGAGCCGCGAAACTTGTTAAACTTCTTAAGATGACGCAAAATACAAACACAATTGTTAGGAAATCCTTAATAATTAACTTCTGAATTAAACATTACAAACATAATTAGTATTAACTAGCTGGATAAATTACATAACGTACCACAATATGAGAGGAGTGCGGGCCTTGCCGTTGCTGAGGAAAGCCGTCCTTCAGGTGACTTCGATTAAGCTACGAAACTTGTTGAATATGACGTAAAATACAAAGACAATTGTTAGGAAATAATTATTAATAATTATTAACTTTTTAATAAAGTGTTACAAACGTAAGTAGGATTAGCTGACTAACGTTACTTACCAGGAGTTGTGAGGTGTATGGCTAGTCGACGTCGCTGCTGAGGAAAGCAGATTTTTTTTTTTTTCCTGCGGAGCTGCACACGTGATCACTTTAGCCGCGAAATTTACTCAATTTATTTAAACTTTCATTTATTAAGCTGGAACTTTATTTAGGAAAATTGGTAGGAAATACTTAATAATTTTAGTTTCTAAAACAGATCAGTACAAGTAAATAATTATCAAATATTTCTATTAGAATTCACCAGAAATATTGAAGGTATATTAAAAATATAATTAGTTAGTTAAATACTTATTTATTTTCATTACATAAACTTAAATAATATATGTACATTTTAGAGAAATTATTTGTTGGATTTTTAATTATTATTTTTAATCTGACCCACTCAAAATATCACTTAAATGATTTCAAAAGATTTTATTAAGTTAATATAGCTCTTTATTTTTGTGAAATTTACTAAGCCACTGAATTATTTTTTACAGTGTAGGTGCACAATAATTCATCTTTAAACTAAACTGCAGATCTCATGTAATGAGAAATATTTTATTGAGAACAATGATCAATGATGCACACTTACTTCGATATTATGGCAGACACTGCTGGATTCAGTGGCTGAACAGTCCATTGTCCGGTTTGAATAGTTCCAATGATTATAGTTTACTGGTGGTTGATTTCAGGTGATGATTTCATGTGTATTTGGAGGATACAACTTGAAGAAAATGGTAATTTGCATGTTTTCTTTTTAAAATAGTCTACTTTGTCAGTGGTGCGCCGAGTCAGACAATTCTATTTATACTGCAATAAATAAAGGCTAAAAATAGCTAAAGGATTTTCACCTTAACAGCAAAATGTTTATTTGAATAGTTTAAAAAAATTTAAATACTATTTGGCCAGAAAAAAGGAATGAGATCAACTCTATTCTAAAATATTTATGAGAACTGAGAACTGTTTTAATCAGTTTTTCTTTTTTTGTGCTGGGCAAAGATTATTATTTTTTAATCGCGATTAATCACATTATTGTCTGCAATTAACCCTCTGGGGTTCTTCATTTATGAGTCACATTATTGGCTGCAATTAATCATAGTTAATCACATTGTTATACACAAAAATAATAATGCATTTAAAAGTAGTGTATTGTGCACTTTATTTCTTTTAAAAGTAGGCCTATAGCTATATGAATAAAAGTGTCGTAACATTTGGTTTGCAAACACTTTAAACAAATAAGGTGCTTTTTACAGCAGTGTTCAAACTGACATAGTAGCAGATAAAATATTTATTGTAGACTAAATCTCAACTTATTAATGTAATTAAATATAAAACAAGCTATTTGTCACTGCCAGGAAATTAATGTTTTTATAGAAAATATTTTATAGTTTGTTGCATAAAAAAAAAAAAAAAAAAGATATGCTCAGAGCCCAGAGCCTCAATCATAACATGATAACAGGCACCTTTCTATTAGAGACCTGCACAATATCGGGACCCATCGCAGCAGAGTGTGGCATGGGACAACACTTGATGGGTGCATAGAGACTCGTATGCAATATATTGTGAGAGGGCCGTTACCGCGTCCCATACGACTCAAAATAAACAAACCATAAAGTTAACAAAATGATTACATTTCAGTGTTGAGCGAACACTTCTCTGCTGTCTTCACGTGGTCTCAGAAACGTCCTATTTCCAACTTATAATGTCATGATTAAGAGCTTGCATTCTTTTCTGTTAGAATAACAGTGGACAGTGGTTTGTAAATGCTGATGCTTAGTCTAAATAATTTGATAGGGAACATCCCCTCCCATGACCCATGATTTGTCTGTATGTGTGTTCAGAGCCAGTGAGCAATGGACTTTCATAATTATAAAAAACTGCAATAATAATAACACATTAACTTGCCCAGCCCTAGTTTTGATGGATTTTGATATATTTTTCAGTATGCTAAAATGTAACAATGAAACTGATTTTAAGAAATAAAAATTGTGTATGGCACAAATGGCATATACAGTCCATGTCACACATTTCCTTACTGTCACGTACCTTTAACTGTGTTAAATATGGTGTCACATGGATGGGAATCTGCATGGAAATGTATGCAGAGGAGGTTAAGCATTGTAAAACTAAGCGTTGTAAGCTCCATAATGGTGATTTTAGAGTCGGGGTGGAGATGCACTGCCCCTGGCTGAGATTTAAGATGAAATGGGGATAGAAGTTAGCGGATCCCAGTAAGCACTAAGTATTGAAGTACTTATACTGAGGTGAGAGCTGGCCAGTTGCAGATTGCATCCACCTACTTCTCGTCTATGGAGATGCCATGTTGATTGATGTTGTAGCTGAGAAATTGGATTTTGGACATATGAAATATATATTTCTCTGCTTTAAGGTACAGGTGGAAATCTCTTAATTTTTGAAGGACCTCCGCAATGGGTTGACAATGTCCAGCCAAGTTTTAGGAGTACACTGGGATATTGTTAGTGTAGAGAATGATGAAACAATGGACAATTTACACTTTTTACACATTTTTTTTTTTTGCACAGAGAAATAGATACATTAAGAAATGTCTCATCCATCTGTTATACCAAAAAAGATGCCCTGACTGACATGTAAAAAGCACTAACTAAAAAAGTAACACGATAACAGAAATAAAATTCCATATGCACCAGAGTATCTGTTCCTCCATTAGATGTCAAACAAAGTTGATGTTTTGGAACCACGTGACTAGTAAATAATGAGTAAATGATGACAGAATATCCCTTTAAGAGTTTTTATCAATGGTGGAATATATTAATTGGGAAAGAATGTAGAAGTATAAGTGAATTTTAATTTTTATTTATTTAATTTTCTCACCAGTTCAGGGTTTCTTTGCTTTGCTAGGTTACCTTGTGTCATCATGATAAATTATACAGTTATATAAGCTTACCAGGATACAAAAAGTACACTCACATAAAGCAATATATAGCCTAGTATAGCAAATCTCAAATGCTTGATTTTTATACTTTCAATGACAGATGGGAGTAATTTGCCCATAGTGAAATCTGTGCAAATGAGTTAGTCACGTAAAAGAAAACCACACCATGCTACCTGATGTTTGGAGAACTAAGGACTCTTCATTTACAAACAGTGCATGTCCTGCACACCCAATATCAGGTTTCTATAAATATGGTGGTGTTAATTATTCCTGTGATCACTATACATTTTTAAGCTTTATTTATGAGTTTCTGTGACGGTGGGTTTTGGGAAAAACACAAGGAGAGGGTAGGATCCAATTGCAAGTATGGGTTTTATTAACAGAAGGGTAAAATACAAAATAAACAGTCTTGAGAGACAAACCAAAACCAAAAAGGGAACCGGATGAAAATGGGAACTCGGATGAAACGAGAAGGTAGGAAAAGTCTCGGGAGACGAGAGCATAGACACACAGGAAAAAGGACTCCATACAGACAACAGAGAAGGACAGCTCTATATATGGAGACTAATGACAAAGGATTGTCAGCACCTGTGCGATTTAATTGGAGTGCAATTACTGTGACGACATGACCAGACTAGAAGACTTAAAGTGCCTATGATGAAGTGCCTAAGGAGAAGTGAGCTCACTAGGGAACACCCAGGAAAACAGAGACTGACAGCGTGACATTACCCCCTCCCCTACGGAGCAGCTCCCAGATGCTCCACCTGAAACCCCCGGAAAACCCAACAGGAAAAAGAGGTAGGAGGGAGGTGAAGCGGCGGCGGACTAGGGGGAGGGACGGAGGGTCAGAATACAGGGACAGGAGAACCAGAAGCATGGACAGACAGAGACAAACAACCAGGTAGAATGGAAAGACAAAAGACAGGACAACCAGGTAAAATGGAAAAAACAGAGACAGAACAACCAGATGGAATGGGAAGGCAGAGGCAGGAAAATGTAACACAAAACAAGGAGTCCAGGAGGGTGGTGGACCGGTGGAGGAAGAAGGGGAGGGACGGAGGGCCAGGTCCAAAGAAGGAGATAAGAAAAACAAATGAAAACAAAAACATGGGTAAATAGAGGACATTAGGTGATTACCACCCAGGCGGAACAGAAGGCCATCACACCCATGTGGTCAAGGCAGAAGCCCCCCCAGGGGCGGAGCAGAAGACCACCACATCCTCGTAGTCAAGGCCAGAGTCCCCCAGGGTGGAGCGGAAGACCACCACGTCCTCGCAGTCAAGGCCAGAGTCCCCCAGGGCGGAGCAGAAGACCACCACGTCCTCGCGGTCGAGGCCGGAGTCCCCCAGGGCGGAACGGAAGACCACCACATTCTTGTGGCCGGCCCCATGGGAGGACGAAGATCACCAGTGACTTGACTCAGTCCTCGAAGATCACTGGTGACTAGCCTTGTCTCTGGAGAGTTCATGGGAACCTGACTCGACTCTGAAAGGTCAATAGTGACAAGCCCTGACTCTGGAAGGCCATCGGTAACTAGCCCTGACTCTGGAAGGCCATCTGTGACTAGCCCTGGCTCTGAAAGGTCATCGGTGACTAGCCCTGATTCAGGAAGGCCATCGGTGACTAGCCCTGACTCTGGAAGGTCATCGGTGACTAGCCCTAGCTCTGGAAGGTCGACGGTGACTAACCCTGACTCTGGAGGGTCCACGAACACCTGACTCGACTCCGGAGGGTCAACCGGGAACTGACTCAACTCTGAACAGTCAATGGGCACCTGACTTGACTTAAGACTGCCTGTGGAGACATGAGACATCTCTGCTTCGGGCACTGCCTCTGGAACGGCCTCGGGCACCACCTCAGTCACCGCCTCTGGAACGGCCTCGGGCACCGCCTCAGTCACCACATCGGGAACGGCCTCGGTCACTGCCTTGGCCTCCGGAACAACAGCGGGCACCGCCTCGGCCTCCGGAACAGCAGCGGGCACCGCCTCGGCCTCCGGAACAGCAGCGGGCACCGCCTCGGCCTCCGGAACAGCAGCGGGCACCGCCTCGGGAACTGCATCGAGCACCGCCTCGGGAACTGCATTGGGCACCGCCTCGGGAACATCTTGTACTGTGGCGCTGGACTGGTGGCCATCTTGTGCTGTGGCGCTGGGTTGGCGGCCATCTTGTACTGTGGCGCTGGACTGGCGGCTATCTTGTACTGTGGCGCTAGACTGGCGGCCTTCTTGTACTGTGGCGCTGGACTGGCGGTCATCTTGTGCTGTGGCGCTGGACTGGTGGCCATCTCGTGCTGTGGCGCTGGGCTGGCGGCCATCTTGTGCTGTGGTGCTGGGTTGGCGGCCATGCCAAGCAGCGTCGCTGGGTTGGCGGCCATTTTGTGCTGCTGCACAGGACTGGCGGCCATCTGGTACCACAGCGCTGGCTCGGCCGATCTGTGTCTCCCCTCTCCTCTCGGGACATACTGGGGAACTGGCGGTCCCCAACCGAATCCCTGGTCAACGGGAGCCCACAGTGGAGATCGCTGCCGGACCTCCTCCCGACTGTTTGCTCTGGAGCGACCTCCTCTGGTCCCCCGGAACACCACTAGGCGAGAGCCCTCAAAGCCACCTTTCTCCAGCTTGCTGCCTGAGGAAAAAGTGGCAGCAGACATACTGCTGGATCCTTGGTGGATGGAGTCCTTCTGTGATGGTGGGTTTTGGGAAAAACACAAGGAGAGGGTAGGATCCAATTGCAAGTATGGGTTTTATAAACAGAAGGGTAAAATACAAAATAAACAGTCTTGAGAGACAAACCAAAACCAAAAAGGGAATCGGATGAAAACGGGAACTCGGATGAAACGAGAAGGTAGGAAAAGTCTCGGGAGACGAGAGCATAGACACATAGGGAAAGGACTCTATACAGACAACAGAGAAGGGCAGCTCTATGTATGGAGACTAATGACAAAGGATTGTCAGCACCTGTGCGATTTAATTGGAGTGCAATTACTGTGACGACATGACCAGACTAGAGGAATTAAAGTGCCTATGATGAAGTGCCTAAGGAGAAGTGAGCTCACTAGGGAACACCCAGGAAAACAGAGACTGACAGCGTGACAGTTTCAGAACAATATAAAATTGAAAAAGGGAAAAATAACAACAAACAATACAACAACAACCACACATGAGGGCTTAACAAGTAATAGAAAAGTGCAGTCAATATGAAAGCTCAACAGTTAAATGCAGTTTGCTAAAGCAAATACTGGAAATGAGAATCAGCCTAGGTCGGACAGTAAGACATTTTCTGACAGATTTGAACAGCCTTTAGAGAATGTTTATTTAGCTTGATAAAAAGTGGACCTCTTAAATTCATTTTGTAGAGGCTGGAAGTCTCGGATACTACCAATTCAACAATATCAACCATCTGACTAAGAGCATGATGAAAGCTAGACAATCAGATTGCGGTTTTGTGAGCTTATATGATTCAGGAGTGATTCTAAAGAATGTTGAGAGAGGACAAGGTGAAATTGACCTGCCTAAGAAACCAGAAACAGTCAAAAAAATTCTGCTCCAGAAACTCCTAAGCTTTATACCTGACCAAAACATATGTCAACAGAAGGTTGGGGTAAATCTGCACTGATTACAAACAGGATCTATACGTTCAAATAATTGTTAGATGATTGTTATATAATTTTAAATTATTCCAGTGTACATGGTGTACAATTTTGCACTGCAGTAGCCCATGCCTTTCCTTCTTATGAGGGATCCTCCAATATGTGATCAAAAGGAGCGCAAGGAGGCAAAACAAGGAACTGCGGGAACATTTTACATACAAAATCAAAAATCTGGAGGTAGCGAAAAAAAAAAAAAAATCTCATGAATGTTAAACAGCTTGCATATCTTCTGAAATAAGCAGAAAGTCATTTTACAATATAATTTTTTACTAACATCTGATGCCTTTGGCCTGCCAAGATATAAGAGACTTATCCATTATTGAAAACTGAAAGTGTAATTTAAGTTATTTTCGGGGTTATCAGGAGAAAATGACTCATAACGCTTATAAGCTTTAATCGATTCCAGAGGGTTAAAGACATGATAACAATGTATAGGGGATTTAGGGAACATAGTCTGACGTTCAAAATGATGTCTCATCTGTTTCCAAATTTTAAGAGTAGATCTAACAAGTAGGGTTTTAGTAAATTCATCTGAGGGACAAGAAAGAGGGGCATAGACCAAAGCCACTAGGGAAGAAGGAAAGCATAAGGCAGATTCAATGATTACTCATGACAAAGCATCTGCCACAAGAATTTCATAGAGCTGGTGCAATATGGGACAAATATTTGAGGCCCAGTAGTAACACTGAAAATTGGGCAGAGTTATAGCACTCACAGGTAGGGCTGGGTATTGTTCAAAATCTTTCGATCCGGAGCCAATTTCGATACCTCAGTTTCGATACTGGTTCCTAACGATACTTTTTTCAACACCATATGTTTTAAAATCCATTACAACATCAACACAAATACATTTAACACAAAACCTTTATTTTTCACCTTAAAGGGACACTAAGTAGGAATTACTCCCATCTAGTGGTGAAATTGTATTTTGCATTCAAACTAATTTTGCTCTCCAGCGCCTCACTTTTTCAAATGCGCGTTGCATCTACGGAAGGCGATATGTACCAAAAAGCTTTGACAGGATGTCTTCTAATAGCACTTCGTCGAGTTTTCCTTCAGGTGAACAGGTGTGTTATTTCAAACAAACTGCAACATGGCAACTAACAAACGAATGTTACAGTATGAATTACTGACTGTGGAAAACATGAAATATTGTAATTAGTAGTTATGTCTAATTTATTCGTTATATTTTCTGAATTATATGCATTGTTAGATATAAAAAAATATTATAATATAGATTGTAACACTGACTTACCTGTCGAGAAGAAAACTGGCCACTTCAGCGTCTCTTTTGAAATCTTTATCCAGCATTAGCTCTTTCCACCTAGACAAAGCTTCCCCGACATTAACTCTTGTTTTCTGTAATCTACGGTCACGTTTCCTTTTACGTTCTATTTTTGACTGTTTTGGCGACGATGTTTTCTTCTCCTGTGGCGCGGCATATGTATGGTCCATAATAAGAATGCAATCCAGACTTTTAAACTTGCCGGTGCAGTTTCAAGCGCCTCTCACTGCTCTGCACCTGCGTTTCTGGCTCTGACCGAAAACGCGCTGTGGAAACGCGTTGGCTTAGTACTTTTTGTCCCTCTCTGCTATTATAGTTTTGCAAGATGGCGGAACTACATGGAAGCCTCCGTCGACCTACCCGTCCCATGTATATAAAGATAATAAATTCTTCATTTACAAGGATTAGTTTAAACATTGGCATAGGTATTTGTACACCATTGAGGGCATATTTATGAATAAAAATATTGATTTTAGATAATAAAATACCTAAAAAGTTACTTATTGTCCCTTTAATTAAAACAAATTCTGGTAACACTTCACACTCAGGATAACATTATTAATACAACTGGTTGTTCTTTTTGGATAGGGGTGCGCCAGCAGACACTCAGGATTGGTATCAGAATGGTATTCAGAACGCGACAGCAAGATTAATTTTTAATGAGCCAAAAAGAATACACATCACACCTCTGTTTATCAATTTGCACTGGCTTCCAATAGCTGTTCACATAAAATTCAAGGCATTGATGTTTGCCTACAAAACTACCACTGGCTCTGCACCCATTTACCTAAATTTGTTACTTCAGACTTATGTGCCCTCTAGAAGCTTGCGTTCTGCAAGTGAACGTCGCTTGATTGTGCCATCTCAAAGAAGCACAAAGTCACTTTTACAGACTTTTAAATTAAATGTTCCCTCCTGGTGGAATGACCTCCCCAACTCAATCCGAGGAGCTGAGTCCTTAGCCATCTTCAAGAATCGGCTTAAAACACATCTCTTCCATCTTTATTTGACCCTCTAACTTCTAACACTCACTAATCTAATTCTATTCTTAAAAAAATCTAACTACCTTTCTAATCTTTTTGTATTCTATTTTCTTTTCATTTAATATGCAATTGTATATGTACAGTATGTGTATGTGTAAAGACCTCTAACTAGTTTGCTCTATTCTTTTTATTTTTTTAAATTTTTTATTCTATCTGTTTTCTTTGTATTTATTATATTATTTAAAATCCCATGCTACGTGTACTGTGTTAACCTAACTGAGACTTGTTATAGCACTTATATATCATTGCTCTTTTTGTTGTTTTTGATTGCTTCCACTGTCTTCATCTGTAAGTCGCTTTGGATAAAAGCGTCTGCTAAATGAATAAATGTAAATGTAATGTAAATGTATCAATCCTTACTTGGCCAAAATTACAAAAAAAAAATAGAACCTTTTTGCCACAACATGAACATATTATAAATAAATAAATAAATAAATAAATTGACAAATGATATTGTGTACAGGCTAATATTGACTAAATACCAACTAAAATGCAATGGAATGTAAAAAAAAAAAAAACTTTTAGTGCAAAATCCAACTGCATTTGTGGGTTAAAGAACATTTCATGACTTCTCAGACAACTGTACATTTGTGGCTACTGTGGGTTAATTATAAACACTATCGTTAACTCATATTTACCATAGTAAAATAGTTTAGTTTATAATTAACCCACAGTAGCCACAAATGTACAGTTGTCTGAGAAGTCATAAAATATCCTTTACATCATGAACCATAAAATGTAGTCATCGTTTTGCTCTACTTCACTATATTTTTGAATGAGTATCTATACCCTTTACTCCACTACATTTGGAATGAGTGTTGCAGTTACACATTACATTTTGCATGGACCTACATAGCTTTTCTGCAGCAGTTTATTTATGCTACAAAAGCTGAGATATTGTCAACTACAAGGCACCGGAAGTACTATATCTTGTGCATTTTGCCCTGACCAAAACTTGTCAACAAGACTACTTTACTTGAATTTGAGTTTCTTAGCCAGTAGTTTTGCATCATAGGTGTTGGTTTGGGGTGGTGTTGGTGCAGTGGATAAAACACATGCCTTTGGTGTGAGAGACCTGGGTTCAAATCCACTGTGAGACACCAATGTGTCCCTGAGAAAGACACTTAACCCCTTGTTGCTCCAGAGGCATGTGACCTCTGACATATATAGCAATTGTAAGTCGCTTTGTGTCAGCTATATGAATAAATGTAAATGTGTTGAGATGAGGACATGACTGCAGCTGCCAATGACGCCAAACTTCCTTTCACCCATGGTGCTTGTAGTCAGTTTGTTTATCTTATCTCATCTTATCTTAGCTTGTTATCCTCTTGTATATACAGCCCTAGTATTTCTTTAGTTCTTTGTGAGTTGTAGAATGTAATGGTTGTCTGTTTGCCCGTCATTCTGTTCTTTGTCCCCTATGGTTTTTTGCGTATTGTTTGTTCTATCTTTTCCACTAAATGTCTGCACACAGATCCTTGCCTCTGCGGGTTTTGGAATTGGTGACTTGTAATGTGTAGTGGAGTAATTTTCACTGTAAGGTATGTGTAATTTTACTCAAGTATGACTTTCAGGTACTCTTTACACCTCTGCTCATTTACAATATAAAACAATAACAGCGAAAGGGAGCATCCATATATATAGGACCATGATAAACCTGGAAATCTGGAGAAGAAACATTATTATTGTTTATTAAATTAACCCAAGATATAAAACACTACAAAACCAAACATCTCAAAAGTACAGAAAAAGTAATCACACGCCACCCTGTCAAAAGCCTTTTCTGCACTGAGTGAAACCAGAACCTCAGGCACCGATGAAGATGATGGGTGGTAGAGGATGTTAAATAGACCCCTACTAAAGAACAATTCAAATAATTAATAAAACCAGCTTGGTCTGTGAAAAAAATACTTGGAAGAACTGCTTTTAATTGTAATGCAATAATTTTGGCTAAAATATTCAAATTAACATTTAAGATAGACATTTGGTGAAATGAATTACACATTTTGGATTGTTGTTCAGAATTAAATAAATTGAAGCTTGTCGCAAGGTCTGAGAAAGGCGAGCCAAGTCAAATGATTCATTATATATATTTAGCGCCAGGACTCTTATCACCTAGAATAGCTCAAATAGCATTGTAAACCTCATAATGTGGAATAGCGCTATCCAGAAATTGTACAGTATTTATACTTGGAGGGTAGAGAGAGGATAGATAGGGTAGAGGTAGGGGTAGAAGGTAGAGAAACCCTTTGAAAAAAATTATAATAATAATAATTGTGAAAATCCTCATAATTATACTCATGGTAAGTGTGTCTAGCTGGCAACTGAGCAGAGAGTGTCTAAGTCAGTGTAACGATAAAAACTCCATACTCATCGGGAAGAAGGAGGCGGGAACCGGCGCACAATCAAAACATAATTTTAATATTCAAAAATAAACACAAAACCGCGCGTCAGCCCCTCACGGCAACTGACGCGCACAAATAAAAGCCAAAACATAAAATAATGTCCCAGGCCTGGTCCTCTCTCGTCCTTCACTATAGTCGCTCCAGTTTTATATCCTTCCATCTCCTACGTGGGACTCGATACTGGCGGTGGGGCGCAGGTGCAGCTCATCTCCAATCACTACACCTGGCCTCACTCCTTGTTCCCACGCCTCTCGGCCCCGCCCCACTAGCCACATACCCCCATCGCCCCTCGCAGGCCGGGGGGTACCCTCGAGACTGCGCTCTACCCCCCCCCCCCTTCCCTCCGGGGGGGACCGCTCACGGGGACCTGCGGGAACCTGGGGGTAGGACAGACGAGGCGAGAGAAAAGGAGATGGAAGGAGGAGCGACAGGGACGAGAGAGGGGAGAGAGGAAAAAAAAAAAAAATCCGGTTCCCAGACGCACTGCTGCTCGGCCCTCCACCGGCTGGGTGATCTCCTCCGCGGTGCCCGGCGGTGGCACTGGACGGCCCTCGGCGGACGGCACGACACTCCTCCGCCGCCCGGTGGACGGCGACGGCTCCTCCGATTTTGGGCAGCGGCAGGAGTCCCCCGTTCCCTGCCCCTCCGGATTCCGTCACGGAGGCGGCAGGCTCCGGCCCTCTGGCGAACGGCGCCGACTCCTCCGCTCCCTCACGGACGGCAGCCGCCCCTCCATATCGTGGGCGGTCGGCAGCGAGCTCGCCCGTCCCCGGCAACTCGCTCCAGCCCACCGCCTCGAGCGTCCATGGCGTCACATACCTCACCTGCTCGAGGGCACCGCGGATTCACCACAGCGGCGAGGGATCTTCAGCAGCGCGTCCCTCCTTCTCCCGGGCTTCGGCACCACTGTAACGATAAAAACTCCATACTCATTGGGAAGAAGGAGGCGGGAACCGGCGCACAATCAAAACATAATTTTAATATTCAAAAATAAACACAAAACCGCACGTCAGCCCCTCACGGCGACTGACGCGCACAAATAAAAGCCAAAACATAAAATAATGTCCCAGGCCTGGTCCTCTCTCGTCCTTCACTATAGTCGCTCCAGTTTTATATCCTTCCATCTCCTACGTGGGACTCGATACTGGCGGTGGGGCGCAGGTGCAGCTCATCTCCAATCACTACACCTGGCCTCACTCCTTGTTCCCACGCCTCTCGGCCCCGCCCCACTCGCCACAGTCAGATATTAAAATAAGATATTCTTTAGGCACATTGGGGAAAGGATTATGTATATACTGATTTTCTAAATGATGATCTAAAGATGATCTGTGAGATTTGCCATAGTTCTCACTTGTTAGTGCTTTTCAAAGGATGTATAAGACACAATTTGGCCTTAAGAGTTTCCCATAGATTACTATGTGTTATATCTGGAATAGCATTTACACTAATAAAGAAGTCTGTTTGGGAAGATACATTCTGGACAAAGTCCTCATTGAATAGCAGGTGAACATTTAGCCTCCGAAATGGGCTATGCCTGTATCTACAGTGACATCCCAGGGCAAACTGAGGTTTTAGTTGCCACAAAACACAACTACAAGAGAGAAGGATGCAGAGTCAACAAAACGGAGGCTTTTATTCAGCTAAAAAATAGGAGGGTCCAAAAAGAAATCTAAACTGGAACTTAGATTATTCCCAATCTGGGATATCTTCTTTGTCTTTGTTGTCTGTGTTCCCTATGCCCGTTTTACCGCAGGACCATCATAAAGTTGGTCTTGAGGAGAAGTTAGATGCTTAGGACCATCTTACAAGCCTAAACCATCTCAAACCAGCAGCCATGCTTCAAAACATACCTAACCATCATATGCTATTTTTTTATAGTGTTCTCTTCCAATTTCAGGTCCCGGAGGAAGTTAAAAAAATATTACGTCATTACGTCATTACGTCAGTATTTTCAAGGCACTCAAGACTGACACTCGTGGCCATTGAAGAATCCTCAACGGTTCCCAGCCAAGAGTTTGCTGTATTGTAGCAACAGCTGAAGCTAACTCTCCCTTAACAAAATATCAATGTCTGACTGCAGACCGCAGTTTCAATCTTCACACAAATTAAACCAGTTTTGTCTTATCTTTAAAGAGTGAACCAGTTGATAACGATCAGTTATAATCCTAGTATACTATCCATAGTAATTTGAATGGGAATTTATCTACATTCATCTTCCAACCAGCCTTATTCAAATTTCACTTCTACATCCTGGAAAATTCAAATTCATTTTGTGACCTGAAAAAGCTGACTGTTTAATGATTAATTTCGCTCAAAACTGTTAATTAAAGGCTTTTATTATAAAAATCCTTTATTTAGGGGTTTTTACATGTTTGACACAGTACACTTTATACAAATCTGATTCCAAAAAAGTTGAGACACTTTACAAATTGTGAATAAAAAAGGAATGGGATAATTTACAGATCTCATAAACTTAAATATAAAATAAAATATAAATATAAATATAAACCAATAAATATAAATATAAACCAAATATTGGCTCATTTTGGATTTCATGAGAGCTACACATTCCAAAAAAGTTGGGACAGGTAGAAATAAGAGGCCGGAATAGTTTAATGTACATATGGAGTACAACAGCTGGAGTACCAATTTGCCATTTATTAGGTCAATTGGCAACATGATTGGGTAAAAAGAGCCTCTCAGAGTGGCAGTGTCTCTCAGAAGTCAAGATGGGCAGAGGATCACCAATTCCCCCAATTCTGCAGCAAAAACAGTGGAGCAATATCAGAAAGGAGTTTCTCAGAGAAAGTTTGAAGATTGAGTTTGACGTTATCTTCATCTACAGAGCATAATATAATTAAAAGATTCAGAGATTCTGGAACAATCTCTATGTGTAAGGGTCAAGGCCGGAAAACTATACTGGATGCCCATGATCCCATGATCTTCGGGCCCTTAGACAGCACTGCATCACATACAGGAATGCTACTCTAATGGAAATCACAACATGGGCTCAGGAATACTTCCAGAAAACATTGTTGGTGAACACAATCCACCGTGCCATTCGCCATTGCCTGCTAAAATAATATATGTAAAAAATGAAGCCATATCTAAACATGATCCAGAAGCGCAGGTGTTTTCTCTTTGCCAAGGCTCATATAAAATGGACTGTTGCAAAGTGGAAAACTGTTCTGTGTTTTTTTTTTTTTTAAATCTGGGATGCCATGAAATCCGGACTATAGAGGAAATGGATAACCGAAGCTGTTATCAGCGCTCAGTTCAGAAGCCTGCATCTCTGATGGTATGGGGTTGCATGAGTGCATGTGGCATGGGCAGCTTACACATCTGGAAAGGCACCATGCTGAAAGGTATATCCAAGTTCTAGAACAACATATGCTCCCATCCAGACGTCGTCTCTTTCAGGGAAGACCTTGAATTTTCCAACATGACAATTTCAGACCACATACTGCTTTAATTACAACATCATGGCTGCGTAGAAGAAGGATCCAGGTCCTGAGAAGCCAGTCTGCAGTCCAAATCTTTCACCCAAAGAAAACATTTGGTGCATCATAAAGAGGAAGATCCGACACTGAAGACCTAAGAAAGTTGAGCAACTGGAAGCCTGTATTAGACAAGAATGGGACAACATTCCTATACCTAAACTTTAGCAACTTGTCTTGTCAAATGTTTTCAGTTTGGTTTGACAGTCTTGACACACTTTCCCGGAAGAAATTACAGCGCATAATCAACAGAGCATCCAAAGTCATTGGTTCACCCCTACCATCCCTTGAATCACTCTACCACAAACGGACACTACGCAGAGCCCACAAAATAATTTCTGATATCACCCACCCTGCACACTACTCCTTCCAGCTACTGCCCTCTGGGAGGCGTTACAGGACAATCGCCTCCAGAACAACTCGCTTCAAAAACAGTTTCATCCCAATAGCAATAAACATTTTGAACACTGAACGCTGAGGACTGTGGATTAGGCATGACTCCTTATACATTATCTGTATGTATGTATATGTATGTTATTTTATTTTATATGTTTATTGTTTGTTTAATGTAATGCTGGAACCTGTACCAAAGAGCTGTACTGAAAACAAATTCCACCAGCTTGGCTGTGTGGTCATTAAACTAAAATCAAATCAAATCAACTCCTCAGTCCCCAGATGTTTGCAGACTGTTATAAAAAGAAGAAGGGATGCCACACAGTGGTAAACATGGCCCAGCTTTTTTGAGATGGATGCCATAAAATTGAATTATTTTCCCTTAAAATTATAAATTTTCTCAGTTTAAACATTTTATGTCATCTATGTTGTATTCTGAACAGTGTAAATTTTGACAGGTATTTTTTAATTAGTCTTAGTCTTTATCATGAGATGAAAATGCTTAATAGTCTTAGTCACATTTTAGTCATATGAGTCTTACATAGTTTTAGTCTAGTTTTAGTTGACGGAAAGTCATTGCATTTACTTTTAGTCAAACTGCAGTTACCAACATTTATTTTGGTAGTTATTTTCTATGTACTCTATGATAAATTTGAATCAAGGATTGAATTTGGAAAAACTTGAATAAATGATTAAATTTTCATTTTTTGGTGAACTATCCCTTCAATAGTAGTGAAACGGGAGCAACTTATAAAAAATGGTAGCACTTTATTTTACAGTCCTGTTCCCCATGTACATACTATGTACATATTATAGTAATTACAATATCTATGTAATAACTAGGTACTAACCCTGAACCTACCCCTAAACCTAACCCTACCCCATGTAGTTACCTTGTATTACCAGAATTTCTTAGATAAATACACTGTAAGTACACTATAATTACATGTAAGCACACGTACTGTAAAATAAAGTGCAACCTAAAAAATTATAGTTGTTCATGTATATTTAATAATTTATAATTTTTTGAAAAAGAAGCAGAGCAAGATAAGACAAATACGAAAGAGATACAAATTAAACTTTTTTTCACATACATAAGTTTTACTTAAATATTTATTTAATATTTCTTGGTTAACATTAATGACACTGCTATGTGTGTATTTGAGTGCTAATAACTGATCGTGCAGGATCTGAAGTGGAGCATGCGCAAGAGAGATCACCGCTATCAGCACAATTCTGCCTAACTAACTTTAAGTTAATCAACAATGAATTGTGACTGCCAGGGAAAACTAGACGTCTGGTTACCTTATCCCTACCCTTTTGGATGCTAAGGCCATTGTTTCAGATCGCTAGTTTGCGTTTCGTTAGTCTATCTTTCCACTGTTAGTCTATCTTTCCATGCTTAGAATAGATACGCCCCTTATCCGATTGCAATCTAATGGCAGGAACGCACATTTTTAAGGACAAGACAGTAGCCTATTGGATGTATTTTGAATGTCCGGAAGTCCTCAAATAACATTATAGTCCCGTCTCGTCCTAGTTTTCTTCGTCTTCGTTAATGAAATTAACACTGATTCTGAATAAAATTATTGTATTCTGTTTTTATTCACAATTTGTACAGTGTCCCAACTTTTTTGGAATCGGGTTTGTAATTTATTTCTAAATACTAGTTAGAAATCATGAAAATTCACATTAATTATTTACTGACATTATATCATCATTATTCATTCATTAATTGGTTCATGAAACTATATAGTTGGCTGTTATATATCCCTTTTGTCTGCTTATAACTGGACTCGTTTGCACGTTTTGCTTTGCTCCTGTTTTCCTTTGTTAGTCTATTAGATCTGTCTGTATACATAGCCCTAGTGTTTCACGTATTCTTTTTTGTCTTCCTTTTCTCTCTGTTATTTCATTCCTGAACAGCCCTGGTATCTGTTTTTTTGTTTAATAATCTTTTATTCTTTTATTTCCATATTAAACATTAATTTGCATCTGGATCCAACCCTCACTAGTCTCCTATGTCCCCAGTGTAACAGAGGACCTGAACAATCAAACTCTCACAGGTGAATGTTCCCTCGAGGACCGCACTAGAGACTTTCTGGACATTGCACAAACTTCTGGAATTTGCTGTCATAGATTTCTATTGGACAGGACTAAATAATCTAAACTTCTGTCAAAGGACTAAACTCACAACTTCAATTACAGTAACCCATGATGGTCCTCAAACAACCCTTTGTAAGTATGGGGACCTAGCCTTCCACCTAAGCTGTTCTCGTTTCTCAGTGGTAGTGGTGGAGGAGGAACCGGTGACCCACAGAAAACCCTAAAGGCAGTGTTTGGTCCATCACTGATCTCAGTGCAGTGGTTCCAAGTCCAGTTGCCCCACATCTGGTGGTTCATGTGCTTCAAGGCTGTTATTTGGTTCCTGGACTATCTGTTTCTGGCAGCATTGTTTACTTGAGTGCACAGACACTATTGGAAGAGAGCTGAACGATAACATCACTGAATCTACAATGAACTTACTTTATCTGATAAACTGTTTTCTATTGTCTTCTTGCATTATCGGCACACATTCTTACAGTTTAACATTATACAAAACAGACTGTGTCAAAGCAACTTTAAAGCACTATATAAATAAAGGTGACTTAATTTGTTTCTTTGTTCATCTTTATTGTTTTATTCATTTATTAAATATTATTTTGCTATTGGATCCAACCCTTGCTAGTCTCTTAATTCACCCAGTTTAACTCTCTATGTCTTTCTGTCTGTTTGCCATTTTTAAAGCCCTGTAGCTACTGTACATAAAAAGTTAGATTTCTTAATGGGGCCATCTAGGGGCCAAAAAAGAAACAACAACAATAAAAAAACAACAACAACCTTATCTCAGTTCACTACCGTATTTATAGCAGACAAATTTGGTTGTTTGATTAGCTAATTTAAGTTCTACAGACTATATATTTGTCCACCCGGCATAGAGTTTGGATCACAGAAACATTTATATTACATTTATTATTTATATACATTTATTTTTGTATGCACGTGACTATTGTTTTTTTTACATGCATATAAAAGTTGTGTTATAATGAGCTTACACTGAACAGATCAGCTGTATTTTCTGAATTCTGGGTGGCGACTGAGAGAGTACAGCTACCGTGACAGCTGTGGTACATCCTCAGACAACAAAGAGGGCCATAAGCAATAATAAGCAACCCTTCTCTCACTCTATCATTACTGTTAAGGGAGTACTACATATAAACAATTTTGTGTGTTTTTATCTTGAGAAGAGAGAGATATTGTTGAGTTATTGTTATTATTGTAATGTTGTTGTCTATTTTCCTCCAAACACACAAAACAATGTTGTCATTCACCAAGCTCCATGGTAACAAGAGACATGGTTTAGGAAAGCCTGATTCAGTTCATCCTTTTAATTTTCTGCATTTACATTTGAAATGATTTGTATCTTAATAAGCTCTATACAAATAAATTAGAATTGAATTAAATTGATCTCGATCCTCATTACAAAAGTGCCACAAATTAGCCACATTTGTTTGTTTAAGTGTAGCTCGTTTGAGGCCTCATCTGTAGTACTTTAGACAGCCTGGAGAACATGAGTTTTCATGGGTTTTCATGGGTTCATGGGATGAGGATTAGGGGTCTGACAGTAAACAATTACCAGCGTCTCTTTATGTGGTCTCAGTTCATTTCACCTTAGGTGTCAGCAGCAGGGAATGAAAAATGAGAGGTTTACACAACAGGATGACAGACACAAGGGCTTGGGCTTGTAGAGAGACTGTCACACAGTAAAGACTGCAATGGAATGACAATGAGGAACTGGGCTCTTGGAATTATACAAAAGTATAACCAACTAAAGATATTTGTGTGTGTGTGTGTGTGTGTGTGTGTGTGTGTGTGTGTATGTATATATATATATATATATATATATATATTAGGGGTGCTCCGATATTAACGGCCGATCGTTAATGCGCATCTCGTCAGTAAAGCCGGTTCTCTAATCAGCGGTTAATTCCATCAGGTGCGTGATTTCACATAGAGCAGCTGTTACTACACAGAGCCATTGTTAACTGAGAAGATGCGCCAATAAACGCTGAAAATGAACTGGATTTGCGCATCTTCTCTATTAACAATGGCTCTGTGTAGTAACAGCTGCTCTATGTGAAATCACGCACCTGATGGAATTAACCGCTGATCAGATAACCGGCATTACTGACGAGATGCGCATAACGATTGGCCGATCCTGATCGGAGCACCCCTAATATATATATATATATTAGTGCTGTCAATCGATTAAAAAAAATTAACTAATTAAATCGCAATTAAAAGACTGAAACTTTTGGGATATGTAAATGTAAAATGTAAATAATTAATGTAAACTCAAGACAAAGAAACTATTTAAATTGAAAATATGATTGTTTATTGGAATTTTTGTTTAACTTGTAACACAGATTTTCTCATGTAAACAACATACCTGCAATAAACCATCAATATCCTCCAAATTAACTGTTGGCTTGAAAGCCATATTTATTACAGAAATAAAAACACAGGCATGTAAGTACCATTTGAATTTCAAAACAATCAATGCCAATAAAAAACAAAAATGATTTCCATGTTGAATTCTAAGTGGACTGCAAAAAAATTCCAAAGTATAGACATTGCCAGTGCCAGTGCTTTAAGTGGGCCAGTACGCACCAGTACTCAGTACCGCCACTTCCAAATGCGCCCAGAACGTGCTTGTAGCGTACCGGTACGCTCATTTGGACATCTGTTTTAATAAAGGTTTTAATCTTTTTTAATCGAATGCGTTAACGCGCTAATTTTGACAGCACTAATATATATATATATATATATATATATATATATATATATATATATATATATATATATATATATATATATATATATATATATATTAGTGGTGGGCATAAATAATTTTTTTTAATGTAGATTAATCTCACTGTAATCTTGAAATTAATCTAGATTAATCTAGATTAAAATGGCTCATTCGAATTGCCGTAGCTGGGGTCAGCGGGGACCCGGTGAAGGTTGTACCAGTGGGCCCTGTCTGAAATTGTTTAATTTGTATGTTCATTTATTTTTATTTATTTGTGCTATTTACACAATGTTTAAGTTTTTTTCAAGTTTGTAGGTGTCAAGGTATAGAAACAAAATAATTAAATGTAAAATAGCACTGGATAGTCTTCAATGTAATATACAATCAAACCTACATTTATTCAGATACATTTCTCACATTATTACAGTTTCACTATATATATCAAAAATTATATCTGGTGTCTGAATAATTTTGGGTTTGACTGTTAAAAGTACAAAGTGATTCAGTCAAGAGCAATGAGTGATTTTCATTTTCTTGGATTAACATTACAGCAGCCAGTAGCTAAATTAGGCGCGGTCACTTTAAGAGACGGTAAACGCATCCAATATACGCATCCATTTTTTCCCCTCAACTGTTTACTTTCACTTAAGAAATTTTTTCGAGCATAATTTCCAAGGTGGATATTTTGACATATTTTGTATGTATTTGTCGGCACGAGCAAAAATAAGCAGATTCGATGTTCAAGTGTTTTGAGACGCTTTTTTCTGCGTGAGCCTGAACACCAGAACACCGCGAGTACTGAATTGGGCTATTACATCTTTTTGTTTGTTCAAACTGTGATTTGTATTTGTTCGTTCAGGTGCAGGAGGGACTTCGAGGAGAACTTCGCAGGAGGCTCGGTTCAGTGTCGCTGTCCGTGATACGCAGCACGTTAACGCAGATAACGTCCCACCACTAATATATATATATATATATATATATATATATATATATATATATATATATATATATATAAATATATATATATGTGAAGAGTTCAGATGCAAAAGCCTCTAAGTGCCATCTGAAATTTTCATATAAAATTAGGATTTTTATCAGGCTCCTATATTTATGTTCAGTTATTTCATTTGAATAGCCTGGAAAAGGACCTGCACATTGCAATTTAAGTAAAATGACTCAACCTAAGCATAAGGAGCTTGATAAACATCCTAATTTTAAATGAAAAGTTCAGATGGCACTTAGAGGCTTTTGCATCTGAACTCTTCATATATATATATATATATATATATATATATATATATATATATATATATATATATATATATATATATATATATATTTAGTGCTGTCAATTGATAAAAACATTTATTCTAAAATTAATCGTGATAAATCCCATAACATTAATGTTTTTAAATATTCTTTTATACTGCAATAATTTGTATTCAAGCTTCAAATTAATGTAGAAAAAACATAAAAGACAGTATATTTTTACTTTAAATCATAGAGACATCAGTAGTATTGGTACATCCCTTCAGTCATAAAAAAATATAAATAAATAAAACAGCAGCAGGTCACTGAAACCAAATATTTTTGAAAACTCCTGCAACGGTGAAGATTTTCAATAGCTCCTGTTGCAGTGTTATGGCGTAGACCGCAAAACCGGAGTTTTTGGCTTGAATCGTCGGAGCATGCTTTGTTATCTCAGCCTACTGGAAACATTTTCAGGCTTCTGATTGGCCAACATGGTTTTATGGTTGAGATTATATTGTCACCTGTTGGCTTGGTATGCTCTTGACAGTGGTTCAAAGCGTACGTTTGCATTTTCATGTTGACTGAGATTTTTTAAAAAGCGGAAGAAGGAAATACCTGTGTACGTGTGGTCATGGCTTGAGCTTTAATTGTCTTCTTGGTAACTTACTGGCTTAACTGACAACACAACTATGACATTGCATTCTCATTGTATCTTTTCACAATTTGATATGGTAGAAATGATACAGGCTATAGTGCGTGTGGCAGCATTTGTGTATGCAATTGAAGAGCACGTGCTACGTGCTACTAGCCAGTGTTCTGATGATTTGTGCTACCCTGTTAGATTTTGCTACCTCCCATTAAAACAGCGGATAGCACAATGCATCATCAAAAAAATGCATTACTGGCAGTTGATGGGCAGAGATTCAGGAGACCCAGGAAAGCTCTGTGGAGTGAGTTTGCTACCAGTTGAGCTCTGGAGAGCATTCTGGAGTGGACTCCACCACTTCAGGAGGTTCTGCAGTACAAACTGCCACCTTGGGAGGAACTGGACACAGAGGAAGGGGGGTTGATTTCAGCGTTTTTTCAAACTGGGTCCGCCACTTTTGCTCTTAGGTCAGTGCTGCTAGAGACCTCCTTCCTGGCTCAGGGAACCATGAGTGGGTAGGAGTGGAAAGAACCATTGGTAAGGCATGTGGAGGGTACCAGCATGAAGTGAGTTGGAGAGGCCAATCATTTCTGACAACTTATATTTTCTTTAACTTCCATGACAAAATTGTAACTATTTAAATAGAGGATGGGATCAATCACTTTGTCCAAAGGTAAATCACACAAAGGATACATGCATCGAATAGTTTCCTCATCCAGTCCCATCTGAAAGCACACACCAAGTGCGGAAGTAGGCCTGAGACACAGCGTCTCATTTAATTTAGGGAACCATGGTTACATATGTAATCTGGAAATGTTCCCCTTCAGGAACTCGCGCTGCATCAGAAAACATTATGGGAATGAGTATGTCCAGGCTGCCAGACTTGCAAATCCCTGCCTATTCTGAAAGAGCACAGGGCGAGAGAACAGTAGAGCCCAGAGTAGCTTGCATATCTAGGCCATAGAACCCGATGAACATTAGGGGCATGAACCAACCCACAGCATCACCGATGCCTTGATAGACACACCTGCTAACAACACACCTGCTAGTAAGGCCTTGAAGGCCGCCAAACTTCTAGCTTAATGAGCCTTGAACCCAGAAGTGAGGAGAGATCAGAGGACTTGTAGAAGATGGAAAAGGCATCTAGTATCCATTGACTGAGGGTCTGATTTGTAGCTGGAAGACCTCTCTTAGGAGGACCGTAGAACACAAGAAATTGTTCCGCCCTTCTCCACATCTCTGTGGATGTATGTGTCCCTGTTCTCTACTGGACACATACCATTAAGCTTCTGCTGGTGGAGCTCCCAGATGGGAGGAGGACAGAAGGCCTAGAGTACAATAGGCTGTGGTGCGGGAAAGAGGACTTTCGGAACATAACCCGCTCGAGGGTAGAGAAAATTTGAGATAGGGAGGGGCTACTGAGAGGGTCTGCAGATCCCCAACTTTCTCCAGATCCCCAACTCTCCAAGCTCTGGATTGAAGGATGGTATCAATAACCTCGGGGCCACACCCATAGCCACTCATGACCGCTCCCCAACTGGCTCCCCAATTCATCGCTAGCATTACACAGCAACAAGGAGCTCCCAGTATCAGGCCCTGAGACAAGAGCCAAGGTATCTTCCACATGTCTAAGGCATGTAGGGACCTCGTGGAGAACCCCTTGGTCTTTAGCCACCACTGAGTGAGAACGACATCTTGATGTCAATCCGCCATCCACTCTAGTTAAACTAATGTCAACCAATCGTCAATGTGGTGATTTTGTGGATGCCCTGGAATCATGGAGGAGCCAGATTATCATACATGCAAGTGTGATGTGAGGCTGCAAGGCCAAAGAGAAGAACTTAATGTTGTAAGCTTTTGTCCCCAAAATCAAACCTTAGGAACTTCCTGTGATGAGGAAGGATGGAGACATGTGCATCTCTTAGTTAGATCATGCCAAACTGTTCCTGAGACTTGATCTGAGACACAACTAGTTTGAGTGTGAACATGCTGAACATTTTTGCCTGACTAAGTGGTTCAAATGAGGCAGATCTAAAATAGGAGGCCACCCTCCATTCTTCCTCTGAACAGATCGGCAGGGGATGGCCTTACTAGCTGCTCTAGAGAACTCCATGAAGGTAGTGAGTCTCTTAGTACTACTACATTTCCGGGTGCTGACTGCCTCGACCTTCTTGGATCTGGTGGTTGAAGTAGAAGATAGGACACATCTGTCTACATTGCCTCCACAAGATCCATATGTGAAACCCATGAGCACTCCACCATGCGAAAGTGGGGCCAGCACCCCCCTTAAACAGCCTTCTGAGAGCTAAGCAAGTCAGTAATAAACTGATTACAATGCGCACAGTCATCTCCCTCGAGATCTGACTTTGCGTGCTTCGCTCCAAAGCTGACAACACACAAACTGTGGGTGTCCCCACCCATATATAAAGCAGGCAGGGAGGAACACAAATGTCACCCATCTATTGGACTGATTAGACATGTGATTCTTAGCATGGTCATGCTGAAGATGTTCCCATAGTGTTTTCTGATGCAGCACGTGTTCCTGAAGGGGAACACAACTTAGTATTATGGGACCGAAACGAGACCGAATGAAAGGGAGCAACTTAAATACATGAGTGCTTCTCAATATCCCTCCTCATTTCCTCGATCCTCTGGAATGACCTGGAAACTGATCAAGCTCAGCCATCTTGAAGGACATCTCAATTAAGGATCGTGGAGTGAGGGGGCTTCCAGAGGAGCTATGAGCGAGGATACACAGGTGTATCATTTGAGGAAGTGTTTTTTATCGGAAAACCGTATAAATACATATATACACATATAAATTCTCCTCCCCCTTCACATCTGTTATAATAATTTTCATTTATATTTTATCTTTTCAGATTAAATAAACCATACAAGTTCAAACAGGGCGTCTTGTTTATTAATATTTATTATGAATGTCTTAAATCAGATCCCTTTAGCACAGGTGATAATTCTTTGAAGCGACGCTAAAGTGAGCAAGAATATTTAATTTCACTCGATTCAATTCCTCCATCCTCACATCCTTCCCTTGCGTCCTTTCCTTCCTAGCTAAGGCGGGAGGAAAGAAAGTGAGGAAATGAAACAAGGATGCACAAATAAGAATTGAGAAGCATACAAGGTGCCCAGAACAACTAAAAATGTGGCACCAATAGAATTAAAATAAATATGTTTTTTATAATATTATTATTAATGTTAAAATATTATTTTTTGTCTTGAGGAGAAAGTTATATTTCTCCTTTAAAAAACAACAACAACAATTTATATAAAATTCTTTAAAACATTTAGACAGAAGATTGCGAAGACAAAATATGGTAGTTTTGTAAAGCAAGTATATATTTAATTTATTGAAATATTTATTTTATATATGTATATTCGTATATACATATATGATTTATTTCAATAGAATTAAAATAAATATTTTTATTATATAAAATTATACATTTTGTTTAGACTTTTTTGTTAAACATTTTTTATATTATTTGTTTAATTACATTCAGTTCAGAATGATGTTTCAAAATGAAATATTTTTTAGTGAAAGTTTTTTCAGCCGAAAGCTTTACAACAGTCCAATATGATTTCAGAAAACGAAGGTAAAAGTGTTGCAATTTACTCAAAAAAAATAAAATAAAAAAATACTCAATATCATATCTACATGTAATAATATATATGCCTTGTAACAGCACTGCTATCTTGTTATGTCAGAGAGGAGGGTTAGGTAAGACAGCTGATTTTCAATAACCCACGTTCAGAAGTTTTGTGACTTTTGTGATCTTGCTTTGAAGTGAAACTGCATTAACAGTGGTGGAGGAATGCTTGTGTGGGCTGGGTTTCTCATTAAAACAGATAGGTTCACAGGAAGTTGCTGAGCCTTGATGGTAGGACTGGGGGAGTCATGTCATTTGGGTGCGTAGTAATTCCCTTGTATCTCCAGGAAGCTGCCACACTTTAAATACAAATTTATGAGTCATCTCCTGTTTTATGTTTACAGGATAAGTATTCTTACATATTCAAATATGTGTGAACTAGGGCTGTCACGATATTAGATTTTTCATATCACGGTTTTATTGTGGCCATAAGAATTCACGATGTCGATATATCGTGATATCTATAGAAACCTTGGGGTGGGGAAGACATCAGTCAAATTGTTTTTTACTTTGTTTATTGAGTTTTTCTTTTTCACCCAACGAGCATCAGATTGATACTGATAAACGCAGGGCACAAGACTCTGGCTTTCTCCGTCTTCTTTGAAGCTCTTATGAAATAACGAGAGAAAATACTGTCAAGTTCAACAGTATGATGAATAAATATAAATGGTAACACTTTACAATAAGATGTCATTTGTTAACATTAATGTATTAACAAACATGAATGAACAAGGAACAATACATTTATTACACAATTTATTAATCTTTGTTAATGTTAATAAAAATCGAGTTATTCAATGTTCATGTTCATAGTACATTAATGTTTACAAACATAACTTATGATTTTAACAATGCATTAGTAAATGCTGAAATTAACATGAACTAAGATTAATAAATGCTGTGGAAATATTGTTAATTATTATTTATTTTTAGGGCCGGGACTTGATAAAAAAAATTAATCTAATTAATTAGAGGCTTTGTAATTAATTAATCGAAATTAATCGCATTTTAATCGCATATAAATATTTGACCTGAGAACAGTGAGAAGTAATTTATTTTCACATGGATTTATAGTATACCATTGAATAATGACTGAATACATAAGCTTAAGCAACAAAATATTGTTTACTTTTGTTCAACCAAGTCTAGCAGACCAGTGCAATTTTTGCCATGAAGTGTAGCAATAGCATATTTAGAAACAATTTAGAAATAGTACATTTCAGAAATTCAGGAAGCTTATAGGTGTCACGCTGCCAGTCTTTGTTTTCCTGGGTGTTCCCTAGTGAGCTCACTTCCCCTTAGGCACTTCACCATAGGCACTTTAATTCCGCCAGTCTGGTTGTGTCTTCACAGTAATTGCACTCCAATTAGAATCGCACAGGTGTTGACAATACTCTGTCATTAGTTTCCCTATATAGAGCTGTCTTTCTCTGTTGTCATCATGGAGTCCTTACCCTATGGGTCTCATGCTCTCGTTCCCCCGAGACTTCCTCTACCTTCTCATTCTTCCGAGTTCCCCGTTTCATCCGGTTCCCTCTTTTGGTTACGTTTGTCTCTCATGACTGTTTATTTTTGTAGTTACCCCTCTGTTTAAATAAAAGCCCTTACCTGCATTTGGATCTACCCTCTCTTTGTGTTTTCCCAAACCCAACCGTGACAGAAGGACTCCATCATGCCTAGATCCAGCGGTGTGAGATTTCGAATCGGTTCCCCAGCCACCATGGAGGAACGGAGGGGGAGATTCCGGAACTTAACCACCCTTCATCAAGAGGGAAGGGAGGTGGGTGGCCTGGCGCAATTGTTTTGGACTTTGGCAGTCGGGTTAGGTTACAATGATGCAGCACTAAAGGATTGGTTTAATAATTGCCTGGATGATCCTTTACCTCAATGGGAGATGAAGGGGTTAGAGATCCTGGACTTTTGGGGGTTTACCAATTACCTGCACCATCGTGCTCAGTGGAATGCAACAACCACACCAGAGTTTCCAGACAAGGCTGCCAGCTCAGCCCCACAACCCAAGATGGCCACCAGCCCAGCCCCACAGCCCAAGATGGCCGCCAGCCTAGCGCCACAGCTCAAGATGGCCGCCAGCCCAGCACCACAGCACAAGATGGCCGACTCAACGCCACCGACTCTCCATCGTAGAGGGCGGAGGAGGAGACAGGCAGCTACTGTTCCTCAGGACCCGGAGAATGTTCCCGAGGCGGTGCCCGATGCTGTTCCCGAGGCGGTGCCCGATGCAGTTCCCGAGGCGGTGCCCGATGCTGTTCCCGAGGCGGTGCCCGATGCAGTTCCCGAGGCGGTGCCCGATGCAGTTCCCGAGGCGGTGCCCGATGCAGTTCCCGAGGCGGTGCCCGATGCTGTTCCCGAGGCGGTGGCCGATGCTGTTCCCGAGGCGGTGGCCGATGCTGTTCCCGAGGCGGTGCCCGATGCAGTTCCCGAGGCGGTGCCCGATGCGGTTCCCGAGGCGGTGCCCGATGCGGTTCCCGAGGCGGTGCCCGAGGCTGTTCCCGAGGCGGTGCCCGATGCTGTTCCCGAGGCGGTGCTCGATGCAGTTCCCGATGCTGTTCCCGAGGCGGTGCCCGATGCTGTTCCCGAGGCGGTGCCCGATGCTGTTCCCGAGGCGGTGCCCGATGCTGTTCCCGAGGCGGTGCCCGATGCTGTTCCCGAGGCGGTGCCCGATGCTGGTCCCGAGGCGGTGCCCGATGCAGTTCCCGAGGCGGTGCCCGATGCGGTTCCCGAGGCGGTGCCCGAGGCGGTGCCCGAGGCTGTTCCCGAGGCGGTGCCCGATGCTGTTCCCGAGGCGGTGCCCGATGCTGTTCCCGAGGCGGTGCTCGATGCAGTTCCCGATGCTGTTCCCGAGGCGGTGCCCGATGCTGTTCCCGAGGCGGTGCCCGATGCTGTTCCCGAGGCGGTGCCCGATGCTGTTCCCGAGGCGGTGCCCGATGCTGGTCCCGAGGCGGTGCCCGATGCAGTTCCCGAGGCGGTGCCCGATGCTGTTCCCGAGGCGGTGCCCGATGCGGTTCCCGAGGCGGTGCCCGATGCTGTTCCCGAGGCGGTGCCCGATGCTGTTCCCGAGGCGGTGCCCGATGCTGTTCCCGAGGCGGTGCCCGATGCTGGTCCCGAGGCGGTGCCCGATGCAGTTCCCGAGGCGGTGCCCGATGCAGTTCCCGAGGCGGTGCCCGATGCGGTTCCCGAGGCGGTGCCCGATGCGGTTCCCGAGGCGGTGCCCGATGCGGTTCCCGAGGCGGTGCCCGATGCGGTTCCCGAGGCGGTGCCCGATGCTGTTCCCGAGGCGGAGCCCGATGCTGTTCCCGAGGCGGAGCCCGATGCTGTTCCCGAGGCGGTGCCCGATGCTGTTCCCGAGGCGGTGCCCGATGCTGTTCCCGAGGCGGTGCCCGATGCAGTTCCCGAGGCGGTGCCCGATGCAGTTCCCGAGGCGGTGCCCGATGCAGTTCCCGAGGCGGTGCCCGATGCTGGTCCCGAGGCGGTGCCCGATGCAGTTCCCGAGGCGGTGCCCGATGCGGTTCCCGAGGCGGTGCCCGAGGCGGTTCCCGAGGCGGTGCCCGATGCTGTTCCCGAGGCGGTGCCCGATGCTGTTCCCGAGGCGGTGCCCGATGCTGTTCCCGAGGCGGTGCCCGATGCGGTTCCCGAGGCGGTGCCCGATGCTGGTCCCGAGGCGGTGCCCGATGCAGTTCCCGAGGCGGTGCTCGATGCTGTTCCCGAGGCGGTGCCCGATGCTGTTCCCGAGGCGGTGCCCGATGCTGTTCCCGAGGCGGTGCCCGATGCAGTTCCCGAGGCGGTGCCCGATGCAGTTCCCGAGGCGGTGCTCGATGTTGTTCCCGAGGCGGTGCTCGATGTTGTTCCCGATGCGGTTCCCGAGGCGGTGCCCGATGCGGTTCCCGAGGCGGTGCTCGATGCGGTTCCCGAGGCGGTGCCCGATGCGGTTCCCGAGGCGGTGCCCGATGCGGTTCCCGAGGCGGTGCCCGATGCTGTTCCCGAGGCGGTGCCCGATACAGTTCCCGAGGCGGTGCCCGAGGCTGTTCCAGAGGCGGTGCCCGATGCTGTTCCCGAGGCGGTGCCCGATACAGTTCCCGAGGCGGTGCCCGAGGCTGTTCCAGAGGCAGTGCCTGATACAGTTCCCGAGGCGGTGACCACAAGGCCGTGGTGGTCTTCTACTCCGCCCTGGGGGACTCTGGCGGTGACCACGAGGACGTGGTGGTCGTCCGCTCCACCCTGGGGGACTCGGGCGGTGACCACGAGGACGTGGTGGTCGTCCGCTCCGCTCTGGGGGACTCCGGCGGTGACCATGAGGACGTGGTGGTCTTCTGCTCCGCCCTGGTGGACTCCGGCCTCGACCACAAAGACGTGGTGGTCTTCCGCTCCGCCCTGGAGGGCTTTGACTTTGACCACAAGGCCGTGGTGGTCTTCCGCTCCGCCCTGGTGGACTCCGGCCTCGACCACAAAGATGTGGTGGTCATCTGCTCCGTCCTGGTGGACGCCTCAACATGCCCTTCATGGACTTATGTTTTGTGTTTTTTGAGTTCTGTTTCTGTCTGTTCCTTTTAGTTTAGTCTGGCCCTCCTTCCCTCCCCCTGAGCCTCCACCTGTCCGCCTCCCTCCTGGACTCCTTGTTTTGTGTTGCACCTTTCCATTCCTCCTGGTTGCTCCTGTCCCTGTTTTCTGTCCCTCCGTCCCTCCCCCTGGTCCGCCGCCGTTCCACCTCCCTCCTGCCTCTTTTTCTGTTGGGGTTTTCCTGGGTTTAGGTGGAGCATCTGGTAGCTGCTCCGTAGGGAGGGGGTAATGTCACGCTGCCAGTCTTTGTTTTCCTGGGTGTTCCCTAGTGAGCTCACTTCCCCTTAGGCACTTCACCATAGGCACTTTAATTCCGCCAGTCTGGTTGTGTCTTCACAGTAATTGCACTCCAATTAGAATCGCACAGGTGTTGACAATACTCTGTCATTAGTTTCCCTATATAGAGCTGTCTTTCTCTGTTGTCATCATGGAGTCCTTACCCTATGGGTCTCATGCTCTCGTTCCCCCGAGACTTCCTCTACCTTCTCATTCTTCCGAGTTCCCCGTTTCATCCGGTTCCCTCTTTTGGTTACGTTTGTCTCTCATGACTGTTTATTTTTGTAGTTACCCCTCTGTTTAAATAAAAGCCCTTACCTGCATTTGGATCTACCCTCTCTTTGTGTTTTCCCAAACCCAACCGTGACAATAGGTCTTGAAAACCTTTTGTAAAGTGTTTTTTTTTAAAGTAAAACACAATACTGTCAATTACATTCAGAACACTGGAAACACTGACTATTAGAAAACATCTCTCTGTTGCTTCAGAGGCCATAACATAACATAACAGAGGCCATAAGTCCAACTCTCAATAACCTTGGCCAAAACAATAAAGAGTTCAACATAAACTGTTGCACCAACAAAATAATACATAGTTCAACATAAAATGTAAAGTCCACGCTAGCTGCTATATGTTTTGCGTTTAGGTGATACTTGAGGCTGGATGCGCTGCTGCGGTGATATGCGAACACTAGTTGGTGCTCCAGTATAATCGGTCCTGCCGAAACTCATCCAGTGAGAAACGTTCCGCGGTGCAAAATTAAGTCATTAAAAATGTGGGAATTTTTTTTTTCTGTAATAAATTAATCTTAGTTAACGCGTTATTTTTTTGTGTAATTAATTAATCTCAATTAACGCGTTAAAGTCCCGGCCCTATTTATTTTATTTGTATATGTTAACTAATGTAATTAACTTATGTTAATTAATGAACCTTATTGAAGAATGACCACAGATGAGGCATTAAGTGCATGGCACTGTGACCAACTTAACATTTTACAGAGTTTAATGTAGCAATGTGGTCGCTCAGTTTTTCAAGATCCGTTTTAATCGTGTAACTGTTCATAGGTTTGAACAAAGAAAGAAATTAATTGTTACTACGCTCAGGCCGTATTGACTGCAAATACAAAAATAAGATGAGTAAAGAAAACGTGGTACACCCTTTACTTAAGTATATGAACACAAAAAAACACTGTTAATAGGTTATATAATATTTCCCAGTCTATGACTAGTAAAATAATAACAACTTACTCCGATGAACACAGCTCTCCTATCAAAAAGAACTGCTTTTATACGGAACATAAATGTTTTTATAACATTATAAATGTCATATTGTCACTTTAGACAATCCCTTGCTGAGTATTACTTTAAAACACATGATAATGCACACTCTATTTAAACCACAAATGCAATTTGAGATTTAAGCACATTTTGTGGGTCATGTGACTACATAACTGAAATGTATTTGATATGAAATGACAATGACTTAATTTAGGTTCAATGACATTCAATGCCTGCATCTTGAAAAAACAAATTAATGATCAAAGGGCTCTTCCAAGCTTTTGCTTGCTGGAGTTCGGAGCTCAGAGTTATCAAATTAATTAACTATGTGCATTTCACCAGAAATCACAGTGGATAGAACTTGATTGAGGTTGTTAAAACTAATAATAGACAATAGCCTCGCTAGAAGTCTTTTCATAGATGACTGTGAACTCAGGACCACAATGGGGAGTTCACTTTTATGGCTGTATAATCTGAGCTATGAGGACAAGGAAGAAGCTTTTTCTTAACTCTCATTCATTCACTCATTCATTTAATTAATTATTTCTCCATAGTTTCTTTTGAAGGTTTTTTTTTTTTTTTTTTAATTTCCAGATACTGAAACACATATTTCCACCCTTTATCATATCCCTGTGCTGAACCATTTATGTGTGTCAATAAAGAATCAGATATATTTTTACCTATTTGAATCATAGCCATAATCTTATCTTTATTAATCTTATCTACATTCTGATTGGATTGTTGTAGCATTCATTACAGATATATTAACTTTAAATGTAATATCAAATAACACCACAGTTACATTATAAATAAGTACTTAACATGCGCTGTTGAATGCTAGTCAACACATCAAAATAAGTGTACTTCTTTAAAACATAACAAAAGATTATTACAACATGATGATTCAAAATGTGTCTAAAGTAAAAGTCCAGTACAAAAGTCCACTTTTAAATGTACACAATTATACTGAAACATAGTCATGTCCTTATGCAAGTTTTACACTTAAGTGGTTTAAGATAAATATAATTGTTTTATTTTTAGTGCAGTTTTTACACCACCAGTGCACATTCAATAAAATTAAGACCTTGTTTATATTAAAAATATTTGTGTTGATAAAATCTATTTGAGGGGAAATACATTACTCAGAGTATTCCCATATAAAATGTGATTTCTGATATATCGTTTACTTTACCGGACCCTTTTAAACTTTAACAATTTGTCACCTGTCTGTCTATTGAACTTACTCCCAGATGCCAGGGGGTGCTGTCTGTTGAAAATGAAACTGTGTCAAATTCCTCTGCCATGACTTCCAACGTTACTTAACATTTTGAGAGGTGTTTTGACAGAGCCACCGTACAATTGAACGTCAAAATCCAGAATGGCGATTGTCAAGTTTATTCACTTTGTCTCCCAGCACAAAGCACTGTAATGATACTCGCACTAGAGTCCTGCACGGGTTCGACCCGCAAATTTGGCTGAAACGGGTTCAAAACAGTCACGTGCAAACGTAAACATAGGCCTACCTTCCACTTGAAAAAAAAAATCACAGCCTCGCGAATGGCTGCATGATTCATTAGTTAACAGACGTAAAAGATCAGCCAGCTGTTTGTTTCGTTGTATTTGTTTTCCGTTTATATATATATATACAGAAGCTGAATAAAAATGTGTTTGATTTAAGCCTATTTCAAAAATTTTGTCATAAAATTATATCGCGCATACAGCTCAACTAACGCAATCGTTATAAAGGTGTTTAAACAACAATACACTTCCACTTGCATGTATTTGACAATCGGAATATCTGATATTTAATTCCATAGCTAACACATTTGTGTATATCGGCCTAATCTAGGCTATCCAGGGTTGATGTTTTTTTTTTAATTGCATCTGAAAATGACTGTGCAGCTCATTCACATGTGTGCTCTGGTGCAGATCCGCCTCTCGCGATGCTCAGCTGTGAACGATTTAAAAATGGGTGGGTGCGTTCAACTTGAAGCACAACCTCAGACGGTGGTATGATTCGCTCTTTTGTTGTTCTGTTTTCTTTCAGGATCAAAAATACAACAAATGAAAGCGTTTATCTGTATTTCCGACTGATGAGAACTATGCATATACATTCATAAATCAGTCAATTTAGTATTTTATTATGAAAGATTTTTATTCTAATGTGATCAGTGACTCAAGCACCGATGGACCAAAGAGCACGTATTTCGACATTTGAAGTAAAAACGTGAAAATAGAAATTCTCAGAAAATGCATTTACCAATATATTGAAACGTCTGTTTATATACTCCATTTACCATTTACCATTTATTAGGGAAATAGACATGCATGCATGCGTGACACAAAAAACATTTAACTTTTAAGTAGCAAAATATTTTTCAATAATTCTGTCAATTAGTACACCAAAGTTATTACATTGTCTGCTATATATTTGCTTCTTATTTATTAAATATGGGCAATTGATTGATAAAACATTTATCAAAATTAAGATAAAATGTTTAAAAAACAAATATCTTTTAAAAAGAGTCTTCCATAAATAACTTCTGTATGACCTGGCAATAAAATTCGAAAAAAGTGTGTCTATGTGATTGGCTTAACTGATATGATTTCGGGTGCGGGTCGGGTGTAGGTTCTATTTTAAGCGGGTCGGGTGCGGATTTTAATTAGTGCTGCTATCTGAAAACGGGTCGGATGCGGTTTTAAGCACTGTGGGTACGGGCGGGTGCGGATTTACAAAATCGGCCTCCCACACTGAGTTCACAGAAATTGGTGGTCTTCTTTTTAATATGTGGCTCTAGTATTGCTACCAAAGCATCAAACTGACCCACTGACATGATGTTACATCCTGAAGTTACCTTTGAATCACCCGGAATAATCCCGCTGCTTCTGAGAGGGAACTCCCCTTCCTCTTTATATCTTAGTACTAGATGGACCCAATATTTCCTCTCTTTTTCTCTTTTTAAGAAGCGAGAAGACAACAAAATCATCCTCACTGCTTGAAGACTCAATTTAGTGCTGTTTTGCGAATTTTCTTGCAACAGGTTAATTAATAGGCATTGGACACAGTGTGCAAGTTTTCCAGGAGTGACAAATTTTAAGTATTTGGATCTGAAAAAATGCACACAAAAATTTTGGACTCATTGTGCAGAGACCTTGAGTGTCCAATTGATGGGAGTGAGAATGTGTTAAAAAAATGCTACTTAATCACCAACAACCCACAGTATGGTTTGACCAAGTGGTTAGTGGTTCATTGTGTTTTCTTTGAGCAACATCAATTATTGAGGCCAAAATGTACTTTAAATGGGCATTGCCTGGGATTGGACATAACTTAATCACAGCTTTATTTATACATAATTTGTCATGTCCAGTTAGATGCTCTATTCTCAGGTGGCAGTACATAAAGCATTTTTGGCCCAATATACTCAAAATGTATATTCTGTTGACTGGACGACTATATTTTTTCTTTATGAGCCTTGAGTGATCACATGGAGAAACAGGCCTGGCTGGTCTTTCCTTTGCTGTGAGTTTCAAGGTCAGTGAGCATCTATGATTCAGCTCTCTTGGATGTCAGTCAGTTTTTGCCATTATTTCTAGAGATCTGACAAGGAAAAGAAAAACTGTGTCAAGTGTTCTGTTAAAAGGTATTCATAAGCGCTTGTATAGTTCCATAAGAAAGAATAAAAAGTTAATTCAATGAATAGGGTACCAAACACGGCCTGGAAATAGGTGCTTAAATTTCATTAAATGTTGATCCTTTGTTATTGTTTGAAATGTTGATCTGGACCAATCGGATGATCGGATCAATCTCAATATTACATCACATTGCTTTAAGTTGTTAGTAGTTTGCAAATTTTGCAATCCTGTTACCATAATTTGAGACATTATGAATGAACATCAAAATCAAATACAAAATTATAAATTGGCAGCATGTGTAAGTTATAAGGCTATAGCTAATTTGTGACCCCATTTGCATATATGCCTAAATGTTTATATATATGTTATATATGTCTGATGAATTTTTATTTCTTACTATAACTTGGTCAACATAGCCATCATGGAGCTTATACCCATTGCCCAAAATATCCTAGAGCCAGGAGCAGACCACTGGCTTATTGACTCTGCCCTTGAACGCTATTCTTTTCTGCCAACCCTGTCCAGCTGTTTGGATGATCTGGGTCTGTTGTTCCTCCTACGCAGCAGCAGCCTGATTGGTTTACTCCCTGACGGAGGGAACACTCGGCACAGATGCACTGCACACAGCTGGCCATGGGGCATGAGAAAGTATGCGTTTCCCCGAGTTGGACTTCTCGCATAGACACTGTGCAAGGTCAGGGAGGATGAGGAGCAGGTCTTGCTTGTGGTGCCATATTGGCCCACTCGTACGATGTTCCCCGGATTTACTGACTCAGAGATGGGGCACCCATGTCCAGACTTTTGGAAACTTCGTGTCTGGTCCCTGGATGGGATGCAGAGGTTCCATATGCAGATAAACGGATGTTCAGATGTGTACTTGCTCCCATGACCCCTTCAACGGACACCGATGTTCTAATGTTTGTGTAACTACACGTATGTAACAACCCGCTGAAAGGTATGTGTAAGTACAAATGTGTAACAGGACTAACAGCAACGTTTGGTAAAGAAAGTGTTACATATATTAGATTTATCATGTAATTACTCTGACGTTACGCAGCAGCAGCCAGTAAGTTTACATATAAATTGTGGTTGGTGTCCAGAATGTTACACTTAATATTGTGGACAGTTCCTGAGGAGTTACTATGTAAGTACAGTGGTATTACAGTGGTGCACTAACTCCAACTCAAGATCCAACTACTCCCACTTTATATATCTCTAAACCTACCCATTTCCACCCCCTGTTTCCCATTCCCACCCCAAATCTACCCATCTCCACCCCCAGGATCTAATTTCAACACCTAAACCTACCCATCTCCATCCCCAGATTACAGTGTGCTTTCACCATGGACTTACCCATATTTTTAGCAGTGCATTTATTGAATGAGCACTGTGCAACGTCAGACCTGATTGCACTATATTTTCACTGTTTTTTTTTTTTTTATTATTATTATTTTTTATGTAAAATAATTTTCTAATTGTTTTTAAATGTTTTAATCTTTTTAATGGTTTTAAAATAGCTTGTTTTATTTTTGTTATTCTTCTTCATGATTTTTACTTTCTTTTATGTAAAGCCATTGTGTATGAAATGTGCTATATAAATAACTTGCCTTGCCTTACAGGTCTCTGGCTGTACTTTGTCTCCATCTCTTCAGCGCCACCAAAGCTCCTCCTTCCTGGTCTGCCAGGTCCCTGTCTCCGCCTTGGTCCTGTGAGCCAGCAGTTCCACTTTGGGATTCTGGGTCATGGATGTCACTCTAGTCCTTTGGTCTCTCCACTTCACCTGAGTCTCTATCCCTTCTTGGTTGCATCTCTGTCAGGCAGTCCCATCCTTCCACCTGGACCTTTTGTTAAAAATCACTAGCTCCACAGTGTTTTGATACTGATATTGATATTGCTTTTTACCTGTTTCAAAGAAATTGTATTTTGCGTGCTTTTAAAATTAATACAGTAAGCTTGAACATAAAGAGGATTGAATGCTATATGATTAGAAAGTACCTGAAATGGTTAAAATTACATTGATTTAGAACTTAAATTAATGTGTTTGATTTACTTTGTTTATATTGTAAAAAAAAGAGATGAAATTAGCAAAAAGATATGTAAAGTAAATTCATGAACTTGATATTTGCAACTAACCTCAAAGGATTATGAGAGGGCAAACGGTTGAAGAGAAGGTTTAAAACCAAAAGTGTAGATAAAACAGAAAAAGACAGTAAGGAAGGAGAAGAGTGTATAAAGAAGACAACAGTGTATAGGAGAAGATGAAAGGACACCCTGCAGTTGGACTTAAGTCATAGAGATTGGTACTGAATTGGAATTTGCCTAAAAGAAGTATAAAAAGTATACCTGGCCAAGCCTAGCAAAGTATAAATCATTGTTTAAATGCTGTCAGCATTACGCTTGAGGATGCCTGACCCCCTATTGAGGGATGCTCAACAGCATCTCCAATATTGCTGTTTAGAGTTTGATTATAGAACTTTTAGCATAGATGATTTTAAGTTTTATTTTTGCATTAACTGCATGTATTGTAGTAACCAAAATTACTACATTTATAAACCGAAATTTATAACTACAAACTGAGTGTTACCCTAAGTGAATAATCATAAGGTTAAAGGTGTACGATAAAAGGACACCCAGAAATAGTGCCCATCCCCAAAGTTCACTCCCTCTCTTCCACTCTCACTCCCTCTACAGTTGATCAATGAGTTACAGCATAATGATGCACCTTTCAGGAAGGGGTATTAATGTCATGGTTATGTTTTGTTTAGTTTCGTTTTCATGGCTTCCTGGTGTTCTCTGTTCTTTTTGTCTGAGTTCTTGTTTTTACATTTTTTAACTGAGTTGCACACCTATTTCGTGTTTGGCTAATCACCCTTGTTTGTATTTAAGCCCCTTAGTTTAGAGTCATGTTTGTCAGTTCCTGTTTATGTGGTGTATTCTCCATAGAGATCATACATAACACAGAGCAAGTTTCCTGTATTTAATCTCCATCAGATTTAGACCACTGGTTAAGTAATGCTGGTCATTTCTACATTTATGTGTCCCAAAAGCCAAGGTAAAGTTAAACTTAGAGATTAATGATTGTGGTTGGTCATAACAGTTTCATCCTATAATGCAGTGCAGTAATGCATTTACAATAAAATAAAAAGAAACATACTTTGATGTCAAATTAGTCTGATTACATTGCAATCATGATTCTGTGAAAGCCCTGTGATGGACTGGCCATCCATTCAGAATGTCCCATGCCTGAGGCCTTAGAAGTGTGGCACCAGGTATTTTGTCATGGGCAATGGTGAAATACACAGGTTAGCAATCATTGTAAAACTAATCAACCCCTCAGTGCTGTAGCTGACCAATCAGAACAACGTATTTAGAGCCATGTAATAAGAAGACACATGTTATATTATAACCTCATGGTACGTGTGCATTCACAGTGATAATATGATGATTCATAATGATGAACCTCATAATCAAACAGCAGCTGTTAGAGTGACTCAGATTTAAGCTCTGAAAGAAAGCAGAAATGTGGTGGATAGCCTGACTCATATATTTAAGCTGTTCATAAGGAGAGGGAAGATAAACAGAGATTTGACTTTAAACAAAATACTAAATGCTTGAAAATAATAATAATAATAATAATAATAATAATAATAATAATAATAATAATAAAGAAATAATATTAAATTAAATGTTGGGTGTGTGTGAGAGTGTTTATGTAGACTTATGTAGAGTATTTATGTTTTTAATCACTTTTCAATAACGTCAGTTTTTTATATAATTACAATATTTTGCTAAAATACGCTTACTTTGACATATTGACTAACATTAAATCATAAAAAACATGTAAAGTACTTGATTATAATTTTATCAGTGCTATTTGCTATTGCATTTTAAGTTTATACAGTTTATAAATTAGTTTAAAACAGCTTTCAATTGAAAAAAAAAAATAAAACAGTAAAGTATATATTAAGTCACCATAAATATTCTGCAGTAAAAACAAACAAATAAAAAAACACCTGTAGTCTGTCCAGTGGGTGAAACAAAGACATTAACCAGAATGTCTCAGCTATCATCAAAATGATTTTGAAACTATTATAAAAAAAAAAAAAAAAAAAAAAAAATAAACGCACATAAAGGTGGTTTAGGTATATATTAGGTATATCTGTTTCACTGTACATTAAGGTAAATACAACAGGAACATGAAAACTTTCTTAATGCATCTTCAAAATTGATGTGACTATTGGGAAGTGTATACTGCATGCAAACATCCTTCTCTGTGATTGGCCAGAGCGTTGACATCATCACCCTCCGCAGCTCCTCCCCCACTCTGCCCTGCACCAGGACCATCACTCGCATCCTTAGAGCATCAGCACGCCACAGCACGTCTTCTCCATCCTGATACACAAGGCTTGAAGCTTTGAGATTACAGTAATGGAGAGCTTGCTGGATAACCCAATGAAAGCCGTGCTTTATCTCAAAGAACTGACCACGATTGTACAAAACCAGCAGAGTCTGATTCAAACCCAGCGGCAAAGGATCGACGAGCTGGAGAGGAAGGTTGAGGATCTGATCGGCGAGAACCGTCAGCTGAGAGATCCGCATCAATACCACCACCATCACAACCACCCATCCCCGCGGACCAGCAGCCCTCAGCCGGCCGCTCATCCGCACAAGCATTCGGCGACGCACGGTCAAGCCCAGTCGCAACAGCATCCGTCCAAACAGCCGCAGCATCCCCCGGCAGCTCTCATCCATCACCCGCAACATCTGCAGCTTGTACCGACATCCCCACCTACTCTCAAAGCGACACAGTCCAGCCCGGAGTCCGGGGAGGACGAGAAGAGGATCCCGTCCTGCAAGTCTTTGGTTCCGCAGACTCCTTCGACACTGTGCCGGTCCGTTGGACTCGCCAGGAAACCGGAGTGAGTGAAAATCACACTGACAAACGAACAGTAGCCTACATCACACTCACTCTATTACCGGATGATGAAGCTGCATTTGTTTGCTTTCTGAAATCGGTACATTACAGAGTCTATTCGCTAAAGGGTAAAGGGTATGCAATTATAACTATAAATATTCACATTTCCATTGATACATTCTATCTAATAATAATACATTTAATTTTAAGCACCTTTCAAGCATCACATGAAGCTCAAAATGCTTCATATATTAGAAGATAAAATCTATAAACCAAATACTAACAAATTACAAATAATGAAAGTATTATAGCCTATATAACACTTGGATGACATAAGGTTGGATAATTTTACAGTGTATTACAATCAGGGTATTAAAAATTGTATTACAGTGAATTGGCATTAATTACCTTTATAAAGTATTACATATATAGAGAGAATATGAATCATGTGTACTGTAGATTAATTGTTTAAATTAAGTTGTTAAATCAAGACATTAAGTTGGAAATTAAGTATATCTGACTGTTAAAAATGATGATGATGATTTTTTTTTTAAAGTTATCTCTAGTCTGGGTGATTCTGTCATACTAATTAATAGTTTTAAAGGGTTCATATGATGTGATTTCAGTTATTCCTTTATCTTTGTGCATAAAAAAGATCTATAAAGTTGCAAAGACTAAAATCTCAAATCCAAAGAGATATTCTTTATCAAAGTTAAGACTCGTCCACACCCACTAAAACGGCTTGTTCAAAAACGCCCCCATACCTCTATGTCACTATGTGGGAAGATTTACATAACGCCGTCCAAATTTTCACGCAAAGAAAGAAGGAGTAACTTTTATTCTCTCTGTTTCCACTGCTGCCGTGTCGTGGAGTGACTGTGTGTTTTGCTGTGAAAGAGAAACTACTTGTTTGGCCTTCCAAAAGAGGACACTAGAAACCAGCAGTTCAGTTGTATTTCAACACTGTTCCAGAACAGTCCAACCCAAATATTTAGATGTGTGCATTGCATTTTATGGAGGATGATGGCTGTTTCCTGGACCAGTAGCCTGCAATGCATCTGTGACACAATGGCTGTTTAAAGTCTGGCAGTTTAAACGCTGTAAGGACAGTCTGGCGCTTCTGACTCACAGCTTGTAAGTACGCTATTTATATGTAATTAAATTGCCAATGATTATTCAAACTCAAGTTTTGAGCAGTGCAGAGCCGGCTTGTCTGTTGTTTCTCAGATCACAAATGCAAACATGGTTTTATATGCAATGTAATGCATAAAAAGACAGTGTAAGTCATTATAATCAGTAAATATGTCACAACTGGATGCAACAAATATCTCATTGGTAATGGATTATATTGGTTTTGTCTCGTCTATAGATGTCTGAATCGCAAACAAATCTTTCTATCTCTTTCTCAGTGAACCGGTCGAACCAGTTCACCAAATCAAATGGTTCACGTCTCCAGTATGCACTAATCCACAAATTACTTAAGTTATTTGGTTTATCAATGTGCCTTACACTCCCTCTTGACGCAAAATAAACCAATATCCCGAGTTATTCAGTTACTCCTAACAGTACATTGACTGAACTGCTAAAAGAGAACCGATGATGGGATGTGGACGAGCAGAGCAGCTGGAGTTAGTCTCGTGCTGCTGGCCTGGGAGACGGCATATGTTAAGGGATGTAACATTGCTGTCACACGCTTGAGGCATTCGGCCAATCACAACGCACTGGATAGCTGGCCAATCAGAGCACATCTCGCTTTTTCAGACCGATGAGCCTTGTACAAATCTACGTGTTTCAGAAGGCAGGGCATAGAGGAGAAACAATAATGTGCATTATATAGAAAATAATGTTTTTGTTAACCTTAAACCACATAAGCACATTGTATTACACCAAATTCACCAAATGATGTTATTTTTAGCAGCATCATATGACCACAATCATTTTGAATAACTAGTATATACTATATACTACCACATGAAGAATAAGCAGAAGCTATACCTGACAAAACATTTTAGAGTGTAGAAAATGCATCAAAGTTTACAGAATTACTATTCCAATTTCATGTATGTATGTGAAACAACTGAAACATTCTATCAATCATAATTTTGATAAATTGGTAGAACTCCAAAATATCACAAAGCAATAACTAGTATTTTCAAAACCAATATGGCAATTATGGTCACAAAGAGGATAAAGTATCCTTGAAGAATGAAATTTTAACCTTTTAAATCCTCCGCAGCACACCTGTAATTTCCTATTGCAGGGAAACCTTCCAATGCATGTAAGATTTTAAAGATTACTCTGTAGTGAATAAACTAGATACATTACTAGAGTATTTAAAAAAGATTGGACACAAAAATACTAACAATGTGTCATTACACAACTGTAATCACATATTAAATACACTGCGTTCATAATTATTCAGTACTTATGTGAAATTAATAGGGACGCTTTAGTGCACCCTAGAACAAAGAAGTAGTAATATTTAATTTGATTTGATTGCTTTACACATGGTGCTGCAGATAATGAATATGAATTACAATCAACTGGATGTGAGTGTACTCTATAGATTTTTGGGGTGTTTTAACACACTGACTGGCTTTTGTTAACACAACTCAAGAAAACCAACTCATACAGATTGCCTCCGTAAATCCTCTTTAATATCAAAGGTCATTTTATGGTACTTTCTACGAATCTGCTGAACAAATAATATCTGGCTTTATCTTGCTATGATGTTGTGGTGTAACTGGACTGATGACACTTACAATCTGAAAGTGGGAGAGTAAAATCATTTTCTTTAGGTATTAACTCGCAACCTGATTAAGATCAGATTTAAGACAAAAATAAAGTGAATACTGTAGAAAGTTATTAAATCAAATCAGCTGAGTAATAGAAGATATTAAAGAGATATCCCAAGTCCAGCATAAGCGTAGTTGACTTTTAATTGATTTTGATAGGTTGCTTCTTTTCTTAAAAAAAAAAAAAAGGTAAAAGAAAAACTGGCTTACAGTGAGGCACTTGATCCCACAGTTGACCCTATAAACTGTAAAATACTCATTGTTTCAATAGTATAGCCACAGGACATAAACAATATGCATTGTAACATGATTTTAGTGTGACAAAATCACTTTCTTACCTTTTCTGTGTAAAATGTTATAAAATACATGATAATGTATAAGGCAATATAATGTGACAATATAATACTAAAACCCTAAAACGATTGTAAAAATGATGAAAACAACTTTCAGCTCAAATAACTCTAAATTGTAGCAGAAGATTAAATAAAAGCGCTTTTATAAATTTCGAAGCATCGCACCTCTGCTTTTACTTAAAAAAAGCAGCCCCTTTACACATTACGATAATGTGCAAACATCAGAATACATGCAGTGCAAACATCAGAATGCATGCTGTTTACTAATCATGCATTATGGTAAAAGTGGTTTGTCACACTAAAATCAAACTGCATGTATGAATTAAAAAAAAAAAAAATTACATACTAAATTTGCATAGGAGATCACCTGGCACAGCATTACACTTGCAATGTGGAGGCTTTCAGTACGAGTCCTGTGAAACAATAGTCATGAAAAGAGCTCAAAAGAAGCTAACATTGCATAGTTGCTTCAGCAAATGAGTTTTGATACCACACTTGCTTTTGTTAACCCTGTTGGTCTGGTTTAGGGAAGGGATTAGTTTAGGTTTATAATTATTTTAAAATACAACAAAGCGTTAAGCTTTTAGCGTCACTCACCGGATTTTTCAATAGGACAGATGCCAGACGTTATTATTCACCTAAAGGGATGTGAACATATTAGACATAAGATATACCTGTAACTTATATGGTAGGTTCTCTTCAAACATTGGAAAGTGAAAACTGACCACAGAAATGTTGATGTTAGCATTGCTTTAAGAAAAACTGAGAATGCAACATTATTGCTTGGCATTAGTAATCTGACACATCTGAGTTGATTTGAGTTTGGTTGTATCTTGGATTTGAGGCTTTATCTCCCTAAAACCATCCACTTAAGAAGGATATATAATGTTTTTTTTTTTTTGTGCATATACCAGATGTCACAGTGAGTCACCACAGCTGTGATCTGAAAGAGCACAGGTCAGATGAACCTGCGTGCTGCAGAATTAATGTGCTACCTAAGATTAATGGGAGTCATAAATCACACTTGAAAGTTAAAATGGAAGGATAAAATTAATAAGCCACAAGGGAATGTTGGTTAGACTGTATGCTACTATATATATATATATATATATATATATATATATATATATATATATATATATATATATATATATGTATGTATGTATGTGTGTATATATATATATATATGTATGTATATATATATATATATATATATATATATATATATATATATATATATATATATATATATATATATATATATATATATATATATATACACACACACACACACGCATATATGCCCAGTGTACTTGGGTATGCAGTGACAACATAAACTCACATTTAATTGGATGAAGAAACTAGTTCTCAATTTTAACCACCACCTTTGGCATCATCAATTTTCCCTTTACCAGTTAGACATTTTGAAAGCCAAAACTGTTTAAGATCTCAGTGAGAGTCTGGTGTAACTGATAGGCAGATGTGATTTTATAGCATTACACACTGAATGACAGATGGCATACCTTAGAAATATGTTATGAAATATGTTTCTGAATGCATGTTTTATAAGGGAGTGTTTATATTTACTTACCATATTGATTGCAGTATTGGGTAATAGAGGCATTTAGAAGACTTGGATTATATAAGTCCTTAATTTGAATAATGCACATGCTAATTGTTAGTTGAGGCCTACATATCTGTAGGCCAATATTTTCCAGTCAGCAGCTTAATATATTTCTCAGCTGATGCCACAGACCTCAAAGCACACATGCACTCAGGTTTAAACGCCATCTGTTGTATTTGGCATCTGTGTTTGCTGAAATATCCAGGAACACAGAATGATTGGAATGCTAAGAATATACTATAAAGCAGCACATCCAAATATGCTATAAAACCCTAAGTTTTTTCATAATTGAGTACCATGAAATGTAATCTAAAGTCAGCAACTGTTCTAAACGGAGAACTCCTTTGGCTGTAATTAATATTAATGAAATATATGTTTTTACATTTTGTTGCCTCAAATTATACATCTGTCTTTTGCTATGCAACCAAATGAACCAAATAGGACTTTTTATGGGAGAGCAGCCTCCGGCTTCAAATATGAATGAAACATACACTGCATGAAAATGTTTGGTGCTCCATAATGTTCCCTTTGCCTCATTTTGGATACCCCATAAAAAAAATAAAAACATAAAAATAAAAATAAAGGAAAAACCCCAGGTCATGCAAAGACTATCTTGTAACTTTGCATGTAAATTTAGATTTATTCACACTGGTCTCTACTTGAACACACTTGCCAGAAGAAAGTGTGGGCGACAAATTGACATTTTATTAAAAGTGGAGGGACATGTCCCACACATACCTCGTGTATTTTTACACCCATGCTCCCACATATCATGTTTTCATGCCATTTAAGTCTTATTTTCACATAAACAAATGGTTGTGTTTCATTTTTAAAATGAGTCTTCCCATTAAAGCTGTGGTAGGGAACTTTTGACGCTCTAGCGGTTAATAAACAGAACTGCTTGCGTCTTGCGGAAGAACATCGTAGCCGGAACTACTTCTCTCTGTTTATGTCTATGAAGAATCACAAAGGTACTGTGTTACTCCGCCGCGGTACCCCCGAAGCAATCTAAAATAGTCCGAATATAAACACTTATTATAGGTGCACCCTAGTGATTCAGGACAAGCCAAAAACACGGTTTGGAAAATGGATTCATGGTGTACTCGCTTATTATATACATTTTTCTACATTTTGAACACAAAGTTACGGACCGCAGCTCTGATTGGTTGTTTTTTACCAGGAGCGATGATATTCCTGCAAATGGCAATAGGACCACTGGGAGGAGCCAGAGGAACTTGATTTTTTTCACAGATTATCTGTCTCATATTCTCCTGTCAGGACATAATGACAGGTTTAATAAATATGTAAAAAATATTTTTTTTTACAAAAGTTCCCTACTGCACCTTTAACACCATTATATTTTAATTCAAGCTAATTAGCTTATGAGCACAAACACAAGAGACGGGATTTATTGCATGAAACAAAGGCAAACATAACCAGTCATAGTGAATCATATCAAGATTTCACATGACTTTACCCCATTAGTTCTCTTTTTTGATGAAAGTGAAGTTTAAAGAACACATTCATTGTTTCAAATAAAATCATTATTTCTAACTCTGACAATGAGTACATGTCCTTTTCATTTGCTAAATTGGCTATTGAAACTAATTTAATGCGTGTTTTCATGGAAACAAGAACATTCCCTAGTGTCACAGGCTGAAGAATCACACGACAGGGTTTAGTGCAAAAGTGAAGCCCCGGAGGGTGTGTTTATTGAGAGGTGCTTTGAGTGGTGCTGAATCCTGTAGTGTCCGGTGCTCGTCCTCGGTGCCACGGGATCCTGTTTGCCGGCCGCCTGAGTGCAAGGGGACTTGGTGTCCGGTGCTCGGTTGGCGGGCTGGTCGATCTGCAGCTTTCTGGAGGGACAAGAGACACAACGTTAGTTTCAGTCATCTGAAGATCCTCTTCTCTCATGTCACCTTCAGGCGCAGTGTTTATAGTCCTCTCCTCAGCCGCTTCAGCTGGGACCGATCAGCCCGCTGTGATTGCGTGCAGGTGAATCTCCCTCGTTGCCAGGGCGACGCTGATAGGTGCCCAGGACACTGCTCACACCCCCCCCCCCCCCCCCCCCCCCCAAGCGTGATTCTGGCTCCTCGGGCGAGGGGGGAGGTGGGGGCTGGGGGAGGAAGAGTACCTGACAGACCTGTGAAAGCTGTCCACAGGCGGGAGAGTCCATCCGCATTGACGTTGGCGGTTCCAGCTCGATGTCGCACATCAAAGTGGAAGTCCTGGAGCACCAGGAACCACCGCGTCACCCGGGCATTGGTGTCCTTAGCCCGGGCCATCCACTGTAATGGGGCATGATTGGCGAAGAGGGTGAACTTCCGTCCCAGTAGGTAATATTTCAGCTCCGGGACTGCCCACTTGACGGCCAGCGCCTCCTTCTCCACTGCTGCATACCGTTGTTCTGTTGTGGACAGCTTTCGACTGATGTAGACCACCGGGTGCTCCTCAACATCTTGCACTTGGGACAGGATGGCTCCCAACCCGGTGTCGGATGTGTCCGTCTGCAATAAGAAGGGACAGTTAAAGTCGGGAGCGCGCAACACTTGCTCAGACGTGAGCGCTACCTTTACCCTCCTGAACGCCTCTTCTTCTGGGGTTCCCCACTTTACCTTCTCCGGCTGTCCCTTCTTAGTGAGGTCTGTCAGGGCTGTCGCTAGGGGGGAGAAGTTAGGGATGAAACATCTGTAGTATCCGGCCAACCCCAAGAAGGCCCGTACCTGTTTCTTGGTGGAGGGCCTCGGGGCCGAGAGAATGGCTGTCACTTTTCCCTGTTGCGGACGGATCAGGCCCCGGCCCACCTGGAACCCGAGGTACTGTGCTTCAGGTAGGGCGAGGTGGCATTTCTTGGGGTTGGCGGTGAGCCCTACCCGCCGTACGCCGCTTACCCGGCGTAAGCTTGACGGGGTCTCAGCATGTCCATCATCCTCTGGAAGGTAGCTGGAGCCCCGTGCAGTCCGAAGGGAGAACCCGGTACTGCCAGTGGCCAGTGGGGGTGGAGAAGGTGGTCTTTGGTTTGGCGGTCTCTGTTAACGGTACCTGCCAATAGCCCTTGGTGACATCGGTCTGCGGGTGGTACACGGTGGTCCGAAGCGGCTTGACCTTTAGGAGGTGACAGAGGTCAGCCATCGTCCGGGACATGAAGGGGGTGCCCTGGTCGGTCAGTATCTCCTGGGGTATGCCGACCCGGCTGCACAGCAGGAAGAGCTCCTGGGCGATGGCCTTGGATGTGGCTTTGCGCAGTGGAATGGCTTCGGGGTACCGGGTCGCATAATATACGATGACTAAGATGTGTTCGTGTCCCCGGGCGGAATTTGGCAGCGGCCCTACGAGGTCCATTCCTATCTGCTCAAAGGGCACCTCAATGATGGGCAGCGGGATTAGCGGAGCTGGGGGAGGAGTTTGTGGCGACGTCCTTTGGCAGTCCGGGCAGGCCTGACAAAACCGCTTGATCTCCACCTCCATGCCTTTCCATGTCTCAATGGAACCTGTCCTGGACTCGTTGAGGGGTGTTTTGCGCCCCCAGGTGGCCCGCCATAGGATGGGAATGGGCGAGCTCGATGATAGTCTGTGTCTTTGTGCATGGGACTACCAACAGCTTGACCTCCTCCCCTCTCCGCTGTGTGACACAGTACAGCAGGCCGTTCTGAACCACGAAGTGTGGGGTTGGGTGTGGTGGCGGTTGGACCTCTTTTTCCTCAACCACTCTCACATGCTTCCAGCAGTGCTTCAGCCGGTCATCCCCGAGCTGCTCTTTCATAAAACTTCCCCCACCCCGTACCTGCTGGAACACATCATAGAAAAGGTTAGCACTTTGGGGGGTGGGACTCACCATCTTGTGCGCTGTCCGAAGCCAGGAGGACAGGGCGCCGTCGGGGACCCTGGCTGACGTTCTTCCTCTTCTGGCAGTTCCCGGCAGGGCTGGCAGGCCGGGTGACTTGGGTGAGCAGTTGGTCAAAGCTGGCCAGTCTCTCCCCAACAGGGCGGGCACGGGCAGGTCCCTGACTACGCCCACTTCCAGTGGCCAGGTGCCAGTCCTCGTGGAGAGTGTTATCCGTCAGGTGGGCACGTTCTGGGTGTCCCCATGGACGCAGGTAATGGAGAGGCGAGCTTTGGTTCCCATCCATGGGGGAAACAGGGAGGACTGGACCAGGCTTACCGCACTTCCAGAGTCCAACAGGGCTGTATATGGTCGGCCGTTAATGGAAACCTCGGTCTGGGGTGCCCCTCGTGGTGGCTCCAAATGGACAGCACAGCCTGCCAGCCAGGCGCGATTGGGAGAGGGTGGTGGCTCCGTGGGCAACGGCTCATCCTGTATGCCGGGAACCGCCGACCTGCTGACTGTGTGCTGGGTGCCCTCTGGCGTGCATCGCTCCTGGTACACCCTCCGGGGAAATGTCGGTGCTCGCTCCCCAGTCTCTCGTCGCATCGTCATCTCCGCTAGCTCAACGGCCTCGACGAGCTCTCCCATGGTGCGGGGATTCCTCATTCCGGTCGCCTACCGAGGGGCTGTGGTAGGGCGCACAAATACCGGTCCACGACGACACGTTCGGCCACTTGGGCGGCACTGGGGCTCCCGGCGAGTAACCAATGATGGGCGAGGCGGCTGAGTTCGGCTGCTTGGGCGCGGGCTGGCAACCGACTATTATACTCCCAGGCTTGGAACAATGGGAGACAAACCCACGCGCCCCAGTATTTCCTTCATAGTTCATCATAGGATTCCTTTTGGCAGGCTGGCATGGAAAAGTAGGCCTGCTGGGGTTCCCTGGTTAACAACGGTGCCAGTATCCGCGCCCACTCTTCCCAGGGCCAGTCCTCTCGAGCGGCGATGGTTTCAAACGTTCCCAGATAATGCTCTATATCGTCGTGGACGGTCATCTTCGGCAGGAGCTGGGTGGCTTGCGTGCGGGGGTCCGGCAGCGGGGCCCGCTGAGCGGCCGTGAAGCGGAGAGCGGCGACTTCACACTCTGTTTCGCCCTGTCGAGTGGCCATGTGCTCGACGATCTGCTGCTGTCGAATGCTTATTTCCGTCAGGTGCTTGAGAAGCTCTTCCATAGCTGGGGAGGGAGTCACCGCCTGACGAGAAAGCAGAGGGGGGAAAAAAAACAACTTGGTGAACCAGTACAATCGTGTGAGTCGGTGATCCTTCAGTAATTTGCCCGCATTCTCCACCAGTGTCACGGGCTGAAGAATCACACACATTAGTGCAAAAGTGAAGCCCCAGAGGGTGTGTTTATTGAGAGGTGCTTTGAGTGGTGCTGAATCCTGTAGTGTCCGGTGCTCGACCTCGGTGCCACGTGATCCTGTTTGCCGGCCGGCTAAGTGCAAGGGGACTTGGTGTCCGGTGCTCGGTTGGCGGGCTGGTCGATCCGCAGCTTTCTGGAGGGACAAGAGACACAATGTTATTTTCAGTCATCTGAAGATCCTCTTCTCTCATGTCACCTTCAGGCGCAGCGTTTATAGTCCTCTCCTCAGCCGCTTCAGCTGGGACCGATCAGCCCGCTGTGATTGCGTGCAGGTGAATCTCCCTCGTTGCCAGGGCGATGCTGATAGGTGCCCAGGACACGGCTCACACTAGTGATCCCAAACTTTTGAACAGTAGTGTATATTAAATAATACTTATTACAGAAATAATATACTTTAAAAGACTATACTGTACTTGTCACAGATATCACATAAGACAGGATGTGAACTCCACAGTGTTTATTTAAAGGGGGGGGTGAAATGCTCGTTTTCACTCAATATCCTGTTAATCTTGAGTACCTATAGAGTAGTACTGCATCCTTCATAACTCCAAAAAGTCTTCAGTTTTATTATACTCATAAGAGAAAGATAGTCTGTACCGATTTTTCCCGGAAAAACACAAGTGGCTGGAGGCGTGACGTGTGGGCGGAGCTAAAGAATCACGAGTGCCAGTAGGCTTTTGCGTTGAGCGCGTGTGGAAGCTGTGACAACGTGAGGACAAAACCAACCAAAACAATCCATGGCTAACAGTCAGATTCAGCGTATATTTATGATCCAGAATCAAATCAAAGCATCTTCGAAATGCAATGGAACAAACACAAACACTTGCACAACTCCGTTGATGCTCTGTAAAAATAAACTCCATCCACTGGTCCCTTAAGGCTGTTTCTCTTTTGGCAATCTGTGCAGGGTTGTCTTGCCCTGGCAACCAAAAACACACGTCTTTTGTGACATTTCGCGACGCTCTCGCTCTGATCAGTGAAGTCTGTTGTGCTCTCAGTGCTGTGTCATACGGGAGCGCGCGCTCTTCCGGCAGACGTGCCCTCAGGACCCATATAAGGAAATTCCGCTCCATCTAATGTCACACAGAGCCATACTCGAAAAAAACTTTCCGAAACTTGTGACAAACCGGAAGGAGTATTTTTGGAACAGAAATACTCCTTCAAACGTACAACTTAATTTTTGAAACATTGTCCATGTTTAGCATGGGAATCCAACTCTTTAACAGTGGAGAATGGAGATTACTGATGGAGCAGTGATAAACAGTGATGATATGCGCATGGAGTAACACTAAGCTACACAGTTTTACACCATATTTTAGATTTGAAACATTTAACAGGTGTGCAGTATTATTCATATAATATGAATTATGTGTTATATTATCCTAAAGAAATGGTGGTTTACTTTTCATTGGAGTATAAAAAGTGGTAGCCTATTTTAGCGAGCTAGACTACGAACATGGATCTATATGCAAAATGTGAATTTTCTCACATATTAGGCCCATATTTGTCACAAGTACGTTTTTATTTAGATTTTTAAAATCCTTTAATAAAACAGCATGCATTATTAAAACTGAAAAGAATGGACGGATTAATAAAATGTCCTCATGTATAAACAATTTTTCTCATTATAGTAATAAGTACACATGATGTAAAAAAAAAGCTTAATTAATTGTCAACTTCAATGATTTGAAAGGGAGACTAATGTAAAACTCAAAAAAAAATAAATAAATAAATAAATAAATAAATAAATAAATAATATATATATATATATATATATATATATATATATATATATATATATATATAAAATAAAAATTGCAGGAGTGAATGTGGGAGTGAATACTATTACTATTACTACTAACTCTAACTATATGATGCTGAGTGCGACGCAATACATTTATTTCTATTTGTCTACATATTTTATCTTCATTGCAAATCTTGTTTGGATTTATTTTGTATGATTGCAAGTAAAGAATAATTAACTTTGTAATTCATATGCAAAATGTTAAACTTCAATCATGTCTTTACCATTTTATAATTATTTGTACAATAATATTTAACTTAACCTGCTTTGTATCTGTATTATTTAATACAAAAGAGGTTTATGAAAACACGTTTATGAGAGTCATGCATCCGTTTACTCTCAATAAAAAACAACTAATGATCAATGGATTGGAGTGACATCAGCAAGATCACTTTAAAACATCAAATTGCCTTCAATTTACAGGTTATAACTGCATCTGTTTTGGTTGTAGAATTGTGAAGATTTTTTTTTTTTATGTGGATTCCATACTGTAACCTAAAATAAATGTGGTCTGTTACTATTCATATTCAAGTGTTTGTGTGTAAACTTATTAAAAGGTTAGATCACCTGGAAAAAAAATGTCCATGTTCTACTCACCCTCAAAGCATCTTAGGTGTATAATTCCTAGGTCAAGTTATATTTACAATGGTCCTGTGTTACGATCGGAACCCAGGGAAACACAGGAGACGAGAGATCCAAACGCAGTGTGGTTTTAATGGGTAGTCCAAATCAGAATCCAACAAGCAAGGGTCAAAACCATAAATCCATCCAAACAACAAACAAACTCGGAAGACGAGGAAACTGGGTGAGGGAATGAAAGGACTTCATGAAGACAAACAGAAAAAGACTGGTAAATATAGGCAGGGTAATGACGATCAAATGAAGACACCTGAGTGAAATTAACAGGAGTGCAATTACTGTGATGAAGGGCCAAGGCTTTGTGGGAATTGTAGTGCCTACGGTGAGGTGCCTATGGGGAAGTGAGCAGCTACCAGATGCTCCACCTGAACACAAGAGGAGACCAAGGAACACAGAGACCAGGAGGGAGGTGGAGCGGCGGAGGACCAGGGGGAGGGATGGAGGGCCAGGTAAAAGGGGGAAACAGAGACAAGAAGTGCAAAAAACAAAAACAAGTAGCCCAGGAGGGAGGGACAGAGGGCCAGGTCCATAGAGGGAAACAGAGAGAAAAACAAAAACAAGGAGCCCAGGAGGGAGGTGGACCGGCTGAGGATCAATGGGAGGGACGGAGGGCCAGGTCCATAGAGGGCAACAGAGAGAAGAAGAGCAAAAAACAAAAACAAAATAACAACAAAACACAAGTCCAGGAAGGAACATAACGTTCAATGGCCCAGGGCCGAACCGACAAGACAGGAATCCAGAGAGGAGCAAGGTGGAATTGGAGCCATGCGTGCGGTCAAGACAGAAGCCCACCCGGGCAGTGCAGAAGACCACCACATCTGTGCGGTCGAGACAGAAGCCCACCACCCGGGCAGCACAGAAGACCACCACAGTGGGATCGATGACACAGGAGGGCAAGTCTGAAGCAGAGAACATTAACAAGTTAAGGGTGGCCTCCGTGGCCATGAAAGGGTCAGTCGAGCGCTCAGAGAGTTCGACTGAGACGTGACAAGGCTCTGGAAGTTCCGCAGAGATGAGGAGAGGCTTTGGTAGTTCAGCCAAGACGAGGAAAGGCTCTGGTAGTTCAGCCAAGATGTGGAGAGGCTCTAGTAGTTCAGCAGAGACATGGAGAGGCTCTGGTAGTTCTGTAGAGACGTGGGGAGGCTCTGGTAGTTCCGCAGAGGTTTGGAGAGACTCTGGTAATTCCGTGGTGTTTAGACTGATTCAGGAAGATCAATGATGACTTGACTCTGCTCATGAAGATCATTGGTGACTTGACTCTGCTCATGAAGATCATTGGTGACCTGACTCTGCTCATGAAGATCAATGGTGACTTGCATTTGTTCATGAAGATCAATGGTGACTTGCCTTTGCCCATGAAGATTATCAGTGACTTGACCTTGCTCATGAAGAACACTGGTAACTTGCCTTTGCCAATGAAGATAGTCAGTGACTTGACATTCCTCATGAAGAACACTGGTGACTGGACTTTGCCCATGAACGGTGACCTGACCTGACTCTGGAGGGTCAATGGGAACCTGACTCGACTCTGGAGGCTCAACGTGAACCTGACTCGACTCTGGAGGGTCAACAGGAACCTGACTCGACTCTGGAAGGTCAACAGGAACCTGACTGGACTCTGGAGGGTCAACGGGAACCTGACTCGACTCTGGAGGGTCAATGGGAACCTGACTCGACTCTGGAGGGTCAACGGGAACCTGACTCAACTCTGAAGGGTCAACGGGAACCTGACTTGACTCTGGAGGGTCAACTGTGGCTATCATCTTGTGCAGAGGCGCTGGACAAGCGGCCATCTTGTGCCATGACTCTGGACCGCCGGCCATCTTGGGCAGTGGCGCTGGGCTGCCGGCCAACTTGTGCGATGGCACTGGGCAGGCAGCCACCTTGTGCTGTGGCGCTGGGCAAGCAGCCATCTTATAATGTGGCGCTGGGCTGGCGACCACCTTGTGCTGTGGTGCTGGGCTGGCGGCCATCTTGCGCCATGATGCTGGACTGGCGACCACCTTGTGCTGTGGCGCTGGGCTGGTGGCCATCTTGCACCGTGGCATTGGGCTGGCGACCACCTTGTGCTGTGGTGCTGGGCTGGCGGCCATCTTGAGCAGTGGCGCTGGGCCGGCGGCCAACTTGTGCTGTGGCGCTTGGCTGGCGACCATACTGTGCAGTGGTGCAGGGCTGGCGGTCCTGCTGTTTGTAGACCCCGGTCTAGAATCGGCCATCCCACCAGGAGAGTCAGGAGGGGCTGGGGTATCCCACGGAAGCCGATGTTATAAGTAGAACACAAATTCCCAGAAATTAAATGCGTCCAACTGATCCATTTCTATACGAGGTAACGGGTCATCCAGACCGGTGTTGAAAATGTCTTTAACGGCCGCATCATTATATCCCATACCATCTGCCAGCACCCACCTCATTGCCCTCTTGGCGGAGGGTGGTTAATTTTATGAATCTTGCCCTCCGCTCCACCATACTGGCTGGGGAAGGGAATGAAGTCCCACACCGCTGGATCTCGACATTGATGGAGTCCTTCTGTTACGATCAGAACCCAGGGAAACACAGGAGATGAGAGATCCAAGCGCAGTGTGGTTTTAATGGGTAATCAAGATCAGAATCCAACAGGCAAGGGTCAAAACCATAAATCCATCCAAACAACAAACAAACAGGCAAGGAACAGGAACGGGAATCAGAAACTCAGAAGACGAGGAAACTCGTAAGGCAAGGAAACTGAGTGACGGAGTGAAAGGACTCCATGAAGACAAACAGAAAAAGACCAGTAAATATAGGCAGGGTAATGACTATCAAGGGATGACACCTGAGTGCAATTAACAGGAGTGCAATTACTGTGATGAAGGGACAAGACTTTGTGGGAATTGTAGTGCCTACCGTGAGGTGCCTATGGGGAAGTGAGACCACTAGTGGAGACTCAGGGAAACAGAAACCAGACAGCATGACATCCTGGCCTGGCCCTGGCATGAAGCCTTTCAGTGGGCGTAATATTTGTTGTCCAACGGTTCAGAAGACGTGAAATAAAGTGTGCACATCTGTAATAAAAAGTCCCTCACATGGCCCCAGGGCGTGAATAAAGCTACAGGTCCCCCTGTAGCAATTCCATGTGTTTTTTTAAGATAAATATCCACATTTCAAACGATATAAACACTTTTTTCTAACATCTGAAAGACGTAAGTATCGCGCGCGCCTCTCGGAAATGTAGGAGCAAAGGAAACAAAGTTTCCTTACTTTAGCAAAGGAAATCCAGTGTCCTCTTGAATATTTCAAAATCCTCCAACGTGTTTCTTTAAAAATCCTTGTTTTGTGCTTCTTATTTCTTGACCAGCATTTTGTTTCGTTCTCTCTCCACGATTTGTCACTAATCATGCAGCGCTGACAAACTATGACATCCGCCCTTCTTCCAGTTCCCAACAGTCAGCAGAAGTGAGAAAAACAATTGTTTATTACATTTGAAATCTGGATATTTATCTTACAAAAACTGCATGGATTTGCTACAGGTGGACTTTTTTATAGACTTATAGCACCGTTATTTTTCAACCTCACATAAAATTATTAATGGAAGAAAAACACATTTTTGTATTAATAAAATATTTTAATATGAACTAAAGCACGATAATATTAACCTTTTACTTTCATTATTAGCCCTTCATGGATTTAGTCTTATATGTATTATATATAGCTTATTGTGAATAGAAACCATCAGTTTCGGACAGACAAAGCTAAACTGCACCTGCTTTTAGTGCTTTGCATTTCAGCCCGAGCTCAACATGTTCACGCAGTGTACACAAAAATAAGGGTACATCTTTTACAGTTCCGAATGAAATATTAATCTTATCTGTATGAGCAGAAATGACAGCATACTTCAAGTTGTTTCCACTTTTATGAAGAACAGAATGACGTGATCGCACTGGCGCCTCCGTGCATTAACTTCCACTATTCGCAGAAATGCTTAGATATATGCCTAACAGTGCACTTTTAAATGTTTAAACTAACACTTTAATATGCTTTAAGTGTTCTGTCTCTACAGATTTTATTTTAAGCAATGATCGTGATGATATGAGAAGTCTAAATTGATCAAATATGATCAACTCAGCTGTCTGCAGTTATCTGCTTGGTCATCACAAAAAAAAAAAAAAAAAAAAAAAAAAAAAAAAAAAGGTTCCAAATATTTTTCTAAAATAATTAATAATGAAAAAATAAGAAATCTAACTTTTCAATTAAAGACAAAGCTGAAATATTTTAATGGCGAGAGAGAAAAAAAGACACGAGGATACTGGTTAGCTGTCGGCCAAAGGCAGCTATAGGGCTTAGGTTTGAGGCCGGTACAAGGCTCTACCCGATTTCTGTGTTTGAAAACAAATGTTGTGAATCAGGACTTGTTTTCTAATTAAATTACAATTTTTTAAGTTGTATTGTGTTGACTAATTTATTTATTGATTTATTTTACATTTTATGTATTTTATGGAGCAAGGCCCAACTATACACAACCATATTATTCATTTATAATTTTTTTAATAAATTGATTCATTATTATTTAAACACATTTTAATTAATACAAAGAAACAATAAAAAGTTATATATATATATATATTTTTTTAAATTTATGGACATAATTTTCTGCATGTCATGGGCTCTGTATAGAATTTTTTTTTTAAATATGGCCAGATAACGAATAAATATGTGTGACTTGCTAAAATAAATAAGCAAATTATTAAATGTAAGTTTCAAGCCTTTCATAATTTGTGACATTAATGTAACTATAATGCCAAAATATGTGTTAGAACTAAGCCTAGCCAATAACACACAACAATAAGCCACCTTTTCAATCGTTTTATTTTTTTACATTACATAATGCACAAATCCTTAAATGTAATCTAAATATTCCAAGTTAATATCCTACTTTTCTGGAGTGGTGGTACTTGTGGCAGTAATAGGCATTTTGTTTGGCCACATACTATACTGACAATGGCCATTAGGATTCCAGGAGTAAATTTGGATATATTTAATGTAGATAATGACAAACCATTGGAGATACTCCAGGAACACCTTGTTAATAAAGTTCTGGAATTTAGAGGGCACTGGCCAACCTATATGGCACTACCTGGTATAAATAATGTCCTGTTGGCATGACGAATGTGGCCTTCCACTTGTCCCCCTTCCATATTCAAACAAGGTTGTAAGCATTCCATAGGTATAGATTTGAGAATGCTTTTGCCACAAGGAATTGTTTAAATGCGGCAGGGCCAGGAGAAATGGATAACGGAATTATATTGTGATATAAAATAAATAACTAAAATATTTCAATGTTTCTTGGATTTGTTTAATTGTAAAACGCCTTTGATAAACTGGGCTAAGTCAAAAAAAAAGTTGATTAACGTGTTTCGGCTTGACAAAGTCTTCTTGAGGACACATATCCATTACTAACACAAGCATTCTTAAACTTTCTACAATAAGTGGATCATCAAAATAGCCTGTTCTTCCATTCTCTGAGTGATTGACTGCTTTTTACCACTAGTCGGTGCTGTCGGAAACAATCGACTACTCGAGCATGCATTAACCATAATGCATGCATAGAGTTTGCAAGTAGGTTGTGAATTTTTGGATTACAATATTGCGTATAGCTGTTACCTTCTATGACCTTATCTATGTTGCATGTAAAATTAAAATATGTAATGTAATAATTAGGGGTGTGTCCAAAGCATACCTTATTCGGAATGGCAAGTATAATGGCTTCAAAAACTAATATTATTTAAAGATATTCAAAGTTTGTTCTCTTTCCCTTATGAGTGGCATCAGCTCTGAAAGCTGCATTTAAGCAGCTCCAGACAGTGTCAGGAACACAACTGGACACAGATGCAGGTATAGTGAGAGAATTTATTCAAAAAAGTCCAAAAGAAAAACTCCCTCCAACTAACAAAAACAGGCCGGGAAATAATAGAAAAATGTCCAACAGGAAAATAAGAGACTTGAATGTCCTTTCGTAAACACCCGGCAGGGGGCGCCCGACGGCGCGGCCGCGTAGGAAGTGGAGGAGGGAGGAGAACACGAGAGAGCCCGTCACGGAGCAAACCAAAAACACTTCTGAGGAATGCAGGTGTCCGGTCTAGTAAATGAGGGAGGGGAAAAAATAGAAAAAGCAAAACAAAACCAGTAGCAGCAGACAATGGCACGACAGAGCAGGACTAGACAGAATGGCTACACATGGGCTGTAGTCGAACGACGATCTGGCACCGATTGGTGCGACAGACGGGAATAAATAGAGGAAGAGATGGACAGACATTGAATGCAGGTGAGTGGAGTCAAACAATTAGAAGCGGAAACTGTAGTAATGAGGGGGAGGGAGGAACGCCACAGATAGGTGCAAGACGAACGATCAAAACCAAAACAAAACACCATGTGTGCATGAAATGACGACATAAACAAAAACACACACCGAAGAACAGGGTGATCAGACAGCTGACATGACAGTACGCCCCCTCTGACGGACGCCACCAGGCGCCACAGGAAGGGGCTCACCTCGTCGCCGGTAGAAGTCCTTGACCAGTGTCCGATCCAAGATGTCCCGGGCCGGGACCCAGCTCCTCTCCTCTGGGCCATAGCCCTCCCAGTCCACAAGGTATTGAAAGCCCCGACCCCATACGTCGGACATCTAGCAAATTCCTCACCGTATAGACCGGGGAGCCATCCACTAGACGGGGGGGAGGGGGGGTTGGGGCAGATGGAACAAGATGGGAATGGAACACAGGTTTAACCCTGGAAACATGGAAAACGGGGTGTACCCGACCAAGCGTGGTAGGGAGCTTGAGCTGCACCGCCGCCGGACTCAGGACCTTGGTGATCCGGTATGGGCCAATGATCCTGGGTGCCAACTTGCGTGAGGCTACCCTGAGAGGCAGGTCCTTGGTGGAAAGCCATACCCTTTGACCACACACATAGCGGGGAGCAGGAGTCCGGTGACGATCGGCCGCTGCTTTGGTCCGCCTACTAGCCTGGGCCTTAGCTTTCTTCCAGGTGCGTCGACACCGTCGGACAAAAGCCAAAGCAGAAGGGACCGCAGCTTCGGGTTCCTGTGTGGGAAACAAGGGAGGTTGATAACCAACAGAACACTGGAATGGGGACATACCTGTGGCAGAAGCCGGAAGGGAGTTATGGGCGTATTCTACCCAGGACAGCTGTTGACACCAGGAGCTGGGATTGTGGGATGCCAGGCAGCGAAGAGTGCGTTCCAAATCCTGGTTTGCCCGCTCGGACTGCCCGTTGGTCTGGGGATGGAAACCTGATGACAGACTCGTAGAGGCCCCGATCTGCCGACAGAATTCCCTCCAAAACCGAGAGACAAACTGGGGACCCCTATCAGAGACCACATTGACCGGAAGACCATGAATCCGGAATACGTGATCAACCATCACCTGAGCAGTCTCTTTGGCTGAGGGGAGCTTGGGAAGGGGAATGAAATGGGCCGCCTTAGAGAAACGGTCCACCACCATAAGAATGACGGTGTTACCCATGGATTCTGGGAGGCCGGTGACAAAATCAAGGGCCAAATGTGACCAGGGGTGGGAAGGGATGGGCAACGGGTGGAGCAGACCAACGGGAGGCGCATTGGAAGTCTTGTTCTGAGCGCACACAGAGCAGGCAGCCACGAACTGCCTGACATCCTTGGCCATGGATGGCCACCAAAATCGCTGACGGATGGCAGCCAGCGACCTCCGGACTCCTGGATGACAGACTAGCCTGGACGAGTGACCCCACTGGATCACTTCAGAGCGCAACTTGGTGGGAACAAACAGATTACCCGCTGGACCCCCCTTCGGCACAGGACCCTTAAGTAGAGCCTCCTCTACTCGTCTCTCGATGTCCAAAGAGAGGGATGCCACCACCACCCCCTTGGGCAAGATGGTGTCTGCAGACTCCCTCCCCTCAGGAGCCTCGAAAAGACGAGAGAGTGCATCGGGCTTGATATTCTTGGACCCGGGCCTGTATGACAGGGTGAAATTGAACCAACCAAAGAAGAGGGCCCAGCGAGCCTGTCGGGAGCTCAGCCTCCTGGCCGAACGGATGTACTCGAGGTTCTTATGATCCGTCCAGACCAGGTGACGCCACTCCCCCAAAGCCAGCCTGACTGCCAACAACTCCCGATTACCTATGTCGTTATTCCGTTCTGGGGGACTCAGTCGGTGGGAGAAGAAGGCACAGGGATGCACCTTACCATCCTCGTGTGGCCGCTGAGATAGGACCGCGCCCACACCGACATCTGAGGCATCCACCTCAACAATGAATTGACGTTCAGGGTCTGGAATAGACAAGACAGGAGCAGAGATAAGACAGGACTTTAATTTATCAAAGGCCTCCTGTGCCCCAGTATTCCACTTGAACGGTACCTTGGGAGAGGTGAGTGCCGTTAAAGGTGCAGCAATCTGACCAAAGTTCCGGATGTACCGCCGATAGAAGTTGGCAAACCCCAGGAACCGCTGCAGAGCTTTACGAGAGTCAGGAGCTGGCCACTCGGCAACGGCCCTTACCTTACAGGGGTCGGCTTTGATCTCCCCCGCAGAAACAACGAACCCCAGGAACGGAACCGACTGGGCATGGAAAACGCACTTCTCCACCTTAACATAGAGCTGGTTCTCCAGCAGCCGTTGTAACACCTGGCGAACATGCTGAGTGTGTACCTGCAGAGATGGGGAAAATATCAAGATATCATCAAGATACACAAAGACGAATTGATTCACCATGTCTCTCAATACGTCGTTAACCAGGGCCTGGAAGACAGCTGGGGCGTTGGTCAGACCAAATGGTAAGACCCGGTACTCAAAGTGTCCCGTGGGCGTGTTGAAAGCTGTCTTCCACTCATCCCCCTCACGTATACGAATCAGGTGGTAGGCATTTCGAAGGTCCAGCTTGGTGAAGACCTTGGCTCCCTGTAATAGCTCAAAGGCAGACGACATAAGAGGCAAGTGGTACCTGTTCTTAATAGTGATGTCATTCAGGCCTCGGTAATCTATACAAGGACGCAAGGAGCCATCCTTCTTCTTGACAAAGAAGAAGCCAGCACCTGCAGGAGATGAAGAGGGTCGGATGAGACCGGCTTTGAGGGATTCATTAATGTATTTGTCCATGGCCTCTCTTTCAGGGCCTGAAAGGGAAAACAAGTGACCCTTGGGCGGAGAAGTGCCTGGGAGGAGCTCAATGGCACGGTCATAAGGACGATGTGGAGGTAACGAGGTGGCCCGGGACTTACAAAACACCTGGCACAGGTCGTGGTACTCCACCGGGACCCCCTTCAAATCAGCAGCCTCCACCTGTAAGACAGGACACAAAGACACAGGAAAAGAGGCCTCACCCAAACAAGACGCATGACAAAACTTACTCCAAGACAAGACAGAGTTGCTCGACCAATCCACGTGAGGGCCATGTTGCACCAACCACGGGTGCCCCAGGACAATGGGAGCACTCGGGGATTCAAGAAGGTACAGCGTGGTTACCTCACGGTGATTGCCCGAGACTATTAGATTGACAGGATGGGTAGCATAGGAGACAGTGGTGATCAAAGTGCCATTCAATGAACGGGCAGGAATAGGTTCAGGAAGAGGAATGACAGGAATCCCCCAACGGGTGGCTAGAGAGAGGTCCATAAAGTTGCCCTCAGCTCCCGAGTCAACCAGTGCTGCACAGGAGTTAGAGATATCACCAAACTGAATTGAGACAGGAAGGAGAGTGCGAGAGGAGGGGGAATGCAATAAAGGGGTAGCGCTCACCAGGATCCCCCTCTTTACTGGTGAGCCTTGACTTTTAACGGACAGCCTGCTGCGAAGTGACCGGACTTGCCACAATACAGACATAGCCCTTGGGTGAGTCTTTGCTGCTTCTGTAGCGGAGTGAGCCGAAGGCGCCCCACCTGCATAGGCTCCGGCTCAGTGGTTTCGGTGGGGGAAACCGGTGACGACTCCTCGGTCCTCCAGGGTGGACGAACTGCCAGGCGCTGACGGCGGCGGCGAAGGCGACCCTCGATCCGCAACACCATATTAACGAGAACGTCAAAGTCCCGTGGCAAGTCCTGAGTGGCCAGCTCATCCTGGATGTCATCATCTAGCCCTGCACGGAACATAGCTCGACAGGCCCCCTCATTCCAATCGCAGGTCGCTGCCAGAGTCTTGAAATGAATAGTGTAGTCCGTTACTGAGCGACCCGCCTGACGGAGCCGTGCTAGCTGGTCAGCCGCTTCCTGATCTCTGGCAGAGCGGTCAAATAGCCTCTCCATCTCCTGGCGGAAATCCTTAAAAGAGGCGCAACAAGGGGCTTGAGTCTCCCAGACGGAAGTACCCCAGTCTCTAGCTTTACCAGTTAGAAGAGTCAATACATAAGCCACTTTGGACATCTCAAGAGCGTATGTGCGTGGCTGCAAGGCGAACACCACCGAACACTGGGACAAGAAGGCCCGGCAGGAATTGGGGTCTCCATCGTAGGGTGGTGGGTTATTGCATCGGGGCTCAAGCTCATGGCGAGGAAGATGGTGAGCTGCACAACCCTTTGCAGCCTCTCGTTGCAGCTCTTGGATGCGGGTGGTCAGTTCAGCCACTTGGTTGGCTAAGAACTCCACCTCCCTTGTGGTGTTCGTCAATCTGGCTTCGTGCTGGCCCAAAAGAACACCCTGCTGGGTGACTGCGGTTCTGACAGGATCTGCACCTGCTGTGTCCATCTTGGCCAGATCGTTCTGAAAAACTCCCTCCAACTAACAAAAACAGGCCGGGAAATAATAGAAAAATGTCCAACAGGAAAATAAGAGACTTGAATGTCCTTTCGTAAACACCCGGCAAGGGGGGCCCGACGGCGCGGCCGCGTAGGAAGTGGAGGAGGGAGGAGAACACGAGAGAGCCCGTCACGGAGCAAACCAAAAACACTTCTGAGGAATGCAGGTGTCCGGTCTAGTAAATGAGGGAGGGGAAAAAATAGAAAAAGCAAAACAAAACCAGTAGCAGCAGACAATGGCACGACAGAGCAGGACTAGACAGAATGGCTACACATGGGCTGTAGTCGAACGACGATCTGGCACCGATTGGCGCGACAGACGGGAATAAATAGAGGAAGAGATGGACAGACATTGAATGCAGGTGAGTGGAGTCAAACATTAGAAGCGGAAACTGTAGTAATGAGGGGGAGGGAGGAACGCCACAGATAGGTGCAAGACGAACGATCAAAACCAAAACAAAACACCATGTGCGCATGAAATGACGGCATAAACAAAAACACACACCGAAGAACAGGGTGATCAGACAGCTGACATGACAGACAGGTTCTTGTCTTCACTTTTTGCAAAGGGACACAGGGACACAAGTTTGTTTTGGAGTTTCTCTCAAATGAGGACAAAGTTGTTTTTCTAATTTGGCTGTAATGCTCAGAACACCCTGCAGGGAGGAAGGAAAAGTTTTTACTAGAAATGGGATTAATGTGATGGAAAGATATAAGGGCATGAGGGAAGGTGGAGGAAGCCTGGTTTTCAGAAATGTTCCTGATGAGTGATGACAGCAAGGAGATGAAAGTTTGACCTAATTTGTGTGGAAATTAGATTTTTTTGTGACTCATTTAATATTTTCCCCATTTTTCACTTGCACAGAGAGTAAAGAAGGGATGGGGAAATATTAGGAAAAAAGGAATACTTTGATAAAGGCATGGTATGGGTCAGGATCAAACCTGTGTTGTCTACAATAGCACCACAGCTCAATGTTTTTTAAAGCAATATTGGTACCACTTTACAATACATTTCCATTGATTAACTATATAAGTCATTACCATAATCATAATGATCCTAAAAATAAATTTGCCATTTTGGGGATTAAATCATGAAGTATAGATATGTAGATCTGTACATTTTGTAAACTTGCAAACCTCCTTGACAGTTGCAGTTTGTGACTTTACCCTCCATTTAAGTCACTCCTTTCAATTCTAATTACTGTTTGATTATGCATGTGTGTGTGTGTGTGTCTGTGTGGAGTGGACTATTGAGGTACAGGTTGCTCTTGGGCATCCCTCTGGCTCTGAAGTGCTGCCTCAGGTGCGACCAACAACATCAGCAGCTCTCACCTCAATTAGAACACACAGGTGTTCGCACAAGTGATCTGACTTGTACTTTTACACACACACATTTACATCTTCTATAAATATGAATACACACACTTGCATATCCCCCCCGGCATACACCTACTCCCTGTCTGCTCCTTGGCTCCTATGTGGCTCCCCATTTCTCTCCATATTTGTCTGCAGCTGAGGATCTACAGGATAGCAGTGTGTAAGACTGGTCTGTGATAGAAATGAAGGAAAGCTCTATCTATGCCATTCATAGTACACTTAAAATTGTTTTGATTAATGTAGTTTTTTTTTTCAGTAATACATCCTAACTATGTTATTCACCTGATTTTATTGTAAGAATGAGCTGGTCCATTTGTAACTTGAATGCTTGAGGCTTCTGGTGTCAGCTGCTTTTAGTTATTTTTAGCTGTTCAAAAATAGTCTGTTATGCTGCTTGATATTGCAAACTATTATATTGTCTTGTATTGTATTATATATATATATATATATATATATATATATATATATATATATATAATAAACACTGCTTTGTTGCACAAATAGTACTGTTATTGTTCTCCTTATTTTGTCATAAATAATTTGGAAAATAATTTCTGTGGTTGCAGAACATAAACACCATTCATTTTGTAACATTTAATTATTTTATATCCATAAATATACTTTATACATTATTGAATATACAGTTAATTATTTTACATTACATTAAAACTTGTGTGTATATATAATTAACTAAACATCTTCATATGAACAACCAGTCGGTTATTACATGGAATTCTCACAAACCTTTGCAACATAACAGCAATGGTTTTTGGTCTAGTTAGATTCAAATATGATCTGAAGAAAGACTTTAGTTTCACTGAGTGAGTCACATGTTAATTTAGCTATCGCTCAGACTTATTCAAGTGAGTGAACCAATTTGTGTTTTGTTTTGAATTAATAATTTGAGACACATTGCAAAAGGAAGAGGTGATGTGATCTGACATTCTTTCTTTCTCTCTCATCGTGCAGTTAGGACTGCAAGGTCACAACTAAGCTATAGTGTGATTCCCTTTTGCCCTGGTGTTGATGACAAATGTAGATTTCTGTAGAGAAGACTGTCAGAATGTTTAAGTATGGGGTTGATTTCACACCAGCAGAAAAATGCAGACACTCAGTAACCAAACATCCTGAAAATCATTTGGTTCCAGTATTGGTATACAAAATGGAAGTGGTTCTGAAAGAAAATCGGTTCTCTTTTCTCAACGCTAGTGCTGGTGCTAGGATTTTCTCAGTGGTGATGCCAGGCACGTCTGTGTGGTTATGACAGGATGACTGGCTCTGGCTTTTTGCATGGCAGAAATCCAAATCATGAATATCACATTTTCTATTGAGTGCTTTTAGATTACTTCATTTTTCTTTCTTTTTTTCAAGTCTTTGCAGCAGCATCTGAAAAAGCCTTGCACATCATTAGTCAGGACCATATGTGCTCATACACAGAAATTTGGGGGGGGGGGGGGGGGAAGGGTGTGAAAAGGTGACTATGCAAAGGTGACTTTCAAACATTTGCAGCACTCCCTGCTGTACCCAATGGACAAAGAGACAGAGAGATGGCGATTGGGAAAGGTCGCACACCAGTGGAATTATAAAAGGGAGAGCGACAAAATATTTGTATATAGTGATCACACACTGACTCACTCCTCACTCACAATAGTGTAATGCTACACTGTGGTACCACTTCCATAAAAAAATTTATGTATATATATATATATATTTTTTTATGGAAGTGTGTGTGTGTGTGTGCTCTTGTTTTTGTCAAATATCAGGACACAACTCTGTATAATGACATGGGTATGACACAGGTATTACAAGGAGAGGGTGACTTATGAGGACATAACCCATGACCCCATTTTTCAAAATGCTTATAAATCATACAGAATTCGTTTTTTCTTTTTTTTTGAGAAAGTAAAAATGCACAAAGTTTCCTGTGAGGGTTAGGGTTAGGGTTAGGTGTAGGGTTAGTGTAGGGCCATAGAATATACAGTTTCTACAGTATAAAAAAAAAAATGTTACGCCTATATCCCATAGGCGTAACATTTTTTTTTTTATACTGTAGAAACTGGATGTCCCCACTTTTCACAAAAACAAACGTGTGTGTGTGTGTGTGTGTGTGTGTGTGTGTGTGTGCAATTCTATGTTCACCCTATATTATTAATTTCATAATTTTATTCAAGGTCATACTGAATAATTGTAGAATTAAAATGCTACTGACAGTGACACCAACACCAATGTGACTAAAAGCAATGCCACTGACAGCAATGATACTCACAGTAATGCTGCTAACAATATGAAAATAGCTCTGTTGTCAGCAGTAATGCCTTTGGCAGTAATGCCCCTGACACCAATGCTAATGATAGTAAGACAGTAAAGCCACTGACATCAACATCAATACAGTTTGATAGTAACACCGTTTATAGCAACATGACTTAAAGCAGTGCCACTGGCAGTAATGGTAACCGACAGCTACACAACTGGCAGCAATGCAATTAACTGCAACGAGACTAACAGTTGGCAATGATACTTACAGTGACATCACTGATAGTAAGATGAGCAAGTTCTTAATTGCTGGTCATAAAAGTATTTTAACTGTTTTAAGAGTGTGATAACCATTGTGTCAGCAATTGCTTTTTATACTGTACGTTTTTTTAATTAAGCTTTTTCTTATTTCAATCTCAACAACGACACTATATTTCACAACATCTTTTTCTGTTATTGTTATTTTGGAGTACATTTACATGCTAAATTTTTTTTTCTTTTTTAAGATTACATACTTGTCATCCACCTATTATTTGTCTGTTGCCCCCTTACACATTGAGAAATACTGATCTAGCTCAAGCATGTTCAAGGATGTTCATTTATTCTTTAAAATATAAATTAATATTCCTTTTTTAAATAATGCTTCAATTGAGGAATATTATATTTATTTGCATTTAACCAATGTTTTCTGTATATGGGAGAGCATGCCATAGTCACTGTTATGTCGGCATGTTTACAGTCGGCAGTAGGAAGTTGGTAGAAGCTTTTCACTTGTGGAAATGTCTAATTAGTAAAAAAAGTTGTTTTGTCCAAATGTCTGATTTAGTATGCCATACAATTTATAATCATCTGGAAGGTCAAAGATGAAAAAAAGCACCACCAAACAGAATTTAAATTTTTTTAATTATTACATGTTTATGAAGAACTTTTTTAATAATGTCATGCAAAACTTGATGCTGTCAAAGGGTAAAATACCTACTGTGGCCAAGAGATGAAAGCCTATAACTTAATCTTATGAGAATGGAAATTAGCTTTCAGAAAAATATCTTCATTAAAGCGAAACAACTTAGTTGGCATCTGAGAGCGACTGCAGCTGTGGATTGCATTCACATGTGGGTGCATTCACAACTGCAGTTGCGCAGTCCTAATAGCCCTTAGTTTTCTGACCTTACAGAACTCTTCTTTGTTACATCATCAGTTCATGTGGTGATGACTCAGGGCTTAAACTGCAACGGTGCATGTCTGAACATGTTCTTCCTGTAAAACCATAAATAATTAGCTCTATTGCGATTTTGTTTAACGAGGTTACAGGCATTTGAAGAAATTAGCAGTTCTCAGACTTGCAACTTCATAACGTTAGAAAGTCACTGGATATTTTAGTTTTCTTATGATTTGATACAGTCATAACAGAGAGGCTCAACTTATGGTAATTTTGGGCTCTCTATTACAAGTTCTCTAGAGCCACCAGGAACATTTTACAATAAGCTCTCATTTGTTAACATGCAAGTTAATGCATTAATTAGCATGAACTAAAAATAAACAATACAGTTTCTTACAAAATTTATTAACTTTTAGTATACGTAGTTAATAAACAGTGCTCAGAATTTAAAATGAACAAAAATGAAAAGGAAAGTGTTGTTAATAGTTAGTTTGAGTTGTCTAACACAGTTAACTCATGTTAACAAATTAAACATTATAAAGTGCTACTGCTTTAGCTTCTAACTTTTAAACTGTTGCAAAGAAATACAAATTTTGTTTTTGTTTCATTCATCATCTTGATGCATCTTTTTACCTTTAAAGTTGTTGACAAACCAAAAAACGCTATCAACAATAATTA